>NC_134701.1:58092500-58755666 GCF_043290135.1 Rhipicephalus microplus
GACATGGTGTTATTAGGTTGTATACGAGGGACTATCAATCAGCTGCCCACTCATAATAAGTTCACGTGCTACGTGACGCCAAACGTGCGCTTAAAAGAGTGTTTTCACACTCGTCGCTTGGCTTATAGATGGTGCTGACTGTCACTCCTACATCTAAATTCACGTATAAACCCAAAAAAGTGGATGTAGGGAAGGCCGCTGTGGTAGCTCAGTGGTTAGAGCATCGAACGCGTTATTCGAAGGCCGTAGGTTCGATTCCTGCTCACGGCTGGTTAATTTTTCATCCACTTTTCTTTCTTCCTATTTACATTTCATTGGTTTTAATAACTTCCCCTGTACATTCCTTGGCATTCCTGTCTGTTACATCTCATTATAATTGTATTAAAACACGGAAAAACGAGCCCTTAGGTATACACTTCTTTCCCTTATTTCGTTAAACGAGGGTCTCGTACTGGCCGACATGGTGTTATTAGGTTGTATACGGGGGACTATCAATAAGCTACCCGCTCGTAATAAGTTCACGTGCTACGTGACGCCAAACGTGCGCATAAAAGAGTTTTTTCACACTGGTCGCTTGGCCTATAGATGGCGCTGACTGTCACTCCTCCTTCTAAATTCACGTGTAAACCCAAAAAAGTGGATAGAGGGAAGGCCGCGGTGATAGCTCAGTGGTTAGAGCATCGAACACGTTATTCGAAGGCCGTAGGTTCGATTCCTGCTCACGGCTGGTTATTGTTTTTTCATCCACATTTCTTTCTTCCTATTTACATTTCATTGGTTCTAATAATTTCCCCTGTACATTCCTTGGCATTCCTGTCTGTGACATCTCATTATTATTGTGTTAAAACACGGAAAAACGAGCCCTCAGGTATACACTTATTTCCCTTATTTCAATGAACGAGGGTCTCGTACTGGCAGACTTGGTGTCATTAGGTTGTATACGAGGGACTACTAATTAGCTGCCCGCTCATAATAAGTTCACGTGCTACGTGACGCCAAACATGCGCATGAAAGAGTGTTTTCACACTCGTCGCTTGGCTTATAGATGGCGCTGACTGTCACTCCTACTTCTAAATTCACGTGTAAACCCAAGAAAGTGGATGGAGGGAAGGTCGCTGTAGTAGCTCAGTGGTTAGCGCTTCGAACGCGTTATTCGAAGGTCGTAGGTTCGATTCATGCTCACGGCTGGTTATTTTTTCATCCACTTTTCTTTCTTCCTAATTACAATTCATTGGTTCTGATAACTTTCCCTGAGCAATCCTTGGCAATACTGTCTGTTACATCTCATTAATATTGTGTTAAAACACGGAAAAACGAGCCCTTAGGTATACACTTCTTTCCCTTATTTCATTAAACGAGGGTCTCGTACTGGCGGACTTGGTGTCATTAGGTTGTATATGAGGGACTACTAATTAGCTGCCCGCTCATAATAAGTTCACGTGCTACGTGACGCCAAACATGCGCATAAAAGAGTGTTTTCACACTTGTCGCTTGGCTTATAGATGGCGCTGACTGTCACTCCTACTTCTAAATTCACGTGTAAACCCAAAAAAGTGGATGGAGGGAAGGTCGCTGTAGTAGCTCAGTGGTTAGAGCAGCAGACGCGCTATTCGAAGGTCGTAGGTCCGATTCCTGCTCACGGCTGGTAATTTTTTATCCACTTTCTTCTTATTTACATTTCATTGGTTCTTATAACTTCCCCTGTACATTCCTTGGCATTACTGTCTGTGACATCTCATTTTTATTGTATTGAAACACGGAAAAACGAGCCCTTAGGTATACACTTCTTTTACTTATTTCATTAAACGAGGGTCTCGTACTGGCAGACATGGTGTTATTAGGTTGTATACGAGGAACTATCAATCAGCTGCCCGCTGATAATAAGTTCACGTGCTACGTGACGCCAAATGTGCGCATAAAAGAGTGTTTTCACACTTGTCGCTTGGCCTATAGATGGCGCTGACTGTCACTCCTACTTCTAAATTCACGTATAAACCCAAAAAAGTGGATGGAGGGAAGGCCGCTGTGGTAGCTCAGTGGTTAGAGCAGCAGACGCGTTCACCGAAGGTCGTAGGTTCGATTCCTGCTCACGGCTGGTAATCTTTTATCCACTTTCTTTCTTCTTATTAACATTTCATTGGTTCTAGTGACTTCCCCTGTACATTCCTTGGCATTACTGTCTGTTACATCTCATTATAATTGTGTTAAAACACGGAAAAACGAGCCCTTAGGTATACACTTTATTCCCTTATTTCGTTAAACGAGGGTCTCGTACTGGCCGACATGGTGTTATTAGGTTGTATACGAGGGACTATCAATCAGCTGCCCGCTCGTAATAGGTTCACGTGCTACGTGACGCCAAACGTGCGCATAAAAGAGTTTTTTCACACTGGTCGCTTGGCCTATAGTTGGCGCTGACTGTCACTCCTCCTTCTAAATTCACGTGTAAACCCAAAAAAGTGGATGGAGGGAAGGCCGCGGTGATAGCTCAGTGGTTAGAGCATCGAACGCGTTATTCGAAGGCCGTAGGTTCGATTCCTGCTCACGGCTGGTTATTGTTTTTTCATCCACTTTTCTTTCTTCCTATTTACATTTCATTGGTTCTAATAATTTCCCCTGTACATTCCTTGGCATTACTGTCTGTTACATCTCATTAATATTGTGTTAAAACACGCAAAAACGAGCCCTTAGGTATACACTTATTTCCCTTATTTCAATGAACGAGGGTCTCGTACTGGCAGATTTGGTGTCATTAGGTTGTATACGAGGGACTACTAATCAGCTGCCCGCTCATAATAAGTTCACGTGCTACGTGACGCCAAACATGCGCATAAAAAAGTGTTTTCACACTCGTCGCTTGGCTTATAGATGGCGCTGACTGTCACTCCTACTTCTAAATTCACGTGTAAACCCAAGAAAGTGGATGGAGGGAAGGTCGCTGTAGTGCCTCAGTGGTTAGAGCTTCGAACGCGTTATTCGAAGGTCGTAGCTTCAATTCCTGCTCACGGCTGGTTATTTTTTCATCCACTTTTCTTTCTTCCTAATTACATTTCATTGGTTCTGATAACTTTCCCTGAGCAATCCTTGGCATTACTGTCTGTTACATCTCATTAATATTGTGTTAAAACACGGAAAAACGAGCCCTTAGGTATACACTTCTTTCCCTTATTTCATTAAACGAGGGTCTCGTACTGGCGGACTTGGTGTCATTAGGTTGTATACGAGGGACTACTAATCAGCTGCCCGCTCATAATAAGTTCACGTGCTACGTGACGCCAAACATGCGCATAAAAGTGTGTTTTCACACTCGTCGCTTGGCCTATAGATGGCGCTGACTGTCACTCCTACTGCTAAATACACGTAGAAACCCAAAAAGGGAGATGGAGGGAAGGCCGCTGTGGTAGCTCAGTGGTTAGAGCAGCAGACGCGTTATTAAAAGGTCGTAGGTTCGATTCCTGCTCACGGCTGGTAATTTTTTATCCACTTTCTTTCTTCTCATTGACATTTCATTGGTTCTATTACCTTCCCCTGTACATTCCTTGGCATTACTGTCTGTTACATCTCATTTTTATTGTGTTAAAACACGGAAAAACGAGCCCTTAGGTATAACCTTCTTTTCCTCATTTCGTTAAACGAGGGCCTCGTACTGGCAGACATGGTGTTATTAGGTTGTATACGAGGGACTATCAATCAGCTGCCCGCTCGTAATAAGTTCACGTGCTACGTGAAGCCAAACGTGCGCTTAAAAGAGTTTTTTCACACTGGTCGCTTGGCCTATAGATGGCGCTGACTGTCACTCCTTTTTCTAAATTCACGTTAAACCCTAAAAAGTAGATGGAGGGAAGGCCGCGGTGATAGCTCAGTGGTTAGAGCATCGAACGCGTTATTCGAAGGTCGTAGGTTTGATTCCTGCTCACGGCTGGTTATTGTTTTTTCATCCACTTTTCTTTCTTTCTATATACATTTCATTGGTTCTAATAATTTCCCCTGTACATTCCTTGGCATTACTGTCTGTTACATCTCATTAATATTGTGTTAAAACACGCAAAAACGAGCCCTTAGGTATACACTTATTTCCCTTATTTCAATGAACGAGGGTCTCGTACTGGCAGACTTGGTGTCATTAGGTTGTATACGAGGGACTACTAATTCGCTGCCCGCTCATAATAAGTTCACGTGCTACGTGACGCCAAACATGCGCATAAAAGAGTGTTTTCACACTCGTCGCTTGGCTTATAGATGGCGCTGACTGTCACTCCTACTTCTAAATTCACGTGTAAACCCAAGAAAGTGGATGGAGGGAAGGTCGCTGTAGTAGCTCAGTGGTTAGAGCTTCGAACGCGTTATTCGAAGGTCGTAGGTTCGATTCCTGCTCACGGCTGTTTATTTTTTCATCCACTTTTCTTTCTTCCTAATTACATTTCATTGGTTCTGATAACTTTCCCTGAGCAATCCTTGGCATTACTGTCTGTTACATCTCATTAATATTGTGTTAAAACACGGAAAAACGAGCCCTTAGGTATACACTTCTTTCCCTTATTTCATTAAACGAGGGTCTCGTACTGGCGGACTTGGTGTCATTAGGTTGTATATGAGGGACTACTAATTAGCTGCCCGCTCATAATAAGTTCACGTGCTACGTGACGCCAAACATGCGCATAAAAGAGTGTTTTCACACTCGTCGCTTGGCTTATAGATGGCGCTGACTGTCACTCCTACTTCTAAATTCACGTGTAAACCCAAAAAAGTGGATGGAGGGAAGGTCGCTGTAGTAGCTCAGTGGTTAGAGCAGCAGACGCGCTATTCGAAGGTCGTAGGTCCGATTCCTGCTCACGGCTGGTAATTTTTTATCCACTTTCTTCTTATTTACATTTCATTGGTTCTTATAACTTCCCCTGTACATTCCTTGGCATTACTGTCTGTGACATCTCATTTTTATTGTATTGAAACACGGAAAAACGAGCCCTTAGGTATACACTTCTTTTACTTATTTCATTAAACGAGGGTCTCGTACTGGCAGACATGGTGTTATTAGGTTGTATACGAGGAACTATCAATCAGCTGCCCGCTGATAATAAGTTCACGTGCTACGTGACGCCAAATGTGCGCATAAAAGAGTGTTTTCACACTCGTCGCTTGGCTTATAGATGGCGCTGACTGTCACTCCTACTTCTAAATTCACGTATAAACCCAAAAAAGTGGATGGAGGGAAGGCCGCTGTGGTAGCTCAGTGGTTAGAGCAGCAGACGCGTTATCCGAAGGTCGTAGGTTCGATTCCTGCTCACGGCTGGTAATCTTTTATCCACTTTCTTTCTTCTTATTAACATTTCATTGGTTCTAGTGACTTCCCCTGTACATTCCTTGGCATTACTGTCTGTTACATCTCATTTTTATTGTGTTAAAACACGGAAAAACGAGCCCTTAGGTATAACCTTCTTTTCCTCATTTCGTTAAACGAGGGCCTCGTACTGGCAGACATGGTGTTATTAGGTTGTATACGAGGGACTATCAATCAGCTGCCCGCTCGTAATAAGTTCACGTGCTACGTGAAGCCAAACGTGCGCTTAAAAGAGTTTTTTCACACTGGTCGCTTGGCCTATAGATGGCGCTGACTGTCACTCCTTTTTCTAAATTCACGTTAAACCCTAAAAAGTAGATGGAGGGAAGGCCGCGGTGATAGCTCAGTGGTTAGAGCATCGAACGCGTTATTCGAAGGTCGTAGGTTTGATTCCTGCTCACGGCTGGTTATTGTTTTTTCATCCACTTTTCTTTCTTTCTATATACATTTCATTGGTTCTAATAATTTCCCCTGTACATTCCTTGGCATTACTGTCTGTTACATCTCATTAATATTGTGTTAAAACACGCAAAAACGAGCCCTTAGGTATACACTTATTTCCCTTATTTCAATGAACGAGGGTCTCGTACTGGCAGACTTGGTGTCATTAGGTTGTATACGAGGGACTACTAATTCGCTGCCCGCTCATAATAAGTTCACGTGCTACGTGACGCCAAACATGCGCATAAAAGAGTGTTTTCACACTCGTCGCTTGGCTTATAGATGGCGCTGACTGTCACTCCTACTTCTAAATTCACGTGTAAACCCAAGAAAGTGGATGGAGGGAAGGTCGCTGTAGTAGCTCAGTGGTTAGAGCTTCGAACGCGTTATTCGAAGGTCGTAGGTTCGATTCCTGCTCACGGCTGTTTATTTTTTCATCCACTTTTCTTTCTTCCTAATTACATTTCATTGGTTCTGATAACTTTCCCTGAGCAATCCTTGGCATTACTGTCTGTTACATCTCATTAATATTGTGTTAAAACACGGAAAAACGAGCCCTTAGGTATACACTTCTTTCCCTTATTTCATTAAACGAGGGTCTCGTACTGGCGGACTTGGTGTCATTAGGTTGTATATGAGGGACTACTAATTAGCTGCCCGCTCATAATAAGTTCACGTGCTACGTGACGCCAAACATGCGCATAAAAGAGTGTTTTCACACTCGTCGCTTGGCTTATAGATGGCGCTGACTGTCACTCCTACTTCTAAATTCACGTGTAAACCCAAAAAAGTGGATGGAGGGAAGGTCGCTGTAGTAGCTCAGTGGTTAGAGCAGCAGACGCGCTATTCGAAGGTCGTAGGTCCGATTCCTGCTCACGGCTGGTAATTTTTTATCCACTTTCTTCTTATTTACATTTCATTGGTTCTTATAACTTCCCCTGTACATTCCTTGGCATTACTGTCTGTGACATCTCATTTTTATTGTATTGAAACACGGAAAAACGAGCCCTTAGGTATACACTTCTTTTACTTATTTCATTAAACGAGGGTCTCGTACTGGCAGACATGGTGTTATTAGGTTGTATACGAGGAACTATCAATCAGCTGCCCGCTGATAATAAGTTCACGTGCTACGTGACGCCAAATGTGCGCATAAAAGAGTGTTTTCACACTCGTCGCTTGGCTTATAGATGGCGCTGACTGTCACTCCTACTTCTAAATTCACGTATAAACCCAAAAAAGTGGATGGAGGGAAGGCCGCTGTGGTAGCTCAGTGGTTAGAGCAGCAGACGCGTTATCCGAAGGTCGTAGGTTCGATTCCTGCTCACGGCTGGTAATCTTTTATCCACTTTCTTTCTTCTTATTAACATTTCATTGGTTCTAGTGACTTCCCCTGTACATTCCTTGGCATTACTGTCTGTTACATCTCATTTTTATTGTGTTAAAACACGGAAAAACGAGCCCTTAGGTATAACCTTCTTTTCCTCATTTCGTTAAACGAGGGCCTCGTACTGGCAGACATGGTGTTATTAGGTTGTATACGAGGGACTATCAATCAGCTGCCCGCTCGTAATAAGTTCACGTGCTACGTGAAGCCAAACGTGCGCTTAAAAGAGTTTTTTCACACTGGTCGCTTGGCCTATAGATGGCGCTGACTGTCACTCCTTTTTCTAAATTCACGTTAAACCCTAAAAAGTAGATGGAGGGAAGGCCGCGGTGATAGCTCAGTGGTTAGAGCATCGAACGCGTTATTCGAAGGTCGTAGGTTTGATTCCTGCTCACGGCTGGTTATTGTTTTTTCATCCACTTTTCTTTCTTTCTATATACATTTCATTGGTTCTAATAATTTCCCCTGTACATTCCTTGGCATTACTGTCTGTTACATCTCATTAATATTGTGTTAAAACACGCAAAAACGAGCCCTTAGGTATACACTTATTTCCCTTATTTCAATGAACGAGGGTCTCGTACTGGCAGACTTGGTGTCATTAGGTTGTATACGAGGGACTACTAATTCGCTGCCCGCTCATAATAAGTTCACGTGCTACGTGACGCCAAACATGCGCATAAAAGAGTGTTTTCACACTCGTCGCTTGGCTTATAGATGGCGCTGACTGTCACTCCTACTTCTAAATTCACGTGTAAACCCAAGAAAGTGGATGGAGGGAAGGTCGCTGTAGTAGCTCAGTGGTTAGAGCTTCGAACGCGTTATTCGAAGGTCGTAGGTTCGATTCCTGCTCACGGCTGTTTATTTTTTCATCCACTTTTCTTTCTTCCTAATTACATTTCATTGGTTCTGATAACTTTCCCTGAGCAATCCTTGGCATTACTGTCTGTTACATCTCATTAATATTGTGTTAAAACACGGAAAAACGAGCCCTTAGGTATACACTTCTTTCCCTTATTTCATTAAACGAGGGTCTCGTACTGGCGGACTTGGTGTCATTAGGTTGTATATGAGGGACTACTAATTAGCTGCCCGCTCATAATAAGTTCACGTGCTACGTGACGCCAAACATGCGCATAAAAGAGTGTTTTCACACTCGTCGCTTGGCTTATAGATGGCGCTGACTGTCACTCCTACTTCTAAATTCACGTGTAAACCCAAAAAAGTGGATGGAGGGAAGGTCGCTGTAGTAGCTCAGTGGTTAGAGCAGCAGACGCGCTATTCGAAGGTCGTAGGTCCGATTCCTGCTCACGGCTGGTAATTTTTTATCCACTTTCTTCTTATTTACATTTCATTGGTTCTTATAACTTCCCCTGTACATTCCTTGGCATTACTGTCTGTGACATCTCATTTTTATTGTATTGAAACACGGAAAAACGAGCCCTTAGGTATACACTTCTTTTACTTATTTCATTAAACGAGGGTCTCGTACTGGCAGACATGGTGTTATTAGGTTGTATACGAGGAACTATCAATCAGCTGCCCGCTGATAATAAGTTCACGTGCTACGTGACGCCAAATGTGCGCATAAAAGAGTGTTTTCACACTCGTCGCTTGGCTTATAGATGGCGCTGACTGTCACTCCTACTTCTAAATTCACGTATAAACCCAAAAAAGTGGATGGAGGGAAGGCCGCTGTGGTAGCTCAGTGGTTAGAGCAGCAGACGCGTTATCCGAAGGTCGTAGGTTCGATTCCTGCTCACGGCTGGTAATCTTTTATCCACTTTCTTTCTTCTTATTAACATTTCATTGGTTCTAGTGACTTCCCCTGTACATTCCTTGGCATTACTGTCTGTTACATCTCATTATAATTGTGTTAAAACACGGAAAAACGAGCCCTTAGGTATACACTTTATTCCCTTATTTCGTTAAACGAGGGTCTCGTACTGGCCGACATGGTGTTATTAGGTTGTATACGAGGGACTATCAATCAGCTGCCCGCTCGTAATAGGTTCACGTGCTACGTGACGCCAAACGTGCGCATAAAAGAGTTTTTTCACACTGGTCGCTTGGCCTATAGATGGCGCTGACTGTCACTCCTCCTTCTAAATTCACGTGTAAACCCAAAAAAGTGGATGGAGGGAAGGCCGCGGTGATAGCTCAGTGGTTAGAGCATCGAACGCGTTATTCGAAGGCCGTAGGTTCGATTCCTGCTCATGGCTGATTATTGTTTTTTCATCCACTTTTCTTTCTTCCTATTTACATTTCATTGGTTCTAATAATTTCCCCTGTACATTCCTTGGCATTACTGTCTGTTACATCTCATTAATATTGTGTTAAAACACGGAAAAACGAGCCCTTAGGTATACACTTCTTTTACTTATTTCATTAAACGAGGGTCTCGTACTGGCGGACTTGGTGTCATTAGGTTGTATATGAGGGACTATTAATCAGCTGCCCACTCATAATAAGTTCACGTTCTACGTGACGCCAAACAAGCGCATAAAAGAGTGTTCTCACACTCGTCGCTTGGCCTATAGATGGCGCTGACTTTCACTCCTACTTCTAAATTCACGTGAAACCCAAAAAGGGGGATGGAGGGAAGGCCGCTGTGGTAGCTCAGTGGTTAGAGCAGCAGACGCGTTATTAAAAGGTCGTAGGTTCGATTCATGCTCACGGCTGGTAATTTTTTATCCACTTTCTTTCTTCTTATTTACATTTCATTGCTTCTATTAACTTCCCCTGTACATTCCTTGGCATTACTGTCTGTTTTATATCATTTTTATTGTGTTAAAACACGGAAAAACGAGCCCTTAGGTATAACCTTCTTTTTCTTATTTCGTTAAACGAGGGCCTCGCACTGGCAGGCATGGTGTTATAAGGTTGTATACGAGGGACTATCAATCAGCTGCCCGCTGATAATAAGTTCACGTGCTACGTGACGCCAAATGTGCGCATAAAAGAGTGTTTTCACACTCGTCGCTTGGCTTATAGATGGCGCTGACTGTCACTCCTACTTCTAAATTCACGTATAAACCCAAAAAAGTGGATGGAGGGAAGGCCGCTGTGGTAGCTCAGTGGTTAGAGCAGCAGACGCGTTATCCGAAGGTCGTAGGTTCGATTCCTGCTCATGGCTGGTAATCTTTTATCCACTTTCTTTCTTCTTATTAACATTTCATTGGTTCTAGTGACTTCCCCTGTACATTCCTTGGCATTACTGTCTGTTACATCTCATTATAATTGTGTTAAAACACGGAAAAACGAGCCCTTAGGTATACACTTTATTCCCTTATTTCGTTAAACGAGGGTCTCGTACTGGCCGACATGGTGTTATTAGGTTGTATACGAGGGACTATCAATCAGCTGCCCGCTCGTAATAGGTTCACGTGCTACGTGACGCCAAACGTGCGCATAAAAGAGTTTTTTCACACTGGTCGCTTGGCCTATAGATGGCGCTGACTGTCACTCCTACATCTAAATTCACGTATAAACCCAAAAAAGTGGATGTAGGGAAGGCCGCTGTGGTAGCTCAGTGGTTAGAGCATCGAACGCGTTATTCGAAGGTCGTAGGTTTGATTCCTGCACACGGCTGGTTATTTTTTCATCCACTTTTCTTTCTTCATAATTACATTTCAATGGATCTAATAACTTTCCTTGTGCAATCCTTGACTATACTGTCTGTTACATCTCATTAATATTGTGTTAAAACATGGAAAAACGAGCCCTTAGGTATACACTTCTTTCCCTTATTTCATTAAACGAGGGTCTCGTACTGGCAGACTTGGTGTCATTAGGTTGTATATGAGGAACTATTAATCAGCTGCCCGCTCATAATAAGTTCACGTGCTACGTGACGCCCAACATGAGCATAAAAGAGTGTTTTCACACTCGTCGCTTGGCTTATAGATGGCGCTGACTGTCACTCCAACTTCTAAATTCACGTATAAACCCAAAAAAGGGGATGGACGGAAGGCCGCTGTGGTAGCTCAGTGGTTAGAGCAGCAGACGCGTTATAATAAGGTCGTAGGTTCGCATTCTGCTCACGGCTGGTTGTTTTTTCATCCACATTTCTTTCTTCCTATTTACATTTCATTGGTTCTTGTAATATCCCCTGTGCAATCCTTGGCATTACTGTCTGTTACATCTCATTATTATTGTGTTAAAGCATGAAAAAACGAGCCCTTAGGTATACACTTCTTTCCCTTATTTCATTAAACGAGGGTCTCGTACTGGCAGACTTGGTGCCATTAGGTTGTATATGAGGAACTATAAATCAGCTGCCCGCTCATAACAAGTTCACGTGCTACGTGACGCCAAACATGCGCATAAAAGAGTGCTTTCACACTTGTCGCTTGGCTTATAGATGGCGCTGACTGTCACTCCTACTTTATAAATTCACGTGTAAACCCAAGAAAGTAGATGGAGGGAAGGTCGCTGTCGTAGCTCAGTGGTTAGAGCTTCGAACGCGTTATTCGAAGGTCGTAGGTTCGATTCCTGCTCACGGCTGGTTATTTTTTCATCCACTTTTCTTTCTTCCTATTTACATTTTATTGGTTCTAATAACTTCCCCTGTACATTCCTTGGCATTACTGTCTGTGACATCTCATTTTTATTGTGTTAAAACACGGAAAAACGAGCCCTTAGGTATGCACTTATTTCCCTTATTTCAATGAACGAGGGTCTCGTACTAGCAGACTTGGTGTCATTAGGTTGTATATGAGGAACTATTAATCAGCTGCCCGCTCATAATAAGTTCACGTGCTACGTGACGCCCAACATGCGCATATAAGAATGTTTTCACACTCGTCGCTTGGCTTATAGATGGCGCTGACTGTCACTACTACTTCTTAATTCACGTATAAACCCAAAAAAGGGGATGGAGGGAAGGCCGCTGTGGTAGCTCAGTGGTTAGAGCAGCAGACGCGTTATTATAAGGTCGTAGGTTCGATTTCTGCTCACGGCTGGTTATTTTTTCATCCACATGTCTTTCTTCCTATTTACATTTCATTGGTTCTAATAATTTCCCCTGTACATTCCTTGGCATTACTTTCTGTTACATCTCATTATTATTGTGTTAAAACACGGAAAAACGAGCCCTTGGGTATACACTTCTTTTCCTCATTTCGTTAAACGAGGGCCTCGTACTGGCAGACATGGTGTTATTAGGTTGTATACGAGGGACTATCAATCAGCTGCCCGCTCGTAATAGGTTCACGTGCTACGTGACGCCAAACGTGCGCATAAAAGAGTTTTTTCACACTGGTCGCTTGGCCTATAGATGGCGCTGACTGTCACTCCTCCTTCTAAATTCACGTGTAAACCCAAAAAAGTGGATGGAGGGAAGGCCGCGGTGAGAGCTCAGTGGTTAGAGCATCGAACGCGTTATTCGAAGGCCGTAGGTTCGATTCCTGCTCACGGCTGGTTATTGTTTTTTCATCCACTTTTCTTTCTTCCTATTTACATTTCATTGGTTCTAATAATTTCCCCTGTACATTCCTTGGCATTACTGTCTGTTACATCTCAATAATATTGTGTTAAAACACGCAAAAACGAGCCCTTAGGTATACACTTCTTTCCCTTATTTCGTTTAACGAGGGTCTCGTACTGGCAGACATGGTGTCATTAGGTTGTATACGAGGGACTATTAATCAGCTGCCCGCTCAAAATAAGTTCACGTGCTACGTGACGCCAAACATGCGCATAAAAGAGTGTTTTCACACTCGTCGCTTGGCTTATAGATAGCGCTGACTGTCACTCCTACTTCTAAATTCACGTATAAACCCAAAAAAGTGGATGGAGGGAAGGTCGCTGTAGTAGCTCAGTGGTTAGGGCATCAAACGTGTTATTCGAAGGTCGTAGGTTCGATTCCTGCCCACGGCTGGTTAGTTTTTCATCCACTTTTCTTTCTTCCTATTTACATTTAATTGGTTCTAATAACTTCCCCTGTACATTCCTTGGCAATCCTGTCTGTGACATCTCATTATTATTGTGTTAAAACACGGAAAAACGAGCCCTTAGGTATACACTTCTTTCCCTTATTTTGTTAAACGAGGGTCTCGTACTGGCAGACTTGGTGTCATTTGGTTGTACACGAGGGTTTACTAATCAGCTGCCCGCTCATAATAAGTTCACGTGCTACGTGACGCCAAACATGCGCATAAAAGAGTGTTTTCACCCTCTTTGCTTGGCTTATAGATGGCGCTGACTGCACTCCTACTTCTAAATTCACGTATAACCCAAAAAATTGGATGGAGGGAAAGCCGCTGTAGTAGCTCAGTGGTTAGAGCAGCAGATGCGTTATTCGAAGTTCGTAGGTTCGATTCCTTCTCACGGCTGGTAATTTTTATCCACTTTCTTTCTTCCTATTTACATTTCATTGGTTCTAATAACTTCCCCTGTACATTTCTTGGCATTACTGCCTGTTACATCTCATTAAAATTGTGTTAAAACACGGAAAAACGAGCCCTTAGGTATACACTTCTTCCCTTATTTCGTTAAACGAGGGTGTCGTACTGGCAGACTTGGTGTTATTAGGTTGTATACGAGGGACTATCAATCAGCTGCCCGCTCATAATAAGTTCACGTGCTACGTGACGCCAAACGTGCGCATAAAAGAGTGTTTTCACACTTGTCGCTTGGCTTATAGATGGCGCTGACTGTCACTCCTACATCTAAATTCACGTATAAACCCAAAAAAGTGGATGTAGAAAAGGCCGCTGTGGTAGCTCAGTGGTTAGAGCATCGAACGCGTTATTCGAAGGTCGTAGGTTCGATTTCTGCACACGGCTGGTTATTTTTTCATCAACTTTTCTTTCTTCTTAATTACATTTTATTGGTTCTAATAACTTCCCCTGTACATTCCTTGGCATTACTGTCTGTGACATCTCATTTTTATTGTGTTAAAACACGGAAAAACGAGCCCTTAGGTATACACTTATTTCCCTTATTTCAATGAACGAGGGTCTCGTACTAGCAGACTTGGTGTCATTAGGTTGTATATGAGGAACTATTAATCAGCTGCCCGCTCATAATAAGTTCACGTGCTACGTGACGCCCAACATGCGCATATAAGAATGTTTTCACACTCGTCGCTTGGCTTATAGATGGCGCTGACTGTCACTACTACTTCTTAATTCACGTATAAACCCAAAAAAGGGGATGGAGGAAAGGCCGCTGTGGTAGCTCAGTGGTTAGAGCAGCAGACGCGTTATTATAAGGTCGTAGGTTCGATTTCTGCTCACGGCTGGTTATTTTTTCATCCACATGTCTTTCTTCCTATTTACATTTCATTGGTTCTAATAATTTCCCCTGTACATTCCTTGGCATTACTTTCTGTTACATCTCATTATTATTGTGTTAAAACACGGAAAAACGAGCCCTTGGGTATACACTTCTTTTCCTCATTTCGTTAAACGAGGGCCTCGTACTGGCAGACATGGTGTTATTAGGTTGTATACGAGGGACTATCAATCAGCTGCCCGCTCGTAATAGGTTCACGTGCTACGTGACGCCAAACGTGCGCATAAAAGAGTTTTTTCACACTGGTCGCTTGGCCTATAGATGGCGCTGACTGTCACTCCTCCTTCTAAATTCACGTGTAAACCCAAAAAAGTGGATGGAGGGAAGGCCGCGGTGATAGCTCAGTGGTTAGAGCATCGAACGCGTTATTCGAAGGCCGTAGGTTCGATTCCTGCTCACGGCTGGTTATTGTTTTTTCATCCACTTTTCTTTCTTCCTATTTACATTTCATTGGTTCTAATAATTTCCCCTGTACATTCCTTGGCATTACTGTCTGTTACATCTCATTAATATTGTGTTAAAACACGCAAAAACGAGCCCTTAGGTATACACTTATTTCCCTTATTTCAATGAACGAGGGTCTCGTACTGGCAGACTTGGTGTCATTAGGTTGTATACGAGGGACTATTAATCAGCTGCCCGCTCAAAATAAGTTCACGTGCTACGTGACGCCAAACATGCGCATAAAAGAGTGTTTTCACACTCGTCGCTTGGCTTATAGATAGCGCTGACTGTCACTCCTACTTCTAAATTCACGTATAAACCCAAAAAAGTGGATGGAGGGAAGGTCGCTGTAGTAGCTCAGTGGTTAGGGCATCAAACGTGTTATTCGAAGGTCGTAGGTTCGATTCCTGCCCACGGCTGGTTAGTTTTTCATCCACTTTTCTTTCTTCCTATTTACATTTCTTGGTTCTAATAACTTCCCCTGTACATTCCTTGGCAATCCTGTCTGTGACATCTCATTATTATTGTGTTAAAACACGGAAAAACGAGCCCTTAGGTATACACTTCTTTCCCTTATTTTGTTTAACGAGGGTCTCGTACTGGCAGACTTGGTGTCATTTGGTTGTACACGAGGGTTTACTAATCAGCTGCCCGCTCATAATAAGTTCACGTGCTACGTGACGCCAAACATCCGCATAAAAGAGTGTTTTCACCCTCTTTGCTTGGCTTATAGATGGCGCTGACTGCACTCCTACTTCTAAATTCACGTATAACCCAAAAAATTGGATGGAGGGAAAGCCGCTGTAGTAGCTCAGTGGTTAGAGCAGCAGATACGTTATTCGAAGTTCGTAGGTTCGATTCCTTCTCACGGCTGGTAATTTTTATCCACTTTCTTTCTTCCTATTTACATTTCATTGGTTCTAATAACTTCCCCTGTACATTTCTTGGCATTACTGCCTGTTACATCTCAATAAAATTGTGTTAAAACACGGAAAAACGAGCCCTTAGGTATACACTTCTTCCCTTATTTCGTTAAACGAGGGTGTCGTACTGGCAGACATGGTGTTATTAGGTTGTATACGAGGGACTATCAATCAGCTGCCCGCTCATAATAAGTTCACGTGCTACGTGACGCCAAACGTGCGCATAAAAGAGTGTTTTCACACTTGTCGCTTGGCTTATAGATGGCACTGACTGTCACTCCTACATCTAAATTCACGTATAAACCCAAAAAAGTGGATGTAGAAAAGGCCGCTGTGGTAGCTCAGTGGTTAGAGCTACGAACGCGTTATTCGAAGGTCGTAGGTTCGATTTCTGCACACGGCTGGTTATTTTTTCATCCACTTTTCTTTCTTCTTATTTACATTTCATTGGTTATAATAACTTTCCCTGTGGAATCCTTGGCATTACTGTCTGTTACATCTCATTAATATTGTGTTAAAACATGGAAAAGCGTGCCCTTAGGTATACATTTCTTTCCCTTATTTCATTAAACGAGGGTCTCTTACTGGCAGACTTGGTGTCATTAGGTTGTATATTAGGGACTATTAATCAGCTGCCCACTCATACTAAGTTCACGTGCTACGTGACGCCCAACATGCGCATAAAAGAGTGTTTTCACACTCGTCGCTTGGCCTATAGATGGCGCTGACTGTCACTCCTACTTCTAAATTCACGTATAAACCCAAAAAAGGGGATGGATGGAAGGCCGCTGTGGTAGCTCAGTGGTTAGAGCAGCAGACGCGTTATTAGAAGGTCGTAGGTTCGATTTCTGCTCACGGCTGGTTAATTTTTATCCACATTTCTTTCTTCCTATTTACATTTCATTGGATCTAATATATTTCCCCTGTACAATCCTTGGCATTACTGTCTGTTATATCTCATTAATATTGTGTTAAAACACGGAAAAACGAGCCCTTAGGTATACACTTCTTTCCCTTATTTCATTAAACGAAGGTGTCGTACTGGCAGACTTGGTGTCATTAGGTTGTATATGAGGGACTATTAATCAGCTGCCTGCTCAAAATAAGTTCACGTGCTACGTGACGCCAAACATGCGCATAAAAGAGTGTTTTCACACTCGTCGCTTGGCTTATAGATAGTGCTGACTGTCACTCCTACTTCTAAATTCACGTATAAACCCAAAAAAGTGGATGGAGGGAAGGCCGCTGTTGTAGTTCAGTGGTTAGAGCATCGAACGCGTTATTCGAAGGTTGTAGGTTCGATTCCTGCTCACGGCTGGTTAGTTTTTCATCCACTTTTCTTTCTTCTTATTTACATTTCATTGGTTCTAATAACTTCCCCTGTACATTCCTTGGCAATCCTGTCTGTGACATCTCATTATTATTGTGTTAAAACACGGAAAAACGAGCCCTTAGGTATACACTTCTTTCCCTTATTTCGTTAAACGAGGGTCTCGTACTGGCAGACTTGGTGTCATTAGGTTGTATACGAGGGACTACTAATCAGCTGCCCGCTCATAATAAGTTCACGCCCTACGTGACGCCAAACATGCGCATAAAAGAGTGAATTCACACTCGTCGCTTGGCTTATAGATGGCGCTGACTGTCACTACTACTTCTTAATTCACGTATAAACCCAAAAAGGGGATGGAGGGAAGGCCGCTGTGGTAGCTCAGTGGTTAGAGCAGCAGACGCGTTATTATAAGGTCGTAGGTTCGATTTCTGCTCACGGCTGGTTATTTTTTCATCCACATGTCTTTCTTCCTATTTACATTTCATTGGTTCTAATAATTTCCCCTGTACATTCCTTGGCATTACTTTCTGTTACATTTCATTATTATTGTGTTAAAACACGGAAAAACGAGCCCTTGGGTATACACTTCTTTTCCTCATTTCGTTAAACGAGGGCCTCGTACTGGCAGACATGGTGTTATTAGGTTGTATACGAGGGACTATCAATCAGCTGCCCGGTCGTAATAAGTTCACGTGCTACGTGACGCCAAACGTGCGCTTAAAAGAGTTTTTTCACACTGGTCGCTTGGCCTATAGATGGCGCTGACTGTCACTCCTTTTTCTAAATTCACGTTAAACCCTAAAAAGTGGATGGAGGGAAGGCCGTGGTGATAGCTCAGTGGTTAGAGCATCGAACGCGTTATTCGAAGGTCGTAGGTTTGATTCCTGCTCACGGCTGGTTATTGTTTTTTCATCCACTTTTCTTTCTTCCTATTTACATTTCATTGGTTCTAATAATTTCCCCTGTACATTCCTTGGCATTACTGTCTGTTACATCTCATTAATATTGTGTTAAAACACGCAAAACCGAGCCCTTAGGTATACACTTATTTCCCTTATTTCAATGAACGAGGGTCTCGTACTGGCAGACTTGGTGTCATTAGGTTGTATACGAGGGACTACTAATTAGCTGCCCGCTCATAATAAGTTCACGTGCTACGTGACGCCAAACATGCGCATAAAAGAGTGTTTTCACACTCGTCGCTTGGCTCATAGATGGCGCTGACTGTCACTGCTACTTCTAAATTCACGTATAAACCCAAAAAAGGGGATGGACGGAAGGCCGCATTGGTAGCTCAGCGGTTAGAGCAGCAGACGCGTTATTATAAGGTCGTAGGTTCGCATTCTGCTCACGGCTGGTTGTTTTTTCATCCACATTTCTTTCTTCCTATTTACATTTCATTGGTTCTTGTAATATCCCCTGTGCAATCCTTGGCATTACTGTCTGTTACATCTCATTAATATTGTGTTAAAGCATGAAAAAACGAGCCCTTAGGTATACACTTCTTTCCCTTATTTCATTAAACGAGGGTCTCGTACTGGCAGACTTGGTGCCATTAGGTTGTATATGAGGAACTATTAATCAGCTGCCCGCTCATAATAAGTTCACGTGCTACGTGACGCCAAACATGCGCATAAAAGAATGTTTTCACACTCGTCGCTTGGCTTATAGATGGCGCTGACTGTCACTACTACTTCTTAATTCACGTATAAACCCAAAAAAGGGGATGGAGGGACGGCCGCTGTGGTAGCTCAGTGGTTAGAGCAGCAGACGCGTTATTATAAGGTCGTAGGTTCGATTTCTGCTCACGGCTGGTTATTTTTTCATCCACATGTCTTTCTTCCTATTTACATTTCATTGGTTCTAATAATTTCCCCTGTACATTCCTTGGCATTACTGTCTGTTACATCTCATTATTATTGTGTTAAAACACAGAAAAACGAGCCCTTAGGTATACACTTATTTCCCTTATTTCAATGAACGAGGGTCTCGTACTGGCAGACTTCGTGTCATGAGGTTGTGTATGAGGAACTATTAATCAGCTGCCCGCTCATAATAAGTTCACGTGCTACGTGACGCCCAACATGCGCATAAAAGAATGTTTTCACACTCGTCGCTTGGCTTATAGATGGAGCTGACTGTCACTACTACTTCTTAATTCACGTATAAACCCAAAAAAGGGGATGGAGGGAAGGCCGCTGTGGTAGCTCAGTGGTTAGAGCAGCAGACGCGTTATTATAAGGTCGTAGGTTCGATTTCTGCTCACGGCTGGTTATTTTTTCATCCACATGTCTTTCTTCCTATTTACATTTCATTGGTTCTAATAATTTCCCCTGTACATTCCTTGGCATTACTTTCTGTTACATCTCATTATTATTGTGTTAAAACACGGAAAAACGAGCCCTTGGGTATACACTTCTTTTCCTCATTTCGTTAAACGAGGGCCTCGTACTGGCAGACATGGTGTTATTAGGTTGTATACGAGGGACTATCAATCAGCTGCCCGCTCGTAATAAGTTCACGTGCTACGTGACGCCAAACGTGCGCTTAAAAGAGTTTTTTCACACTGGTCGCTTGGCCTATAGATGGCGCTGACTGTCACTCCTTTTTCTAAATTCACGTTAAACCCTAAAAAGTGGATGGAGGGAAGGCCGCGGTGATAGCTCAGTGGTTAGAGCATCGAACGCGTTATTCGAAGGTCGTAGGTTTGATTCCTGCTCACGGCTGGTTATTGTTTTTTCATCCACTTTTCTTTCTTCCTATTTACATTTCATTGGTTCTAATAATTTCCCCTGTACATTTCTTGGCATTACTGTCTGTTACATCTCATTAATATTGTGTTAAAACACGCAAAAACGAGCCCTTAGGTATACACTTATTTCCCTTATTTCAATGAACGAGGGTCTCGTACTGGCAGACTTGGTGTCATTACGTTGTATACGAGGGACTACTAATTAGCTGCCCGCTCATAATAAGTTCACGTGCTACGTGACGCCAAACATGCGCATAAAAGAGTGTTTTCACACTCGTCGCTTGGCTCATAGATGGCGCTGACTGTCACTGCTACTTCTAAATTCACGTATAAACCCAAAAAAGGGGATGGACGGAAGGCCGCTGTGGTAGCTCAGTGGTTAGAGCAGCAGACGCGTTATTATAAGGTCGTTGGTTCGCATTCTGCTCACGGCTGGTTGTTTTTTCATCCACATTTCTTTCTTCCTATTTACATTTCATTGGTTCTTGTAATATCCCCTGTGCAATCCTTGGCATTACTGTCTGTCACATCTCATTAATATTGTGTTAAAGCATGAAAAAACGAGCCCTTAGGTATACACTTCTTTCCCTTATTTCATTAAACGAGGGTCTCGTACTGGCAGACTTGGTGCCATTAGGTTGTATATGAGGAACTATAAATCAGCTGCCCGCTCATAATAAGTTCACGTGCTACGTGACGCCCAACATGCGCATGAAAGAATGTTTTCACACTCGTCGTTTGGCTTATAGATGGCGCTGACTTTCACTACTACTTCTAAATTCACGTATAAACCCAAAAAAGGGGATGGAGGGAAGGCCGCTGTGGTAGCTCAGTGGTTAGAGCATCGAACGCGTTATTCGAAGGCCGTAGGTTCGATTCCTGCTCACGGCTGGTTAATTTTTCATCCACTTTTCTTTCTTCCTATTTACATTTCATTGGTTTTAATAACTTCCCCTGTACATTCCTTGGCATTCCTGTCTGTTACATCTCATTATAATTGTATTAAAACACGGAAAAACGAGCCCTTAGGTATACAATTCTTTCCTTTATTTCGTTAAGCGAGGGTCTCGTACTGGCCGGCATGGTGTTATTAGGTTGTATACGAGGGACTATCAATCAGCTACCCGCTCGTAATAAGTTCACGTGCTACGTGACGCCAAACGTGCGCATAAAAGAGTTTTTTCACACTGGTCGCTTGGCCTATAGATGGCGCTGACTGTCACTCCTCCTTCTAAATTCACGTGTAAACCCAAAAAAGTGGATAGAGGGAAGGCCGCGGTGATAGCTCAGTGGTTAGAGCATCGAACACGTTATTCGAAGGCCGTAGGTTCGATTCCTGCTCACGGCTGGTTATTGTTTTTTCATCCACATTTCTTTCTTCCTATTTACATTTCATTGGTTCTAATAATTTCCCCTGTACATTCCTTGGCATTCCTGTCTGTGACATCTCATTATTATTGTGTTAAAACACGGAAAAACGAGCCCTTAGGTATACACTTATTTCCCTTATTTCAATGAACGAGGTTCTCGTACTGGCAGACTTGGTGTCATTAGGTTGTATACGAGGGACTACTAATTAGCTGCCCGCTCATAATAAGTTCACGTGCTACGTGACGCCAAACATGCGCATAAAAGAGTGTTTTCACACTCGTCGCTTGGCTTATAGATGGCGCTGACTGTCACTCCTACTTCTAAATTCACGTGTAAACCCAAGAAAGTGGATGGAGGGAAGGTCGCTGTAGTAGCTCAGTGGTTAGAGCTTCGAACGCGTTATTCGAAGGTCGTAAGTTCGATTCATGCTCACGGCTGGTTATTTTTTCATCCACTTTTCTTTCTTCCTAATTACAATTCATTGGTTCTGATAACTTTCCCTGAGCAATCCTTGGCAATACTGTCTGTTACATCTCATTAATATTGTGTTAAAACACGGAAAAACGAGCCCTTAGGTATACACTTCTTTCCCTTATTTCATTAAACGAGGGTCTCGTACTGGCGGACTTGGTGTCATTAGGTTGTATATGAGGGACTATTAATTAGCTGCCCGCTCATAATAAGTTCACGTGCTACGTGACGCCAAACATGCGCATAAAAGAGTGTTTTCACACTCGTCGCTTGGCTTATAGATGGCGCTGACTGTCACTCCTACTTCTAAATTCACGTGTAAACCCAAAAAAGTGGATGGAGGGAAGGTCGCTGTAGTAGCTCAGTGGTTAGAGCAGCAGACGCGTTATTAAAAGGTCGTAGGTCCGATTCCTGCTCACGGCTGGTAGTTTTTTCATCCACTTTTCTTTCTTCTTATTTACATTTCATTGGTTCTAATAACTTCCCCTGTACATTCCTTGGCAATCCTGTCTGTGACATCTCATTATTATTGTGTTAAAACACGGAAAAACGAGCCCTTAGGTATACACTTCTTTCCCTTATTTCGTTAAACGAGGGTCTCGTACTGGCAGACTTGGTGTCATTAGGTTGTATACGAGGGACTACTAATCAGCTGCCCGCTCATAATAAGTTCACGCCCTACGTGACGCCAAACATGCGCATAAAAGAGTGAATTCACACTCGTCGCTTGGCTTATAGATGGCGCTGACTGTCACTCCTACTTCTAAATTCACGTGTAAACCCAAAAAGGGGATGGAGGGAAGTCCGCTGTGGTAGCTCAGTGGTTAGAGCAGCAGACGCGTTATTATAAGGTCGTAGGTTCGATTTCTGCTCACGGCTGGTTATTTTTTCATCCACATGTCTTTCTTCCTATTTACATTTCATTGGTTCTAATAATTTCCCCTGTACATTCCTTGGCATTACTTTCTGTTACATCTCATTATTATTGTGTTAAAACACGGAAAAACGAGCCCTTGGGTATACACTTCTTTTCCTCATTTCGTTAAACGAGGGCCTCGTACTGGCAGACATGGTGTTATTAGGTTGTATACGAGGGACTATCAATCAGCTGCCCGGTCGTAATAAGTTCACGTGCTACGTGACGCCAAACGTGCGCTTAAAAGAGTTTTTTCGCACTGGTCGCTTGGCCTATAGATGGCGCTGACTGTCACTCCTTTTTCTAAATTCACGTTAAACCCTAAAAAGTGGATGGAGGGAAGGCCGCGGTGATAGCTCAGTGGTTAGAGCATCGAACGCGTTATTCGAAGGTCGTAGGTTTGATTCCTGCTCACGGCTGGTTATTGTTTTTTCATCCACTTTTCTTTCTTCCTATTTACATTTCATTGGTTCTAATAATTTCCCCTGTACATTCCTTGGCATTACTGTCTGTTACATCTCATTAATATTGTGTTAAAACACGCAAAACCGAGCCCTTAGGTATACACTTATTTCCCTTATTTCAATGAACGAGGGTCTCGTACTGGCAGACTTGGTGTCATTAGGTTGTATACGAGGGACTACTAATTAGCTGCCCGCTCATAATAAGTTCACGTGCTACGTGACGCCAAACATGCGCATAAAAGAGTGTTTTCACACTCGTCGCTTGGCTTATAGATGGCGCTGACTGTCACTACTACTTCTTAATTCACGTATAAACCCAAAAAAGGGGATGGAGGGAAGGCCGCTGTGGTAGCTCAGTGGTTAGAGCAGCAGACGCGTTATTATAAGGTCGTAGGTTCGATTTCTGCTCACGGCTGGTTATTTTTTCATCCACATGTCTTTCTTCCTATTTACATTTCATTGGTTCTAATAATTTCCCCTGTACATTCCTTGGCATTACTGTCTGTTACATCTCATTATTATTGTGTTAAAACACAGAAAAACGAGCCCTTAGGTATACACTTATTTCCCTTATTTCAATGAACGAGGGTCTCGTACTGGCAGACTTCGTGTCATTAGGTTGTATATGAGGAACTATTAATCAGCTGCCCGCTCATAATAAGTTCACGTGCTACGTGACGCCCAACATGCGCATAAAAGAATGTTTTCACACTCGTCGCTTGGCTTATAGATGGCGCTGACTGTCACTACTACTTCTTAATTCACGTATAAACCCAAAAAAGGGGATGGAGGGAAGGCCGCTGTGGTAGCTCAGTGGTTAGAGCAGCAGACGCGTTATTATAAGGTCGTAGGTTCGATTTCTGCTCACGGCTGGTTATTTTTTCATCCACATGTCTTTCTTCCTATTTACATTTCATTGGTTCTAATAATTTCCCCTGTACATTCCTTGGCATTACTTTCTGTTACATCTCATTATTATTGTGTTAAAACACGGAAAAACGAGCCCTTGGGTATACACTTCTTTTCCTCATTTCGTTAAACGAGGGCCTCGTACTGGCAGACATGGTGTTATTAGGTTGTATACGAGGGACTATCAATCAGCTGCCCGCTCGTAATAAGTTCACGTGCTACGTGACGCCAAACGTGCGCTTAAAAGAGTTTTTTCACACTGGTCGCTTGGCCTATAGATGGCGCTGACTGTCACTCCTTTTTCTAAATTCACGTTAAACCCTAAAAAGTGGATGGAGGGAAGGCCGCGGTGATAGCTCAGTGGTTAGAGCATCGAACGCGTTATTCGAAGGTCGTAGGTTTGATTCCTGCTCACGGCTGGTTATTGTTTTTTCATCCACTTTTCTTTCTTCCTATTTACATTTCATTGGTTCTAATAATTTCCCCTGTACATTTCTTGGCATTACTGTCTGTTACATCTCATTAATATTGTGTTAAAACACGCAAAAACGAGCCCTTAGGTATACACTTATTTCCCTTATTTCAATGAACGAGGGTCTCGTACTGGCAGACTTGGTGTCATTAGGTTGTATACGAGGGACTACTAATTAGCTGCCCGCTCATAATAAGTTCACGTGCTACGTGACGCCAAACATGCGCATAAAAGAGTGTTTTCACACTCGTCGCTTGGCTCATAGATGGCGCTGACTGTCACTGCTACTTCTAAATTCACGTATAAACCCAAAAAAGGGGATGGACGGAAGGCCGCTGTGGTATCTCAGTGGTTAGAGCAGCAGACGCGTTATTATAAGGTCGTAGGTTCGCATTCTGCTCACGGCTGGTTGTTTTTTCATCCACATTTCTTTCTTCCTATTTACATTTCATTGGTTCTTGTAATATCCCCTGTGCAATCCTTGGCATTACTGTCTGTCACATCTCATTAATATTGTGTTAAAGCATGAAAAAACGAGCCCTTAAGTATACACTTCTTTCCCTTATTTCATTAAACGAGGGTCTCGTACTGGCAGACTTGGTGCCATTAGGTTGTATATGAGGAACTACTAATTAGCTGCCCGCTCATAATAAGTTCACGTGCTACGTGACGCCAAACATGCGCATAAAAGAGTGTTTTCACACTCGTCGCTTGGCTTATAGATGGCGCTGACTGTCACTCCTACTTCTAAATTCACGTGTAAACCCAAGAAAGTGGATGGAGGGAAGGTCGCTGTAGTAGCTCAGTGGTTAGAGCTTCAAACGCGTTATTCGAAGGTCGTAAGTTCGATTCATGCTCACGGCTGGTTATTTTTTCATCCACTTTTCTTTCTTCCTAATTACAATTCATTGGTTCTGATAACTTTCCCTGAGCAATCCTTGGCAATACTGTCTGTTACATCTCATTAATATTGTGTTAAAACACGGAAAAACGAGCCCTTAGTATACACTTCTTTCCCTTATTTCATTAAACGAGGGTCTCGTACTGGCGGACTTGGTGTCATTAGGTTGTATATGAGGGACTACTAATTAGCTGCCCGCTCATAATAAGTTCACGTGCTACGTGACGCCAAACATGCGCATAAAAGAGTGTTTTCACACTCGTCGCTTGGCTTATAGATGGCGCTGACTGTCACTCCTACTTCTAAATTCACGTGTAAACCCAAAAAAGTGGATGGAGGGAAGGTCGCTGTAGTAGCTCAGTGGTTAGAGCAGCAGACGCGTTATTAAAAGGTCGTAGGTCCGATTCCTGCTCACGGCTGGTAATTTTTTATCCACTTTCTTTCTTCTTATTTACATTTCATTGCTTCTATTAACTTCCCCTGTACATTCCTTGGCATTACTGTCTGTTTTATATCATTTTTATTGTGTTAAAACACGGAAAAACGAGCCCTTAGGTATAACCTTCTTTTTCTTATTTCGTTAAACGAGGGCCTCGCACTGGCAGGCATGGTGTTATAAGGTTGTATACGAGGAACTATCAATCAGCTGCCCGCTGATAATAAGTTCACGTGCTACGTGACGCCAAATGTGCGCATAAAAGAGTGTTTTCACACTCGTCGCTTGGCCTATAGATGGCGCTGACTGTCACTCCTACTTCTAAATTCACGTATAAACCCAAAAAAGTGGATGGAGGGAAGGCCGCTGTGGTAGCTCAGTGGTTAGAGCAGCAGACGCGTTATCCGAAGGTCGTAGGTTCGATTCCTGCTCACGGCTGGTAATCTTTTATCCACTTTCTTTCTTCTTATTAACATTTCATTGGTTCTAGTGACTTCCCCTGTACATTCCTTGGCATTACTGTCTGTTACATCTCATTATAATTGTGTTAAAACACGGAAAAACGAGCCCTTAGGTATACACTTTATTCCCTTATTTCGTTAAACGAGGGTCTCGTACTGGCCGACATGGTGTTATTAGGTTGTATACGAGGGACTATCAATCAGCTGCCCGCTCGTAATAGGTTCACGTGCTACGTGACGCCAAACGTGCGCATAAAAGAGTTTTTTCACACTGGTCGCTTGGCCTATAGATGGCGCTGACTGTCACTCCTCCTTCTAAATTCACGTGTAAAACCAAAAAAGTGGATGGAGGGAAGGCCGCGGTGATAGCTCAGTGGTTAGAGCATCGAACGCGTTATTCGAAGGCCGTAGGTTCGATTCCTGCTCACGGCTGGTTATTGTTTTTTCATCCACTTTTCTTTCTTCCTATTTACATTTCATTGGTTCTAATAATTTCCCCTGTACATTCCTTGGCATTACTGTCTGTTACATCTCATTAATATTGTGTTAAAACACGCAAAAAGGAGCCCTTAGGTATACCCTTCTTTTCCTCATTTCGTTAAACGAGGGCCTCGTACTGGCAGACATGGTGTTATTAGGTTGTATACGAGGGACTATCAATCAGCTGCCCGGTCGTAATAAGTTCACGTGCTACGTGACGCCAAACGTGCGCTTAAAAGAGTTTTTTCACACTGGTCGCTTGGCCTATAGATGGCGCTGACTGTCACTCCTTTTTCTAAATTCACGTTAAACCCTAAAAAGTGGATGGAGGGAAGGCCGTGGTGATAGCTCAGTGGTTAGAGCATCGAACGCGTTATTCGAAGGTCGTAGGTTTGATTCCTGCTCACGGCTGGTTATTGTTTTTTCATCCACTTTTCTTTCTTCCTATTTACATTTCATTGGTTCTAATAATTTCCCCTGTACATTCCTTGGCATTACTGTCTGTTACATCTCATTAATATTGTGTTAAAACACGCAAAACCGAGCCCTTAGGTATACACTTATTTCCCTTATTTCAATGAACGAGGGTCTCGTACTGGCAGACTTGGTGTCATTAGGTTGTATACGAGGGACTACTAATTAGCTGCCCGCTCATAATAAGTTCACGTGCTACGTGACGCCAAACATGCGCATAAAAGAGTGTTTTCACACTCGTCGCTTGGCTCATAGATGGCGCTGACTGTCACTGCTACTTCTAAATTCACGTATAAACCCAAAAAAGGGGATGGACGGAAGGCCGCATTGGTAGCTCAGCGGTTAGAGCAGCAGACGCGTTATTATAAGGTCGTAGGTTCGCATTCTGCTCACGGCTGGTTGTTTTTTCATCCACATTTCTTTCTTCCTATTTACATTTCATTGGTTCTTGTAATATCCCCTGTGCAATCCTTGGCATTACTGTCTGTTACATCTCATTAATATTGTGTTAAAGCATGAAAAAACGAGCCCTTATGTATACACTTCTTTCCCTTATTTCATTAAACGAGGGTCTCGTACTGGCAGACTTGGTGCCATTAGGTTGTATATGAGGAACTATTAATCAGCTGCCCGCTCATAATAAGTTCACGTGCTACGTGACGCCAAACATGCGCATAAAAGAATGTTTTCACACTCGTCGCTTGGCTTATAGATGGCGCTGACTGTCACTACTACTTCTTAATTCACGTATAAACCCAAAAAAGGGGATGGAGGGACGGCCGCTGTGGTAGCTCAGTGGTTAGAGCAGCAGACGCGTTATTATAAGGTCGTAGGTTCGATTTCTGCTCACGGCTGGTTATTTTTTCATCCACATGTCTTTCTTCCTATTTACATTTCATTGGTTCTAATAATTTCCCCTGTACATTCCTTGGCATTACTGTCTGTTACATCTCATTATTATTGTGTTAAAACACAGAAAAACGAGCCCTTAGGTATACACTTATTTCCCTTATTTCAATGAACGAGGGTCTCGTACTGGCAGACTTCGTGTCATTAGGTTGTATATGAGGAACTATTAATCAGCTGCCCGCTCATAATAAGTTCACGTGCTACGTGACGCCCAACATGCGCATAAAATAATGTTTTCACACTCGTCGCTTGGCTTATAGATGGCGCTGACTGTCACTACTACTTCTTAATTCACGTATAAACCCAAAAAAGGGGATGGAGGGAAGGCCGCTGTGGTAGCTCAGTGGTTAGAGCAGCAGACGCGTTATTAAAAGGTCGTAGTTTCGATTTCTGCTCACGGCTGGTTATTTTTTCATCCACATGTCTTTCTTCCTATTTACATTTCATTGGTTCTAATAATTTCCCCTGTACATTCCTTGGCATTACTTTCTGTTACATCTCATTATTATTGTGTTAAAACACGGAAAAACGAGCCCTTGGGTATACACTTCTTTTCCTCATTTCGTTAAACGAGGGCCTCGTACTGGCAGACATGGTGTTATTAGGTTGTATACGAGGGACTATCAATCAGCTACCCGCTCGTAATAAGTTCACGTGCTACGTGACGCCAAACGTGCGCATAAAAGAGTTTTTTCACACTGGTCGCTTGGCCTATAGATGGCGCTGACTGTCACTCCTCCTTCTAAATTCACGTGTAAACCCTAAAAAGTGGATGGAGGGAAGGCCGCGGTGATAGCTCAGTGGTTAGAGCATCGAACGCGTTATTCGAAGGTCGTAGGTTTGATTCCTGCTCACGGCTGGTTATTGTTTTTTCATCCACTTTTCTTTCTTCCTATTTACATTTCATTGGTTCTAATAATTTCCCCTGTACATTTCTTGGCATTACTGTCTGTTACATCTCATTAATATTGTGTTAAAACACGCAAAAACGAGCCCTTAGGTATACACTTATTTCCCTTATTTCAATGAACGAGGGTCTCGTACTGGCAGACTTGGTGTCATTAGGTTGTATACGAGGGACTACTAATTAGCTGCCCGCTCATAATAAGTTCACGTGCTACGTGACGCCAAACATGCGCATAAAAGAGTGTTTTCACACTCGTCGCTTGGCTCATAGATGGCGCTGACTGTCACTGCTACTTCTAAATTCACGTATAAACCCAAAAAAGGGGATGGACGGAAGGCCGCTGTGGTAGCTCAGTGGTTAGAGCTTCGAACGCGTTATTCGAAGGTTGTAGGTTCGATTCCTGCTCACGGCTGGTTGTTTTTTCATCCACATTTCTTTCTTCCTATTTACATTTCATTGGTTCTTGTAATATCCCCTGTGCAATCCTTGGCATTACTGTCTGTCACATCTCATTAATATTGTGTTAAAGCATGAAAAAACGAGCCCTTAGGTATACACTTCTTTCCCTTATTTCATTAAACGAGGGTCTCGTACTGGCAGACTTGGTGCCATTAGGTTGTATATGAGGAACTATAAATCAGCTGCCCGCTCATAATAAGTTCACGTGCTACGTGACGCCCAACATGCGCATGAAAGAATGTTTTCACACTCGTCGTTTGGCTTATAGATGGCGCTGACTTTCACTACTACTTCTAAATTCACGTATAAACCCAAAAAAGGGGATGGAGGGAAGGCCGCTGTGGTAGCTCAGTGGTTAGAGCAGCAGACGCGTTATTAGAAGGTCGTAGGTTCGATTTCTGCTCACGGCTGGTTATTTTTTCATCCACATGTCTTTCTTCCTATTTACATTTCATTGGTTCTAATAATTTCCCCTGTACATTCCTTGGCATTACTGTCTGTGACATCTCATTAATATTGTGTTAAAACACGGAAAAACGAGCCCTTAGGTATACACTTATTTCCCTTATTTTAATGAACGAGGGTCTCGTACTGGCAGACATGGTGTTATTAGGTTGTATACGAGGGACTATCAATCAGCTGCCCGCTCATAATAAGTTCACGTGCTACGTGACGCCAAACGTGCGCATAAAAGAGTGTTTTCACACTCGTCGCTTGGCTTATAGATGGTGCTGACTGTCACTCCTACATCTAAATTCACGTATAAACCCAAAAAAGTGGATGTAGGGAAGGCCGCTGTGGTAGCTCAGTGGTTAGAGCATCGAACGCGTTATTCGAAGGCCGTAGGTTCGATTCCTGCTCACGGCTGGTTAATTTTTCATCCACTTTTCTTTCTTCCTATTTACATTTCATTGGTTTTAATAACTTCCCCTGTACATTCCTTGGCATTCCTGTCTGTTACATCTCATTATAATTGTATTAAAACACGGAAAAACGAGCCCTTAGGTATACACTTCTTTCCTTTATTTCGTTAAACGAGGGTCTCGTACTGGCCGACATGGTGTTATTAGGTTGTATACGAGGGACTATCAATCAGCTACCCGCTCATAATAAGTTCACGTGCTACGTGACGCCAAACGTGCGCATAAAAGAGTTTTTTCACACTGGTCGCTTGGCCTATAGATGGCGCTGACTGTCACTCCTCCTTCTAAATTCACGTGTAAACCCAAAAAAGTGGATAGAGGGAAGGCCGCGGTGATAGCTCAGTGGTTAGAGCATCGAACACGTTATTCGAAGGCCGTAGGTTCGATTCCTGCTCACGGCTGGTTATTGTTTTTTCATCCACATTTCTTTCTTCCTATTTACATTTCATTGGTTCTAATAATTTCCCCTGTACATTCCTTGGCATTCCTGTCTGTGACATCTCATTATTATTGTGTTAAAACACGGAAAAACGAGCCCTTAGGTATACACTTATTTCCCTTATTTCAATGAACGAGGTTCTCGTACTGGCAGACTTGGTGTCATTAGGTTGTATACGAGGGACTACTAATTAGCTGCCCGCTCATAATAAGTTCACGTGCTACGTGACGCCAAACATGCACATAAAAGAGTGTTTTCACACTCGTCGCTTGGCTTATAGATGGCGCTGACTGTCACTCCTACTTCTAAATTCACGTGTAAACCCAAGAAAGTGGATGGAGGGAAGGTCGCTGTAGTAGCTCAGTGGTTAGAGCTTCGAACGCGTTATTCGAAGGTCGTAAGTTCGATTCATGCTCACGGCTGGTTATTTTTTCATCCACTTTTCTTTCTTCCTAATTACAATTCATTGGTTCTGATAACTTTCCCTGAGCAATCCTTGGCAATACTGTCTGTTACATCTCATTAATATTGTGTTAAAACACGGAAAAACGAGCCCTTAGGTATACACTTCTTTCCCTTATTTCATTAAACGAGGGTCTCGTACTGGCGGACTTGGTGTCATTAGGTTGTATATGAGGGACTACTAATTAGCTGCCCGCTCATAATAAGTTCACGTGCTACGTGACGCCAAACATGCGCATAAAAGAGTGTTTTCACACTCGTCGCTTGGCTTATAGATGGCGCTGACTGTCACTCCTACTTCTAAATTCACGTGTAAACCCAAAAAAGTGGATGGAGGGAAGGTCGCTGTAGTAGCTCAGTGGTTAGAGGAGCAGACGCGTTATTAAAAGGTCGTAGGTCCGATTCCTGCTCACGGCTGGTAGTTTTTTCATCCACTTTTCTTTCTTCTTATTTACATTTCATTGGTTCTAATAACTTCCCCTGTACATTCCTTGGCAATCCTGTCTGTGACATCTCATTATTATTGTGTTAAAACACGGAAAAACGAGCCCTTAGGTATACACTTCTTTCCCTTATTTCGTTAAACGAGGGTCTCGTACTGGCAGACTTGGTGTCATTAGGTTGTATACGAGGGACTACTAATCAGCTGCCCGCTCATAATAAGTTCACGCCCTACGTGACGCCAAACATGCGCATAAAAGAGTGAATTCACACTCGTCGCTTGGCTTATAGATGGCGCTGACTGTCACTCCTACTTCTAAATTCACGTGTAAACCCAAAAAGGGGATGAAGGGAAGTCCGCTGTGGTAGCTCAGTGGTTAGAGCAGCAGACGCGTTATTATAAGGTCGTAGGTTCGATTTCTGCTCACGGCTGGTTATTTTTTCATCCACATGTCTTTCTTCCTATTTACATTTCATTGGTTCTAATAATTTCCCCTGTACATTCCTTGGCATTACTTTCTGTTACATCTCATTATTATTGTGTTAAAACACGGAAAAACGAGCCCTTGGGTATACACTTCTTTTCCTCATTTCGTTAAACGAGGGCCTCGTACTGGCAGACATGGTGTTATTAGGTTGTATACGAGGGACTATCAATCAGCTGCCCGGTCGTAATAAGTTCACGTGCTACGTGACGCCAAACGTGCGCTTAAAAGAGTTTTTTCGCACTGGTCGCTTGGCCTATAGATGGCGCTGACTGTCACTCCTTTTTCTAAATTCACGTTAAACCCTAAAAAGTGGATGGAGGGAAGGCCGCGGTGATAGCTCAGTGGTTAGAGCATCGAACGCGTTATTCGAAGGTCGTAGGTTTGATTCCTGCTCACGGCTGGTTATTGTTTTTTCATCCACTTTTCTTTCTTCCTATTTACATTTCATTGGTTCTAATAATTTCCCCTGTACATTCCTTGGCATTACTGTCTGTTACATCTCATTAATATTGTGTTAAAACACGCAAAACCGAGCCCTTAGGTATACACTTATTTCCCTTATTTCAATGAACGAGGGTCTCGTACTGGCAGACTTGGTGTCATTAGGTTGTATACGAGGGACTACTAATTAGCTGCCCGCTCATAATAAGTTCACGTGCTACGTGACGCCAAACATGCGCATAAAAGAGTGTTTTCACACTCGTCGCTTGGCTCATAGATGGCGCTGACTGTCACTGCTACTTCTAAATTCACGTATAAACCCAAAAAAGGGGATGGACGGAAGGCCGCATTGGTAGCTCAGCAGTTAGAGCAGCAGACGCGTTATTATAAGGTCGTAGGTTCGCATTCTGCTCACGGCTGGTTGTTTTTTCATCCACATTTCTTTCTTCCTATTTACATTTCATTGGTTCTTGTAATATCCCCTGTGCAATCCTTGGCATTACTGTCTGTTACATCTCATTAATATTGTGTTAAAGCATGAAAAAACGAGCCCTTAGGTATACACTTCTTTCCCTTATTTTATTAAACGAGGGTCTCGTACTGGCAGACTTGGTGCCATTAGGTTGTATATGAGGAACTATTAATCAGCTGCCCGCTCATAATAAGTTCACCTGCTACGTGACGCCAAACATGCGCATAAAAGAATGTTTTCACACTCGTCGCTTGGCTTATAGATGGCGCTGACTGTCACTACTACTTCTTAATTCACGTATAAACCCAAAAAAGGGGATGGAGGGAAGGCCGCTGTGGTAGCTCAGTGGTTAGAGCAGCAGACGCGTTATTATAAGGTCGTAGGTTCGATTTCTGCTCACGGCTGGTTATTTTTTCATCCACATGTCTTTCTTCCTATTTACATTTCATTGGTTCTAATAATTTCCCCTGTACATTCCTTGGCATTACTGTCTGTTACATCTCATTATTATTGTGTTAAAACACAGAAAAACGAGCCCTTAGGTATACACTTATTTCCCTTATTTCAATGAACGAGGGTCTCGTACTGGCAGACTTCGTGTCATTAGGTTGTATATGAGGAACTATTAATCAGCTGCCCGCTCATAATAAGTTCACGTGCTACGTGACGCCCAACATGCGCATAAAAGAATGTTTTCACACTCGTCGCTTGGCTTATAGATGGCGCTGACTGTCACTACTACTTCTTAATTCACGTATAAACCCAAAAAAGGGGATGGAGGGAAGGCCGCTGTGGTAGCTCAGTGGTTAGAGCAGCAGACGCGTTATTATAAGGTCGTAGGTTCGATTTCTGCTCACGGCTGGTTATTTTTTCATCCACATGTCTTTCTTCCTATTTACATTTCATTGGTTCTAATAATTTCCCCTGTACATTCCTTGGCATTACTTTCTGTTACATCTCATTATTATTGTGTTAAAACACGGAAAAACGAGCCCTTGGGTATACACTTCTTTTCCTCATTTCGTTAAACGAGGGCCTCGTACTGGCAGACATGGTGTTATTAGGTTGTATACGAGGGACTATCAATCAGCTGCCCGCTCGTAATAAGTTCACGTGCTACGTGACGCCAAACGTGCGCTTAAAAGAGTTTTTTCACACTGGTCGCTTGGCCTATAGATGGCGCTGACTGTCACTCCTTTTTCTAAATTCACGTTAAACCCTAAAAAGTGGATGGAGGGAAGGCCGCGGTGATAGCTCAGTGGTTAGAGCATCGAACGCGTTATTCGAAGGTCGTAGGTTTGATTCCTGCTCACGGCTGGTTATTGTTTTTTCATCCACTTTTCTTTCTTCCTATTTACATTTCATTGGTTCTAATAATTTCCCCTGTACATTTCTTGGCATTACTGTCTGTTACATCTCATTAATATTGTGTTAAAACACGCAAAAACGAGCCCTTAGGTATACACTTATTTCCCTTATTTCAATGAACGAGGGTCTCGTACTGGCAGACTTGGTGTCATTAGGTTGTATACGAGGGACTACTAATTAGCTGCCCGCTCATAATAAGTTCACGTGCTACGTGACGCCAAACATGCGCATAAAAGAGTGTTTTCACACTCGTCGCTTGGCTCATAGATGGCGCTGACTGTCACTGCTACTTCTAAATTCACGTATAAACCCAAAAAAGGGGATGGACGGAAGGCCGCTGTGGTAGCTCAGTGGTTAGAGCAGCAGACGCGTTATTATAAGGTCGTAGGTTCGCATTCTGCTCACGGCTGGTTGTTTTTTCATCCACTTTTCTTTCTTCCTAATTACAATTCATTGGTTCTGATAACTTTCCCTGAGCAATCCTTGGCAATACTGTCTGTTACATCTCATTAATATTGCGTTAAAACACGGAAAAACGAGCCCTTAGGTATACACTTCTTTCCCTTATTTCATTAAACGAGGGTCTCGTACTGGCGGACTTGGTGTCATTAGGTTGTATATGAGGGACTACTAATTAGCTGCCCGCTCATAATAAGTTCACGTGCTACGTGACGCCAAACATGCGCATAAAAGAGTGTTTTCACACTCGTCGCTTGGCTTATAGATGGCGCTGACTGTCACTCCTACTTCTAAATTCGCGTGTAAACCCCAAAAAGTGGATGGAGGGAAGGTCGCTGTAGTAGCTCAGTGGTTAGAGCAGCAGACGCGTTATTAAAAGGTCGTAGGTCCGATTCCTGCTCACGGCTGGTAATTTTTTATCCACTTTCTTTCTTCTTATTTACATTTCATTGCTTCTATTAACTTCCCCTGTACATTCCTTGGCATTACTGTCTGTTTTATATCATTTTTATTGTGTTAAAACACGGAAAAACGAGCCCTTAGGTATAACCTTCTTTTTCTTATTTCGTTAAACGAGGGCCTCGCACTGGCAGGCATGGTGTTATAAGGTTGTATACGAGGAACTATCAATCAGCTGCCCACTGATAATAAGTTCACGTGCTACGTGACGCCAAATGTGCGCATAAAAGAGTGTTTTCACACTCGTCGCTTGGCCTATAGATGGCGCTGACTGTCACTCCTACTTCTAAATTCACGTATAAACCCAAAAAAGTGGATGGAGGGAAGGCCGCTGTGGTAGCTCAGTGGTTAGAGCAGCAGACGCGTTATCCGAAGGTCGTAGGTTCGATTCCTGCTCACGGCTGGTAATCTTTTATCCACTTTCTTTCTTCTTATTAACATTTCATTGGTTCTAGTGACTTCCCCTGTACATTCCTTGGCATTACTGTCTGTTACATCTCATTATAATTGTGTTAAAACACGGAAAAACGAGCCCTTAGGTATACACTTTATTCCCTTATTTCGTTAAACGAGGGTCTCGTACTGGCCGACATGGTGTTATTAGGTTGTATACGAGGGACTATCAATCAGCTGCCCGCTCGTAATAGGTTCACGTGCTACGTGACGCCAAACGTGCGCATAAAAGAGTTTTTTCACACTGGTCGCTTGGCCTATAGATGGCGCTGACTGTCACTCCTCCTTCTAAATTCACGTGTAAACCCAAAAAAGTGGATGGAGGGAAGGCCGCGGTGATAGCTCAGTGGTTAGAGCATCGAACGCGTTATTCGAAGGCCGTAGGTTCGATTCCTGCTCACGGCTGGTTATTGTTTTTTCATCCACTTTTCTTTCTTCCTATTTACATTTCATTGGTTCTAATAATTTCCCCTGTACATTCTTTGGCATTACTGTCTGTTACATCTCATTAATATTGTGTTAAAACACGCAAAAAGGAGCCCTTAGGTATACCCTTATTTCCCTTATTTCAATGAACGAGGTTCTCGTACTGGCAGACTTGGTGTCATTAGGTTGTATACGAGGGACTACTAATTAGCTGCCCGCTCATAATAAGTTCACGTGCTACGTGACGCCAAACATGCGCATAAAAGAGTGTTTTCACACTCGTCGCTTGGCTTATAGATGGCGCTGACTGTCACTCCTACTTCTAAATTCACGTGTAAACCCAAGAAAGTGGATGGAGGGAAGGTCGCTGTAGTGCCTCAGTGGTTAGAGCTCCGAACGCGTTATTCGAAGGTCGTAGCTTCAATTCCTGCTCACGGCTGGTTATTTTTTCATCCACTTTTCTTTCTTCCTAATTACATTTCATTGGTTCTGATAACTTTCCCTGAGCAATCCTTGGCATTACTGTCTGTTACATCTCATTAATATTGTGTTAAAACACGGAAAAACGAGCCCTTAGGTATACACTTCTTTCCCTTATTTCATTAAACGAGGGTCTCGTACTGGCAGACTTGGTGCCATTAGGTTGTATATGAGGAACTATTAATCAGCTGCCCGCTCATAATAAGTTCACGTGCTACGTGACGCCAAACATGCGCATAAAAGAATGTTTTCACACTCGTCGCTTGGCTTATAGATGGCGCTGACTGTCACTACTACTTCTTAATTCACGTATAAACCCAAAAAAGGGGATGGAGGGAAGGCCGCTGTGGTAGCTCAGTGGTTAGAGCAGCAGACGCGTTATTATAAGGTCGTAGGTTCGATTTCTGCTCACGGCTGGTTATTTTTTCATCCACATGTCTTTCTTCCTATTTACATTTCATTGGTTCTAATAATTTCCCCTGTACATTCCTTGGCATTACTGTCTGTTACATCTCATTATTATTGTGTTAAAACACAGAAAAACGAGCCCTTAGGTATACACTTATTTCCCTTATTTCAATGAACGAGGGTCTCGTACTGGCAGACTTCGTGTCATTAGGTTGTATATGAGGAACTATTAATCAGCTGCCCGCTCATAATAAGTTCACGTGCTACGTGACGCCCAACATGCGCATAAAAGAATGTTTTCACACTCGTCGCTTGGCTTATAGATGGCGCTGACTGTCACTACTACTTCTTAATTCACGTATAAACCCAAAAAGGGGATGGAGGGAAGGCCGCTGTGGTAGCTCAGTGGTTAGAGCAGCAGACGCGTTATTATAAGGTCGTAGGTTCGATTTCTGCTCACGGCTGGTTATTTTTTCATCCACATGTCTTTCTTCCTATTTACATTTCATTGGTTCTAATAATTTCCCCTGTACATTCCTTGGCATTACTTTCTGTTACATCTCATTATTATTGTGTTAAAACACGGAAAAACGAGCCCTTGGGTATACACTTCTTTTCCTCATTTCGTTAAACGAGGGCCTCGTACTGGCAGACATGGTGTTATTAGGTTGTATACGAGGGACTATCAATCAGCTGCCCGCTCGTAATAAGTTCACGTGCTACGTGACGCCAAACGTGCGCTTAAAAGAGTTTTTTCACACTGGTCGCTTGGCCTATAGATGGCGCTGACTGTCACTCCTTTTTCTAAATTCACGTTAAACCCTAAAAAGTGGATGGAGGGAAGGCCGCGGTGATAGCTCAGTGGTTAGAGCATCGAACGCGTTATTCGAAGGTCGTAGGTTTGATTCCTGCTCACGGCTGGTTATTGTTTTTTCATCCACTTTTCTTTCTTCCTATTTACATTTCATTGGTTCTAATAATTTCCCCTGTACATTTCTTGGCATTACTGTCTGTTACATCTCATTAATATTGTGTTAAAACACGCAAAAACGAGCCCTTAGGTATACACTTATTTCCCTTATTTCAATGAACGAGGGTCTCGTACTGGCAGACTTGGTGTCATTAGGTTGTATACCAGGGACTACTAATTAGCTGCCCGCTCATAATAAGTTCACGTGCTACGTGACGCCAAACATGCGCATAAAAGAGTGTTTTCACACTCGTCGCTTGGCTCATAGATGGCGCTGACTGCCACTGCTACTTCTAAATTCACGTATAAACCCAAAAAAGGGGATGGACGGAAGGCCGCTGTGGTAGCTCAGTGGTTAGAGCAGCAGACGCGTTATTATAAGGTCGTAGGTTCGCATTCTGCTCACGGCTGGTTGTTTTTTCATCCACATTTCTTTCTTCCTATTTACATTTCATTGGTTCTTGTAATATCCCCTGTGCAATCCTTGGCATTACTGTCTGTCACATCTCATTAATATTGTGTTAAAGCATGAAAAAACGAGCCCTTAGGTATACACTTCTTTCCCTTATTTCATTAAACGAGGGTCTCGTACTGGCAGACTTGGTGCCATTAGGTTGTATATGAGGAACTATAAATCAGCTGCCCGCTCATAATAAGTTCACGTGCTACGTGACGCCCAACATGCGCATGAAAGAATGTTTTCACACTCGTCGCTTGGCTTATAGATGGCGCTGACTTTCACTACTACTTCTAAATTCACGTATAAACCCAAAAAAGGGGATGGAGGGAAGGCCGCTGTGGTAGCTCAGTGGTTAGAGCAGCAGACGCGTTATTAGAAGGTCGTAGGTTCGATTTCTGCTCACGGCTGGTTATTTTTTCATCCACATGTCTTTCTTCCTATTTACATTTCATTGGTTCTAATAATTTCCCCTGTACATTCCTTGGCATTACTGTCTGTGACATCTCATTAATATTGTGTTAAAACACGGAAAAACGAGCCCTTAGGTATACACTTATTTCCCTTATTTTAATGAACGAGGGTCTCGTACTGGCAGACATGGTGTTATTAGGTTGTATACGAGGGACTATCAATCAGCTGCCCGCTCATAATAAGTTCACGTGCTACGTGACGCCAAACGTGCGCATAAAAGAGAGTTTTCACACTCGTCGCTTGGCTTATAGATGGTGCTGACTGTCACTCCTACATCTAAATTCACGTATAAACCCAAAAAAGTGCATGTAGGGAAGGCCGCTGTGGTAGCTCAGTGGTTAGAGCATCGAACGCGTTATTCGAAGGCCGTAGGTTCGATTCCTGCTCACGGCTGATTAATTTTTCATCCACTTTTCTTTCTTCCTATTTACATTTCATTGGTTTTAATAACTTCCCCTGTACATTCCTTGGCATTCCTGTCTGTTACATCTCATTATAATTGTATTAAAACACGGAAAAACGAGCCCTTAGGTATACACTTCTTTCCTTTATTTCGTTAAACGAGGGTCTCGTACTGGCCGACATGGTGTTATTAGGTTGTATACGAGGGACTATCAATCAGCTACCCGCTCGTAATAAGTTCACGTGCTACGTGACGCCAAACGTGCGCATAAAAGAGTTTTTTCACACTGGTCGCTTGGCCTATAGATGGCGCTGACTGTCACTCCTCCTTTTAAATTCACGTGTAAACCCAAAAAAGTGGATAGAGGGAAGGCCGCGGTGATAGCTCAGTGGTTAGAGCATCGAACACGTTATTCGAAGGCCGTAGGTTCGATTCCTGCTCACGGCTGGTTATTGTTTTTTCATCCACATTTCTTTCTTCCTATTTACATTTCATTGGTTCTAATAATTTCCCCTGTACATTCCTTGGCATTCCTGTCTGTGACATCTCATTATTATTGTGTTAAAACACGGAAAAACGAGCCCTTAGGTATACACTTATTTCCCTTATTTCAATGAACGAGGTTCTCGTACTGGCAGACTTGGTGTCATTAGGTTGTATACGAGGGACTACTAATTAGCTGCCCGCTCATAATAAGTTCACGTGCTACGTGACGCCAAACATGCGCATAAAAGAGTGTTTTCACACTCGTCGCTTGGCTTATAGATGGCGCTGACTGTCACTCCTACTTCTAAATTCACGTGTAAACCCAAGAAAGTGGATGGAGGGAAGGTCGCTGTAGTAGCTCAGTGGTTAGAGCTTCGAACGCGTTATTCGAAGGTCGTAAGTTCGATTCATGCTCACGGCTGGTTATTTTTTCATCCACTTTTCTTTCTTCCTAATTACAATTCATTGGTTCTGATAACTTTCCCTGAGCAATCCTTGGCAATACTGTCTGTTACATCTCATTAATATTGTGTTAAAACACGGAAAAACGAGCCCTTAGGTATACACTTCTTTCCCTTATTTCATTAAACGAGGGTCTCGTACTGGCGGACTTGGTGTCATTAGGTTGTATATGAGGGACTACTAATTAGCTGCCCGCTCATAATAAGTTCACGTGCTACGTGACGCCAAACATGCGCATAAAAGAGTGTTTTCACACTCGTCGCTTGGCTTATAGATGGCGCTGACTGTCACTCCTACTTCTAAATTCACGTGTAAACCCAAAAAAGTGGATGGAGGGAAGGTCGCTGTAGTAGCTCAGTGGTTAGAGCAGCAGACGCGTTATTAAAAGGTCGTAGGTCCGATTCCTGCTCACGGCTGGTAATTTTTTATCCACTTTCTTTCTTCTTATTTACATTTCATTGCTTCTATTAACTTCCCCTGTACATTCCTTGGCATTACTGTCTGTTTTATATCATTTTTATTGTGTTAAAACACGGAAAAACGAGCCCTTAGGTATAACCTTCTTTTTCTTATTTCGTTAAACGAGGGCCTCGCACTGGCAGGCATGGTGTTATAAGGTTGTATACGAGGAACTATCAATCAGCTGCCCGCTCATAATAAGTTCACGTGCTACGTGACGCCAAACATGCGCATAAAAGTGTGTTTTCACACTCGTCGCTTGGCCTATTGATGGCGCTGACTGTCACTCCTACTGCTAAATACACGTAGAAACCCAAAAAGGGAGATGGAGGGAAGGCCGCTGTGGTAGCTCAGTGGTTAGAGCAACAGACGCGTTATTAAAAGGTCGTAGGTTCGATTCCTGCTCACGGCTGGTAATTTTTTATCCACTTTCTTTATTCTTATTGACATTTCATTGGTTTTATTACCTTCCCCTGTACATTCCTTGGCATTACTGTCTGTTACATCTCATTTTTATTGTGTTAAAACACGGAAAAACGAGCCCTTAGGTATAACCTTCTTTTCCTCATTTCGTTAAACGAGGGCCTCGTACTGGCAGACATGGTGTTATTAGGTTGTATACGAGGGACTATCAATCAGCTGCCCGCTCGTAATAAGTTCACGTGCTACGTGAAGCCAAACGTGCGCTTAAAAGAGTTTTTTCACACTGGTCGCTTGGCCTATAGATGGCGCTGACTGTCACTCCTTTTTCTAAATTCACGTGTAAACCCAAGAAAGTGGATGGAGGGAAGGTCGCTGTAGTAGCTCAGTGGTTAGAGCTTCGAACGCATTATTCGAAGGTCGTAGGTTCGATTCCTGCTCACGGCTGTTTATTTTTTCATCCACTTTTCTTTCTTCCTAATTACATTTCATTGGTTCTGATAACTTTCCCTGAGCAATCCTTGGCATTACTGTCTGTTACATCTCATTAATATTGTGTTAAAACACGGAAAAACGAGCCCTTAGGTATACACTTCTTTCCCTTATTTCATTAAACGAGGGTCTCGTACTGGCGGACTTGGTGTCATTAGGTTGTATATGAGGGACTACTAATTAGCTGCCCGCTCATAATAAGTTCACGTGCTACGTGACGCCAGACGTGCGCATAAAAGAGTGTTTTCACACTCGTCGCTTGGCTATAGATGGCGCTGACTGTCACTCCTACTTCTAAATTCACGTGTAAACCCAAAAAAGTGGATGGAGGGAAGGTCGCTGTAGTAGCTCAGTGGTTAGAGCAGCAGACGCGTTATTAAAAGGTTGTAGGTTCGATTCATGCTCACGGCTGGTAATTTTTTATCCACTTTCTTTCTTCTTATTTACATTTCATTGCTTCTATTAACTTCCCCTGTACATTCCTTGGCATTACTGTCTGTTTTATATCATTTTTATTGTGTTAAAACACGGAAAAACGAGCCCTTAGGTATAACCTTCTTTTTCTTATTTCGTTAAACGAGGGCCTCGCACTGGCAGGCATGGTGTTATAAGGTTGTATACGAGGGACTATCAATCAGCTGCCCGCTGATAATAAGTTCACGTGCTACGTGACGCCAAATGTGCGCATAAAAGAGTGTTTTCACACTCGTCGCTTGGCTTATAGATGGCGCTGACTGTCACTCCTACTTCTAAATTCACGTATAAACCCAAAAAAGTGGATGGAGGGAAGGCCGCTGTGGTAGCTCAGTGGTTAGAGCAGCAGACGCGTTATCCGAAGGTCGTAGGTTCGATTCCTGCTCACGGCTGGTAATCTTTTATCCACTTTCTTTCTTCTTATTAACATTTCATTGGTTCTAGTGACTTCCCCTGTACATTCCTTGGCATTACTGTCTGTTACATCTCATTATAATTGTGTTAAAACACGGAAAAACGAGCCCTTAGGTATACACCTTATTCCCTTATTTCGTTAAACGAGGGTCTCATACTGGCCGACATGGTGTTATTAGGTTGTATACGAGGGACTATCAATCAGCCGCCCGCTCGTAATAGGTTCACGTGCTACGTGACGCCAAACGTGCGCATAAAAGAGTTTTTTCACACTGGTCGCTTGGCCTATAGATGGCGCTGACTGTCACTCCTCCTTCTAAATTCACGTGTAAACCCAAAAAAGTGGATGGAGGGAAGGCCGCGGTGATAGCTCAGTGGTTAGAGCATCGAACGCGTTATTCGAAGGCCGTAGGTTCGATTCCTGCTCACGGCTGGTTATTGTTTTTTCATCCACTTTTCTTTCTTCCTATTTACATTTCATTGGTTCTAATAATTTCCCCTGTACATTCCTTGGCATTACTGTCTGTTACATCTCATTAATATTGTGTTAAAACACTCAAAAACGAGCCCTTAGGTATACACTTATTTCCCTTATTTCAATGAACGAGGGTCTCGTACTGGCAGACTTGGTGTCATTAGGTTGTATACGAGGGACTACTAATCAGCTGCCCGCTCATAATAAGTTCACGTGCTACGTGACGCCAAACATGCGCATAAAAAAGTGTTTTCACACTCGTCGCTTGGCTTATAGATGGCGCTGACTGTCACTCCTACTTCTAAATTCATGTGTAAACCCAAGAAAGTGGATGGAGGGAAGGTCGCTGTAGTGCCTCAGTGGTTAGAGCTTCGAACGCGTTATTCGAAGGTCGTAGGTTCGATTCCTGCTCACGGCTGGTTATTTTTTCATCCACTTTTCTTTCTTCCTAATTACATTTCATTGGTTCTGATAACTTTCCCTGAGCAATCCTTGGCATTACTGTCTGTTACATCTCATTAATATTGTGTTAAAACACGGAAAAACGAGCCCTTAGGTATACACTTCTTTCCCTTATTTCATTAAACGAGGGTCTCGTACTGGCGGACTTGGTGTCATTAGGTTGTATACGAGGGACTACTAATCAGCTGCCCGCTCATAATAAGTTCACGTGCTACGTGACGCCAAACATGCGCATAAAAGTGTGTTTTCACACTCGTCGCTTGGCCTATAGATGGCGCTGACTGTCACTCCTACTGCTAAATACACGTAGAAACCCAAAAAGGGAGATGGAGGGAAGGCCGCTGTGGTAGCTCAGTGGTTAGAGCAGCAGACGCGTTATTAAAAGGTCGTAGGTTCGATTCCTGCTCACGGCTGGTAATTTTTTATCCACTTTCTTTCTTCTTATTGACATTTCATTGGTTCTATTACCTTCCCCTGTACATTCCTTGGCATTACTGTCTGTTACATCTCATTTTTATTGTGTTAAAACACGGAAAAACGAGCCCTTAGGTATAACCTTCTTTTCCTCATTTCGTTAAACGAGGGCCTCGTACTGGCAGACATGGTGTTATTAGGTTGTATACGAGGGACTATCAATCAGCTGCCCGCTCGTAATAAGTTCACGTGCTACGTGACGCCAAACGTGCGCTTAAAAGAGTTTTTTCACACTGGTCGCTTGGCCTATAGATGGCGCTGACTGTCACTCCTTTTTCTAAATTCACGTTAAACCCTAAAAAGTGGATGGAGGGAAGGCCGCGGTGATAGCTCAGTGGTTAGAGCATCGAACGCGTTATTCGAAGGTCGTAGGTTTGATTCCTGCTCACGGCTGGTTATTGTTTTTTCATCCACTTTTCTTTCTTTCTATATACATTTCATTGGTTCTAATAATTTCCCCTGTACATTCCTTGGCATTACTGTCTGTTACATCTCATTAATATTGTGTTAAAACACGCAAAAACGAGCCCTTAGGTATACACTCATTTCCCTTATTTCAATGAACGAGGGTCTCGTACTGGCAGACTTGGTGTCATTAGGTTGTATACGAGGGACTACTAATTAGCTGCCCGCTCATAATAAGTTCACGTGCTACGTGACGCCAAACATGCGCATAAAAGAGTGTTTTCACACTCGTCGCTTGGCTTATAGATGGCGCTGACTGTCACTCCTACTTCTAAATTCACGTGTAAACCCAAGAAAGTGGATGGAGGGAAGGTCGCTGTAGTAGCTCAGTGGTTAGAGCTTCGAACGCGTTATTCGAAGGTCGTAGGTTCGATTCCTGCTCACGGCTGTTTATTTTTTCATCCACTTTTCTTTCTTCCTAATTACATTTCATTGGTTCTGATAACTTTCCCTGAGCAATCCTTGGCATTACTGTCTGTTACATCTCATTAATATTGTGTTAAAACACGGAAAAACGAGCCCTTAGGTATACACTTCTTTCCCTTATTTCATTAAACGAGGGTCTCGTACTGGCGGACTTGGTGTCATTAGGTTGTATATGAGGGACTATTAATCAGCTGCCCACTCATAATAAGTTCACGTTCTACGTGACGCCAAACAAGCGCATAAAAGAGTGTTCTCACACTCGTCGCTTGGCCTATAGATGGCGCTGACTTTCACTCCTACTTCTAAATTCACGTAGAAACCCAAAAAGGGGGATGGAGGGAAGGCCGCTGTGGTAGCTCAGTGGTTAGAGCAGCAGACGCGTTAATAAAAGGTCGTAGGTTCGAATCATGCTCACGGCTGGTAATTTTTTATCCACTTTCTTTCTTCTTATTTACATTTCATTGCTTCTATTAACTTCCCCTGTACATTCCTTGGCATTACTGTCTGTTTTATATCATTTTTATTGTGTTAAAACACGGAAAAACGAGCCCTTAGGTATAACCTTCTTTTTCTTATTTCGTTAAACGAGGGCCTCGCACTGGCAGGCATGGTGTTATAAGGTTGTATACGAGGGACTATCAATCAGCTGCCCGCTGATAATAAGTTCACGTGCTACGTGACGCCAAATGTGCGCATAAAAGAGTGTTTTCACACTCGTCGATTGGCTTATAGATGGCGCTGACTGTCACTCCTACTTCTAAATTCACGTATAAACCCAAAAAAGTGGATGGAGGGAAGACCGCTGTGGTAGCTCAGTGGTTAGAGCAGCAGATGCGTTATCCGAAGGTCGTAGGTTCGATTCCTGCTCACGGCTGGTTAGTTTTTCATCCGCTTTTCTTTCTTCTTATTTACATTTCATTGGTTTTAATAAGTTCCCCTGTACATTATTTGGCATTCCTGTCTGTGACATCTCATTATTATTGCGTTAAAACACGGAAAAACGAGCCCTTAAGTATACACTTCTTTCCCTTATTTCGTTAAACGAGGGTCTCGTACTGGCCGACATGGTGTTATTAGGTTGTATACGAGGGACTATCAATCAGCTACCCGCTCGTAATAAGTTCACGTGCTACGTGACGCCAAACGTGCGCATAAAAGAGTTTTTTCACACTGGTCGCTTGGCCTATAGATGGCGCTGACTGTCACTCCTACTGCTAAATACACGTAGAAACCCAAAAAGGGAGATGGAGGGAAGGCCGCTGTGGTAGCTCAGTGGTTAGAGCAGCAGACGCGTTATTAAAAGGTCGTAGGTTCGATTCCTGCTCACGGCTGGTAATTTTTTATCCACTTTCTTTCTTCTTATTGACATTTCATTGGTTCTATTACCTTCCCCTGTACATTCCTTGGCATTACTGTCTGTTACATCTCATTTTTATTGTGTTAAAACACGGAAAAACGAGCCCTTAGGTATAACCTTCTTTTCCTCATTTCGTTAAACGAGGGCCTCGTACTGGCAGACATGGTGTTATTAGGTTGTATACGAGGGACTATCAATCAGCTGCCCGCTCGTAATAAGTTCACGTGCTACGTGACGCCAAACGTGCGCTTAAAAGAGTTTTTTCACACTGGTCGCTTGGCCTATAGATGGCGCTGACTGTCACTCCTTTTTCTAAATTCACGTTAAACCCTAAAAAGTGGATGGAGGGAAGGCCGCGGTGATAGCTCAGTGGTTAGAGCATCGAACGCGTTATTCGAAGGTCGTAGGTTTGATTCCTGCTCACGGCTGGTTATTGTTTTTTCATCCACTTTTCTTTCTTTCTATATACATTTCATTGGTTCTAATAATTTCCCCTGTACATTCCTTGGCATTACTGTCTGTTACATCTCATTAATATTGTGTTAAAACACGCAAAAACGAGCCCTTAGGTATACACTTATTTCCCTTATTTCAATGAACGAGGGTCTCGTACTGGCAGACTTGGTGTCATTAGGTTGTATACGAGGGACTACTAATTAGCTGCCCGCTCATAATAAGTTCACGTGCTACGTGACGCCAAACATGCGCATAAAAGAGTGTTTTCACACTCGTCGCTTGGCTTATAGATGGCGCTGACTGTCACTCCTACTTCTAAATTCACGTGTAAACCCAAGAAAGTGGATGGAGGGAAGGTCGCTGTAGTAGCTCAGTGGTTAGAGCTTCGAACGCGTTATTCGAAGGTCGTAGGTTCGATTCCTGCTCACGGCTGTTTATTTTTTCATCCACTTTTCTTTCTTCCTAATTACATTTCATTGGTTCTGATAACTTTCCCTGAGCAATCCTTGGCATTACTGTCTGTTACATCTCATTAATATTGTGTTAAAACACGGAAAAACGAGCCCTTGGGTATACACTTCTTTTCCTCATTTCGTTAAACGAGGGCCTCGTACTGGCAGACATGGTGTTATTAGGTTGTATACGAGGGACTATTAATCAGCTGCCCACTCATAATAAGTTCACGTTCTACGTGACGCCAAACAAGCGCATAAAAGAGTTTTTTCACACTGGTCGCTTGGCCTATAGATGGCGCTGACTGTCACTCCTCCTTCTAAATTCACGTGTAAACCCAAAAAAGTGGATGGAGGGAAGGCCGCGGTGATAGCTCAGAGGTTAGAGCATCGAACGCGTTATTAAAAGGTCGTAGGTTCGATTCATGCTCACGGCTGGTAATTTTTTATCCACTTTCTTTCTTCTTATTTACATTTCATTGCTTCTATTAACTTCCCCTGTACATTCCTTGGCATTACTGTCTGTTTTATATCATTTTTATTGTGTTAAAACACGGAAAAACGAGCCCTTAGGTATAACCTTCTTTTTCTTATTTCGTTAAACGAGGGCCTCGCACTGGCAGGCATGGTGTTATAAGGTTGTATACGAGGGACTATCAATCAGCTGCCCGCTCAGAATAAGTTCACGTGCTACGTGACGCCAAACGTGCGCATAAAAGAGTGTTTTAACACTCGCCGCTTGGCCTATAGATGGCGCTGACTGTCACTCCTACATCTAAATTCACGTATAAACCCAAAAAAGTGGATGTAGGGAAGGCCGCTGTAGTGCCTCAGTGGTTAGAGCTTCGAACGCGTTATTCGAAGGTCGTAGGTTCGATTCCTGCTCACGCCTGGTTATTTTTTCATCCACTTTTCTTTCTTCCTAATTACATTTCATTGGTTCTGATAACTTTCCCTGAGCAATCCTTGGCATTACTGTCTTTTACATCTCATTAATATTGTGTTAAAACACGGAAAAACGAGCCCTTAGGTATACACTTCTTTCCCTTATTTCATTAAACGAGGGTCTCGTACTGGCGGACTTGGTGTCATTAGGTTGTATACGAGGGACTACTAATCAGCTGCCCGCTCATAATAAGTTCACGTGCTACGTGACGCCAAACATGCGCATAAAAGTGTGTTTTCACACTCGTCGCTTGGCCTATAGATGGCGCTGACTGTCACTCCTACTGCTAAATACACGTAGAAACCCAAAAAGGGAGATGGAGGGAAGGCCGCTGTGGTAGCTCAGTGGTTAGAGCAGCAGACGCGTTATTAAAAGGTCGTAGGTTCGATTCCTGCTCACGGCTGGTAATTTTTTATCCACTTTCTTTCTTCTTATTGACATTTCATTGGTTCTATTACCTTCCCCTGTACATTCCTTGGCATTACTGTCTGTTACATCTCATTTTTATTGTGTTAAAACACGGAAAAACGAGCCCTTAGGTATAACCTTCTTTTCCTCATTTCGTTAAACGAGGGCCTCGTACTGGCAGACATGGTGTTATTAGGTTGTATACGAGGGACTATCAATCAGCTGCCCGCTCGTAATAAGTTCACGTGCTACGTGACGCCAAACGTGCGCTTAAAAGAGTTTTTTCACACTGGTCGCTTGGCCTATAGATGGCGCTGACTGTCACTCCTTTTTCTAAATTCACGTTAAACCCTAAAAAGTGGATGGAGGGAAGGCCGCGGTGATAGCTCAGTGGTTAGAGCATCGAACGCGTTATTCGAAGGTCGTAGGTTTGATTCCTGCTCACGGCTGGTTATTGTTTTTTCATCCACTTTTCTTTCTTTCTATATACATTTCATTGGTTCTAATAATTTCCCCTGTACATTCCTTGGCATTACTGTCTGTTACATCTCATTAATATTGTGTTAAAACACGCAAAAACGAGCCCTTAGGTATACACTTATTTCCCTTATTTCAATGAACGAGGGTCTCGTACTGGCAGACTTGGTGTCATTAGGTTGTATACGAGGGACTACTAATTAGCTGCCCGCTCATAATAAGTTCACGTGCTACGTGACGCCAAACATGCGCATAAAAGAGTGTTTTCACACTCGTCGCTTGGCTTATAGATGGCGCTGACTGTCACTCCTACTTCTAAATTCACGTGTAAACCCAAGAAAGTGGATGGAGGGAAGGTCGCTGTAGTAGCTCAGTGGTTAGAGCTTCGAACGCGTTATTCGAAGGTCGTAGGTTCGATTCCTGCTCACGGCTGTTTATTTTTTCATCCACTTTTCTTTCTTCCTAATTACATTTCATTGGTTCTGATAACTTTCCCTGAGCAATCCTTGGCATTACTGTCTGTTACATCTCATTAATATTGTGTTAAAACACGGAAAAACGAGCCCTTGGGTATACACTTCTTTTCCTCATTTCGTTAAACGAGGGCCTCGTACTGGCAGACATGGTGTTATTAGGTTGTATACGAGGGACTATTAATCAGCTGCCCACTCATAATAAGTTCACGTTCTACGTGACGCCAAACAAGCGCATAAAAGAGTTTTTTCACACTGGTCGCTTGGCCTATAGATGGCGCTGACTGTCACTCCTCCTTCTAAATTCACGTGTAAACCCAAAAAAGTGGATGGAGGGAAGGCCGCGGTGATAGCTCAGTGGTTAGAGCATCGAACGCGTTATTAAAAGGTCGTAGGTTCGATTCATGCTCACGGCTGGTAATTTTTTATCCACTTTCTTTCTTCTTATTTACATTTCATTGCTTCTATTAACTTCCCCTGTACATTCCTTGGCATTACTGTCTGTTTTATATCATTTTTATTGTGTTAAAACACGGAAAAACGAGCCCTTAGGTATAACCTTCTTTTTCTTATTTCGTTAAACGAGGGCCTCGCACTGGCAGGCATGGTGTTATAAGGTTGTATACGAGGGACTATCAATCAGCTGCCCGCTCAGAATAAGTTCACGTGCTACGTGACGCCAAACGTGCGCATAAAAGAGTGTTTTAACACTCGCCGCTTGGCCTATAGATGGCGCTGACTGTCACTCCTACATCTAAATTCACGTATAAACCCAAAAAAGTGGATGTAGAGAAGGCCGCTGTAGTGCCTCAGTGGTTAGAGCTTCGAACGCGTTATTCGAAGGTCGTAGGTTCGATTCCTGCTCACGCCTGGTTATTTTTTCATCCACTTTTCTTTCTTCCTAATTACATTTCATTGGTTCTGATAACTTTCCCTGAGCAATCCTTGGCATTACTGTCTGTTACATCTCATTAATATTGTGTTAAAACACGGAAAAACGAGCCCTTAGGTATACACTTCTTTCCCTTATTTCATTAAACGAGGGTCTTGTACTGGCGGACTTGGTGTCATTAGGTTGTATACGAGGGACTACTAATCAGCTGCCCGCTCATAATAAGTTCACGTGCTACGTGACGCCAAACATGCGCATAAAAGTGTGTTTTCACACTCGTCGCTTGGCCTATAGATGGCGCTGACTGTCACTCCTACTGCTAAATACACGTAGAAACCCAAAAAGGGAGATGGAGGGAAGGCCGCTGTGGTAGCTCAGTGGTTAGAGCAGCAGACGCGTTATTAAAAGGTCGTAGGTTCGATTCCTGCTCACGGCTGGTAATTTTTTATCCACTTTCTTTCTTCTTATTGACATTTCATTGGTTCTATTACCTTCCCCTGTACATTCCTTGGCATTACTGTCTGTTACATCTCATTTTTATTGTGTTAAAACACGGAAAAACGAGCCCTTAGGTATAACCTTCTTTTCCTCATTTCGTTAAACGAGGGCCTCGTACTGGCAGACATGGTGTTATTAGGTTGTATACGAGGGACTATCAATCAGCTGCCCGCTCGTAATAAGTTCACGTGCTACGTGACGCCAAACGTGCGCTTAAAAGAGTTTTTTCACACTGGTCGCTTGGCCTATAGATGGCGCTGACTGTCACTCCTTTTTCTAAATTCACGTTAAACCCTAAAAAGTGGATGGAGGGAAGGCCGCGGTGATAGCTCAGTGGTTAGAGCATCGAACGCGTTATTCGAAGGTCGTAGGTTTGATTCCTGCTCACGGCTGGTTATTGTTTTTTCATCCACTTTTCTTTCTTTCTATATACATTTCATTGGTTCTAATAATTTCCCCTGTACATTCCTTGGCATTACTGTCTGTTACATCTCATTAATATTGTGTTAAAACACGCAAAAACGAGCCCTTAGGTATATATACACTTATTTCCCTTATTTCAATGAACGAGGGTCTCGTACTGGCAGACTTGGTGTCATTAGGTTGTATACGAGGGACTACTAATTAGCTGCCCGCTCATAATAAGTTCACGTGCTACGTGACGCCAAACATGCGCATAAAAGAATGTTTTCACACTCGTCGCTTGGCTTATAGATGGCGCTGACTGTCACTCCTACTTCTAAATTCACGTGTAAACCCAAGAAAGTGGATGGAGGGAAGGTCGCTGTAGTAGCTCAGTGGTTAGAGCTTCGAACGCGTTATTCGAAGGTCGTAGGTTCGATTACTGCTCACGGCTGTTTATTTTTTCATCCACTTTTCTTTCTTCCTAATTACATTTCATTGGTTCTGATAACTTTCCCTGAGCAATCCTTGGCATTACTGTCTGTTACATCTCATTAATATTGTGTTAAAACACGGAAAAACGAGCCTATAGGTATACACTTCTTTCCCTTATTTCATTAAACGAGGGTCTCGTACTGGCGGACTTGGTGTCATTAGGTTGTATATGAGGGACTATTAATCAGCTGCCCACTCATAATAAGTTCACGTTCTACGTGACGCCAAACAAGCGCATAAAAGAGTGTTCTCACACTCGTCGCTTGGCCTATAGATGGCGCTGACTTTCACTCCTACTTCTAAATTCACGTAGAAACCCAAAAAGGGGGATGGAGGGAAGGCCGCTGTGGTAGCTCAGTGGTTAGAGCAGCAGACGCGTTATTAAAAGGTCGTAGGTTCGATTCATGCTCACGGCTGGTAATTTTTTATCCACTTTCTTTCTTCTTATTTACATTTCATTGCTTCTATTAACTTCCCCTGTACATTCCTTGGCATTACTGTCTGTTTAATATCATTTTTATTGTGTTAAAACACGGAAAAACGAGCCCTTAGGTATAACCTTCTTTTTCTTATTTCGTTAAACGAGGGCCTCGCACTGGCAGGCATGGTGTTATAAGGTTGTATACGAGGGACTATCAATCAGCTGCCCGCTCAGAATAAGTTCACGTGCTACGTGACGCCAAACGTGCGCATAAAAGAGTGTTTTAACACTCGCCGCTTGGCCTATAGATGGCGCTGACTGTCACTCCTACATCTAAATTCACGTATAAACCCAAAAAAGTGGATGTAGGGAAGGCCGCTGTGGTAGCTCAGTGGTTAGAGCATCGAACGCGTTATTCGAAGGTCGTAGGTTTGATTCCTGCACACGGCTGGTTATTTTTTCGTCCACTTTTCTTTCTTCATATTTACATTTCAATGGATCTAATAACTTTCCTTGTGCAATCCTTGGCTATACTGTCTGTTACATCTCATTAATATTGTGTTAAAACATGGAAAAACGAGCCCTTAGGTATACACTTCTTTCCCTTATTTCATTAAACGAGGGTCTCGTACTGGCAGACTTGGTGTCATTAGGTTGTATATGAGGAACTATTAATCAGCTGCCCGCTCATAATAAGTTCACGTGCTACGTGACGCCCAACATGAGCATAAAAGAGTGTTTTCACACTCGTCGCTTGGCTTATAGATGGCGCTGACTGTCACTCCAACTTCTAAATTCACGTATAAACCCAAAAAAGGGGATGGACGGAAGGCCGCTGTGGTAGCTCAGTGGTTAGAGCAGCAGACGCGTTATAATAAGGTCGTAGGTTCGCATTCTGCTCACGGCTGGTTGTTTTTTCATCCACATTTCTTTCTTCCTATTTACATTTCATTGGTTTTTGTAATATCCCCTGTGCAATCCTTGGCATTACTGTCTGTTGCATCTCATTATTATTGTGTTAAAGCATGAAAAAACGAGCCCTTAGGTATACACTTCTTTCCCTTATTTCATTAAACGAGGGTCTCGTACTGGCAGACTTGGTGCCATTAGGTTGTATATGAGGAACTATAAATCAGCTGCCCGCTCATAACAAGTTCACGTGCTACGTGACGCCAAACATGCGCATAAAAGAGTGCTTTCACACTTGTCGCTTGGCTTATAGATGGCGCTGACTGTCACTCCTACTTTATAAATTCACGTGTAAACCCAAGAAAGTAGATGGAGGGAAGGTCGCTGTCGTAGCTCAGTGGTTAGAGCTTCGAACGCGTTATTCGAAGGTCGTAGGTTCGATTCCTGCTCACGGCTGGTTATTTTTTCATCCACTTTTCTTTCTTCCTATTTGCATTTTATTGGTTCTAATAACTTCCCCTGTACATTCCTTGGCATTACTGTCTGTGACATCTCATTTTTATTGTGTTAAAACACGGAAAAACGAGCCCTTAGGTATACACTTATTTCCCTTATTTCAATGAACGAGGGTCTCGTACTAGCAGACTTGGTGTCATTAGGTTGTATATGAGGAACTATTAATCAGCTGCCCGCTCATAATAAGTTCACGTGCTACGTGACGCCCAACATGCGCATAAAAGAATGTTTTCACACTCGTCGCTTGGCTTATAGATGGCGCTGACTGTCACTACTACTTCTTAATTCACGTATAAACCCAAAAAAGGGGATGTAGGGAAGGCCGCTGTGGTAGCTCAGTGGTTAGAGCAGCAGACGCGTTATTATAAGGTCGTAGGTTCGATTTCTGCTCACGGCTGGTTATTTTTTCATCCACATGTCTTTCTTCCTATTTACATTTCATTGGTTCTAATAATTTCTCCTGTACATTCCTTGGCATTACTGTCTGTTACATGTCATTATTATTGTGCTAAAACACGGAAAAACGAGCCCTTAGGTATACACTTCTTTCCCTTACTTCAATAAACGACGGTCTCATACTGGCAGACTTGGTGTCATTAGGTTGTATACGAGAGACTACTAATCAGCTGCCCGCTCATAATAAGTTCACGTGCTACGTGACGCCAAACATGCGCATAAAAGAGTGCTTTTACACTTGTCGCTTGGCTTATAGATGGCGCTGACTGTCACTCCTACTTTATAAATTCACGTGTAAACCCAAGAAAGTAGATGGAGGGAAGGTCGCTGTCGTAGCTCAGTGGTTAGAGCTTCGAACGCGTTATTCGAAGGTCGTAGGTTCGATTCCTGCTCACGGCTGGTTATTTTTTCATCCACATGTCTTTCTTCCTATTTACATTTCATTGGTTCTAATAATTTCCCCTGTACATTCCTTGGCATTACTTTCTGTTACATCTCATTATTATTGTGTTAAAACACGGAAAAACGAGCCCTTGGGTATACACTTCTTTTCCTCATTTCGTTAAACGAGGGCCTCGTACTGGCAGACATGGTGTTATTAGGTTGTATACGAGGGACTATCAATCAGCTGCCCGCTCGTAATAAGTTCACGTGCTACGTGACGCCAAACGTGCGCTTAAAAGAGTTTTTTCACACTGGTCGCTTGGCCTATAGATGGCGCTGACTGTCACTCCTTTTTCTAAATTCACGTATAAACCCAAAAAAGGGGATGGAGGGAAGGCCGCTGTGGTAGCTCAGTGGTTAGAGCAGCAGACGCGTTATTATAAGGTCGTAGGTTCGATTTCTGCTCACGGCTGGTTATTATTCATCCACATTTCTTTCTTCCTATTTACATTTCATTGGTTTTTGTAATATCCCCTGTGCAATCCTTGGCATTACTGTCTGTTACATCTCATTATTATTGTGTTAAAGCATGAAAAAACGAGCCCTTAGGTATACACTTCTTTCCCTTATTTCATTAAACGAGGGTCTCGTACTGGCAGACTTGGTGCCATTAGGTTGTATATGAGGAACTATAAATCAGCTGCCCGCTCATAACAAGTTCACGTGCTACGTGACGCCAAACATGCGCATAAAAGAGTGCTTTCACACTTGTCGCTTGGCTTATAGATGGCGCTGACTGTCACTCCTACTTTATAAATTCACGTGTAAACCCAAGAAAGTAGATGGAGGGAAGCTCGCTGTCGTAGCTCAGTGGTTAGAGCTTCGAACGCGTTATTCGAAGGTCGTAGGTTCGATTCCTGCTCACGGCTGGTTATTTTTTCATCCACTTTTCTTTCTTCCTATTTACATTTTATTGGTTCTAATAACTTCCCCTGTACATTCCTTGGCATTACTGTCTGTGACATCTCATTTTTATTGTGTTCAAACACGGAAAAACGAGCCCTTAGGTATACACTTATTTCCCTTATTTCAATGAACGAGGGTCTCGTACTAGCAGACTTGGTGTCATTAGGTTGTATATGAGGAACTATTAATCAGCTGCCCGCTCATAATAAGTTCACGTGCTACGTGACGCCCAACATGCGCATAAAAGAATGTTTTCACACTCGTCGCTTGGCTTATAGATGGCGCTGACTGTCACTACTACTTCTTAATTCACGTATAAACCCAAAAAAGGGGATGGAGGGAAGGCCGCTGTGGTAGCTCAGTGGTTAGAGCAGCAGACGCGTTATTATAAGGTCGTAGGTTCGATTTCTGCTCACGGCTGGTTATTTTTTCATCCACATGTCTTTCTTCCTATTTACATTTCATTGGTTCTAATAATTTCCCCTGTACATTCCTTGGCATTACTTTCTGTTACATCTCATTATTATTGTGTTAAAACACGGAAAAACGAGCCCTTGGGTATACACTTCTTTTCCTCATTTCGTTAAACGAGGGCCTCGTACTGGCAGACATGGTGTTATTAGGTTGTATACGAGGGACTATCAATCAGCTGCCCGCTCGTAATAAGTTCACGTGCTACGTGACGCCAAACGTGCGCTTAAAAGAGTTTTTTCACACTGGTCGCTTGGCCTATAGATGGCGCTGACTGTCACTCCTTTTTCTAAATTCACGTTAAACCCTAAAAAGTGGATGGAGGGAAGGTCGCGGTGATAGCTCAGTGGTTAGAGCATCGAACGCGTTATTCGAAGGTCGTAGGTTTGATTCCTGCTCAAGGCTGGTTATTGTTTTTTCATCCACTTTTCTTTCTTCCTATTTACATTTCATTGGTTCTAATAATTTCCCCTGTACATTCCTTGGCATTACTGTCTGTTACATCTCATTAATATTGTGTTAAAACACGCAAAAACGATCCCTTAGGTATACACTTATTTCCCTTATTTCAATGAACGAGGGTCTCGTACTGGCAGACTTGGTGTCATTAGGCTGTATACGAGGGACTACTAATTAGCTGCCCGCTCATAATAAGTTCACGTGCTACGTGACGCCAAACATGCGCATAAAAGAGTGTTTTCACACTCGTCGCTTGGCTCATAGATGGCGCTGACTGTCACTGCTACTTTTAAATTCACGTATAAACCCAAAAAAGGGGATGGACGGAAGGCCGCTGTGGTAGCTCAGTGGTTAGAGCAGCAGACGCGTTATTATAAGGTCGTAGGTTCGCATTCTGCTCACGGCTGGTTGTTTTTTCATCCACATTTCTTTCTTCCTATTTACATTTCATTGGTTCTTGTAATATCCCCTGTGCAATCCTTGGCATTACTGTCTGTTACATCTCATTAATATTGTGTTAAAGCATGAAAAAACGAGCCCTTAGGTATACACTTCTTTCCCTTATTTCATTAAACGAGGGTCTCGTACTGGCGGACTTGGTGTCATTAGGTTGTATACGAGGGACTACTAATCAGCTGCCCGCTCATAATAAGTTCACGTGCTACGTGACGCCCAACATGCGCATAAAAGAATGTTTTCACACTCGTCGCTTGGCTTATAGATGGCGCTGACTGTCACTACTACTTCTTAATTCACGTATAAACCCAAAAAAGGGGATGGAGGGAAGGCCGCTGTGGTAGCTCAGTGGTTAGAGCAGCAGACGCGTTATTATAAGGTCGTAGGTTCGATTTCTGCTCACGGCTGGTTATTTTTTCATCCACATGTCTTTCTTCCTATTTACATTTCATTGGTTCTAATAATTTCTCCTGTACATTCCTTGGCATTACTGTCTGTTACATGTCATTATTATTGTGTTAAAACACGGAAAAACGAGCCCTTAGGTATACACTTCTTTCCCTTACTTCAATAAACGACGGTCTCATACTGGCAGACTTGGTGTCATTAGGTTGTATACGAGAGACTACTAATCAGCTGCCCGCTCATAATAAGTTCACGTGCTACGTGACGCCAAACATGCGCATAAAAGAGTGCTTTCACACTTGTCGCTTGGCTTATAGATGGCGCTGACTGTCACTCCTACTTTATAAATTCACGTGTAAACCCAAGAAAGTAGATGGAGGGAAGGTCGCTGTCGTAGCTCAGTGGTTAGAGCTTCGAACGCGTTATTCGAAGGTCGTAGGTTCGATTCCTGCTCACGGCTGGTTATTTTTTCATCCACATGTCTTTCTTCCTATTTACATTTCATTGGTTCTAATAATTTCCCCTGTACATTCCTTGGCATTACTTTCTGTTACATCTCATTATTATTGTGTTAAAACACGGAAAAACGAGCCCTTGGGTATACACTTCTTTTCCTCATTTCGTTAAACGAGGGCCTCGTACTGGCAGACATGGTGTTATTAGGTTGTATACGAGGGACTATCAATCAGCTGCCCGCTCGTAATAAGTTCACGTGCTACGTGACGCCAAACGTGCGCTTAAAAGAGTTTTTTCACACTGGTCGCTTGGCCTATAGATGGCGCTGACTGTCACTCCTTTTTCTAAATTCACGTATAAACCCAAAAAAGGGGATGGAGGGAAGGCCGCTGTGGTAGCTCAGTGGTTAGAGCAGCAGACGCGTTATTATAAGGTCGTAGGTTCGATTTCTGCTCACGGCTGGTTATTTTTTCATCCACATTTCTTTCTTCCTATTTACATTTCATTGGTTTTTGTAATATCCCCTGTGCAATCCTTGGCATTACTGTCTGTTACATCTCATTATTATTGTGTTAAAGCATGAAAAAACGAGCCCTTAGGTATACACTTCTTTCCCTTATTTCATTAAACGAGGGTCTCGTACTGGCAGACTTGGTGCCATTAGGTTGTATATGAGGAACTATAAATCAGCTGCCCGCTCATAACAAGTTCACGTGCTACGTGACGCCAAACATGCGCATAAAAGAGTGCTTTCACACTTGTCGCTTGGCTTATAGATGGCGCTGACTGTCACTCCTACTTTATAAATTCACGTGTAAACCCAAGAAAGTAGATGGAGGGAAGGTCGCTGTCGTATCTCAGTGGTTAGAGCTTCGAACGCGTTATTCGAAGGTCGTAGGTTCGATTCCTGCTCACGGCTGGTTATTTTTTCATCCACTTTTCTTTCTTCCTATTTACATTTTATTGGTTCTAATAACTTCCCCTGTACATTCCTTGGCATTACTGTCTGTGACATCTCATTTTTATTGTGTTAAAACACGGAAAAACGAGCCCTTAGGTATACACTTATTTCCCTTATTTCAATGAACGAGGGTCTCGTACTAGCAGACTTGGTGTCATTAGGTTGTATATGAGGAACTATTAATCAGCTGCCCGCTCATAATAAGTTCACGTGCTACGTGACGCCCAACATGCGCATAAAAGAATGTTTTCACACTCGTCGCTTGGCTTATAGATGGCGCTGACTGTCACTACTACTTCTTAATTCACGTATAAACCCAAAAAAGGGGATGGAGGGAAGGCCGCTGTGGTAGCTCAGTGGTTAGAGCAGCAGACGCGTTATTAAAAGGTCGTAGGTTCGATTCATGCTCACGGCTGGTAATTTTTTATCCACTTTCTTTCTTCTTATTTACATTTCATTGCTTCTATTAACTTCCCCTGTACATTCCTTGGCATTACTGTCTGTTTTATATCATTTTTATTGTGTTAAAACACGGAAAAACGAGCCCTTAGGTATAACCTTCTTTTTCTTATTTCGTTAAACGAGGGCCTCGCACTGGCAGGCATGGTGTTATTAGGTTGCATACGAGAGACTGTCAATCAGCTGCCCACTCAGAATAAGTTCACGTGCTACGTGACGCCAAACGTGCGCATAAAAGAGTGTTTTAACACTCGCCGCTTGGCCTATAGATGGCGCTGACTGTCACTCCTACATCTAAATTCACGTATAAACCCAAAAAAGTGGATGTAGGGAAGGCCGCTGTGGTAGCTCAGTGGTTAGAGCATCGAACGCGTTATTCGAAGGTCGTAGGTTTGATTCCTGCACACGGCTGGTTATTTTTTCATCCACTTTTCTTTCTTCATAATTACATTTCAATGGATCTAATAACTTTCCTTGTGCAATCCTTGGCTATACTGTCTGTTACATCTCATTAATATTGTGTTAAAACATGGAAAAACGAGCCCTTAGGTATACACTTCTTTCCCTTATTTCATTAAACGAGGGTCTCGTACTGGCAGACTTGGTGTCATTAGGTTGTATATGAGGAACTATTAATCAGCTGCCCGCTCATAATAAGTTCACGTGCTACGTGACGCCCAACATGAGCATAAAAGAGTGTTTTCACACTCGTCGCTTGGCTTATAGATGGCGCTGACTGTCACTCCAACTTCTAAATTCACGTATAAACCCAAAAAAGGGGATGGACGGAAGGCCGCTGTGGTAGCTCAGTGGTTAGAGCAGCAGACGCGTTATAATAAGGTCGTAGGTTCGCATTCTGCTCACGGCTGGTTGTTTTTTCATCCACATTTCTTTCTTCCTATTTACATTTCATTGGTTCTTGTAATATCCCCTGTGCAATCCTTGGCATTACTGTCTGTTACATCTCATTATTATTGTGTTAAAGCATGAAAAAACGAGCCCTTAGGTATACACTTCTTTCTCTTACTTCAATAAACGACGGTCTCATACTGGCAGACTTGGTGTCATTAGGTTGTATACGAGAGACTACTAATCAGCTGCCCGCTCATAATAAGTTCACGTGCTACGTGACGCCAAACATGCGCATAAAAGAGTGCTTTCACACTTGTCGCTTGGCTTATAGATGGCGCTGACTGTCACTCCTACTTTATAAATTCACGTGTAAACCCAAGAATGTAGATGGAGGGAAGGTCGCTGTCGTAGCTCAGTGGTTAGAGCTTCGAACGCGTTATTCGAAGGTCGTAGGTTCGATTCCTGCTCACGGCTGGTTATTTTTTCATCCACATGTCTTTCTTCCTATTTACATTTCATTGGTTCTAATAATTTCCCCTGTACATTCCTTGGCATTACTTTCTGTTACATCTCAATATTATTGTGTTAAAACACGGAAAAACGAGCCCTTGGGTATACACTTCTTTTCCTCATTTCGTTAAACGAGGGCCTCGTACTGGCAGACATGGTGTTATTAGGTTGTATACGAGGGACTATCAATCAGCTGCCCGCTCGTAATAAGTTCACGTGCTACGTGACGCCAAACGTGCGCTTAAAAGAGTTTTTTCACACTGGTCGCTTGGCCTATAGATGTCGCTGACTGTCACTCCTTTTTCTAAATTCACGTTAAACCCTAAAAAGTGGATGGAGGGAAGGCCGCGGTGATAGCTCAGTGGTTAGAGCATCGAACGCGTTATTCGAAGGTCGTAGGTTTGATTCCTGCTCACGGCTGGTTATTGTTTTTTCATCCACTTTTCTTTCTTCCTATTTACATTTCATTGGTTCTAATAATTTCCCCTGTACATTCCTTGGCATTACTGTCTGTTACATCTCATTATTATTGTGTTAAAACACGCAAAAACGAGCCCTTAGGTATACACTTCTTTCCCTTATTTCATTAAACGAGGGTCTCGTACTGGCGGACTTGGTGTCATTAGGTTGTATATGAGGGACTATTATTCAGCTGCCCACTCATAATAAGTTCACGTTCTGCGTGACGCCAAACAAGCGCATAAAAGAGTGTTCTCACACTCGTCGCTTGGCCTCTAGATGGCGCTGACTTTCACTCCTACTTCTAAATTCACGTAGAAACCCAAAAAGGGGGGTGGAGGGAAGGCCACTGTGGTAGCTCAGTGGTTAGAGCAGCAGACGCGTTATTAAAAGGTCGTAGGTTCGATTCATGCTCACGGCTGGTAATTTTTTATCCACTTTCTTTCTTCTTATTTACATTTCATTGCTTCTATTAACTTCCCCTGTACATTCCTTGGCATTACTGTCTGTTTTATATCATTTTTATTGTGTTAAAACACGGAAAAACGAGCCCTTAGGTATAACCTTCTTTTTCTTATTTCGTTAAACGAGGGCCTCGCACTGGCAGGCATGGTGTTATTAGGTTGTATACGAGGGACTATCAATCAGCTGCCCGGTCAGAATAAGTTCACGTGCTACGTGACGCCAAACGTGCGCATAAAAGAGTGTTTTAACACTCGCCGCTTGGCCTATAGATGGCGCTGACTGTCACTCCTACATCTAAATTCACGTATAAACCCAAAAAAGTGAATGTAGGGAAGGCCACTGTGGTAGCTCAGTGGTTAGAGCATCGAACGCGTTATTCGAAGGTCGTAGGTTTGATTCCTGCACACGGCTGGTTATTTTTTCATCCACTTTTCTTTCTTCATAATTACATTTCAATGGATCTAATAACTTTCCTTGTGCAATCCTTGGCTATACTGTCTGTTACATCTCATTAATATTGTGTTAAAACATGGAAAAACGAGCCCTTAGGTATACACTTCTTTCCCTTATTTCATTAAACGAGGGTCTCGTACTGGCAGACTTGGTGTCATTAGGTTGTATATGAGGAACTATTAATCAGCTGCCCGCTCATAATAAGTTCACGTGCTACGTGACGCCCAACATGAGCATAAAAGAGTGTTTTCACACTCGTCGCTTGGCTTATAGATGGCGCTGACTGTCACTCCAACTTCTAAATTCACGTATAAACCCAAAAAAGGGGATGGACGGAAGGCCGCTGTGGTAGCTCAGTGGTTAGAGCAGCAGACGCGTTATAATAAGGTCGTAGGTTCGCATTCTGCTCACGGCTGGTTGTTTTTTCATCCACATTTCTTTCTTCCTATTTACATTTCATTGGTTCTTGTAATATCCCCTGTGCAATCCTTGGCATTACTGTCTGTTACATCTCATTATTATTGTGTTAAAGCATGAAAAAACGAGCCCTTAGGTATACACTTCTTTCCCTTATTTCATTAAACGAGGGTCTCGTACTGGCAGACTTGGTGCCATTAGGTTGTATATGAGGAACTATAAATCAGCTGCCCGCTCATAACAAGTTCACGTGCTACGTGACGCCAAACATGCGCATAAAAGAGTGCTTTCACACTTGTCGCTTGGCTTATAGATGGCGCTGACTGTCACTCCTACTTTATAAATTCACGTGTAAACCCAAGAAAGTAGATGGAGGGAAGGTCGCTGTCGTAGCTCAGTGGTTAGAGCTTCGAACGCGTTATTCGAAGGTCGTAGGTTCGATTCCTGCTCACGGCTGGTTATTTTTTCATCCACTTTTCTTTCTTCCTATTTACATTTTATTGGTTCTAATAACTTCCCCTGTACATTCCTTGGCATTACTGTCTGTGACATCTCATTTTTATTGTGTTAAAACACGGAAAAACGAGCCCTTAGGTATACACTTATTTCCCTTATTTCAATGAACGAGGGTCTCGTACTAGCAGACTTGGTGTCATTAGGTTGTATATGAGGAACTATTAATCAGCTGCCCGCTCATAATAAGTTCACGTGCTACGTGACGCCCAACATGCGCATAAAAGAATGTTTTCACACTCGTTGCTTGGCTTATAGATGGCGCTGACTGTCACTACTACTTCTTAATTCACGTATAAACCCAAAAAAGGGGATGGAGGGAAGGCCGCTGTGGTAGCTCAGTGGTTAGAGCAGCAGACGCGTTATTATAAGGTCGTAGGTTCGATTTCTGCTCACGGCTGGTTATTTTTTCATCCACATGTCTTTCTTCCTATTTACATTTCATTGGTTCTAATAATTTCCCCTGTACATTCCTTGGCATTACTTTCTGTTACATCTCATTAATATTGTGTTAAAACACGGAAAAACGAGCCCTTGGGTATACACTTCTTTTCCTCATTTCGTTAAACGAGGGCCTCGTACTGGCAGACTTGGTGTTATTAGGTTGTATACGAGGGACTATCAATCAGCGGCCCGCTCGTAATAAGTTCACGTGCTACGTGACCCCAAACGTGCGCTTAAAAGAGTTTTTTCACACTGGTCGCTTGGCCTATAGATGGCGCTGACTGTCACTCCTTTTTCTAAATTCACGTTAAACCCTAAAAAGTGGATGGAGGGAAGGCCGCGGTGATAGCTCAGTGGTTAGAGCATCGAACGCGTTATTCGAAGGTCGTAGGTTTGATTCCTGCTCACGGCTGGTTATTGTTTTTTCATCCACTTTTCTTTCTTCCTATTTACATTTCATTGGTTCTAATAATTTCCCCTGTACATTCCTTGGCATTACTGTCTGTTACATCTCATTAATATTGTGTTAAAACACGCAAAAACGAGCCCTTAGGTAAACACTTATTTCCCTCATTTCAATGAACGAGGGTATCGTACAGGCAGACTTGGTGTCATTAGGTTGTATACGAGGGACTACTAATTAGCTGCCCGCTCATAATAAGTTCACGTGCTACGTGACGCCAAACATGCGCATAAAAGAGTGTTTTCACACTCGTCGCTTGGCTCATAGATGGCGCTGACTGTCACTGCTACTTCTAAATTCACGTATAAACCCAAAAAAGGGGATGGACGGAAGGCCGCTGTGGTAGCTCAGTGGTTAGAGCAGCAGACGCGTTATTATAAGATCTTAGGTTCGCATTCTGCTCACGGCTGGTTGTTTTTTCATCCACATTTCTTTCTTCCTATTTACATTTCATTGGTTCTTGTAATATCCCCTGTGCAATCCTTGGCATTACTGTCTGTTACATCTCATTAATATTGTGTTAAAGCATGAAAAAACGAGCCCTTAGGTATACACTTCTTTCCCTTATTTCATTAAACGAGGGTCTCGTACTGGCAGACTTGGTGTCATTAGGTTGTATACGAGAGACTACTAATCAGCTGCCCGCTCATAATAAGTTCACGTGCTACGTGACGCCAAACATGCGCATAAAAGAGTGCTTTCACACTTGTCGCTTGGCTTATAGATGGCGCTGACTGTCACTCCTACTTTATAAATTCACGTGTAAACCCAAGAAAGTAGATGGAGGGAAGGTCGCTGTGGTAGCTCAGTGGTTAGAGCAGCAGACGCGTTATTAGAAGGTCGTAGGTTCGATTTCTGCTCACGGCTGGTTATTTTTTCATCCACATGTCTTTCTTCCTATTTACATTTCATTGGTTCTAATAATTTCCCCTTTACATTCCTTGGCATTACTGTCTGTGACATCTCATTAATATTGTGTTAAAACACGGAAAAACGAGCCCTTAGGTATACACTTATTTCCCTTATTTTAATGAACGAGGGTCTCGTACTGGCAGACATGGTGTTATTAGGTTGTATACGAGAGACTATCAATTAGCTGCCCGCTCATAATAAGTTCACGTGCTACGTGACGCCAAACGTGCGCATAAAAGAGTGTTTTCACACTCGTCGCTTGGCTTATAGATGGTGCTGACTGTCACTCCTACATCTAAATTCACGTATAAACCCAAAAAAGTGGATCTAGGGAAGGCCGCTGTGGTAGCTCAGTGGTTAGAGCATCGAACGCGTTATTCGAAGGCCGTAGGTTCGATTCCTGCTCACGGCTGGTTAATTTTTCATCCACTTTTCTTTCTTCCTATTTACATTTCATTGGTTTTAATAACTTCCCCTGTACATTCCTTGGCATTCCTGTCTGTTACATCTCATTATAATTGTATTAAAACACGGAAAAACGAGCCCTTACGTATACACTTCTTTCCCTTATTTCATTAAACGAGGGTCTCGTACTGGCGGACTTGGTGTCATTAGGTTGTATATGAGGGACTATTAATCAGCTGCCCACTCATAATAAGTTCACGTTCTACGTGACGCCAAACAAGCGCATAAAAGAGTGTTCTCACACTCGTCGCTTGGCCTATAGATGGCGCTGACTGTCACTCCTACTTCTAAATTCACGTAGAAACCCAAAAAGGGGGATGGAGGGAAGGCCGCTGTGGTAGTTCAGTGGTTAGAGCAGCAGACGCGTTATTAAAAGGTCGTAGGTTCGATTCATGCTCACGGCTGGTAATTTTTTATCCACTTTCTTTCTTCTTATTTACATTTCATTGCTTCTATTAACTTCCCCTATACATTCCTTGGCATTACTGTCTGTTTTATATCATTTTTATTGTGTTAAAACACGGAAAAACGAGCCCTTAGGTATAACCTTCTTTTTCTTACTTCAATAAACGACGGTCTCATACTGGCAGACTTGGTGTCATTAGGTTGTATACGAGGGACTACTAATCAGCTGCCCGCTCATAATAAGTTCACGTGCTACGTGACGCCAAACATGCGCATAAAAGAGTGTTTTCACACTTGTCGCTTGGCTTATAGATGGCGCTGACTGTCACTCCTACTTTATAAATTCACGTGTAAACCCAAGAAAGTGGATGGAGGGAAGGTCGCTGTCGTAGCTCAGTGGTTAGAGCTTCGAACGCGTTATTAGAAGGTCGTAGGTTCGATTCCTGCTCACGGCTGGTTATTTTTTCATCCACTTTTCTTTCTTCCTATTTACATTTTATTGGTTCTAATAACTTCCCCTGTACATTCCATGGCATTACTGTCTGTGACATCTCATTTTTATTGTGTTAAAACACGGAAAAACGAGCCCTTAGGTATACACTTATTTCCCTTATTTCAATGAACGAGGGTCTCGTACTGGCAGACTTGATGTCATTAGGTTGTATACGAGGGACTACTAATCAGCTGCCCGCTCATAATAAGTTCACGTGCTACGTGACGCCAAACATGCGCATAAAACAGTGTTTTCACACTTGTCGTTTGGCCTATAGATGGCGCTGACTGTCACTCCTCCTTCTAAATTCACGTGTAAACCAAAAAAAGTGGATGGAGGGAAGGCCGCGGTGATAGCTCAGAGTTTAGAGCATTGAACGCGTTATTGGAAGGTCGTAGGTTTGATTCCTGCTCACGGATGGTTATTGTTTTTTCATCCACTTTTCTTTCTTCCTATTTACATTTCATTGGTTCTAATAATTTCCCCTGTACATTCCTTGGCATTACTGTCTGTTACATCTCATTAATATTGTGTTAAAACACGGAAAAACGAGCCCTTTGGTATACACTTCTTTCCCTTATTTCATTAAACGAGGGTCTCGTACTGGCGGACTTGTTGTCATTAGGTTGTATATGAGAACTATTAATCAGCTGCCCGCTCATAATAAGTTCACGTTCTACGTGACGCCAAACAAGCGCATAAAAGGGTGTTCTCACACTCGTCGCTGGCCTATAGATGGCGCTGACTGTCACTCCTACTTCTAAATTCACGTAGAAACCCAAAAAGGGAGATGGAGGGAAGGCCGCTGTGGTAGCTCAGTGGTTAGAGCAGCAGACGCGTTAATTAAAGGTCGTAGGTTCGATTCCTGCTCACGGCTGGTTATTTTTTCATCCACATGTCTTTCTTCCTATTTACATTTCATTGGTTCTAATAATTTCCCCTGTACATTCCTTGGCATTACTGTCTGTTACATCTCATTATTATTGTGTTAAAACACGGAAAAATGAGCCCTTAGGTATACACTTCTTTCCCTTATTTCAATAAACGACGGTCTCATACTGGCAGACTTGGTGTCATTAGGTTGTATACGAGGGACTACTAATCAGCTGCCCGCTCATAATAAGTTCACGTGCTACGTGACGCCAAACATGCGCATAAAAGAGTGTTTTCACACTTGTCGCTTGGCCTATAGATGGCGCTGACTGTCACTCCTCCTTCTAAATTCACGTGTAAACCAAAAAAAGTGGATGGAGGGAAGGCCGCGGTGATAGCTCAGTTGTTAGAGCATTGAACGCGTTATTCGAAGGTCGTAGGTTTGATTCCTGCTCACGGATGGTTATTGTTTTTTCATCCACTTTTCTTTCTTCCTATTTACATTTCATTGGTTCTAATAATTTCCCCTGTACATTCCTTGGCATTACTGTCTGTTACATCTCATTAATATTGTGTTAAATCACGGAAAAACGAGCCCTTAGGTATTCACTTATTTCCCTTATTTCAATGAACGAGGGTCTCGTACTGGCAGACTTGGTGTCATTAGGTTGTATACGAGGGACTACTAATCAGCTGCCCGCTCATGATAAGTTCACGTGCTACGTGACGCCAAACATGCGCATAAAAGAGTGTTTTCACACTCGTTGCTTGGCTTAAAGATGGCGCTGACTGTCACTCCTACTTTATTAATTCACGTGTAAACCCAAGAAAGTGGATGGAGGGAAGGTCGCTGTAGTAGCTCAGTGGTTAGAGCTTCGAACGCATTATTTGAAGGTCGTAGGTTCGATTCCTGCTCACGGCTGGTTATTTTTTCATCCACTTTTCTTTCTTCTTATTTAAATTTCATTGGTTCTAATAACTTGCCCTGTACATTCCTTGGCATTACTGTCTGTCACATCTCATTTTTATTTTGTTAAAACACGGAAAAACGAGCCCTTAGGTATACACTTCTTTTCCTTATTTCATTAAACGAGGGTCTCGTACTGGCAGACTTGGTGTCATTAGGTTGTATATGAGGGACTATTAATCAGCTGCCCGCTCATAATAAGTTCACGTGCTACGTGACGCCGAACATGCGCATAAAAGAGTGTTTTCACACTCGTTGCTTGGCTTATAGATGGCGCTGACTGTCACTCGTACTTCTAAATTCACGTATAAACCGAAAAATTGGATGGAGGGAAAGCCGCTGGGGTAGCTCAGTGGTTAGAGCAGCAGACGCGCTATTCGAAGGTCGTAGGTCCGATTCCTGCTCACGGCTGGTAATTTTTTATCCACTTTCTTCTTATTTACATTTCATTGGTTCTTATAACTTCCCCTGTACATTCCTTGGCATTACTGTCTGTGACATCTCATTTTTATTGTATTGAAACACGGAAAAACGAGCCCTTATGTATACACTTCTTTTACTTATTTCATTAAACGAGGGTCTCGTACTGGCAGACATGGTGTTATTAGGTTGTATACGAGGAACTATCAATCAGCTGCCCGCTCATAATAAGTTCACGTGCTACGTGACGCCAAATGTGCGCATAAAAGAGTGTTTTCACACTCGTCGCTTGGCTTATAGATGGCGCTGACTGTCACTCCTACTTCTAAATTCACGTATAAACCCAAAAATGTGGATGGAGGGAAGGCCGCGGTGGTAGCTCAGTGGTTAGAGCAGCAGACGCGTTATCCGAAGGTCGTAGGTTCGATTCCTGCTCACGCTGGTAGTCTTTTATCCACTTTCTTTCTTCTTATTAACATTTCATTGGTTCTAATGACTTCCCCTGTACATTCCTTGGCATTACTGTCTGTTACATCTCATTATAATTGTGTTAAAACACGGAAAAACGAGCCCTTAGGTATACACTTTATTCCCTTATTTCGTTAAACGAGGGTCTCGTACTGGCTGACATGGTGTTATTAGGTTGTATACGAGGGACTATCAATCAGCTGCCCGCTCGTAATAAGTTCACGTGCTACGTGACGCCAAACGTGCGCATAAAATAGTTTCTTCATACTGGTCGCTTGGCCTATAGATGGCGCTGACTGTCACTCCTCCTTCTAATTTCACGTGTAAACCCAAAAAAGTGGATTGAGGGAAGGCCGCGGTGATAGCTCAGTGGTTAGAGCATCGAACGCGTTATTCGAAGGCCGTAGGTTAGATTCCTGCTAACGGCTGGTTATTGTTTTTTCATCCACTTTTTTTTCTTCCTATTTACGTTTCATTGGTTCTAATAATTTCCCCTGTACATTCCTTGGCATTACTGTCTGTGACATCTCATTAATATTGTGTTAAAACACGGAAAAACGAGCCCTTAGGTATACACTTATTTCCCTTATTTTAATGAACGAAGGTCTCGTACTGGCAGACATGGTGTTATTAGGTTGTATACGAGGGACTATCAATCAGCTGCCCGCTCATAATAAGTTCACGTGCTACGTGACGCCAAACGTGCGCATAAAAGAGTGTTTTCACACTCGTCGCTTGGCTTATAGATGGCGCTGACTGTCGCTCCTACATCTAAATTCACGTATAAACCCAAAAAAGTGGATGTAGGGAAGGCCGCTGTGGTAGCTCAGTGGTTAGAGCATCGAACGCGTTATTCGAAGGCCGTAGGTTCGATTCCTGCTCACGGCTGGTTAATTTTTTATCCACTTTTCTTTCTTCCTATTTACATTTCATTGGTTTTAATAACTTCCCCTGTACATTCCTTGGCATTCCTGTCTGTTACATCTCATTATAATTGTATTAAAACACGGAAAAACGAGCCCTTAGGTATACACTTCTTTCCCTTATTTCGTTAAACGAGGGTCTCGTACTGGCCGACATGGTGTTATTAGGTTGTATACAAGGGACTATCAATCAGCTACCCGCTCGTAATAAGTTCACGTGCTACGTGACGCCAAACGTGCGCATAAAAGAGTTTTTTCACACTGGTCGCTTGGCCTATAGATGGCGCTGACTGTCACTCCTCCTTCTAAATTCACGTGTAAACCCAAAAAAGTGGATAGAGGGAAGGCCGCGGTGATAGCTCAGTGGTTAGAGCATCGAACACGTTATTCGAAGGCCGTAGGTTCGATTCCTACTCACGGCTGGTTATTGTTTTTTGATCCACTTTTCTTTCTTCCTATTTAGATTTCATTGGTTCTAATAATTTCCCCTGTACATTCCTTGGCATTCCTGTCTGTGACATCTCATTATTATTGTGTTAAAACACGGAAAAACGAGCCCTTAGGTATACACTTCTTTCCCTTATTTCGTTAAACGAGGGTCTCGTACTGGCCGACATGGTGTTATTACGTAGTATACGAGGGACTATCAATCAGCTACCCGCTCGTAATAAGTTCACGTGCTACGTGACGCCAAACGTGCGCATAAAAGAGTTTTTTCACACTGGTCGCTTGGCCTATAGATGGCGCTGACTGTCTCTCCTCCTTCTAAATTCACGTATAAACCCAAAAAAATGGATAGAGGGAAGGCCGCAGTGATAGCTCAGTGGTTAGAGCAGTAGACGCGTTATTCGAAGGTCGTAGGTTCGATTCCTGCTTACGGCTGGTAATTTTTTATCCAATTTCTTTCTTCCTATTTACATTTCATTGGCTCTACTAACTTCCCCTGTACATTTCTTGGCATTACTGTCTGTTACATCTCATTATAATTGTGTTAAAACACGGAAAAACGAGCCCTTAGGTATACACTTCTTTCCCTTATTTCGTTAAACGAGGGTCTCGTACTGGCCGACATGATGTTATTAGGTTGTATACGAGGGACTATCAATCAGCTACCCGCTCGTAATAGGTTCACGTGCTACGTGACGCCAAACGTGCGCTTAAAAGAGTTTTTTCACACTGGTCGCTTGGCCTATAGATGGCGCTGACTGTCACTCCTCCTTCTAAATTCACGTTAAACCCTAAAAAGTGGATGGAGGGAAGGCCGCGGTGATAGCTCAGTGGTTAGAGCATCGAACGCGTTATTCGAAGGTCGTAGGTTCGATTCCTGCTCACGGCTGGTTATTGTTTTTTCATCCTATTTTCTTTCTTCCTATTTACATTTCATTGGTTCTAATAATTTCCCCTGTACATTCCTTGGCATTACTCTCTGTTACATCTCATTATTATTGTGTTAAAACACGCAAAAACGAGCCCTTAGGTATACACTTATTTCCCTTATTTCAATGAACGAGGGTCTCGTACTGGCAGACTTGGTGTCATTAGGTTGTATACGAGGGACTACTAATCAGCTGCCCGCTCATAATAAGTTCACGTGCTACGTGACGCCAAACATGCGCATAAAAAAGTGTTTTCACACTCGTCGCTTGGCTTATAGATGGCGCTGACTGTCACTCCTACTTTTAAATTCACGTGTAAACCCAAGAAAGTGGATGGAGGGAAGGTCGCTGTAGTGCCTCAGTGGTTAGAGCTTCGAACGCGTTATTCGAAGGTGGTAGGTTCGATTTCTGCTCACGGCTGGTTATTTTTTTATCCGCTTTTCTTTCTTCCTAATTACATTTCATTGGTTCTGATAACTTTCCCTGAGCAATCCTTGGCATTACTGTCTGTTACATCTCATTAATATTGTGTTAAAACACGGAAAAACGAGCCCTTAGGTATACACTTCTTTCCCTTATTTCATTAAACGAGGGTCTCGTACTGGCGGACTTGGTGTCATTAGGTTGTATACGAGGGACTACTAATCAGCTGCCCACTCATAATAAGTTCACGTGCTACGTTACGCCAAACATGCGCATAAAAGAGTGTTTTCACACTAGTCGCTTGGCTTATAGATGGCGCTGACTGTCACTCCTACTTCTAAATTCACGTGTAAACCCAAGAAAGTGGATGGAGGGAAGGTCGCTGTAGTAGCTCAGTGGTTAGAGCTTCGAACGCGTTATTCGAAGGTCGTAGGTTCGATTCCTGCTCACGGCTGGTTAGTTTTTCATCCACTTTTCTTTCTTCTTATTTACATTTCATATGTTTTAATAACTTCCTCTGTACATTCCTTGGCATTCCTGTCTGTGACATCTCATTATTATTGTGTTAAAACACAGAAAAACGAGCCCTTAGGTATACACTTCTTTCCCTTATTTCATTAAACGAGGGTCTCGTAATGGCGGACTTGGTGTCATTAGGTTGTATATGAGGGACTATTATTCAGCTGCCCGCTCATAATAAGTTCACGTTCTACCTGACGCCAAACAAGCGCATAAAAGAGTGTTTTCACACAAGTCGCTTGGCCTATAGATGGCGCTGACAGTCACTCCTCCTTCTAAATTCACGTTAAACCCTAAAAAGTGGATGGAGGGAAGGCCGCGGTGATAGCTCAGTGGTTAGAGCATCGAACGCGTTATTCGAAGGTCGTAGGTTCGATTCCTGCTCAAGGCTGGTTATTGTTTTTTCATCCTATTTTCTTTCTTCCTATTTACAATTCATTGGTTCTAATAATTTCCCCTGTACATTCCTTGGCATTACTCTCTGTTACATCTCATTAATATTGTGTTAAAACACGCAAAAACGAGCCCTTAGGTATACACTTATTTCCCTTATTTCAATGAACGAGGGTCTCGTACTGGCAGACTTGGTGTCATTAGGTTGTATACGAGGGACTACTAATCAGCTGCCCGCTCATAATAAGTTCACGTGCTACGTGACGCCAAACATGCGCATAAAAAAGTGTTTTCACACTCGTCGCTTGGCTTATAGATGGCGCTGACTGTCACTCCTACTTTTAAATTCACGTGTAAACCCAAGAAAGTGGATGGAGGGAAGGTCGCTGTAGTGCCTCAGTGGTTAGAGCTTCCAACGCGTTATTCGAAGGTGGTAGGTTCGATTTCTGCTCACGGCTGGTTATTTTTTCATCAACTTTTCTTTCTTCCTAATTACATTTCATTGGTTCTGATAACTTTCCCTGAGCAATCCTTGGCATTACTGTCTGTTACATCTCATTAATATTGTGTTAAAACACGGAAAAACGAGCCCTTAGGTATACACTTATTTCCCTTATTTCATTAAACGAGGGTCTCGTACTGGCGGACTTGGTGTCATTAGGTTGTATACGAGGGACTATTATTCAGCTGCCCGCTCATAATAAGTTCACGTTCTACCTGACGCAAAACAAGCGCATAAAACAGTGTTTTCACACTCGTTGCTTGGCCTATAGATGGCGCTGACTGTCACTCCTACTTCTAAATTCACGTAGAAACACAAAAAGGGGGATGGAGGGAAGGCCGCTGTGGTATCTCAGTGGTTAGAGCAGCAGACGCGTTATTAAAAGGTCGTAGGTTCGATTCCTGCTCACGGCTGGTTATTTTTTCATCCACATTTCTTTCTTCCTATTTACATTTCATTGGTTCTAATAATATCCCCTGTACATTCCTTGGCATTACTGTCTGTTACATCTCATTATAATCGTGTTAAAACACGGAAAAACGAGCCCTTAGGTATACACTTCTTTCCCTTATTTCGTTAAACGAGGGTCTCGTACTGGCAGACATGGTGTTATTAGGTTGTATTCGAAGGACTGTCAATCAGCTGCCCGCTCATAATAAGTTCACGTGCTACGTGACGCCAAATGTGCGCATGAAAGAGTGTTTTCACACTCGTCGCTTGGCTTATAGATGGCGCTGACTGTCACTCCTACTTCTAAATTCACGTATAAACCCAAAAAAGTGGAAGGAGGGAAGGTCGCTGTAGTAGCTCAGTGGCTAGAGCATCGAACGCGTTATTCGAAGGCCGTAGGTTCAATTCCTGCTCACGGCTGGTTAGTTTTTCATCCACTTTTCTTTACCTTATTTACATTTCTTTGGTTATACTAACTTCCCCTGTACATTCCTTGGCATTCCTGTCTGTGACATCTCATTATTATTGTGTTAAAACACAGAAAAACGAGCCCTTAGGTATACACTTCTTTCCCTTATTTCGTTAAACGAGGGTCTCGTACTGGCCGACATGATGTTATTAGGTTGTATACGAGGGACTATCAATCAGCTGCCCGCTCGTAATAAGTTCACGTGCTACGTGACGCCAAACGTGCGCTTAAAAGAGTTTTTTCACACTGGTCGCTTGGCCTATAGATGGCGCTGACTGTCACTCCTCCTTCTAAATTCACGTTAAACCCTAAAAAGTGGATGGAGGGAAGGCCGCGGTGATAGCTCAGTGGTTAGAGCATCGAACGCGTTATTCGAAGGTCGTAGGTTCGATTCCTGCTCACGGCTGGTTATTGTTTTTTCATCCTATTTTCTTTCTTCCTATTTACATTTCATTGGTTCTAATAATTTCCCCTGTACATTCCTTGGCATTACTCTCTGTTACATCTCATTAATATTGTGTTAAAACACGCAAAAACGAGCCCTTAGGTATACACTTATTTCCCTTATTTCAATGAACGAGGGTCTCGTACTGGCAGACTTGGTGTCATTAGGTTGTATACGAGGGACTACTAATCAGCTGCCCGCTCATAATAAGTTCACGTGCTACGTGACGCCAAACATGCGCATAAAAAAGTGTTTTCACACTGGTCGCTTGGCTTATAGATGGCGCTGACTGTCACTCCTGCTTTTAAATTCACGTGTAAGCCCAAGAAAGTGGATGGAGGGAAGGTCGCTGTAGTGCCTCAGTGGTTAGAGCTTCGAACGCGTTATTCGAAGGTGGTAGGTTCGATTTCTGCTCACGGCTGGTTATTTTTTCATCCACTTTTCTTTCTTCCTAATTACATTTCATTGGTTCTGATAACTTTCCCTGAGCAATCCTTGGCATTACTGTCTGTTACATCTCATTATTATTGTGTTAAAACACGGAAAAACGAGCCCTTAGGTATACACTTCTTTCCCTTATTTCATTAAACGAGGGTCTCGTACTGGCGGACTTGGTGTCATTAGGTTGTATACGAGGGACTACTAATCAGCTGCCCACTCATAATAAGTTCACGTGCTACGTTACGCCAAACATGCGCATAAAAGAGTGTTTTCACACTAGTCGCTTGGCTTATAGATGGCGCTGACTGTCACTCCTACTTCTAAATTCACGTGTAAACCCAAGAAAGTGGATGGAGGGAAGGTCGCTGTAGTAGCTCAGTGGTTAGAGCTTCGAACGCGTTATTCGAAGGTCGTAGGTTCGATTCCTGCTCACGGCTGGTTAGTTTTTCATCCACATTTCTTTCTTCTTATTTACATTTCATATGTTTTAATAACTTCCTCTGTACATTCCTTGGCATTCCTGTCTGTGACATCTCATTATTATTGTGTTAAAACACAGAAAAACGAGCCCTTAGGTATACACTTCTTTCCCTTATTTCATTAAACGAGGGTCTCGTAATGGCGGACTTGGTGTCATTAGGTTGTATATGAGGGACTATTATTCAGCTGCCCGCTCATAATAAGTTCACGTTCTACCTGACGCCAAACAAGCGCATAAAAGAGTGTTTTCACACAAGTCGCTTGGCCTATAGATGGCGCTGACAGTCACTCCTCCTTCTAAATTCACGTTAAACCCTAAAACGTGGATGGAGGGAAGGCCGCGGTGATAGCTCAGTGGTTAGAGCATCGAACGCGTTATTCGAAGGTCGTAGGTTCGATTCCTGCTCAAGGCTGGTTATTGTTTTTTCATCCTATTTTCTTTCTTCCTATTTACATTTCATTGGTTCTAATAATTTCCCCTGTACATTCCTTGGCATTACTCTCTGTTACATCTCATTAATACTGTGTTAAAACACGCAAAAACGAGCCCTTAGGTATACACTTATTTCCCTTATTTCAATGAACGAGGGTCTCGTACTGGCAGACTTGGTGTCATTAGGTTGTATACGAGGGACTACTAATCAGCTGCCCGCTCATAATAAGTTCACGTGCTACGTGACGCCAAACATGCGCATAAAAAAGTGTTTTCACACTCGTCGCTTGGCTTATAGATGGCGCTGACTGTCACTCCTACTTTTAAATTCACGTGTAAACCCAAGAAAGTGGATGGAGGGAAGGTCGCTGTAGTGCCTCAGTGGTTAGAGCTTCGAACGCGTTATTCGAAGGTGGTAGGTTCGATTTCTGCTCACGGCTGGTTATTTTTTCATCAACTTTTCTTTCTTCCTAATTACATTTCATTGGTTCTGATAACTTTCCCTGAGCAATCCTTGGCATTACTGTCTGTTACATCTCATTAATATTGTGTTAAAACACGGAAAAACGAGCCCTTAGGTATACACTTCTTTCCCTTATTTCATTAAACGAGGGTCTCGTACTGGCGGACTTGGTGTCATTAGGTTGTATACGAGGGACTATTATTCAGCTGCCCGCTCATAACAAGTTCACGTTCTACCTGACGCCAAACAAGCGCATAAAACAGTGTTTTCACACTCGTTGCTTGGCCTATAGATGGCGCTGACTGTCACTCCTACTTCTAAATTCAAGTAGAAACACAGAAGGGGGATGGAGGGAAGGCCGCTGTGGTATCTCAGTGGTTAGAGCAGCAGACGCGTTATTAAAAGGTCGTAGGTTCGATTCCTGCTCACGGCTGGTTATTTTTTCATCCACATTTCTTTCTTCCTATTTACATTTCATTGGTTCTATTAATATCCCCTGTACATTCCTTGGCATTACTGTCTGTTACATCTCATTATAATCGTGTTAAAACATGGAAAAACGAGCCCTTAGGTATACACTTCTTTCCCTTATTTCGTTAAACGAGGGTCTCGTACTGGCAGACATGGTGTTATTAGGTTGTATTCGAAGGACTATCAATCAGCTGCCCGCTCATAATAAGTTCACGTGCTACGTGACGCCAAATGTGCGCATAAAAGAGTGTTTTCACACTCGTCGCTTGGCTTATAGATGGCGCTGACTGTCACTCCTACTTCTAAATTCACGTATAAACCCAAAAAAGTGGAAGGAGGGAAGGTCGCTGTAGTAGCTCAGTGGCTAGAGCATCGAACGCGTTATTCGAAGGCCGTAGGTTCAATTCCTGCTCACGGCTGGTTAGTTTTTCATCCACTTTTCTTTACCTTATTTACATTTCTTTGGTTATACTAACTTCCCCTGTACATTCCTTGGCATTCCTGTCTGTGACATCTCATTATTATTGTGTTAAAACACAGAAAAACGAGCCCTTAGGTATACACTTCTTTCCCTTATTTCGTTAAACGAGGGTCTCGTACTGGCCGACATGATGTTATTAGGTTGTATACGAGGGACTATCAATCAGCTGCCCGCTCATAATAAGTTCACGTTCTACCTGACGCCAAACAAGCGCATAAAACAGTGTTTTCACACAAGTCGCTTGGCCTATAGATGGCGCTGACTGTCACTCCTCCTTCTAAATTCACGTTAAACCCTAAAAAGTGGATGGAGGGAAGGCCGCGGTGATAGCTCAGTGGTTAGAGCATCGAACGCGTTATTCGAAGGTCGTAGGTTCGATTCCTGCTCACGGCTGGTTATTGTTTTTTCATCCTATTTTCTTTCTTCCTATTTACATTTCATTGGTTCTAATAATTTCCCCTGTACATTCCTTGGCATTACTCTCTGTTACATCTCATTAATATTGTGTTAAAACACGCAAAAACGAGCCCTTAGGTATACACTTATTTCCCTTATTTCAATGAACGAGGGTCTCGTACTGGCAGACTTGGTGTCATTAGGTTGTATACGAGGGACTACTAATCAGCTGCCCGCTCATAATAAGTTCACGTGCTACGTGACGCCAAACATGCGCATAAAAAAGTGTTTTCACACTCGTCGCTTGGCTTATAGATGGCGCTGACTGTCACTCCTACTTTTAAATTCACGTGTAAACCCAAGAAAGTGGATGGAGGGAAGGTCGCTGTAGTGCCTCAGTGGTTAGAGCTTCGAACGCGTTATTCGAAGGTGGTAGGTTCGATTTCTGCTCACGGCTGGTTATTTTTTCATCCACTTTTCTTTCTTCCTAATTACATTTCATTGGTTCTGATAACTTTCCCTGAGCAATCCTTGGCATTACTGTCTGTTACATCTCAATAATATTGTGTTAAAACACGGAAAAACGAGCCCTTAGGTATACACTTCTTTCTCTTATTTCATTAAACGAGGGTCTCGTACTGGCGGACTTGGTGTCATTAGGTTGTATACGAGGGACTACTAATCAGCTGCCCACTCATAATAAGTTCACGTGCTACGTTATGCCAAACATGCGCATAAAAGAGTGTTTTCACACTAGTCGCTTGGCTTATAGATGGCGCTGACTGTCACTCCTACTTCTAAATTCACGTGTAAACCCAAGAAAGTGGATGGAGGGAAGGTCGCTGTAGTAGCTCAGTGGTTAGAGCTTCGAACGCGTTATTCGAAGGTCGTAGGTTCGATTCCTGCTCACGGCTGGTTAGTTTTTCATCCACTTTTCTTTCTTCTTATTTACATTTCATATGTTTTAATAACTTCCTCTGTACATTCCTTGGCATTCCTGTCTGTGACATCTCATTATTATTGTGTTAAAACACAGAAAAACGAGCCCTTAGGTATACACTTCTTTCCCTTATTTCATTAAACGAGGGTCTCGTAATGGCGGACTTGGTGTCATTAGGTTGTATATGAGGGACTATTATTCAGCTGCCCGCTCATAATAAGTTCACGTTCTACCTGACGCCAAACAAGCGCATAAAACAGTGTTTTCACACTCGTCGCTTGGCTTATAAATGGCGCTGACTGTCACTCCTACTTCTAAATTCACGTATAAACCCAAAAAAGTGGATGGAGGGAAGGTCGCTGTAGTAGCTCAGTGGCTAGAGCATCGAACGCGTTATTCGAAGGCCGTAGGTTCGATTCCTGCTCACGGCTGGTTAGTTTTTCATCCACTTTTCTTTCTTCTTATTTACATTTCATTGGTTATAATAACTTCCCCTGTACATTCCTTGGCATTCCTGTCTGTGACATCTCATTATTATTGTGTTAAAACACGGAAAAACGAGCCCTTAGGTATACACTTCTTTCCCTTATTTCGTTTAACGAGGGTCTCGTACTGGCCGACATGGTGTTATTAGGTTGTATACGAGGGACTATCAATCAGGTGCCCGCTCGTAATAAGTTCACGTGCTACGTGACGCCAAACATGCGCATAAAAGAGTGTTTTCACACTAGTCGCTTGGCTTATAGATGGCGCTGACTGTCACTCCTACTTCTAAATTCACGTGTAAACCCAAGAAAGTGGATGGAGGGAAGGTCGCTGTAGTAGCTCAGTGGTTAGAGCTTCGAACGCGTTATTCGAAGGTCGTAGGTTCGATTCCTGCTCACGGCTGGTTATTTTTTCATCCACTTTTCTTTCTTCCTAATTACATTTCATTGGTTCTGATAACTTTCCCTGAGCAATCCTTGGCATTACTGTCTGTTACATCTCATTAATATTGTGTTAAAACACGGAAAAACGAGCCCTTAGGTATACACTTCTTTCCCTTATTTCATTAAACGAGGGTCTCGTACTGGCGGACTTGGTGTCATTAGGTTGTATACGAGGGACTACTAATCAGCTGCCCACTCATAATAAGTTCACGTGCTACGTTACGCCAAACATGCGCATAAAAGAGTGTTTTCACACTAGTCGCTTGGCTTATAGATGGCGCTGACTGTCACTCCTACTTCTAAATTCACGTGTAAACCCAAGAAAGTGGATGGAGGGAAGGTCGCTAAAGTAGCTCAGTGGTTAGAGCTTCGAACGCGTTATTCGAAGGTCGTAGGTTCGATTCCTGCTCACGGCTGGTTAGTTTTTCATCCACTTTTCTTTCTTCTTATTTACATTTCATATGTTTTAATAACTTCCTCTGTACATTCCTTGGCATTCCTGTCTGTGACATCTCATTATTATTGTGTTAAAACACAGAAAAACGAGCCCTTAGGTATACACTTCTTTCCCTTATTTCATTAAACGAGGGTCTCGTAATGGCGGACTTGGTGTCATTAGGTTGTATATGAGGGACTATTATTCAGCTGCCCGCTCATAATAAGTTGACGTTCTACCTGACGCCAAACAAGCGCATAAAACAGTGTTTTCACACTCGTCGCTTGGCCTATAGATGGCGCTGACAGTCACTCCTACTTCTAAATTCACGTAGAAACACAAAAAGGGGGATGGAGGGAAGGCCGCTGTGGTATCTCAGTGGTTAGAGCAGCAGACGCGTTATTAAAAGGTCGTAGGTTCGATTCCTGCTCACGTCTGGTTATTTTTTCATCCACATTTCTTTCTTCCTATTTACATTTCATTGGTTCTAATAATATCCCCTGTACATTCCTTGGCATTACTGTCTGTTACATCTCATTATTATTGTGTTAAAACACGGAAAAACGAGCCCTTAGGTATACACTTCTTGCCCTTATTTCAATAAACGAGGGTCTCATACTGGCAGACTTGGTGTCATTAGGTTGTATACGAGGGACTACTAATCAGCTGCCCGCTCATAATAAGTTCACGTGCTACGTGACGCCCAACATGAGCATAAAAGAGTGTTTTCACACTCGTCGCTTAGCTTATAGATGGCGCTGACTGTCACTCCTACTTCTAAATTCACGTATAAACCCAAAAAAGTGGATTGAGGGAAGGTCGCTGTAGTAGCTCAGTGGCTAGAGCATCGAACGCGTTATTCGAAGGCCGTAGGTTCAATTCCTTCTCACGGCTGCTTAGTTTTTCATCCACTTTTCTTTCTTCTTATTTACATTTAATTGGTTATACTAACTTCCCTTTACATTCCTTGGCATTCCTGTCTGTGACATCTCATTATTATTGTGTTAAAACACGGAAAAACGAGCCCTTAGGTATACACTTCTTTCACTTATTTCGTTAAACGAGGGTCTCGTACTGGCCGACATGGTGTTATTAGGTTGTATACGAGGGACTATCAATCAGGTGCCCGCTCATAATAAGTTCACGTGCTACGTGACGCCAAACGTGCGCATAGAAGAGTGTTTTCACACTCGTCGCTTGGCTTATAGATGGCGCTGACTGTCACTCCTACATCTAAATTCACGTATAAACCCAAAAAAGTGGATGTAGGGAAGGCCGCTGTGGTAGCTCAGTGGCTAGAGCATCGAACGCGTTATTCGAAGGCCGTAGGTTCGATTCCTGCTCACGGCTGGTTAGTTTTTCATCCACTTTTCTTTCTTCTTATTTACATTTCATTGGCTCTACTAACTTCCCCTGTACATTTCTTGGCATTACTGTCTGTTACATCTCATTATAATTGTGTTAAAACACAGAAAAACGAGCCCTTAGGTATACACTTCTTTCCCTTATTTCGTTAAACGAGGGTATCGTACTGGCAGACATGGTGTTATTAGGTTGTATACGAGGGACTATCAATCAGCTGCCCGCTCATAATAAGCTCACGTGCTACGTGACGCCAAATGTGCGCATAAAACAGTGTTTTCACACTCGTCGCTTGGGTTATAGATGGCGCTGACTGTCACTCCTACATCTAAATTCACGTATAAACCCAAAAAAGTGGATGTAGGGAAGGCCGCTGTGGTAGCTCAGTGGTAAGAGCATCGAACGCGTTATTCGAAGGCCGTAGGTTCGATTCCTGCTCACGGCTGGTTATTGTTTTTTCATCCACTTTTCTTTCTTCTTATTTACATTTCATTGGTTCAAATAATTTCCCCTGTACATTCTCTGCATTACTGTCTGTGACATCTCATTAATATTGTGTTAAAACACGGAAAAACGAGCCCTTAGGTATACACTTATTTCCCTTATATTAATGAACGAGGGTCTTGTACTGGCAGACATGGTGTTATTAGGTTGTATACGAGGGACTATCAATCAGCTGCCCGCTCATAATAAGTTCACGTGCTACGTGACGCCAAACGTGCGCATAAAAGAGTGTTTTCACACTCGTCGCTTGGCTTATAGATGGCGCTGACTGTCACTCCTACATCTAAACTCACGTGTAAACCTAAAAAAGTGGATAGAGGGAAGGCCGCGGTGATAGCTCAGTGGTTAGAGCATCGAACGCGTTATTCGAAGGCCGTAGATTCGATTCCTGCTCACGGCTGGTTATTGTTTTTTCATCCACTTTTCTTTCTTCCTATTTACATTTCATTGGTTCTAATACCTTCCCCTGTACATTCCTTGGCATTACTGTCGGTGACATCTCATTTTTATTGTGTTAAAACACAGAAAAACGAGCCCTTAGGTATACACTTCTTTTCCTTATTTCATTATACGAGGGTCTCGTACTGGCAGTCTTGGTGTCATTAGGTTGTATATGAGGAACTATTAATCAGCTGCCCGCTCATAAGAGGTTCACGTGCTACGTGACGCCAAACATGCGCATAAAAGAGTGTTTTCACACTCGTTGCTTGGCTTATAGATGGCGCTGACTGTCACTCGTGCTTCTAAATTCACGTATAAACCCAAAAAATTGGATGGAGGGAAAGCCCCTGTGGTAGCTCAGTGGTTAGAGCAGCAGACGCGTTATTCGAAGGTCGTCGGTTCGATTCCTGCTCACGGCTGGTAATTTTTGTGCACTTTCTTTCTTCCTATTTACATTTCCTTGGCTCTACTAACTTCCCCTGTACATTTCTTGGCATTACTGTCTGTTACATCTCATTATAATTGTGTTAAAACACGGAAAAACGAGCCCTTAGGTATACACTTCTTTCCCTTATTTCGTTAAACGAGGGTCTCGTACTGGCAGATATGGTGTTATTAGGTTGTATACGAGGGACTATCAATAAGCTGCCCGCTCATAATAAGCTCACGTGCTACGTGACGCCAAATGTGCGCACAAAAGAGTGTTTTCACACTCGTCGCGTGGCTTATAGATGGCGCTGACTGTCACTCCTACATCTAAATTCACGTATAAACCCAAAAAAGTGGATGTAGGGAAGTCCGCTGTGGTAGCTCAGTGGTAAGAGCATCGAACGCGTTATTCGAAGGTCGTACGTTCGATTCCTGCACACGACTGGTTATTTTTTCATCCACATTTCTTTCTTCTTAATTACATTTCATTGGTTCTGATAACTTTCCCTGAGCAATCTTTGGCATTACTGTCTGTTACATCTCATTATTATTGTGTTAAAACACGGAAAAACGAGCCCTTAGGTATACACTTCTTTCCCTTATTTCATTAAACGAGGGTCTCGTAATGGCGGACTTGGTGTCATTAGGTTGTATATGAGGGACTATTATTCAGCTGCCCGCTCATAATAAGTTCACATCTACCTGACGCCAAACAAGCGCATAAAAGAGTGTTTTCACACTCGTCGCTTGGCCTATAGATGGCGCTGACTGTCACTCCTACTTCTGAATTCACGTAGAAACACAAAAAGGGGGATGGAGGGAAGGCCGCTGTGGTATCTCAGTGGTTAGAGTAGCAGACGCGTTATTAAAAGGTCGTAGGTTCGATTCCTGCTCACGGCTGGTTATTTTTTCATCCACATTTCTTTCTTCCTATTTACATTTCATTGGTTCTAATAATATCCCCTGTACATTCCTTGGCATTACTGTCTGTTACATCTCATTATTATTGTGTTAAAACACGGAAAAACGAGCCCTTAGGTATACACTTCTTTCCCTTATTTCAATAAACGAGGGTCTCATACTGGCAGACTTGGTGTCATTAGGTTGTATACGAGGGACTACTAATCAGCTGCCCGCTCATAATAAGTTCACGTGCTACGTGACGCCAAACATGCGCATAAAAGAGTGTTTTCACACTCGTCGCTTGGCTTATAGATGGCGCTCACTGTCACTCCTACTTCTAAATTCACGTATAAACCCAAAAAAGTGAATGGAGGGAAGGTCGCTGTAGTAGCTCAGTGGCTAGAGCATCGAACGCGTTATTCGAAGGCCGTAGGTTCGATTCCTGCTCACGGCTGGTTAGTTTTTCATCCACTTTTCTTTCTTCTTATTTACATTTCATTGGTTATACTAACTTCCCCTGTACATTCCTTGGCATTCCTGTCTGTGACATCTCATTATTATTGTGTTAAAACACGGAAAAACGAGCCCTTAGGTATACACTTCTTTCCCTTATTTCGTTAAACGAGGGTCTCGTACTGGCCGACATGGTGTTATTAGGTTGTATACGAGGGACTATCAATCAGCTGCCCGCTCGTAATAAGTTCACGTGCTACGTGACGCCAAACGTGCGCTTAAAAGAGTTTTTTCACACTGGTCGCTTGGCCTATAGATGGCGCTGACTGTCACTCCTCCTTCTAATTTCACGTTAAACCCTAAAAAGTGGATGGAGGGAAGGCCGCGGTGATAGCTCAGTGGTTAGGGCATCGAACGCGTTATTCGAAGGTCGTAGGTTCGATTCCTGCTCACGGCTGGTTATTGTTTTTTCATCCACTTTTCTTTCTTCCTATTTACATTTCATTGGTTCTAATAATTTCCCCTGTACATTCCTTGCCATTACTGTCTGTTACATCTCATTAATATTGTGTTAAAACACGCAAAAACAAGCCCTTAGGTATACACTTATTTCCCTTATTTCAATTAACGAGGGTCTCGTACTGGCAGACTTGGTGTCATTAGGTTGTATACGAGGGACTACTAATCAGCTGCCCGCTCATAATAAGTTCACGTGCTACGTGACGCCAAACATGCGCATGAAAGAGCGTTTTCACACTCGTCGCTTGGCTTATAGATGGCGCTGACTGTCACTCCTACTTCTATACACGTGTAAATCCAAGAAAGTGGATGGAGGGAAGGCCGCTGTAGTGCCTCAGTAGTTAGAGCTTCGAACGCGTTATTCGAAGGTCGTAGGTTCGATTCCTGCTCACGGCTGGTTATTTTTTCATCCCCTTTTCTTTCTTCCTAATTACATTTAATTGGTTCTGATAACTTTCCCTGAGCAATCCTTGGCATTACTGTCTGTTACATCTCATTAATATTGAGTTAAAACACGGAAAAACGAGCCCTTAGGTATACACTTCTTTCCCTTATTTCATTAAACGAGGGTCTCGTACTGGCGCACTTGGTGTCATTAGGTTGTATACGAGGGACTACTAATCAGCTGCCCGCTCATAATAAGTTCACGTGCTACGTGACGCCAAACATGCGCATAAAAGAGTGTTTTCACACTCGTCACTTGGCTTATAGATGGCGCTGACTGTCACTCCTACTTCTAAATTCACGTGTAAACCCAAGAAAGTGGATGGAGGGAAGGTCGCTGTAGTAGGTCAGTGGTTAGAGCTTCGAACGCGTTATTCGAAGGTCGTTGGTTCAATTCCTGCTCACGGCTGGTTATTTTTTCATCCACTTTTCTTTCTTCCTAATTACATTTCATTGGATCTGATAACTTTCCCTGAGCAATCCTTGGCATTACTGTCTGTTACATCTCATTAATATTGTGTTAAAACACGGAAAAACGAGCCCTTAGGTATACACTTCTTTCCCTTATTTCATTAAACGAGGGTCTCGTACTGGCGGACTTGGTGTCATTAGGTTGTATATGAGGGACTATCAATCAGCTGCCCGCTCATAATAAGTTCACGTGCTACGTGACGCCAAACGTGCGCATAAAAGAGTGTTTTCACACTCGTGGCTTGGCCTATAGATGGCGCTGACTGTCACTCCTACTTCTAAATTCACGTAGAAACACAAAAAGGGGGATGGAGGGAAGGCCGCTGTGGTATCTCAGTGGTTAGAGCAGCAGACGCGTTATTAAAAGGTCGTAGGTTCGAATCCTGCTCACGGCTGGTTATTTTTTCATCCACATTTCTTTCTTCCTATTTACATTTCATTGGTTCTAATAATATCGCCTGTAGATTCCTTGGCATTACTGTCTGTTACATCTCATTATATTCGTGTTAAAACACGGAAAAACGAGCCCTTAGGTATACACTTCTTTCCCTTATTTCGTTAAACGAGGGTCTCGTACTGGCAGACATGGTGTTATTAGGTTGTATTCGAAGGACTATCAATCAGCTGCCCGCTCATAATAAGTTCACGTGCTATGTGACGCCAAATGTGCGCATGAAAGAGTGTTTTCACACTCGTCGCTTGGCTTATAGATGGCGCTGACTGTCACTCCTACTTCTAAATTCACGTATAAACCCAAAAAAGTGGAAGGAGGGAAGGTCGCTGTAGTAGCTCAGTGGCTAGAGCATCGAACGCGTTATTCGAAGGCCGTAGGTTCGATTCCTGCTCACGGCTGGTTAGTTTTTCATCCACTTTTCTTTACCTTATTTACATTTCTTTGGTTATACTAACTTCCCCTGTACATTCCTTGGCATTCCTGTCTGTGACATCTCATTATTATTGTGTTAAAACACAGAAAAACGAGCCCTTAGGTATACACTTCTTTCCCTTATTTCGTTAAACGAGGGTCTCGTACTGGCCGACATGATGTTATTAGGTTGTATACGAAGGACTATCAATCAGCTGCCCGCTCGTAATAAGTTCACGTGCTACGTGACGCCAAACGTGCGCTTAAAAGAGTTTTTTCACACTGGTCGCTTCGCCTATAGATGGCGCTGACTGTCACTCCTCCTTCTAAATTCACGTTAAACCCTAAAAAGTGGATGGAGGGAAGGCCGCGGTGATAGCTCAGTGGTTAGAGCATCTAACGCGTTATTCGAAGGTCGTAGGTTCGATTCCTGCTCACGGCTGGTTATTGTTTTTTCATCCTATTTTCTTTCTTCCTATTTACATTTCATTGGTTCTAATAATTTCCCCTGTACATTCCTTGGCATTACTCTCTGTTACATCTCATTAATATTGTGTTAAAACACGCAAAAACGAGCCCTTAGGTATACACTTATTTCCCTTACTTCAATGAACGAGGGTCTCGTACTGGCAGACTTGGTGTCATTAGGTTGTATACGAGGGACTACTAATCAGCTGCCCGCTCATAATAAGTTCACGTGCTACGTGACGCCAAACATGCGCATAAAAAAGTGTTTTCACACTCGTCGCTTGGCTTATAGATGGCGCTGACTGTCACTCCTACTTTTAAATTCACGTGTAAACCCAAGAAAGTGGATGGAGGGAAGGTCGCTGTAGTGCCTCAGTGGTTAGAGCTTCGAACGCGTTATTCGAAGGTGGTAGGTTCGATTTCTGCTCACGGCTGGTTATTTTTTCATCCACTTTTCTTTCTTCCTAATTACATTTCATTGGTTCTGATAACTTTCCCTGAGCAATCCTTGGCATTACTGTCTGTTACATCTCATTAATATTGTGTTAAAACACGGAAAAACGAGCCCTTAGGTATACACTTCTTTCCCTTATTTCATTAAACGAGGGTCTCGTACTGGCGGACTTGGTGTCATTAGGTTGTATACGAGGGACTACTAATCAGCTGCCCACTCATAATAAGTTCACGTGCTACGTTACGCCAAACATGCGCATGAAAGAGTGTTTTCACATCAGTCGCTTGGCTTATAGATGGCGCTGACTGTCACTCCTACATCTAAATTCACGTGTAAACCCAAGAAAGTGGATGGAGGGAAGGTCGCTGTAGTAGCTCAGTGGTTAGAGCTTCGAACGCGTTATTCGAAGGTCGTAGGTTCGATTCCTGCTCACGGCTGGTTATTTTTTCATCCCCTTTTCTTTCTTCCTAATTACATTTAATTGGTTCTGATAACTTTCCCTGAGCAATCCTTGGCATTACTGTCTGTTACATCTCATTATTATTGTGTTAAAACACGGAAAAACGAGCCCTTAGGTATACACTTCTTTCCCTTATTTCAATAAACGAGGGTCTCATACTGGCAGACTTGGTGTCATTAGGTTGTATACGAGGGACTACTAATCAGCTGCCCGCTCATAATAAGTTCACGTGCTACGTGACGCTAAACATGCGCATAAAAGAGTGTTTTCACACTCGTCGCTTGGCTTATAGATGGCGCTCACTGTCACTCCTACTTCTAAATTCACGTATAAACCCAAAAAAGTGAATGGAGGGAAGGTCGCTGTAGTAGCTCAGTGGCTAGAGCATCGAACGCGTTATTCGAAGGCCGTAGGTTCGATTCCTGCTCACGGCTGGTTAGTTTTTCATCCACTTTTCTTTCTTCTTATTTACATTTCATTGGTTATACTAACTTCCCCTGTACATTCCTTGGCATTCCTGTCTGTGACATCTCATTATTATTGTGTTAAAACACGGAAAAACGAGCCCTTAGGTATACACTTCTTTCCCTTATTTCGTTAAACGAGGGTCTCGTACTGGCCGACATGGTGTTATTAGGTTGTATACGAGGGACTATCAATCAGCTGCCCGCTCGTAATAAGTTCACGTGCTACGTGACGCCAAACGTGCGCTTAAAAGAGTTTTTTCACACTGGTCGCTTGGCCTATAGATGGCGCTGACTGTCACTCCTCCTTCTAATTTCACGTTAAACCCTAAAAAGTGGATGGAGGGAAGGCCGCGGTGATAGCTCAGTGGTTAGGGCATCGAACGCGTTATTCGAAGGTCGTAGGTTCGATTCCTGCTCACGGCTGGTTATTGTTTTTTCATCCACTTTTCTTTCTTCCTATTTACATTTCATTGGTTCTAATAATTTCCCCTGTACATTCCTTGCCATTACTGTCTGTTACATCTCATTAATATTGTGTTAAAACACGCAAAAACAAGCCCTTAGGTATACACTTATTTCCCTTATTTCAATTAACGAGGGTCTCGTACTGGCAGACTTGGTGTCATTAGGTTGTATACGAGGGACTACTAATCAGCTGCCCGCTCATAATAAGTTCACGTGCTACGTGACGCCAAACATGCGCATGAAAGAGCGTTTTCACACTCGTCGCTTGGCTTATAGATGGCGCTGACTGTCACTCCTACTTCTATACACGTGTAAATCCAAGAAAGTGGATGGAGGGAAGGCCGCTGTAGTGCCTCAGTAGTTAGAGCTTCGAACGCGTTATTCGAAGGTCGTAGGTTCGATTCCTGCTCACGGCTGGTTATTTTTTCATCCCCTTTTCTTTCTTCCTAATTACATTTAATTGGTTCTGATAACTTTCCCTGAGCAATCCTTGGCATTACTGTCTGTTACATCTCATTAATATTGAGTTAAAACACGGAAAAACGAGCCCTTAGGTATACACTTCTTTCCCTTATTTCATTAAACGAGGGTCTCGTACTGGCGCACTTGGTGTCATTAGGTTGTATACGAGGGACTACTAATCAGCTGCCCGCTCATAATAAGTTCACGTGCTACGTGACGCCAAACATGCGCATAAAAGAGTGTTTTCACACTCGTCACTTGGCTTATAGATGGCGCTGACTGTCACTCCTACTTCTAAATTCACGTGTAAACCCAAGAAAGTGGATGGAGGGAAGGTCGCTGTAGTAGGTCAGTGGTTAGAGCTTCGAACGCGTTATTCGAAGGTCGTTGGTTCAATTCCTGCTCACGGCTGGTTATTTTTTCATCCACTTTTCTTTCTTCCTAATTACATTTCATTGGATCTGATAACTTTCCCTGAGCAATCCTTGGCATTACTGTCTGTTACATCTCATTAATATTGTGTTAAAACACGGAAAAACGAGCCCTTAGGTATACACTTCTTTCCCTTATTTCATTAAACGAGGGTCTCGTACTGGCGGACTTGGTGTCATTAGGTTGTATATGAGGGACTATCAATCAGCTGCCCGCTCATAATAAGTTCACGTGCTACGTGACGCCAAACGTGCGCATAAAAGAGTGTTTTCACACTCGTGGCTTGGCCTATAGATGGCGCTGACTGTCACTCCTACTTCTAAATTCACGTAGAAACACAAAAAGGGGGATGGAGGGAAGGCCGCTGTGGTATCTCAGTGGTTAGAGCAGCAGACGCGTTATTAAAAGGTCGTAGGTTCGAATCCTGCTCACGGCTGGTTATTTTTTCATCCACATTTCTTTCTTCCTATTTACATTTCATTGGTTCTAATAATATCGCCTGTAGATTCCTTGGCATTACTGTCTGTTACATCTCATTATATTCGTGTTAAAACACGGAAAAACGAGCCCTTAGGTATACACTTCTTTCCCTTATTTCGTTAAACGAGGGTCTCGTACTGGCAGACATGGTGTTATTAGGTTGTATTCGAAGGACTATCAATCAGCTGCCCGCTCATAATAAGTTCACGTGCTATGTGACGCCAAATGTGCGCATGAAAGAGTGTTTTCACACTCGTCGCTTGGCTTATAGATGGCGCTGACTGTCACTCCTACTTCTAAATTCACGTATAAACCCAAAAAAGTGGAAGGAGGGAAGGTCGCTGTAGTAGCTCAGTGGCTAGAGCATCGAACGCGTTATTCGAAGGCCGTAGGTTCGATTCCTGCTCACGGCTGGTTAGTTTTTCATCCACTTTTCTTTACCTTATTTACATTTCTTTGGTTATACTAACTTCCCCTGTACATTCCTTGGCATTCCTGTCTGTGACATCTCATTATTATTGTGTTAAAACACAGAAAAACGAGCCCTTAGGTATACACTTCTTTCCCTTATTTCGTTAAACGAGGGTCTCGTACTGGCCGACATGATGTTATTAGGTTGTATACGAAGGACTATCAATCAGCTGCCCGCTCGTAATAAGTTCACGTGCTACGTGACGCCAAACGTGCGCTTAAAAGAGTTTTTTCACACTGGTCGCTTCGCCTATAGATGGCGCTGACTGTCACTCCTCCTTCTAAATTCACGTTAAACCCTAAAAAGTGGATGGAGGGAAGGCCGCGGTGATAGCTCAGTGGTTAGAGCATCTAACGCGTTATTCGAAGGTCGTAGGTTCGATTCCTGCTCACGGCTGGTTATTGTTTTTTCATCCTATTTTCTTTCTTCCTATTTACATTTCATTGGTTCTAATAATTTCCCCTGTACATTCCTTGGCATTACTCTCTGTTACATCTCATTAATATTGTGTTAAAACACGCAAAAACGAGCCCTTAGGTATACACTTATTTCCCTTACTTCAATGAACGAGGGTCTCGTACTGGCAGACTTGGTGTCATTAGGTTGTATACGAGGGACTACTAATCAGCTGCCCGCTCATAATAAGTTCACGTGCTACGTGACGCCAAACATGCGCATAAAAAAGTGTTTTCACACTCGTCGCTTGGCTTATAGATGGCGCTGACTGTCACTCCTACTTTTAAATTCACGTGTAAACCCAAGAAAGTGGATGGAGGGAAGGTCGCTGTAGTGCCTCAGTGGTTAGAGCTTCGAACGCGTTATTCGAAGGTGGTAGGTTCGATTTCTGCTCACGGCTGGTTATTTTTTCATCCACTTTTCTTTCTTCCTAATTACATTTCATTGGTTCTGATAACTTTCCCTGAGCAATCCTTGGCATTACTGTCTGTTACATCTCATTAATATTGTGTTAAAACACGGAAAAACGAGCCCTTAGGTATACACTTCTTTCCCTTATTTCATTAAACGAGGGTCTCGTACTGGCGGACTTGGTGTCATTAGGTTGTATACGAGGGACTACTAATCAGCTGCCCACTCATAATAAGTTCACGTGCTACGTTACGCCAAACATGCGCATGAAAGAGTGTTTTCACATCAGTCGCTTGGCTTATAGATGGCGCTGACTGTCACTCCTACATCTAAATTCACGTGTAAACCCAAGAAAGTGGATGGAGGGAAGGTCGCTGTAGTAGCTCAGTGGTTAGAGCTTCGAACGCGTTATTCGAAGGTCGTAGGTTCGATTCCTGCTCACGGCTGGTTATTTTTTCATCCCCTTTTCTTTCTTCCTAATTACATTTAATTGGTTCTGATAACTTTCCCTGAGCAATCCTTGGCATTACTGTCTGTTACATCTCATTAATATTGTGTTAAAACACGGAAAAACGAGCCCTTAGGTATACACTTCTTTCCCTTATTTCATTAAACGAGGGTCTCGTACTGGCGGACTTGGTGTTATTAGGTTGTATACGAGGGACTATCAATCAGCTGCCCGCTCGTAATAAGTTCACGTGCTACGTGACGCCAAACGTGCGCTTAAAAGAGTTTTTTCACACTGGTCGCTTGGCCTATAGATGGCGCTGACTGTCACTCCTCCTTCTAATTTCACGTTAAACCCTAAAAAGTGGATGGAGGGAAGGCCGCGGTGATAGCTCAGTGGTTAGGGCATCGAACGCGTTATTCGAAGGTCGTAGGTTCGATTCCTGCTCACGGCTGGTTATTTTTTCATCCACATTTCTTTCTTCCTATTTACATTTCATTGGTTCTAATAATATCCCCTGTACATTCCTTGGCATTACTGTCTGTTACATCTCATTATTATTGTGTTAAAACACGGAAAAACGAGCCCTTAGGTATACACTTCTTGCCCTTATTTCAATAAACGAGGGTCTCATACTGGCAGACTTGGTGTCATTAGGTTGTATACGAGGGACTACTAATCAGCTGCCCGCTCATAATAAGTTCACGTGCTACGTGACGCCAAACATGCGCATAAAAGATTGTTTTCACACTCGTCACTTGGCTTATAGATGGCGCTGACTGTCACTCCTACTTCTAAATTCACGTATAAACCCAAAAAAGTGGATGGAGGGAAGGTCGCTGTAGTAGCTCAGTGGCTAGAGCATCGAACGCGTTATTCGAAGGCCGTAGGTTCGATTCCTGCTCACGTCTGGTTAGTTTTTCATCCACTTTTCTTTCTTCCTAATTACATTTCATTGGTTCTGATAACTTTCCCTGAGCAATCCTTGGCATTACTGTCTGTTACATCTCATTAATATTGTGTTAAAACACGGAAAAACGAGCCCTTAGGTATACACTTCTTTCCCTTATTTCATTAAACGAGGGTCTCGTACTGGCGGACTTGGTGTCATTAGGTTGTATACGAGGGACTACTAATCAGCTGCCCACTCATAATAAGTTCACGTGCTACGTTACGCCAAACATGCGCATAAAAGAGTGTTTTCACACTAGTCGCTTGGCTTATAGATGGCGCTGACTGTCACTCCTACTTCTAAATTCACGTGTAAACCCAAGAAAGTGGATGGAGGGAAGGTCGCTGTAGTAGCTCAGTGGTTAGAGCTTCGAACGCGTTATTCGAAGGTCGTAGGTTCGATTCCTGCTCACGGCTGGTTAGTTTTTCATCCACTTTTCTTTCTTCTTATTTACATTTCATATGTTTTAATAACTTCCTCTGTACATTCCTTGGCATTCCTGTCTGTGACATCTCATTATTATTGTGTTAAAACACAGAAAAACGAGCCCTTAGGTATACACTTCTTTCCCTTATTTCATTAAACGAGGGTCTCGTAATGGCGGACTTGGTGTCATTAGGTTGTATATGAGGGACTATTATTCAGCTGCCCGCTCATAATAAGTTCACGTTCTACCTGACGCCAAACAAGCGCATAAAACAGTGTTTTCACACTCGTCGCTTGGCCTATAGATGGCGCTGACTGTCACTCCTACTTCTAAATTCACGTAGAAACACAAAAAGGGGGATGGAGGGAAGGCCGCTGTGGTATCTCAGTGGTTAGAGCAGCAGACGCGTTATTAAAAGGTCGTAGGTTCGATTCCTGCTCACGGCTGGTTATTTTTTCATCCACATTTCTTTCTTCCTATTTACATTTCATTGGTTCTAATAATATCCCCTGTACATTCCTTGGCATTACTGTCTGTTACATCTCATTATTATTGTGTTAAAACACGGAAAAACGAGCCCTTAGGTATACACTTCTTGCCCTTATTTCAATAAACGAGGGTCTCATACTGGCAGACTTGGTGTCATTAGGTTGTATACGAGGGACTACTAATCAGCTGCCCGCTCATAATAAGTTCACGTGCTACGTGACGCCCAACATGAGCATAAAAGAGTGTTTTCACACTCGTCGCTTAGCTTATAGATGGCGCTGACTGTCACTCCTACTTCTAAATTCACGTATAAACCCAAAAATGTGGATTGAGGGAAGGTCGCTGTAGTAGCTCAGTGGCTAGAGCATCGAACGCGTTATTCGAAGGCCGTAGGTTCAATTCCTTCTCACGGCTGCTTAGTTTTTCATCCACTTTTCTTTCTTCTTATTTACATTTAATTGGTTATACTAACTTCCCTTTACATTCCTTGGCATTCCTGTCTGTGACATCTCATTATTATTGTGTTAAAACACGGAAAAACGAGCCCTTAGGTATACACTTCTTTCACTTATTTCGTTAAAGAGGGTCTCGTACTGGCCGACATGGTGTTATTAGGTTGTATACGAGGGACTATCAATCAGGTGCCCGCTCATAATAAGTTCACGTGCTACGTGACGCCAAACGTGCGCATAAAAGAGTGTTTTCACACTCGTCGCTTGGCTTATAGATGGCGCTGACTGTCACTCCTACATCTAAATTCACGTATAAACCCAAAAAAGTGGATGTAGGGAAGGCCGCTGTGGTAGCTCAGTGGCTAGAGCATCGAACGCGTTATTCGAAGGCCGTAGGTTCGATTCCTGCTCACGGCTGGTTAGTTTTTCATCCACTTTTCTTTCTTCTTATTTACATTTCATTGGCTCTACTAACTTCCCCTGTACATTTCTTGGCATTACTGTCTGTTACATCTCATTATAATTGTGTTAAAACACGGAAAAACGAGCCCTTAGGTATACACTTCTTTCCCTTATTTCGTTAAACGAGGGTCTCGTACTGGCAGACATGGTGTTATTAGGTTGTATACGAGGGACTATCAATCAGCTGCCCGCTCATAATAAGCTCACGTGCTACGTGACGCCAAATGTGCGCATAAAACAGTGTTTTCACACTCGTCGCTTGGGTTATAGATGGCGCTGACTGTCACTCCTACATCTAAATTCACGTATAAACCCAAAAAAGTGGATGTAGGGAAGGCCGCTGTGGTAGCTCAGTGGTAAGAGCATCGAACGCGTTATTCGAAGGCCGTAGGTTCGATTCCTGCTCACGGCTGGTTATTGTTTTTTCATCCACTTTTCTTTCTTCTTATTTACATTTCATTGGTTCAAATAATTTCCCCTGTACATTCTCTGCATTACTGTCTGTGACATCTCATTAATATTGTGTTAAAACACGGAAAAACGAGCCCTTAGGTATACACTTATTTCCCTTATTTTAATGAACGAGGGTCTTGTACTGGCAGACATGGTGTTATTAGGTTGTATACGAGGGACTATCAATCAGCTGCCCGCTCATAATAGGTTCACGTGCTACGTGACGCCAAACGTGCGCATAAAAGAGTGTTTTCACACTCGTCGCTTGGCTTATAGATGGCGCTGACTGTCACTCCTACATCTAAACTCACGTGTAAACCTAAAAAAGTGGATAGAGGGAAGGCCGCGGTGATAGCTCAGTGGTTAGAGCATCGAACGCGTTATTCGAAGGCCGTAGATTCGATTCCTGCTCACGGCTGGTTATTGTTTTTTCATCCACTTTTCTTTCTTCCTATTTACATTTCATTGGTTCTAATACCTTCCCCTGTACATTCCTTGGCATTACTGTCTGTGACATCTCATTTTTATTGTGTTAAAACACAGAAAAACGAGCCCTTAGGTATACACTTCTTTTCCTTATTTCATTATACGAGGGTCTCGTACTGGCAGTCTTGGTGTCATTAGGTTGTATATGAGGAACTATTAATCAGCTGCCCGCTCATAAGAGGTTCACGTGCTACGTGACGCCAAACATGCGCATAAAAGAGTGTTTTCACACTCGTTGCTTGGCTTATAGATGGCGCTGACTGTCACTCGTGCTTCTAAATTCACGTATAAACCCAAAAAATTGGATGGAGGGAAAGCCCCTGTGGTAGCTCAGTGGTTAGAGCAGCAGACGCGTTATTCGAAGGTCGTAGGTTCGATTCCTGCTCACGGCTGGTAAGTTTTTGTCCACTTTCTTTCTTCCTATTTACATTTCCTTGGCTCTACTAACTTCCCCTGTACATTTCTTGGCATTACTGTCTGTTACATCTCATTATAATTGTGTTAAAACACGGAAAAACGAGCCCTTAGGTATACACTTCTTTCCCTAATTTCGTTAAACGAGGGTCTCGTACTGGCAGATATGGTGTTATTAGGTTGTATACGAGGGACTATCAATAAGCTGCCCGCTCATAATAAGCTCACGTGCTACGTGACGCCAAATGTGCGCACAAAAGAGTGTTTTCACACTCGTCGCGTGGCTTATAGATGGCGCTGACTGTCACTCCTACATCTAAATTCACGTATAAACCCAAAAAAGTGGATGTAGGGAAGTCCGCTGTGGTAGCTCAGTGGTAAGAGCATCGAACGCGTTATTCGAAGGTCGTACGTTCGATTCCTGCACACGACTGGTTATTTTTTCATCCACATTTCTTTCTTCTTAATTACATTTCATTGGTTCTGATAACTTTCCCTGAGCAATCTTTGGCATTACTGTCTGTTACATCTCATTATTATTGTGTTAAAACACGGAAAAACGAGCCCTTAGGTATACATTTCTTTCCCTTATTTCATTAAACGAGGGTCTCGTAATGGCGGACTTGGTGTCATTAGTGTCATTAGGTTGTATATGAGGGACTATTATTCAGCTGCCCGCTCATAATAAGTTCACATCTACCTGACGCCAAACAAGCGCATAAAAGAGTGTTTTCACACTCGTCGCTTGGCCTATAGATGGCGCTGACTGTCACTCCTACTTCTAAATTCACGTAGAAACACAAAAAGGGGGATGGAGGGAAGGCCGCTGTGGTATCTCAGTGGTTAGAGTAGCAGACGCGTTATTAAAAGGTCGTAGGTTCGATTCCTGCTCACGGCTGGTTATTTTTTCATCCACATTTCTTTCTTCCTATTTACATTTCATTGGTTCTAATAATATCCCCTGTACATTCCTTGGCATTACTGTCTGTTACATCTCATTATTATTGTGTTAAAACACGGAAAAACGAGCCCTTAGGTATACACTTCTTTCCCTTATTTCAATAAACGAGGGTCTCATACTGGCAGACTTGGTGTCATTAGGTTGTATACGAGGGACTACTAATCAGCTGCCCGCTCATAATAAGTTCACGTGCTACGTGACGCCAAACATGCGCATAAAAGAGTGTTTTCACACTCGTCGCTTGGCTTATAGATGGCGCTGACTGTCACTCCTACTTCTAAATTCACGTATAAACCCAAAAAAGTGAATGGAGGGAAGGTCGCTGTAGTAGCTCAGTGGCTAGAGCATCGAACGCGTTATTCGAAGGCCGTAGGTTCGATTCCTGCTCACGGCTGGTTAGTTTTTCATCCACTTTTCTTTCTTCTTATTTACATTTCATTGGTTATACTAACTTCCCCTGTACATTCCTTGGCATTCCTGTCTGTGACATCTCATTATTATTGTGTTAAAACACGGAAAAACGAGCCCTTAGGTATACACTTCTTTCCCTTATTTCGTTAAACGAGGGTCTCGTACTGGCCGACATGGTGTTATTAGGTTGTATACGAGGGACTATCAATCAGCTGCCCGCTCGTAATAAGTTCACGTGCTACGTGACACCAAACGTGCGCTTAAAAGAGTTTTTTCACACTGGTCGCTTGGCCTATAGATGGCGCTGACTGTCACTCCTCCTTCTAATTTCACGTTAAACCCTAAAAAGTGGATGGAGGGAAGGCCGCGGTGATAGCTCAGTGGTTAGGGCATCGAACGCGTTATTCGAAGGTCGTAGGTTCGATTCCTGCTCACGGCTGGTTATTGTTTTTTCATCCACTTTTCTTTCTTCCTATTTACATTTCATTGGTTCTAATAATTTCCCCTGTACATTCCTTGCCATTACTGTCTGTTACATCTCATTAATATTGTGTTAAAACACGCAAAAACAAGACCTTAGGTATACACTTATTTCCCTTATTTCAATTAACGAGGGTCTCGTACTGGCAGACTTGGTGTCATTAGGTTGTATACGAGGGACTACTAATCAGCTGCCCGCTCATAATAAGTTCACGTGCTACGTGACGCCAAACATGCGCATAAAAGAGCGTTTTCACACTCGTCGCTTGGCTTATAGATGGCGCTGACTGTCACTCCTACTTCTAAATTCACGTGTAAATCCAAGAAAGTGGATGGAGGGAAGGTCGCTGTAGTGCCTCAGTAGTTAGAGCTTCGAACGCGTTATTCTAAGGTCGTAGGTTCGATTCCTGCTCACGGCTGGTTATTTTTTCATCCCCTTTTCTTTCTTCCTAATTACATTTAATTGGTTCTGATAACTTTCCCTGAGCAATCCTTGGCATTACTGTCTGTTACATCTCATTAATATTGTGTTAAAACACGGAAAAACGAGCCCTTAGGTATACACTTCTTTCCCTTATTTCATTAAACGAGGGTCTCGTACTGGCGCACTTGGTGTCATTAGGTTGTATACGAGGGACTACTAATCAGCTGCCCGCTCATAATAAGTTCACGTGCTACGTGACGCCAAACATGCGCATAAAAGAGTGTTTTCACACTCGTCGCTTGGCTTATAGATGGCGCTGACTGTCACTCCTACTTCTAAATTCACGTGTAAACCCAAGAAAGTGGATGGAGGGAAGGTCGCTGTAGTAGGTCAGTGGTTAGAGCTTCGAACGCGTTATTCGAAGGTCGTTGGTTCAATTCCTGCTCACGGCTGGTTATTTTTACATCCACTTTTCTTTCTTCTTAATTACATTTCATTGGATCTGATAACTTTCCCTGTGAAATCCTTGGCATTACTGTCTGTTACATCTCATTAATATTGTGTTAAAACATGGAAAAACGAGCCCTTAGGTATCCACTTCTTTCCCTTATTTCGTTAAACGAGGGTCTCGTACTGGCAGACATGGTGTTATTAGGTTGTATACGAGGGACTATCAATCAGCTGCCCGCTCATAATAAGCTCACGTGCTACGTGACGCCAAATGTGCGCATAAAACAGTGTTTTCAAACTCGTCGCTTGGGTTATAGATGGCGCTGACTGTCACTCCTACATCTAAATTCACGTATAAACCCAAAAAAGTGGATGTAGGGAAGGCCGCTGTGGTAGCTCAGTGGTAAGAGCATCGAACGCGTTATTCGAAGGCCGTAGGTTCGATTCCTGCTCACGGCTGGTTATTGTTTTTTCATCCACTTTTCTTTCTTCTTATTTACATTTCATTGGTTCAAATAATTTCCCTTGTACATTCTCTGCATTACTGTCTGTGACATCTCATTAATATTGTGTTAAAGCACGGAAAAACGAGCCCTTAGGTATACACTTATTTCCCTTATTTTAATGAACGAGGGTCTTGTACTGGCAGACATGGTGTTATTAGGTTGTATACGAGGGACTATCAATCAGCTGCCCGCTCATAATAAGTTCACGTGCTACGTGACGCCAAACGTGCGCATAAAAGAGTGTTTTCACACTCGTCGCTTGGCTTATAGATGGCGCTGACTGTCACTCCTACATCTAAACTCACGTGTAAACCTAAAAAAGTGGATAGAGGGAAGGCCGCGGTGATAGCTCAGTGGTTAGAGCATCGAACGCGTTATTCGAAGGCCGTAGATTCGATTCCTGCTCACGGCTGGTTATTGTTTTTTCATCCACTTTTCTTTCTTCCTATTTACATTTCATTGGTTCTAATACCTTCCCCTGTACATTCCTTGGCATTACTGTCTGTGACATCTCATTTTTATTGTGTTAAAACACAGAAAAACGAGCCCTTAGGTATACACTTCTTTTCCTTATTTCATTATACGAGGGTCTCGTACTGGCAGTCTTGGTGTCATTAGGTTGAATATGAGGAACTATTAATCAGCTGCCCGCTCATAAGAGGTTCACGTGCTACGTGACGCCAAACATGCGCATAAAAGAGTGTTTTCACACTCGTTGCTTGGCTTATAGATGGCGCTGACTGTCACTCGTGCTTCTAAATTCACGTATAAACCCAAAAAATTGGATGGAGGGAAAGCCCCTGTGGTAGCTCAGTGGTTAGAGCAGCAGACGCGTTATTCGAAGGTCGTAGGTTCGATTCCTGCTCACGGCTGGTAATTTTTTGTCCACTTTCTTTCTTCCTATTTACATTTCCTTGGCTCTACTAACTTCCCCTGTACATTTCTTGGCATTACTGTCTGTTACATCTCATTATAATTGTGTTAAAACACGGAAAAACGAGCCCTTAGGTATACACTTCTTTCCCTTATTTCGTTAAACGAGGGTCTCGTACTGGCAGATATGGTGTTATTAGGTTGTATACGAGGGACTATCAATAAGCTGCCCGCTCTTAATAAGCTCACGTGCTACGTGACGCCAAATGTGCGCACAAAAGAGTGTTTTCACACTCGTCGCGTGGCTTATAGATGGCGCTGACTGTCACTCCTACATCTAAATTCACGTATAAACCCAAAAAAGTGGATGTAGGGAAGTCCGCTGTGGTAGCTCAGTGGTAAGAGCATCGAACGCGTTATTCGAAGGTCGTACGTTCGATTCCTGCACACGACTGGTTATTTTTTCATCCACATTTCTTTCTTCTTAATTACATTTCATTGGTTCTGATAACTTTCCCTGAGCAATCTTTGGCATTACTGTCTGTTACATCTCATTATTATTGTGTTAAAACACGGAAAAACGAGCCCTTAGGTATACATTTCTTTCCCTTATTTCATTAAACGAGGGTCTCGTAATGGCGGACTTGGTGTCATTAGTGTCATTAGGTTGTATATGAGGGACTATTATTCAGCTGCCCGCTCATAATAAGTTCACATCTACCTGACGCCAAACAAGCGCATAAAAGAGTGTTTTCACACTCGTCGCTTGGCCTATAGATGGCGCTGACTGTCACTCCTACTTCTAAATTCACGTAGAAACACAAAAAGGGGGATGGAGGGAAGGCCGCTGTGGTATCTCAGTGGTTAGAGTAGCAGACGCGTTATTAAAAGGTCGTAGGTTCGATTCCTGCTCACGGCTGGTTATTTTTTCATCCACATTTCTTTCTTCCTATTTACATTTCATTGGTTCTAATAATATCCCCTGTACATTCCTTGGCATTACTGTCTGTTACATCTCATTATTATTGTGTTAAAACACGGAAAAACGAGCCCTTAGGTATACACTTCTTTCCCTTATTTCAATAAACGAGGGTCTCATACTGGCAGACTTGGTGTCATTAGGTTGTATACGAGGGACTACTAATCAGCTGCCCGCTCATAATAAGTTCACGTGCTACGTGACGCCAAACATGCGCATAAAAGAGTGTTTTCACACTCGTCGCTTGGCTTATAGATGGCGCTGACTGTCACTCCTACTTCTAAATTCACGTATAAACCCAAAAAAGTGAATGGAGGGAAGGTCGCTGTAGTAGCTCAGTGGCTAGAGCATCGAACGCGTTATTCGAAGGCCGTAGGTTCGATTCCTGCTCACGGCTGGTTAGTTTTTCATCCACTTTTCTTTCTTCTTATTTACATTTCATTGGTTATACTAACTTCCCCTGTACATTCCTTGGCATTCCTGTCTGTGACATCTCATTATTATTGTGTTAAAACACGGAAAAACGAGCCCTTAGGTATACACTTCTTTCCCTTATTTCGTTAAACGAGGGTCTCGTACTGGCCGACATGGTGTTATTAGGTTGTATACGAGGGACTATCAATCAGCTGCCCGCTCGTAATAAGTTCACGTGCTACGTGACGCCAAACGTGCGCTTAAAAGAGTTTTTTCACACTGGTCGCTTGGCCTATAGATGGCGCTGACTGTCACTCCTCCTTCTAATTTCACGTTAAACCCTAAAAAGTGGATGGAGGGAAGGCCGCGGTGATAGCTCAGTGGTTAGGGCATCGAACGCGTTATTCGAAGGTCGTAGGTTCGATTCCTGCTCACGGCTGGTTATTGTTTTTTCATCCACTTTTCTTTCTTCCTATTTACATTTCATTGGTTCTAATAATTTCCCCTGTACATTCCTTGCCATTACTGTCTGTTACATCTCATTAATATTGTGTTAAAACACGCAAAAACAAGCCCTTAGGTATACACTTATTTCCCTTATTTCAATTAACGAGGGTCTCGTACTGGCAGACTTGGTGTCATTAGGTTGTATACGAGGGACTACTAATCAGCTGCCCGCTCATAATAAGTTCACGTGCTACGTGACGCCAAACATGCGCATAAAAGAGCGTTTTCACACTCGTCGCTTGGCTTATAGATGGCGCTGACTGTCACTCCTACTTCTAAATTCACGTGTAAATCCAAGAAAGTGGATGGAGGGAAGGTCGCTGTAGTGCCTCAGTAGTTAGAGCTTCGAACGCGTTATTCGAAGGTCGTAGGTTCGATTCCTGCTCACGGCTGGTTATTTTTTCATCCCCTTTTCTTTCTTCCTAATTACATTTAATTGGATCTGATAACTTTCCCTGAGCAATCCTTGGCATTACTGTCTGTTACATCTCATTTATATTGTGTTAAAACACGGAAAAACGAGCCCTTAGGTATACACTTCTTTCCCTTATTTCATTAAACGAGGGTCTCGTACTGGCGGACTTGGTGTCATTAGGTTGTATATGAGGGACTATCAATCAGCTGCCTGCTCATAATAAGTTCACGTGCTACGTGACGCCAAACGTGCGCATAAAAGAGTGTTTTCACACTCGTGGCTTGGCCTATAGATGGCGCTGACTGTCACTCCTACATCTAAATTCACGTATAAACCCAAAAAAAGGATGTAGGGAAGGCCGCTGTGGTAGCTCAGTGGTTAGAGCATCGAACGCGTTATTCGAAGGTCGTAGGTTCGATTCCTGCACCCGGCTGGTTATTTTTTCATCAACTTTTTTTTCTTCCTAATTACATTTCATTGGTTCTAATAACTTTCCCTGTGAAATCCTTGGCATTACTGTCTGTTACATCTCATTAATATTGTGTTAAAACATGGAAAAACGAGCCCTTAGGTATCCACTTCTTTCCCTTATTTCGTTAAACGAGGGTCTCGTACTGGCAGACATGGTGTTATTAGGTTGTATACGAGGGACTATCAATCAGCTGCCCGCTCATAATAAGCTCACGTGCTACGTGACGCCAAATGTGCGCATAAAACAGTGTTTTCACACTCGTCGCTTGGGTTATAGATGGCGCTGACTGTCACTCCTACATCTAAATTCACGTATAAACCCAAAAAAGTGGATGTAGGGAAGGCCGCTGTGGTAGCTCAGTGGTAAGAGCATCGAACGCGTTATTCGAAGGCCGTAGGTTCGATTCCTGCTCACGGCTGGTTATTGTTTTTTCATCCACTTTTCTTTCTTCTTATTTACATTTCATTGGTTCAAATAATTTCCCCTGTACATTCTCTGCATTACTGTCTGTGACATCTCATTAATATTGTGTTAAAACACGGAAAAACGAGCCCTTAGGTATACACTTATTTCCCTTATTTTAATGAACGAGGGTCTTGTACTGGCAGACATGGTGTTATTAGGTTGTATACGAGAGACTATCAATCAGCTGCCCGCTCATAATAAGTTCACGTGCTACGTGACGCCAAACGTGCGCATAAAAGAGTGTTTTCACACTCGTCGCTTGGCTTATAGATGGCGCTGACTGTCACTCCTACATCTAAACTCACGTGTAAACCTAAAAAAGTGTATAGAGGGAAGGCCGCGGTGATAGCTCAGTGGTTAGAGCATCGAACGCGTTATTCGAAGGCCGTAGATTCGATTCCTGCTCACGGCTGGTTATTGTTTTTTCATCCACTTTTCTTTCTTCCTATTTACATTTCATTGGTTCTAATACCTTCCCCTGTACATTCCTTGGCATTACTGTCTGTGACATCTCATTTTTATTGTGTTAAAACACAGAAAAACGAGCCCTTAGGTATACACTTCTTTTCCTTATTTCATTATACGAGGGTCTCGTACTGGCAGTCTTGGTGTCATTAGGTTGAATATGAGGAACTATTAATCAGCTGCCCGCTCATAAGAGGTTCACGTGCTACGTGACGCCAAACATGCGCATAAAAGAGTGTTTTCACACTCGTTGCTTGGCTTATAGATGGCGCTGACTGTCACTCGTGCTTCTAAATTCACGTATAAACCCAAAAAATTGGATGGAGGGAAAGCCCCTGTGGTAGCTCAGTGGTTAGAGCAGCAGACGCGTTATTCGAAGGTCGTAGGTTCGATTCCTGCTCACGGCTGGTAATTTTTTGTCCACTTTCTTTCTTCCTATTTACATTTCCTTGGCTCTACTAACTTCCCCTGTACATTTCTTGGCATTACTGTCTGTTACATCTCATTATAATTGTGTTAAAACACGGAAAAACGAGCCCTTAGGTATACACTTCTTTCCCTTATTTCGTTAAACGAGGGTCTCGTACTGGCAGATATGGTGTTATTAGGTTGTATACGAGGGACTATCAATAAGCTGCCCGCTCTTAATAAGCTCACGTGCTACGTGACGCCAAATGTGCGCACAAAAGAGTGTTTTCACACTCGTCGCGTGGCTTATAGATGGCGCTGACTGTCACTCCTACATCTAAATTCACGTATAAACCCAAAAAAGTGGATGTAGGGAAGTCCGCTGTGGTAGCTCAGTGGTAAGAGCATCGAACGCGTTATTCGAAGGTCGTACGTTCGATTCCTGCACACGACTGGTTATTTTTTCATCCACATTTCTTTCTTCTTAATTACATTTCATTGGTTCTGATAACTTTCCCTGAGCAATCTTTGGCATTACTGTTTGTTACATCTCATTATTATTGTGTTAAAACACGGAAAAACTAGCCCTTAGGTATACACTTCTTTCCCTTATTTCATTAAACGAGGGTCTCGTAATGGCGGACTTGGTGTCATTAGGTTGTATATGAGGGACTATTATTCAGCTGCCCGCTCATAATAAGTTCACATCTACCTGACGCCAAACAAGCGCATAAAAGAGTGTTTTCACACTCGTCGCTTGGCCTATAGATGGCGCTGACTGTCACTCCTACTTCTAAATTCACGTAGAAACACAAAAAGGGGGATGGAGGGAAGGCCGCTGTGGTATCTCAGTGGTTAGAGTAGCAGACGCGTTATTAAAAGGTCGTAGGTTCGATTCCTGCTCACGGCTGGTTATTTTTTCATCCACATTTCTTTCTTCCTATTTACATTTCATTGGTTCTAATAATATCCCCTGTACATTCCTTGGCATTACTGTCTGTTACATCTCATTATTATTGTGTTAAAACACGGAAAAACGAGCCCTTAGGTATACACTTCTTTCCCTTATTTCAATAAACGAGGGTCTCATACTGGCAGACTTGGTGTCATTAGGTTGTATACGAGGGACTACTAATCAGCTGCCCGCTCATAATAAGTTCACGTGCTACGTGATGCCAAACATGCGCATAAAAGAGTGTTTTCACACTCGTAGCTTGGCTTATAGATGGCGCTGACTGTCACTCCTACTTCTAAATTCACGTATAAACCCAAAAAAGTGAATGGTGGGAAGGTCGCTGTAGTAGCTCAGTGGCTAGAGCATCGAACGCGTTATTCGAAGGCCGTAGGTTCGATTCCTGCTCACGGCTGGTTAGTTTTTCATCCACTTTTCTTTCTTCTTATTTACATTTCATTGGTTATACTAACTTCCCCTGTACATTCCTTGGCATTCCTGCCTGTGACATCTCATTATTATTGTGTTAAAACACGGAAAAACGAGCCCTTAGGTATACACTTCTTTCCCTTATTTCGTTAAACGAGGGTCTCGTACTGGCCGACATGGTGTTATTAGGTTGTATACGAGGGACTATCAATCAGCTGCCCGCTCGTAATAAGTTCACGTGCTACGTGACGCCAAACGTGCGCTTAAAAGAGTTTTTTCACACTAGTCGCTTGGCCTATAGATGGCGCTGACTCACTCCTCCTTCTAATTTCACGTTAAACCCTAAAAAGTGGATGGAGGGAAGGCCGCGGTGATAGCTCAGTGGTTAGGGCATCAAACGCGTTATTCGAAGGTCGTAGGTTCGATTCCTGCTCACGGCTGGTTATTGTTTTTTCATCCACTTTTCTTTCTTCCTATTTACATTTCATTGGCTCTAATAATTTCCCCTGTACATTCCTTGCCATTACTGTCTGTTACATCTCATTAATATTGTGTTAAAACACGCAAAAACAAGCCCTTAGGTATACACTTATTTCCCTTATTTCAATTAACGAGGGTCTCGTACTGGCAGACTTGGTGTCATTAGGTTGTATACGAGGGACTACTAATCAGCTGCCCGCTCATAATAAGTTCACGTGCTACGTGACGCCAAACATGCGCATAAAAGAGCGTTTTCACACTCGTCGCTTGGCTTATAGATGGCGCTGACTGTCACTCCTACTTCTAAATTCACGTGTAAACCCAAGAAAGTGGATTGAGGGAAGGTCGCTGTAGTAGGTCAGTGGTTAGAGCTTCGAACGCGTTATTCGAAGGTCGTTGGTTCAATTCCTGCTCATGGCTGGTTATTTTTTCATCCACTTTTCTTTCTTCTTAATTACATTTCATTGGATCTGATAACTTTCCCTGAGCAATCCTTGGCATTACTGTCTGTTACATCTCATTAATATTGTGTTAAAACACGGAAAAACGAGCCCTTAGGTATACACTTCTTTCCCTTATTTCATTAAACGAGGGTCTCGTACTGGCGGACTTGGTGTCATTAGGTTGTATATGAGGGACTATCAATCAGCTGCCCGCTCATAATAAGTTCACGTGCTACGTGACGCCAAACGTGCGCATAAAAGAGTGTTTTCACACTCGTGGCTTGGCCTATAGATGGCGCTGACTGTCACTCCTACATCTAAATTCACGTATAAACCCAAAAAAAGGATGTAGGGAAGGCCGCTGTGGTAGCTCAGTGGTTAGAGCATCGAACGCGTTATTCGAAGGTCGTAGGTTCGATTCCTGCACACGGCTGGTTATTTTTCATCAACTTTTCTTTCTTCCTAATTACATTTCATTGGTTCTAATAACTTTCCCTGTGAAATCCTTGGCATTACTGTCTGTTACATCTCATTAATATTGTGTTAAAACATGGAAAAACGAGCCCTTAGGTATCCACTTCTTTCCCTTATATCGTTAAACAAGGGTCTCGTACTGGCCGACATGGTGTTATTAGGTTGTATACGAGGGACTATCAATCAGCTGCCCGCTCGTAATACGTTCACGTGCGACGTGACGCCAAACGTGCGCTTAAAAGAGTTTTTTCACACTGGTCGCTTGGCCTATAGATGGCGCTGACTGTCACTCCTCCTTCTTAATTCACGTGTAAACCCAAAAAAGTGGATGGAGGGAAGGCCGCGGTGATAGCTCAGTGGTTAGAGCATCGAACGCGTTATTCGAAGGCCGTAGGTTCGATTCCTGCTCACGGCTGGTTATTGTTTTTTCATCCACTTTTCTTTCTTCCTATTTACATTTCATTGGTTCTAATAACTTTCCCTGTGAAATCCTTGGCATTACTGTCTGTTACATCTCATTAATATTGTGTTAAAACATGGAAAAACGAGCCCTTAGGTATCCACTTCTTTCCCTTATTTCGTTAAACGAGGGTCTCGTACTGGCAGACATGGTGTTATTAGGTTGTATACGAGGGACTATCAATCAGCTGCCCGCTCATAATAAGCTCACGTGCTACGTGACGCCAAATGTGCGCATAAAACAGTGTTTTCACACTCGTCGCTTGGGTTATAGATGGCGCTGACTGTCACTCCTACATCTAAATTCACGTATAAACCCAAAAAAGTGGATGTAGGGAAGGCCGCTGTGGTAGCTCAGTGGTAAGAGCATCGAACGCGTTATTCGAAGGCCGTAGGTTCGATTCCTGCTCACGGCTGGTTATTGTTTTTTCATCCACTTTTCTTTCTTCTTATTTACATTTCATTGGTTCAAATAATTTCCCCTGTACATTCTCTGCATTACTGTCTGTGACATCTCATTAATATTGTGTTAAAACACGGAAAAACGAGCCCTTAGGTATACACTTATTTCCCTTATTTTAATGAACGAGGGTCTTGTACTGGCAGACATGGTGTTATTAGGTTGTATACGAGGGACTATCAATCAGCTGCCCGCTCATAATAAGTTCACGTGCTACGTGACGCCAAACGTGCGCATAAAAGAGTGTTTTCACACTCGTCGCTTGGCTTATAGATGGCGCTGACTGTCACTCCTACATCTAAACTCACGTGTAAACCTAAAAAAGTGGATAGAGGGAAGGCCGCGGTGATAGCTCAGTGGTTAGAGCATCGAACGCGTTATTCGAAGGCCGTAGATTCGATTCCTGCTCACGGCTGGTTATTGTTTTTTCATCCACTTTTCTTTCTTCCTATTTACATTTCATTGGTTCTAATACCTTCCCCTGTACATTCCTTGGCATTACTGTCTGTGACATCTCATTTTTATTGTGTTAAAACACAGAAAAACGAGCCCTTAGGTATACACTTCTTTTCCTTATTTCATTATACGAGGGTCTCGTACTGGCAGTCTTGGTGTCATTAGGTTGAATATGAGGAACTATTAATCAGCTGCCCGCTCATAAGAGGTTCACGTGCTACGTGACGCCAAACATGCGCATAAAAGAGTGTTTTCACACTCGTTGCTTGGCTTATAGATGGCGCTGACTGTCACTCGTGCTTCTAAATTCACGTATAAACCCAAAAAATTGGATGGAGGGAAAGCCCCTGTGGTAGCTCAGTGGTTAGAGCAGCAGACGCGTTATTCGAAGGTCGTAGGTTCAATTCCTGCTCACGGCTGGTAATTTTTTGTCCACTTTCTTTCTTCCTATTTACATTTCCTTGGCTCTACTAACTTCCCCTGTACATTTCTTGGCATTTCTGTCTGTTACATCTCATTATAATTGTGTTAAAACACGGAAAAACGAGCCCTTAGGTATACACTTCTTTCCCTTATTTCGTTAAACGAGGGTCTCGTACTGGCAGATATGGTGTTATTAGGTTGTATACGAGGGACTATCAATAAGCTGCCCGCTCTTAATAAGCTCACGTGCTACGTGACGCCAAATGTGCGCACAAAAGAGTGTTTTCACACTCGTCGCGTGGCTTATAGATGGCGCTGACTGTCACTCCTACATCTAAATTCACGTATAAACCCAAAAAAGTGGATGTAGGGAAGTCCGCTGTGGTAGCTCAGTGGTAAGAGCATCGAACGCGTTATTCGAAGGTCGTACGTTCGATTCCTGCACACGACTGGTTATTTTTTCATCCACATTTCTTTCTTCTTAATTACATTTCATTGGTTCTGATAACTTTCCCTGAGCAATCTTTGGCATTACTGTTTGTTACATCTCATTATTATTGTGTTAAAACACGGAAAAACTAGCCCTTAGGTATACACTTCTTTCCCTTATTTCATTAAACGAGGGTCTCGTAATGGCGGACTTGGTGTCATTAGGTTGTATATGAGGGACTATTATTCAGCTGCCCGCTCATAATAAGTTCACATCTACCTGACGCCAAACAAGCGCATAAAAGAGTGTTTTCACACTCGTCGCTTGGCCTATAGATGGCGCTGACTGTCACTCCTACTTCTAAATTCACGTAGAAACACAAAAAGGGGGATGGAGGGAAGGCCGCTGTGGTATCTCAGTGGTTAGAGTAGCAGACGCGTTATTAAAAGGTCGTAGGTTCGATTCCTGCTCACGGCTGGTTATTTTTTCATCCACATTTCTTTCTTCCTATTTACATTTCATTGGTTCTAATAATATCCCCTGTACATTCCTTGGCATTACTGTCTGTTACATCTCATTATTATTGTGTTAAAACACGGAAAAACGAGCCCTTAGGTATACACTTCTTTCCCTTATTTCAATAAACGAGGGTCTCATACTGGCAGACTTGGTGTCATTAGGTTGTATACGAGGGACTACTAATCAGCTGCCCGCTCATAATAAGTTCACGTGCTACGTGATGCCAAACATGCGCATAAAAGAGTGTTTTCACACTCGTCGCTTGGCTTATAGATGGCGCTGACTGTCACTCCTACTTCTAAATTCACGTATAAACCCAAAAAAGTGAATGGTGGGAAGGTCGCTGTAGTAGCTCAGTGGCTAGAGCATCGAACGCGTTATTCGAAGGCCGTAGGTTCGATTCCTGCTCACGGCTGGTTAGTTTTTCATCCACTTTTCTTTCTTCTTATTTACATTTCATTGGTTATACTAACTTCCCCTGTACATTCCTTGGCATTCCTGCCTGTGACATCTCATTATTATTGTGTTAAAACACGGAAAAGCGAGCCCTTAGGTATACACTTCTTTCCCTTATTTCGTTAAACGAGGGTCTCGTACTGGCCGACATGGTGTTATTAGGTTGTATACGAGGGACTATCAATCAGCTGCCCGCTCGTAATAAGTTCACGTGCTACGTGACGCCAAACGTGCGCTTAAAAGAGTTTTTTCACACTAGTCGCTTGGCCTATAGATGGCGCTGACTCACTCCTCCTTCTAATTTCACGTTAAACCCTAAAAAGTGAATGGAGGGAAGGCCGCGGTGATAGCTCAGTGGTTAGGGCATCGAACGCGTTATTCGAAGGTCGTAGGTTCGATTCCTGCTCACGGCTGGTTATTGTTTTTTCATCCACTTTTCTTTCTTCCTATTTACATTTCATTGGTTCTAATAATTTCCCCTGTACATTCCTTGCCATTACTGTCTGTTACATCTCATTAATATTGTGTTAAAACACGCAAAAACAAGCCCTTAGGTATACACTTATTTCCCTTATTTCAATTAACGAGGGTCTCGTACTGGCAGACTTGGTGTCATTAGGTTGTATACGAGGGACTACTAATCAGCTGCCCGCTCATAATAAGTTCACGTGCTACGTGACGCCAAACATGCGCATAAAAGAGCGTTTTCACACTCGTCGCTTGGCTTATAGATGGCGCTGACTGTCACTCCTACTTCTAAATTCACGTGTAAACCCAAGAAAGTGGATTGAGGGAAGGTCGCTGTAGTAGGTCAGTGGTTAGAGCTTCGAACGCGTTATTCGAAGGTCGTTGGTTCAATTCCTGCTCATGGCTGGTTATTTTTTCATCCACTTTTCTTTCTTCTTAATTACATTTCATTGGATCTGATAACTTTCCCTGAGCAATCCTTGGCATTACTGTCTGTTACATCTCATTAATATTGTGTTAAAACACGGAAAAACGAGCCCTTAGGTATACACTTCTTTCCCTTATTTCATTAAACGAGGGTCTCGTACTGGCGGACTTGGTGTCATTAGGTTGTATATGAGGGACTATCAATCAGCTGCCCGCTCATAATAAGTTCACGTGCTACGTGACGCCAAACGTGCGCATAAAAGAGTGTTTTCACACTCGTGGCTTGGCCTATAGATGGCGCTGACTGTCACTCCTACATCTAAATTCACGTATAAACCCAAAAAAAGGATGTAGGGAAGGCCGCTGTGGTAGCTCAGTGGTTAGAGCATCGAACGCGTTATTCGAAGGTCGTAGGTTCGATTCCTGCACACGGCTGGTTATTTTTCATCAACTTTTCTTTCTTCCTAATTACATTTCATTGGTTCTAATAACTTTCCCTGTGAAATCCTTGGCATTACTGTCTGTTACATCTCATTAATATTGTGTTAAAACATGGAAAAACGAGCCCTTAGGTATCCACTTCTTTCCCTTATATCGTTAAACGAGGGTCTCGTACTGGCCGACATGGTGTTATTAGGTTGTATACGAGGGACTATCAATCAGCTGCCCGCTCGTAATACGTTCACGTGCGACGTGATGCCAAACGTGCGCTTAAAAGAGTTTTTTCACACTGGTCGCTTGGCCTATAGATGGCGCTGACTGTCACTCCTCCTTCTTAATTCACGTGTAAACCCAAAAAAGTGGATGGAGGGAAGGCCGCGGTGCTAGCTCAGTGGTTAGAGCATCGAACGCGTTATACGAAGGTCGTAGGTTCGATTCCTGCTCACGGCTGGTTATTGTTTTTTTTATCCACTTTTCTTTCATCCTATTTACATTTCATTGGTTCTAATAATTTCCCCTGTACATTCCTTGGCATTACTGTCTGTTACATCTCATTATTATTGTGTTAAAACACGGAAAAACGAGCCCTTAGGTATACACTTATTTCCCTTATTTCAATGAACGAGGTTCTCGTACTGGCAGACTTGGTGTCATTAGGTTGTATACGAGGGACTACTAATCAGCTGCCCGCTCATAATAAGTTCACGTTCTACGTGACGCCAAACATGCGCATAAAATATTGTTTTCGCACTCGTCACTTGGCATATAGATAACGCTGACTGTCACTCCTACTTCTAAATTCACGTGTAAACCCGAGAAAGTGGATGGAGGGAAGGTCGCTGTAGTAGCTCAGTGGTTAGAGCTTCGAACACGTTAGTTGAAGGTCGTAGGTTCGATTCCTGCTCAAGGCTGGTTATTTTTTCATCCACTTTTCTTTCTTCTTATTTAGATTTCATTGGTTCTAATAACTTCCCCTGTACATTCCTTGGCATTACTGTCTGTGACATCTCATTATTATTGTGTTAAAACACGGAAAAACGAGCCCTTAGGTATACACTTCTTTCCCTCATTTCGTTAAACGAGGGTCTCGTACTGGCCGACATGGTGTTATTAGGTTGTATACGAGGGACTATCAATCAGCTACCCGCTCGTAATAAGTTCACGTGCTACGTGACAACAAACGTGCGCATAAAAGAGTTTTTTCACACTGGTCGCTTGGCCTATAGATGGCGCTGACTGTCACTCCTCCTTCTAAATTCACGTGTATACCCAAAAAAGTGGATAGAGGGAAGGCCGCGGTGATAGCTCAGTGGTTAGAGCATCGAACGCGTTATTCGAAGGCCGTAGGTTCGATTCCTGCTCACGGCTGGTTATTGTTTTTTCATCCACTTTTCTTTCTTCGTATTTACATTTCATTGGTTCTAATAATTTCCCCTGTACATTCCTTGGCATTACTGTCTGTGACAGCTCATTAATATTGTGTTAAAACACGGAAAACGAGCCCTTAGGTATACACCTATTTCCCTTATTTCAATGAACGAGGGTCTCGTACTAGCCGACTTGGTGTCATTAGGTTGTATACGAGGGACTATCAATCAGCTGCCCACTCATAATAAGTTCACGTGCTATGTGACGCCCACAATGCGCATAAAAGAGTGTTTTCACACTCGTCGCTTGGCTTATAGATGGCGCTGACTGTCACTCCAACTTCTAAATTCACGTATAAACCCAAAAAAGGGGATGGAGGGAAGGCCGCTGTGGTAGCTCAGTGGTTAGAGCAGCAGACGCGTTATTATAAGGTCGTAGGTTCTAATTCTGCTCACGGCTGGTTATTTTTTCATCCACATTTCTTTCTTCCTATTTACATTTCATTGGTTCTAATAATATCCCCTGTACATTCCTTGGCATTACTGTCTGTTACATCTCATTATTATTGTGTTAAACACGGAAAAACGAGCCCTTAGCTACACACTTCTTTCCCTTATTTCAATAAACGAGGGTCTCATACTGGCAGACTTGGTGTCATTAGGTTGTATACGAGGGACTACTAATCAGCTGCCCGCTCATAATAAGTTCACGTGCTACGTGACGCCAAACATGCGCATAAAAGAGTGTTTTCACACTCGTCGCTTGGCTTATAGATAATGCTGAATGTCACTCCTACTTCTAAATTCACGTGTAAACCCGAGAAAGTGGATGGAGGGAAGGTCGCTGTAGTAGCTCAGTGGTTAGAGCTTCGAACGCGTTATTTGAAGGTCGTAGGTTCGATTCCTGCTCACGGCTGGTTATTTTTTCATCCACTTTTCTTTCTTCTTATTTACACTTCATTGGTTCTAATAACTTGCCCTGTACATTCCTTGGCATTACTGTCTGTGACATCTCATTTTTATTGTGTTAAAACACGGAAAAACGAGCCCTTAGGTATACACTACTTTTCCTTATTTCATTAAACGAGGGTCTCGTACTGGCAGACTTGGTGTCATTAGGTTGTATATGAGGGACTATTAATGAGCTGCCCGCTCATAATAAGTTCACGTGCTACGTGACGCTAAACATGCGCATAAAAGAGTGTTTTCACACTCGTTGCTTGGCTTATAGATGGTGCTGACTGTCACTCGTAGTTCTAAATTCACGTATAAACCCAAAAAATTGGATGGAGGGAAAGCCGCTGTGGTAGCTCAGTGGTTAGAGCAGCAGACGCGCTATTCGAAGGTCGTAGGTTCAATTTCTGCTCACGGCTGGTAATTTTTATCCCCTTTCTTCTTATTTACATTTCATTGGTTCTAATAATTTCCCCTGTACATTCCTTGGCATTACTGTCTGTTACATCTCATTATTACTGTGTTAAAACATGGAAAAACGAGCCCTTAGATATACACTTCTTTCCCTTATTTCATTAAACGAGGGTCTCGTACTGGCAGACTTGGTGTCATTAGGTTGTATATGAGGAACTATTAATCAGCTGCCCGCTCATAATAAGTTCACGTGCTATGTGACGCCCAACATGCGCATAAAAGAGTGTTTTCACACTCGTCGCTTGGCTTATAGATGGCGCTGACTGTCACTCCAACTTCTAAATTCACGTATAAACCCAAAAAAGGGGATGGAGGGAAGGCCGCTGTGGTAGCTCAGTGGTTAGAGCAGCAGACGCGTTATTATAAGGTCGTAGGTTCTAATTCTGCTCACGGCTGGTTATTTTTTCATCCACATTTCTTTCTTCCTATTTACATTTCATTGGTTCTAATAATATCCCCTGTACATTCCTTGGCATTACTGTCTGTTACATCTCATTATTATTGTGTTAAACACGGAAAAACGAGCCCTTAGCTACACACTTCTTTCCCTTATTTCAATAAACGAGGGTCTCATACTGGCAGACTTGGTGTCATTAGGTTGTATACGAGGGACTACTAATGAGCTGCCCGCTCATAATAAGTTCACGTGCTACGTGACGCCAAACATGCGCATAAAAGAGTGTTTTCACACTCGTCGCTTGGCTTATAGATAACGCTGAATGTCACTCCTACTTCTAAATTCACGTGTAAACCCGAGAAAGTGGATGGAGGGAAGGTCGCTGTAGTAGCTCAGTGGTTAGAGCTTCGAACGCGTTATTTGAAGGTCGTAGGTTCGATTCCTGCTCACGGCTGGTTATTTTTTCATCCACTTTTCTTTCTTCTTATTTACACTTCATTGGTTCTAATAACTTCCCCTGTACATTCCTTGGCATTACTGTCTGTGACATCTCATTTTTATTGTGTTAAAACACGGAAAAACGAGCCCTTAGGTATACACTTCTTTCCCTTATTTCAATAAACGAGGGTCTCGTACTGGCAGACTTGGTGTCATTAGGTTGTATACGAGGGACTATCAATCAGCTGCCCGCTCATAATAGGTTCACGTGCCTAGTGACGCCAAACGTGCGCATAAAAGAGTGTTTTCACACTCGTCGCTTGGCTTATAGATGGCGCTGACTGTCACTCCTACATCTGAATTCACGTATAAACCCAAAAAAGTGGATGTAGGGAAGGCCGCTGTGGTAGCTCAGTGGTTAGAGCATCGAACGCGTTATTCGAAGGTCGTAGGTTCGATTCCTGCACACGGCTGGTTATTTTTTCATCCACTTTTCTTTCTTCCTAATTACATTTCATTGGTTCTAATAACTTTCCCTGTGCAATCCTTGGCATTACTGTCTGTTACATCTCATTAATATTGTGTTAAAACATAGAAAACCGACTCTTAGGTATACACTTCTTTCCCTTATTTCATTAAACGAGGGTCTCGTACTGGCAGACTTGGTGTCATTAGGTTGTATATGAGGAACTATTAATCAGCTGCCCGCTCATAATAAGTTCACGTGCTACGTGACGCCCAACATGCGCATAAAAGAGTGTTTTCACACTCGTCGCTCGGCTTATAGATGGCGCTGACTGTCACTCCAACTTCTAAATTCACGTATAAACCCAAAAAAGGGGATGGAGGGAAGGCCGCTGTGGTAGCTCAGTGGTTAGAGCAGCAGACGCGTTATTAGAAGGTCGTAGGTTCGAATTCTGCTCACGGCTGGTTATTTTTTCATCCACATTTCTTTCTTCCTATTTACATTTCATTGGTTCTAATAATATCCCCTGTACATTCCTTGGCATTACTGTCTGTTACATCTCATTATTATTGTGTTAAAACACGGAAAAACGAGCCCTTAGCTACACACTTCTTTCCCTTAATTCAATAAACGAGGGTCTCATACTGGCAGACTTGGTGTCATTAGGTTGTATACGAGGGACTACAAATCAGCTGCCCGCTCATAATAAGTTCACGTGCTACGTGACGCCAAACATGCGCATTAAAGAGTGTTTTCACATTCGTCGCTTGGCTTATAGATAACGCTGACTGTCACTCCTACTTCTAAATTCACGTGTAAACCCGAGAAACTGGATGGAGGGAAGGTCGCTGTAGTAGCTCAGTGGTTAGAGCTTCGAACGCGTTATTTGAAGGTCGTAGGTTCGATTCCTGCTCACGGCTGGTTATTTTTTCATCCACTTTTCTTTCTTCTTATTTACATTTCATTGGATCTAATAACTTCCCCTGTACATTCCTTGGCATTCCTGTTTGTGACATCTCATTATTATTGTGTTAAACACGGAAAAACGCGCCCTTAGCTACACACTTCTTTCCCTTATTTCAATAAACGAGGGTCTCATACTGGCAGACTTGGTGTCATTAGGTTGTATACGAGGGACTACTAATGAGCTGCCCGCTCATAATAAGTTCACGTGCTACGTGACGCCAAACATGCGCATAAAAGACTGTTTTCACACTCGTTGCTTGGCTTATAGATAACGCTGAATGTCACTCCTACTTCTAAATTCACGTGTAAACCCGAGAAAGTGGATGGAGGGAAGGTCGCTGTAGTAGCTCAGTGGTTAGAGCTTCGAACGCGTTATTTGAAGGTCGTAGGTTCGATTCCTGCTCACGGCTGGTTATTTTTTCATCCACTTTTCTTTCTTCTTATTTACACTTCATTGGTTCTAATAACTTCCCCTGTACATTCCTTGGCATTACTGTCTGTGACATCTCATTTTTATTGTGTTAAAACACGGAAAAACGAGCCCTTAGGTATACACTTCTTTTCCTTATTTCATTAAACGAGGGTCTCGTACTGGCAGACTTGGTGTCATTAGGTTGTATATGAGGGACTAATAATGAGCTGCCCGCTCATAATAAGTTCACGTGCTACGTGACGCCAAACATGCGCATAAAAAAGTGTTTTCACACTCGTTGCTTGGCTTATAGATGGTGCTGACTGTCACTCGTACTTCTAAATTCACGTATAAACCCCAAAAATTGGATGGAGGGAAAGCCGCTGTGGTAGCTCAGTGGTTAGAGCAGCAGACGCGCTATTCGAAGGTCGTAGGTTCAATTCCTGCTCACGGCTGGTAATTTTTATCCCCTTTCTTCTTATTTACATTTCATTGGTTCTAATAATTTCCCCTGTACATTCCTTGGCATTACTGTCTGTGACATCTCAATATTATTGTGTTAAAACACGGAAAAACGAGCCCTTAGGTATACACTTATTTCCCTTATTTCAATGAACGAGTGTCTCGTACTGGCAGACTTGGTGTCATTAGGTTGTATACGAGGGACTATCAATCAGCTGCCCGCTCATAATAGGTTCACGTGCCTAGTGACGCCAAACGTGCGCATAAAAGAGTGTTTTCACACTCGTCGCTTGGCTTATAGATGGCGCTGACTGTCACTCCTACATCTGAATTCACGTATAAACCCAAAAAAGTGGATGTAGGGAAGGCGGCTGTGGTAGCTCAGTGGTTAGAGCATCGAACGCGTTATTCGAAGGTCGTAGGTTCGATTCCTGCACACGGCTGGTTATTTTTTCATCCACTTTTCTTTCTTCCTAATTACAATTCATTGGTTCTAATAACTTTCCCTGTGCAGTCCTTGGCATTACTGTCTGTTACATCTCATTAATATTGTGTTAAAACATAGAAAACCGAGCCCTTAGGTATACACTTTTTTTCCTTATTTCATTAAACGAGGGTCTCGTACTGGCAGACATGGTGTTATTAGGTTGTATATGAGGAACTATTAATCAGCTGCCCGCTCATAATAAGTTCACGTGCTATGTGACACTCAACATGCGCATAAAAGAGTGTTTTCACACTCGTCGCTTGGCTTATAGATGGCGCTGACTGTCACTCCAACTTCTAAATTCACGTATAAACCCAAAAAAGGGGATGGAGGGAAGGCCGCTGTGGTAGCTCAGTGGTTAGAGCAGCAGACGCGTTATTATAAGGTCGTAGGTTCTAATTCTGCTCACGGCTGGTTATTTTTTTATCCACATTTCTTTCTTCCTATTTACATTTCATTGGTTCTAATAATATCCTCTGTACATTCCTTGGCATTACTGTCTGTTACATCTCAATATTATTGTGTTAAAACACGGAAAAACGAGCCCTTAGCTACACACTTCTTTCCCTTAATTCAATAAACGAGGGTCTCATACTGGCAGACTTGGTGTCATTAGGTTGTATACGAGGGACTACTAATCAGCTGCCCGCTCATAATAAGTTCACGTGCTACGTGACGCCAAACATGCGCATAAAAGAGTGTTTTCACATTCGTCGCTTGGCTTATAGATATCGCTGACTGTCACTCCTACTTCTAAATTCACGTGTAAACCCGAGAAAGTGGATGGAGGGAAGGTCGCTATAGTAGCTCAGTGGTTAGAGCTTCGAACGCGTTATTTGAAGGTCGTAGGTTCGATTCCTGCTCACGGCTGGTTATTTTTTCATCCACTTTTCTTTCTTCTTATTTACATTTCATTGGTTCTAATAACTTCCCCTGTACATTCCTTGGCATTACTGTCTGTGACATCTCATTTTTATTGTGTTAAACCACAGAAAAACGAGCCCTTAGGTATACACTTCTTTTCCTTATTTCATTAAACGAGGGTCTCGTACTGGCAGACTTGGTGTCATTAGGTTGTATATGAGGGACTATTAATCAGCTGCCCGCTCATAATAAGTTCACGTGCTACGTGACACCAAACATGCGCATAAAAGAGTGTTTTCACACTCGTTGCTTGGCTTATAGATGGCGCTGACTGTCACTCGTACTTCTAAATTCACGTATAAACCCAAAAAATTGTATGGAGGGAAGGTCGCTGTAGTGCCTCAGTAGTTAGAGCTTCGAACGCGTTATTCGAAGGTCGTAGGTTCGATTCCTGCTCACGGCTGGTTATTTTTTCATCCCCTTTTCTTTCTTCCTAATTACATTTAATTGGTTCTGATAACTTTCCCTGAGCAATCCTTGGCATTACTGTCTGTTACATCTCATTAATATTGTGTTAAAACACGGAAAAACGAGCCCTTAGGTATACACTTCTTTCCCTTATTTCATTAAACGAGGGTCTCGTACTGGCGCACTTGGTGTCATTAGGTTGTATACGAGGGACTACTAATCAGCTGCCCGCTCATAATAAGTTCACGTGCTACGTGACGCCAAACATGCGCATAAAAGAGTGTTTTCACACTCGTCGCTTGGCTTATAGATGGCGCTGACTGTCACTCCTACTTCTAAATTCACGTGTAAACCCAAGAAAGTGGATGGAGGGAAGGTCGCTGTAGTAGGTCAGTGGTTAGAGCTTCGAACGCGTTATTCGAAGGTCGTTGGTTCAATTCCTGCTCACGGCTGGTTATTTTTTCATCCACTTTTCTTTCTTCCTAATTACATTTCATTGGATCTGATAACTTTCCCTGAGCAATCCTTGGCATTACTGTCTGTTACATCTCATTAATATTGTGTTAAAACACGGAAAAACGAGCCCTTAGGTATACACTTCTTTCCCTTATTTCATTAAACGAGGGTCTCGTACTGGCGGACTTGGTGTCATTAGGTTGTATATGAGGGACTATCAATCAGCTGCCCGCTCATAATAAGTTCACGTGCTACGTGACGCCAAACGTGCGCATAAAAGAGTGTTTTCACACTCGTGGCTTGGCCTATAGATGGCGCTGACTGTCACTCCTACTTCTAAATTCACGTAGAAACACAAAAAGGGGGATGGAGGGAAGGCCGCTGTGGTATCTCAGTGGTTAGAGCAGCAGACGCGTTATTAAAAGGTCGTAGGTTCGAATCCTGCTCACGGCTGGTTATTTTTCATCCACATTTCTTTCTTCCTATTTACATTTCATTGGTTCTAATAATATCGCCTGTACATTCCTTGGCATTACTGTCTGTTACATCTCATTATAATCGTGTTAAAACACGGAAAAACGAGCCCTTAGGTATACACTTCTTTCCCTTATTTCGTTAAACGAGGGTCTCGTACTGGCAGACATGGTGTTATTAGGTTGTATTCGAAGGACTATCAATCAGCTGCCCGCTCATAATAAGTTCACGTGCTACGTGACGCCAAATGTGCGCATGAAAGAGTGTTTTCACACTCGTCGCTTGGCTTATAGATGGCGCTGACTGTCACTCCTACTTCTAAATTCACGTATAAACCCAAAAAAGTGGAAGGAGGGAAGGTCGCTGTAGTAGCTCAGTGGCTAGAGCATCGAACGCGTTATTCGAAGGCCGTAGGTTCGATTCCTGCTCACGGCTGGTTAGTTTTTCATCCACTTTTCTTTACCTTAATTACATTTCTTTGGTTATATTAACTTCCCCTGTACATTCCTTGGCATTCCTGTCTGTGACATCTCATTATTATTGTGTTAAAACACAGAAAAACGAGCCCTTAGGTATACACTTCTTTCCCTTATTTCGTTAAACGAGGGTCTCGTACTGGCCGACATGATGTAATTAGGTTGTATACGAGGGACTATCAATCAGCTGCCCGCTCGTAATAAGTTCACGTGCTACGTGACGCCAAACGTGCGCTTAAAAGAGTTTTTTCACACTGGTCGCTTGGCCTATAGATGGCGCTGACTGTCACTCCTCCTTCTAAATTCACGTTAAACCCTAAAAAGTGGATGGAGGGAAGGCCGCGGTGATAGCTCAGTGGTTAGAGCATCGAACGCGTTATTCGAAGGTCGTAGGTTCGATTCCTGCTCACGGCTGGTTATTGTTTTTTCATCCTATTTTCTTTCTTCCTATTTACATTTCATTGGTTCTAATAATTTCCCCTGTACATTCCTTGGCATTACTGTCTGTTACATCTCATTATTATTGTGTTAAAACACGGAAAAACGAGCCCTTAGGTATACACTTCTTTCCCTTATTTCAATAAACGAGGGTCTCATACTGGCAGACTTGGTGTCATTAGGTTGTATACGAGGGACTACTAATCAGCTGCCCGCTCATAATAAGTTCACGTGCTACGTGATGCCAAACATGCGCATAAAAGAGTGTTTTCACACTCGTCGCTTGGCTTATAGATGGCGCTGACTGTCACTCCTACTTCTAAATTCACGTATAAACCCAAAAAAGTGAATGGTGGGAAGGTCGCTGTAGTAGCTCAGTGGCTAGAGCATCGAACGCGTTATTCGAAGGCCGTAGGTTCGATTCCTGCTCACGGCTGGTTAGTTTTTCATCCACTTTTCTTTCTTCTTATTTACATTTCATTGGTTATACTAACTTCCCCTGTACATTCCTTGGCATTCCTGCCTGTGACATCTCATTATTATTGTGTTAAAACACGGAAAAACGAGCCCTTAGGTATACACTTCTTTCCCTTATTTCGTTAAACGAGGGTCTCGTACTGGCCGACATGGTGTTATTAGGTTGTATACGAGGGACTATCAATCAGCTGCCCGCTCGTAATAAGTTCACGTGCTACGTGACGCCAAACGTGCGCTTAAAAGAGTTTTTTCACACTAGTCGCTTGGCCTATAGATGGCGCTGACTCACTCCTCCTTCTAATTTCACGTTAAACCCTAAAAAGTGGATGGAGGGAAGGCCGCGGTGATAGCTCAGTGGTTAGGGCATCAAACGCGTTATTCGAAGGTCGTAGGTTCGATTCCTGCTCACGGCTGGTTATTGTTTTTTCATCCACTTTTCTTTCTTCCTATTTACATTTCATTGGTTCTAATAATTTCCCCTGTACATTCCTTGCCATTACTGTCTGTTACATCTCATTAATATTGTGTTAAAACACGCAAAAACAAGCCCTTAGGTATACACTTATTTCCCTTATTTCAATTAACGAGGGTCTCGTACTGGCAGACTTGGTGTCATTAGGTTGTATACGAGGGACTACTAATCAGCTGCCCGCTCATAATAAGTTCACGTGCTACGTGACGCCAAACATGCGCATAAAAGAGCGTTTTCACACTCGTCGCTTGGCTTATAGATGGCGCTGACTGTCACTCCTACTTCTAAATTCACGTGTAAACCCAAGAAAGTGGATTGAGGGAAGGTCGCTGTAGTAGGTCAGTGGTTAGAGCTTCGAACGCGTTATTCGAAGGTCGTTGGTTCAATTCCTGCTCATGGCTGGTTATTTTTTCATCCACTTTTCTTTCTTCTTAATTACATTTCATTGGATCTGATAACTTTCCCTGAGCAATCCTTGGCATTACTGTCTGTTACATCTCATTAATATTGTGTTAAAACACGGAAAAACGAGCCCTTAGGTATACACTTCTTTCCCTTATTTCATTAAACGAGGGTCTCGTACTGGCGGACTTGGTGTCATTAGGTTGTATATGAGGGACTATCAATCAGCTGCCCGCTCATAATAAGTTCACGTGCTACGTGACGCCAAACGTGCGCATAAAAGAGTGTTTTCACACTCGTGGCTTGGCCTATAGATGGCGCTGACTGTCACTCCTACATCTAAATTCACGTATAAACCCAAAAAAAGGATGTAGGGAAGGCCGCTGTGGTAGCTCAGTGGTTAGAGCATCGAACGCGTTATTCGAAGGTCGTAGGTTCGATTCCTGCACACGGCTGGTTATTTTTCATCAACTTTTCTTTCTTCCTAATTACATTTCATTGGTTCTAATAACTTTCCCTGTGAAATCCTTGGCATTACTGTCTGTTACATCTCATTAATATTGTGTTAAAACATGGAAAAACGAGCCCTTAGGTATCCACTTCTTTCCCTTATATCGTTAAACGAGGGTCTCGTACTGGCCGACATGGTGTTATTAGGTTGTATACGAGGGACTATCAATCAGCTGCCCGCTCGTAATACGTTCACGTGCGACGTGACGCCAAACGTGCGCTTAAAAGAGTTTTTTCACACTGGTCGCTTGGCCTATAGATGGCGCTGACTGTCACTCCTCCTTCTTAATTCACGTGTAAACCCAAAAAATTGGATGGAGGGAAGGCCGCGGTGATAGCTCAGTGGTTAGAGCATCGAACGCGTTATTCGAAGGCCGTAGGTTCGATTCCTGCTCACGGCTGGTTATTGTTTTTTCATCCACTTTTCTTTCTTCCTATTTACATTTCATTGGTTCTAATAACTTTCCCTGTGAAATCCTTGGCATTACTGTCTGTTACATCTCATTAATATTGTGTTAAAACATGGAAAAACGAGCCCTTAGGTATCCACTTCTTTCCCTTATTTCGTTAAACGAGGGTCTCGTACTGGCAGACATGGTGTTATTAGGTTGTATACGAGGGACTATCAATCAGCTGCCCGCTCATAATAAGCTCACGTGCTACGTGACGCCAAATGTGCGCATAAAACAGTGTTTTCACACTCGTCGCTTGGGTTATAGATGGCGCTGACTGTCACTCCTACATCTAAATTCACGTATAAACCCAAAAAAGTGGATGTAGGGAAGGCCGCTGTGGTAGCTCAGTGGTAAGAGCATCGAACGCGTTATTCGAAGGCCGTAGGTTCGATTCCTGCTCACGGCTGGTTATTGTTTTTTCATCCACTTTTCTTTCTTCTTATTTACATTTCATTGGTTCAAATAATTTCCCCTGTACATTCTCTGCATTACTGTCTGTGACATCTCATTAATATTGTGTTAAAACACGGAAAAACGAGCCCTTAGGTATACACTTATTTCCCTTATTTTAATGAACGAGGGTCTTGTACTGGCAGACATGGTGTTATTAGGTTGTATACGAGGGACTATCAATCAGCTGCCCGCTCATAATAAGTTCACGTGCTACGTGACGCCAAACGTGCGCATAAAAGAGTGTTTTCACACTCGTCGCTTGGCTTATAGATGGCGCTGACTGTCACTCCTACATCTAAACTCACGTGTAAACCTAAAAAAGTGGATAGAGGGAAGGCCGCGGTGATAGCTCAGTGGTTAGAGCATCGAACGCGTTATTCGAAGGCCGTAGATTCGATTCCTGCTCACGGCTGGTTATTGTTTTTTCATCCACTTTTCTTTCTTCCTATTTACATTTCATTGGTTCTAATACCTTCCCCTGTACATTCCTTGGCATTACTGTCTGTGACATCTCATTTTTATTGTGTTAAAACACAGAAAAACGAGCCCTTAGGTATACACTTCTTTTCCTTATTTCATTATACGAGGGTCTCGTACTGGCAGTCTTGGTGTCATTAGGTTGAATATGAGGAACTATTAATCAGCTGCCCGCTCATAAGAGGTTCACGTGCTACGTGACGCCAAACATGCGCATAAAAGAGTGTTTTCACACTCGTTGCTTGGCTTATAGATGGCGCTGACTGTCACTCGTGCTTCTAAATTCACGTATAAACCCAAAAAATTGGATGGAGGGAAAGCCCCTGTGGTAGCTCAGTGGTTAGAGCAGCAGACGCGTTATTCGAAGGTCGTAGGTTCAATTCCTGCTCACGGCTGGTAATTTTTTGTCCACTTTCTTTCTTCCTATTTACATTTCCTTGGCTCTACTAACTTCCCCTGTACATTTCTTGGCATTACTGTCTGTTACATCTCATTATAATTGTGTTAAAACACGGAAAAACGAGCCCTTAGGTATACACTTCTTTCCCTTATTTCGTTAAACGAGGGTCTCGTACTGGCAGATATGGTGTTATTAGGTTGTATACGAGGGACTATCAATAAGCTGCCCGCTCTTAATAAGCTCACGTGCTACGTGACGCCAAATGTGCGCACAAAAGAGTGTTTTCACACTCGTCGCGTGGCTTATAGATGGCGCTGACTGTCACTCCTACATCTAAATTCACGTATAAACCCAAAAAAGTGGATGTAGGGAAGTCCGCTGTGGTAGCTCAGTGGTAAGAGCATCGAACGCGTTATTCGAAGGTCGTACGTTCGATTCCTGCACACGACTGGTTATTTTTTCATCCACATTTCTTTCTTCTTAATTACATTTCATTGGTTCTGATAACTTTCCCTGAGCAATCTTTGGCATTACTGTTTGTTACATCTCATTATTATTGTGTTAAAACACGGAAAAACTAGCCCTTAGGTATACACTTCTTTCCCTTATTTCATTAAACGAGGGTCTCGTAATGGCGGACTTGGTGTCATTAGGTTGTATATGAGGGACTATTATTCAGCTGCCCGCTCATAATAAGTTCACATCTACCTGACGCCAAACAAGCGCATAAAAGAGTGTTTTCACACTCGTCGCTTGGCCTATAGATGGCGCTGACTGTCACTCCTACTTCTAAATTCACGTAGAAACACAAAAAGGGGGATGGAGGGAAGGCCGCTGTGGTATCTCAGTGGTTAGAGTAGCAGACGCGTTATTAAAAGGTCGTAGGTTCGATTCCTGCTCACGGCTGGTTATTTTTTCATCCACATTTCTTTCTTCCTATTTACATTTCATTGGTTCTAATAATATCCCCTGTACATTCCTTGGCATTACTGTCTGTTACATCTCATTATTATTGTGTTAAAACACGGAAAAACGAGCCCTTAGGTATACACTTCTTTCCCTTATTTCAATAAACGAGGGTCTCATACTGGCAGACTTGGTGTCATTAGGTTGTATACGAGGGACTACTAATCAGCTGCCCGCTCATAATAAGTTCACGTGCTACGTGATGCCAAACATGCGCATAAAAGAGTGTTTTCACACTCGTCGCTTGGCTTATAGATGGCGCTGACTGTCACTCCTACTTCTAAATTCACGTATAAACCCAAAAAAGTGAATGGTGGGAAGGTCGCTGTAGTAGCTCAGTGGCTAGAGCATCGAACGCGTTATTCGAAGGCCGTAGGTTCGATTCCTGCTCACGGCTGGTTAGTTTTTCATCCACTTTTCTTTCTTCTTATTTACATTTCATTGGTTATACTAACTTCCCCTGTACATTCCTTGGCATTCCTGCCTGTGACATCTCATTATTATTGTGTTAAAACACGGAAAAGCGAGCCCTTAGGTATACACTTCTTTCCCTTATTTCGTTAAACGAGGGTCTCGTACTGGCCGACATGGTGTTATTAGGTTGTATACGAGGGACTATCAATCAGCTGCCCGCTCGTAATAAGTTCACGTGCTACGTGACGCCAAACGTGCGCTTAAAAGAGTTTTTTCACACTAGTCGCTTGGCCTATAGATGGCGCTGACTCACTCCTCCTTCTAATTTCACGTTAAACCCTAAAAAGTGAATGGAGGGAAGGCCGCGGTGATAGCTCAGTGGTTAGGGCATCGAACGCGTTATTCGAAGGTCGTAGGTTCGATTCCTGCTCACGGCTGGTTATTGTTTTTTCATCCACTTTTCTTTCTTCCTATTTACATTTCATTGGTTCTAATAATTTCCCCTGTACATTCCTTGCCATTACTGTCTGTTACATCTCATTAATATTGTGTTAAAACACGCAAAAACAAGCCCTTAGGTATACACTTATTTCCCTTATTTCAATTAACGAGGGTCTCGTACTGGCAGACTTGGTGTCATTAGGTTGTATACGAGGGACTACTAATCAGCTGCCCGCTCATAATAAGTTCACGTGCTACGTGACGCCAAACATGCGCATAAAAGAGCGTTTTCACACTCGTCGCTTGGCTTTTAGATGGCGCTGACTGTCACTCCTACTTCTAAATTCACGTGTAAACCCAAGAAAGTGGATTGAGGGAAGGTCGCTGTAGTAGGTCAGTGGTTAGAGCTTCGAACGCGTTATTCGAAGGTCGTTGGTTCAATTCCTGCTCATGGCTGGTTATTTTTTCATCCACTTTTCTTTCTTCTTAATTACATTTCATTGGATCTGATAACTTTCCCTGAGCAATCCTTGGCATTACTGTCTGTTACATCTCATTAATATTGTGTTAAAACACGGAAAAACGAGCCCTTAGGTATACACTTCTTTCCCTTATTTCATTAAACGAGGGTCTCGTACTGGCGGACTTGGTGTCATTAGGTTGTATATGAGGGACTATCAATCAGCTGCCCGCTCATAATAAGTTCACGTGCTACGTGACGCCAAACGTGCGCATAAAAGAGTGTTTTCACACTCGTGGCTTGGCCTATAGATGGCGCTGACTGTCACTCCTACATCTAAATTCACGTATAAACCCAAAAAAAGGATGTAGGGAAGGCCGCTGTGGTAGCTCAGTGGTTAGAGCATCGAACGCGTTATTCGAAGGTCGTAGGTTCGATTCCTGCACACGGCTGGTTATTTTTCATCAACTTTTCTTTCTTCCTAATTACATTTCATTGGTTCTAATAACTTTCCCTGTGAAATCCTTGGCATTACTGTCTGTTACATCTCATTAATATTGTGTTAAAACATGGAAAAACGAGCCCTTAGGTATCCACTTCTTTCCCTTATATCGTTAAACGAGGGTCTCGTACTGGCCGACATGGTGTTATTAGGTTGTATACGAGGGACTATCAATCAGCTGCCCGCTCGTAATACGTTCACGTGCGACGTGACGCCAAACGTGCGCTTAAAAGAGTTTTTTCACACTGGTCGCTTGGCCTATAGATGGCGCTGACTGTCACTCCTCCTTCTTAATTCACGTGTAAACCCAAAAAAGTGGATGGAGGGAAGGCCGCGGTGCTAGCTCAGTGGTTAGAGCATCGAACGCGTTATACGAAGGTCGTAGGTTCGATTCCTGCTCACGGCTGGTTATTGTTTTTTTTATCCACTTTTCTTTCATCCTATTTACATTTCATTGGTTCTAATAATTTCCCCTGTACATTCCTTGGCATTACTGTCTGTTACATCTCATTATTATTGTGTTAAAACACGGAAAAACGAGCCCTTAGGTATACACTTATTTCCCTTATTTCAATGAACGAGGTTCTCGTACTGGCAGACTTGGTGTCATTAGGTTGTATACGAGGGACTACTAATCAGCTGCCCGCTCATAATAAGTTCACGTTCTACGTGACGCCAAACATGCGCATAAAATATTGTTTTCGCACTCGTCACTTGGCATATAGATAACGCTGACTGTCACTCCTACTTCTAAATTCACGTGTAAACCCGAGAAAGTGGATGGAGGGAAGGTCGCTGTAGTAGCTCAGTGGTTAGAGCTTCGAACACGTTAGTTGAAGGTCGTAGGTTCGATTCCTGCTCAAGGCTGGTTATTTTTTCATCCACTTTTCTTTCTTCTTATTTAGATTTCATTGGTTCTAATAACTTCCCCTGTACATTCCTTGGCATTACTGTCTGTGACATCTCATTATTATTGTGTTAAAACACGGAAAAACGAGCCCTTAGGTATACACTTCTTTCCCTCATTTCGTTAAACGAGGGTCTCGTACTGGCCGACATGGTGTTATTAGGTTGTATACGAGGGACTATCAATCAGCTACCCGCTCGTAATAAGTTCACGTGCTACGTGACAACAAACGTGCGCATAAAAGAGTTTTTTCACACTGGTCGCTTGGCCTATAGATGGCGCTGACTGTCACTCCTCCTTCTAAATTCACGTGTATACCCAAAAAAGTGGATAGAGGGAAGGCCGCGGTGATAGCTCAGTGGTTAGAGCATCGAACGCGTTATTCGAAGGCCGTAGGTTCGATTCCTGCTCACGGCTGGTTATTGTTTTTTCATCCACTTTTCTTTCTTCGTATTTACATTTCATTGGTTCTAATTATTTCCCCTGTACATTCCTTGGCATTACTGTCTGTGACAGCTCATTAATATTGTGTTAAAACACGGAAAACGAGCCCTTAGGTATACACCTATTTCCCTTATTTCAATGAACGAGGGTCTCGTACTAGCCGACTTGGTGTCATTAGGTTGTATACGAGGGACTATCAATCAGCTGCCCACTCATAATAAGTTCACGTGCTATGTGACGCCCACAATGCGCATAAAAGAGTGTTTTCACACTCGTCGCTTGGCTTATAGATGGCGCTGACTGTCACTCCAACTTCTAAATTCACGTATAAACCCAAAAAAGGGGATGGAGGGAAGGCCGCTGTGGTAGCTCAGTGGTTAGAGCTTCGAACGCGTTATTTGAAGGTCGTAGGTTCGATTCCTGCTCACGGCTGGTTATTTTTTCATCCACTTTTCTTTCTTCTTATTTACACTTCATTGGTTCTAATAACTTGCCCTGTACATTCCTTGGCATTACTGTCTGTGACATCTCATTTTTATTGTGTTAAAACACGGAAAAACGAGCCCTTAGGTATACACTACTTTTCCTTATTTCATTAAACGAGGGTCTCGTACTGGCAGACTTGGTGTCATTAGGTTGTATATGAGGGACTATTAATGAGCTGCCCGCTCATAATAAGTTCACGTGCTACGTGACGCTAAACATGCGCATAAAAGAGTGTTTTCACACTCGTTGCTTGGCTTATAGATGGTGCTGACTGTCACTCGTAGTTCTAAATTCACGTATAAACCCAAAAAATTGGATGGAGGGAAAGCCGCTGTGGTAGCTCAGTGGTTAGAGCAGCAGACGCGCTATTCGAAGGTCGTAGGTTCAATTTCTGCTCACGGCTGGTAATTTTTATCCCCTTTCTTCTTATTTACATTTCATTGGTTCTAATAATTTCCCCTGTACATTCCTTGGCATTACTGTCTGTTACATCTCATTATTACTGTGTTAAAACATGGAAAAACGAGCCCTTAGATATACACTTCTTTCCCTTATTTCATTAAACGAGGGTCTCGTACTGGCAGACTTGGTGTCATTAGGTTGTATATGAGGAACTATTAATCAGCTGCCCGCTCATAATAAGTTCACGTGCTATGTGACGCCCAACATGCGCATAAAAGAGTGTTTTCACACTCGTCGCTTGGCTTATAGATGGCGCTGACTGTCACTCCAACTTCTAAATTCACGTATAAACCCAAAAAAGGGGATGGAGGGAAGGCCGCTGTGGTAGCTCAGTGGTTAGAGCAGCAGACGCGTTATTATAAGGTCGTAGGTTCTAATTCTGCTCACGGCTGGTTATTTTTTCATCCACATTTCTTTCTTCCTATTTACATTTCATTGGTTCTAATAATATCCCCTGTACATTCCTTGGCATTACTGTCTGTTACATCTCATTATTATTGTGTTAAACACGGAAAAACGAGCCCTTAGCTACACACTTCTTTCCCTTATTTCAATAAACGAGGGTCTCATACTGGCAGACTTGGTGTCATTAGGTTGTATACGAGGGACTACTAATGAGCTGCCCGCTCATAATAAGTTCACGTGCTACGTGACGCCAAACATGCGCATAAAAGAGTGTTTTCACACTCGTCGCTTGGCTTATAGATAACGCTGAATGTCACTCCTACTTCTAAATTCACGTGTAAACCCGAGAAAGTGGATGGAGGGAAGGTCGCTGTAGTAGCTCAGTGGTTAGAGCTTCGAACGCGTTATTTGAAGGTCGTAGGTTCGATTCCTGCTCACGGCTGGTTATTTTTTCATCCACTTTTCTTTCTTCTTATTTACACTTCATTGGTTCTAATAACTTCCCCTGTACATTCCTTGGCATTACTGTCTGTGACATCTCATTTTTATTGTGTTAAAACACGGAAAAACGAGCCCTTAGGTATACACTTCTTTCCCTTATTTCAATAAACGAGGGTCTCGTACTGGCAGACTTGGTGTCATTAGGTTGTATACGAGGGACTATCAATCAGCTGCCCGCTCATAATAGGTTCACGTGCCTAGTGACGCCAAACGTGCGCATAAAAGAGTGTTTTCACACTCGTCGCTTGGCTTATAGATGGCGCTGACTGTCACTCCTACATCTGAATTCACGTATAAACCCAAAAAAGTGGATGTAGGGAAGGCCGCTGTGGTAGCTCAGTGGTTAGAGCATCGAACGCGTTATTCGAAGGTCGTAGGTTCGATTCCTGCACACGGCTGGTTATTTTTTCATCCACTTTTCTTTCTTCCTAATTACATTTCATTGGTTCTAATAACTTTCCCTGTGCAATCCTTGGCATTACTGTCTGTTACATCTCATTAATATTGTGTTAAAACATAGAAAACCGACTCTTAGGTATACACTTCTTTCCCTTATTTCATTAAACGAGGGTCTCGTACTGGCAGACTTGGTGTCATTAGGTTGTATATGAGGAACTATTAATCAGCTGCCCGCTCATAATAAGTTCACGTGCTACGTGACGCCCAACATGCGCATAAAAGAGTGTTTTCACACTCGTCGCTCGGCTTATAGATGGCGCTGACTGTCACTCCAACTTCTAAATTCACGTATAAACCCAAAAAAGGGGATGGAGGGAAGGCCGCTGTGGTAGCTCAGTGGTTAGAGCAGCAGACGCGTTATTAGAAGGTCGTAGGTTCGAATTCTGCTCACGGCTGGTTATTTTTTCATCCACATTTCTTTCTTCCTATTTACATTTCATTGGTTCTAATAATATCCCCTGTACATTCCTTGGCATTACTGTCTGTTACATCTCATTATTATTGTGTTAAAACACGGAAAAACGAGCCCTTAGCTACACACTTCTTTCCCTTAATTCAATAAACGAGGGTCTCATACTGGCAGACTTGGTGTCATTAGGTTGTATACGAGGGACTACAAATCAGCTGCCCGCTCATAATAAGTTCACGTGCTACGTGACGCCAAACATGCGCATTAAAGAGTGTTTTCACATTCGTCGCTTGGCTTATAGATAACGCTGACTGTCACTCCTACTTCTAAATTCACGTGTAAACCCGAGAAACTGGATGGAGGGAAGGTCGCTGTAGTAGCTCAGTGGTTAGAGCTTCGAACGCGTTATTTGAAGGTCGTAGGTTCGATTCCTGCTCACGGCTGGTTATTTTTTCATCCACTTTTCTTTCTTCTTATTTACATTTCATTGGATCTAATAACTTCCCCTGTACATTCCTTGGCATTCCTGTTTGTGACATCTCATTATTATTGTGTTAAACACGGAAAAACGCGCCCTTAGCTACACACTTCTTTCCCTTATTTCAATAAACGAGGGTCTCATACTGGCAGACTTGGTGTCATTAGGTTGTATACGAGGGACTACTAATGAGCTGCCCGCTCATAATAAGTTCACGTGCTACGTGACGCCAAACATGCGCATAAAAGACTGTTTTCACACTCGTTGCTTGGCTTATAGATAACGCTGAATGTCACTCCTACTTCTAAATTCACGTGTAAACCCGAGAAAGTGGATGGAGGGAAGGTCGCTGTAGTAGCTCAGTGGTTAGAGCTTCGAACGCGTTATTTGAAGGTCGTAGGTTCGATTCCTGCTCACGGCTGGTTATTTTTTCATCCACTTTTCTTTCTTCTTATTTACACTTCATTGGTTCTAATAACTTCCCCTGTACATTCCTTGGCATTACTGTCTGTGACATCTCATTTTTATTGTGTTAAAACACGGAAAAACGAGCCCTTAGGTATACACTTCTTTTCCTTATTTCATTAAACGAGGGTCTCGTACTGGCAGACTTGGTGTCATTAGGTTGTATATGAGGGACTAATAATGAGCTGCCCGCTCATAATAAGTTCACGTGCTACGTGACGCCAAACATGCGCATAAAAGAGTGTTTTCACACTCGTTGCTTGGCTTATAGATGGTGCTGACTGTCACTCGTACTTCTAAATTCACGTATAAACCCCAAAAATTGGATGGAGGGAAAGCCGCTGTGGTAGCTCAGTGGTTAGAGCAGCAGACGCGCTATTCGAAGGTCGTAGGTTCAATTCCTGCTCACGGCTGGTAATTTTTATCCCCTTTCTTCTTATTTACATTTCATTGGTTCTAATAATTTCCCCTGTACATTCCTTGGCATTACTGTCTGTGACATCTCAATATTATTGTGTTAAAACACGGAAAAACGAGCCCTTAGGTATACACTTATTTCCCTTATTTCAATGAACGAGGGTCTCGTACTGGCAGACTTGGTGTCATTAGGTTGTATACGAGGGACTATCAATCAGCTGCCCGCTCATAATAGGTTCACGTGCCTAGTGACGCCAAACGTGCGCATAAAAGAGTGTTTTCACACTCGTCGCTTGGCTTATAGATGGCGCTGACTGTCACTCCTACATCTGAATTCACGTATAAACCCAAAAAAGTGGATGTAGGGAAGGCGGCTGTGGTAGCTCAGTGGTTAGAGCATCGAACGCGTTATTCGAAGGTCGTAGGTTCGATTCCTGCACACGGCTGGTTATTTTTTCATCCACTTTTCTTTCTTCCTAATTACAATTCATTGGTTCTAATAACTTTCCCTGTGCAGTCCTTGGCATTACTGTCTGTTACATCTCATTAATATTGTGTTAAAACATAGAAAACCGAGCCCTTAGGTATACACTTTTTTTCCTTATTTCATTAAACGAGGGTCTCGTACTGGCAGACATGGTGTTATTAGGTTGTATATGAGGAACTATTAATCAGCTGCCCGCTCATAATAAGTTCACGTGCTATGTGACACTCAACATGCGCATAAAAGAGTGTTTTCACACTCGTCGCTTGGCTTATAGATGGCGCTGACTGTCACTCCAACTTCTAAATTCACGTATAAACCCAAAAAAGGGGATGGAGGGAAGGCCGCTGTGGTAGCTCAGTGGTTAGAGCAGCAGACGCGTTATTATAAGGTCGTAGGTTCTAATTCTGCTCACGGCTGGTTATTTTTTTATCCACATTTCTTTCTTCCTATTTACATTTCATTGGTTCTAATAATATCCTCTGTACATTCCTTGGCATTACTGTCTGTTACATCTCAATATTATTGTGTTAAAACACGGAAAAACGAGCCCTTAGCTACACACTTCTTTCCCTTAATTCAATAAACGAGGGTCTCATACTGGCAGACTTGGTGTCATTAGGTTGTATACGAGGGACTACTAATCAGCTGCCCGCTCATAATAAGTTCACGTGCTACGTGACGCCAAACATGCGCATAAAAGAGTGTTTTCACATTCGTCGCTTGGCTTATAGATATCGCTGACTGTCACTCCTACTTCTAAATTCACGTGTAAACCCGAGAAAGTGGATGGAGGGAAGGTCGCTATAGTAGCTCAGTGGTTAGAGCTTCGAACGCGTTATTTGAAGGTCGTAGGTTCGATTCCTGCTCACGGCTGGTTATTTTTTCATCCACTTTTCTTTCTTCTTATTTACATTTCATTGGTTCTAATAACTTCCCCTGTACATTCCTTGGCATTACTGTCTGTGACATCTCATTTTTATTGTGTTAAACCACAGAAAAACGAGCCCTTAGGTATACACTTCTTTTCCTTATTTCATTAAACGAGGGTCTCGTACTGGCAGACTTGGTGTCATTAGGTTGTATATGAGGGACTATTAATCAGCTGCCCGCTCATAATAAGTTCACGTGCTACGTGACACCAAACATGCGCATAAAAGAGTGTTTTCACACTCGTTGCTTGGCTTATAGATGGCGCTGACTGTCACTCGTACTTCTAAATTCACGTATAAACCCAAAAAATTGTATGGAGGGAAGGTCGCTGTAGTGCCTCAGTAGTTAGAGCTTCGAACGCGTTATTCGAAGGTCGTAGGTTCGATTCCTGCTCACGGCTGGTTATTTTTTCATCCCCTTTTCTTTCTTCCTAATTACATTTAATTGGTTCTGATAACTTTCCCTGAGCAATCCTTGGCATTACTGTCTGTTACATCTCATTAATATTGTGTTAAAACACGGAAAAACGAGCCCTTAGGTATACACTTCTTTCCCTTATTTCATTAAACGAGGGTCTCGTACTGGCGCACTTGGTGTCATTAGGTTGTATACGAGGGACTACTAATCAGCTGCCCGCTCATAATAAGTTCACGTGCTACGTGACGCCAAACATGCGCATAAAAGAGTGTTTTCACACTCGTCGCTTGGCTTATAGATGGCGCTGACTGTCACTCCTACTTCTAAATTCACGTGTAAACCCAAGAAAGTGGATGGAGGGAAGGTCGCTGTAGTAGGTCAGTGGTTAGAGCTTCGAACGCGTTATTCGAAGGTCGTTGGTTCAATTCCTGCTCACGGCTGGTTATTTTTTCATCCACTTTTCTTTCTTCCTAATTACATTTCATTGGATCTGATAACTTTCCCTGAGCAATCCTTGGCATTACTGTCTGTTACATCTCATTAATATTGTGTTAAAACACGGAAAAACGAGCCCTTAGGTATACACTTCTTTCCCTTATTTCATTAAACGAGGGTCTCGTACTGGCGGACTTGGTGTCATTAGGTTGTATATGAGGGACTATCAATCAGCTGCCCGCTCATAATAAGTTCACGTGCTACGTGACGCCAAACGTGCGCATAAAAGAGTGTTTTCACACTCGTGGCTTGGCCTATAGATGGCGCTGACTGTCACTCCTACTTCTAAATTCACGTAGAAACACAAAAAGGGGGATGGAGGGAAGGCCGCTGTGGTATCTCAGTGGTTAGAGCAGCAGACGCGTTATTAAAAGGTCGTAGGTTCGAATCCTGCTCACGGCTGGTTATTTTTCATCCACATTTCTTTCTTCCTATTTACATTTCATTGGTTCTAATAATATCGCCTGTACATTCCTTGGCATTACTGTCTGTTACATCTCATTATAATCGTGTTAAAACACGGAAAAACGAGCCCTTAGGTATACACTTCTTTCCCTTATTTCGTTAAACGAGGGTCTCGTACTGGCAGACATGGTGTTATTAGGTTGTATTCGAAGGACTATCAATCAGCTGCCCGCTCATAATAAGTTCACGTGCTACGTGACGCCAAATGTGCGCGTGAAAGAGTGTTTTCACACTCGTCGCTTGGCTTATAGATGGCGCTGACTGTCACTCCTACTTCTAAATTCACGTATAAACCCAAAAAAGTGGAAGGAGGGAAGGTCGCTGTAGTAGCTCAGTGGCTAGAGCATCGAACGCGTTATTCGAAGGCCGTAGGTTCGATTCCTGCTCACGGCTGGTTAGTTTTTCATCCACTTTTCTTTACCTTAATTACATTTCTTTGGTTATATTAACTTCCCCTGTACATTCCTTGGCATTCCTGTCTGTGACATCTCATTATTATTGTGTTAAAACACAGAAAAACGAGCCCTTAGGTATACACTTCTTTCCCTTATTTCGTTAAACGAGGGTCTCGTACTGGCCGACATGATGTAATTAGGTTGTATACGAGGGACTATCAATCAGCTGCCCGCTCGTAATAAGTTCACGTGCTACGTGACGCCAAACGTGCGCTTAAAAGAGTTTTTTCACACTGGTCGCTTGGCCTATAGATGGCGCTGACTGTCACTCCTCCTTCTAAATTCACGTTAAACCCTAAAAAGTGGATGGAGGGAAGGCCGCGGTGATAGCTCAGTGGTTAGAGCATCGAACGCGTTATTCGAAGGTCGTAGGTTCGATTCCTGCTCACGGCTGGTTATTGTTTTTTCATCCTATTTTCTTTCTTCCTATTTACATTTCATTGGTTCTAATAATTTCCCCTGTACATTCCTTGGCATTACTCTCTGTTACATCTCATTAATATTGTGTTAAAACACGCAAAAACGAGCCCTTAGGTATACACTTATTTCCCTTATTTCAATGAACGAGGGTCTCGTACTGGCAGACTTGGTGTCATTAGGTTGTATACGAGGGACTACTAATCAGCTGCCCGCTCATAATAAGTTCACGTGCTACGTGACGCCAAACATGCGCATAAAAGAGTGTTTTCACATTCGTCGCTTGGCTTATAGATATCGCTGACTGTCACTCCTACTTCTAAATTCACGTGTAAACCCGAGAAAGTGGATGGAGGGAAGGTCGCTATAGTAGCTCAGTGGTTAGAGCTTCGAACGCGTTATTTGAAGGTCGTAGGTTCGATTCCTGCTCACGGCTGGTTATTTTTTCATCCACTTTTCTTTCTTCTTATTTACATTTCATTGGTTCTAATAACTTCCCCTGTACATTCCTTGGCATTACTGTCTGTGACATCTCATTTTTATTGTGTTAAAACACAGAAAAACGAGCCCTTAGGTATACACTTCTTTTCCTTATTTCATTAAACGAGGGTCTCGTACTGGCAGACTTGGTGTCATTAGGTTGTATACGAGGGACTACTAATCAGCTGCCCACTCATAATAAGTTCACGTGCTACGTTACGCCAAACATGCGCATAAAAGAGTGTTTTCACACTAGTCGCTTGGCTTATAGATGGCGCTGACTGTCACTCCTACTTCTAAATTCACGTGTAAACCCAAGAAAGTGGATGGAGGGAAGGTCGCTGTAGTAGCTCAGTGGTTAGAGCTTCGAACGCGTTATTCGAAGGTCGTAGGTTCGATTCCTGCTCACGGCTGGTTAGTTTTTCATCCACTTCTCTTTCTTCTTATTTACATTTCATATGTTTTAATAACTTCCTCTGTACATTCCTTGGCATTCCTGTCTGTGACATCTCATTATTATTGTGTTAAAACACAGAAAAACGAGCCCTTAGGTATACACTTCTTTCCCTTATTTCATTAAACGAGGGTCTCGTAATGACGGACTTGGTGTCATTAGGTTGTATATGAGGGACTATTATTCAGCTGCCCGCTCATAATAAGTTCACGTTCTACCTGACGCCAAACAAGCGCATAAAACAGTGTTTTCACACTCGTCGCTTGGCCTATAGATGGCGCTGACTGTCACTCCTACTTCTAAATTCACGTAGAAACACAAAAAGGGGGATGGAGGGAAGGCCGCTGTGGTATCTCAGTGGTTAGAGCAGCAGACGCGTTATTAAAAGGTCGTAGGTTCGATTCCTGCTCACGGCTGGTTATTTTTTCATCCACATTTCTTTCTTCCTATTTACATTTCATTGGTTCTAATAATATCCCCTGTACATTCCTTGGCATTACTGTCTGTTACATCTCATTATTATTGTGTTAAAACACGGAAAAACGAGCCCTTAGGTATACACTTCTTGCCCTTATTTCAATAAAGGAGGGTCTCATACTGGCAGACTTGGTGTCATTAGGTTGTATACGAGGGACTACTAATCAGCTGCCCGCTCATAATAAGTTCACGTGCTACGTGACGCCAAACATGCGCATAAAAGATTGTTTTCACACTCGTCACTTGGCTTATAGATGGCGCTGACTGTCACTCCTACTTCTAAATTCACGTGTAAACCCGAGAAAGTGGATGGAGGGAAGGTCGCTATAGTAGCTCAGTGGTTAGAGCTTCGAACGCGTTATTCGAAGGTCGTAGGTTCGATTCCTGCTCACGGCTGGTTATTTTTTCATCCACTTTTCTTTCTTCCTAATTACATTTCATTGGTTCTGACAACTTTCCCTGAGCAATCCTTGGCATTACTGTCTGTTACATCTCATTAATATTGTGTTAAAACACGGAAAAACGAGCCCTTAGGTATACACTTCTTTCCCTTATTTCATTAAACGAGGGTCTCGTACTGGCGGACTTGGTGTCATTAGGTTGTATACGAGGGACTACTAATCAGCTGCCCACTCATAATACGTTCACGTGCTACGTTACGCCAAACATGCGCATAAAAGAGTGTTTTCACACTAGTCGCTTGGCTTATAGATGGCGCTGACTGTCACTCCTACTTCTAAATTCACGTGTAAACCTAAGAAAGTGGATGGAGGGAAGGTCGCTGTAGTAGCTCAGTGGTTAGAGCTTCGAACGCGTTATTCGAAGGTCGTAGGTTCGATTCCTGCTCACGGCTGGTTAGTTTTTCATCCACTTTTCTTTCTTCTTATTTACATTTCATATGTTTTAATAACTTCCTCTGTACATTCCTTGGCATTCCTGTCTGTGACATCTCATTATTATTGTGTTAAAACACAGAAAAACGAGCCCTTAGGTATACACTTCTTTCCCTTATTTCATTAAACGAGGGTCTCGTAATGGCGGACTTGGTGTCATTAGGTTGTATATGAGGGACTATTATTCAGCTGCCCGCTCATAATAAGTTCACGTTCTACCTGACGCCAAACAAGCGCATAAAACAGTGTTTTAACACTCGTCGCTTGGCCTATAGATGGCGCTGACTGTCACTCCTACTTCTAAATTCACGTAGAAACACAAAAAGGGGGATGGAGGGAAGGCCGCTGTGGTATCTCAGTGGTTAGAGCAGCAGACGCGTTATTAAAAGGTCGTAGGTTCGATTCCTGCTCACGGCTGGTTATTTTTTCATCCACATTTCTTTCTTCCTATTTACATTTCATTGGTTCTAATAATATCCCCTGTACATTCCTTGGCATTACTGTCTGTTACATCTCATTATTATTGTGTTAAAACACGGAAAAACGAGCCCTTAGGTATACACTTCTTGCCCTTATTTCAATAAACGAGGGTCTCATACTGGCAGACTTGGTGTCATTAGGTTGTATACGAGGGACTACTAATCAGCTGCCCGCTCATAATAAGTTCACGTGCTACGTGACGCCCAACATGAGCATAAAAGAGTGTTTTCACACTCGTCGCTTAGCTTATAGATGGCGCTGACTGTCACTCCTACTTCTAAATTCACGTATAAACCCAAAAAAGTGGATTGAGGGAAGGTCGCTGTAGTAGCTCAGTGGCTAGAGCATCGAACGCGTTATTCGAAGGCCGTAGGTTCAATTCCTTCTCACGGCTGCTTAGTTTTTCATCCACTTTTCTTTCTTCTTATTTACATTTAATTGGTTATACTAACTTCCCTTTACATTCCTTGGCATTCCTGTCTGTGACATCTCATTATTATTGTGTTAAAACACGGAAAAACGAGCCCTTAGGTATACACTTCTTTCACTTATTTCGTTAAACGAGGGTCTCGTACTGGCCGACATGGTGTTATTAGGTTGTATACGAGGGACTATCAATCAGGTGCCCGCTCATAATAAGTTCACGTGCTACGTGACGCCAAACGTGCGCATAAAAGAGTGTTTTCACACTCGTCGCTTGGCTTATAGATGGCGCTGACTGTCACTCCTACATCTAAATTCACGTATAAACCCAGAAAAGTGGATGTAGGGAAGGCCGCTGTGGTAGCTCAGTGGCTAGAGCATCGAACGCGTTATTCGAAGGCCGTAGGTTCGATTCCTGCTCACGGCTGGTTAGTTTTTCATCCACTTTTCTTTCTTCTTATTTACATTTCATTGGCTCTACTAACTTCCCCTGTACATTTCTTGGCATTACTGTCTGTTACATCTCATTATAATTGTGTTAAAACACGGAAAAACGAGCCCTTAGGTATACACTTCTTTCCCTTATTTCGTTAAACGAGGGTCTCGTACTGGCAGACATGGTGTTATTAGGTTGTATACGAGGGACTATCAATCAGCTGCCCGCTCATAATAAGCTCACGTGCTACGTGACGCCAAATGTGCGCATAAAACAGTGTTTTCACACTCGTCGCTTGGGTTATAGATGGCGCTGACTGTCACTCCTACATCTAAATTCACGTATAAACCCAAAAAAGTGGATGTAGGGAAGGCCGCTGTGGTAGCTCAGTGGTAAGAGCATCGAACGCGTTATTCGAAGGCCGTAGGTTCGATTCCTGCTCACGGCTGGTTATTGTTTTTTCATCCACTTTTCTTTCTTCTTATTTACATTTCATTGGTTCAAATAATTTCCCCTGTACATTCTCTGCATTACTGTCTGTGACATCTCATTAATATTGTGTTAAAACACGGAAAAACGAGCCCTTAGGTATACACTTATTTCCCTTATTTTAATGAACGAGGGTCTTGTACTGGCAGACATGGTGTTATTAGGTTGTATACGAGGGACTATCAATCAGCTGCCCGCTCATAATAGGTTCACGTGCTACGTGACGCCAAACGTGCGCATAAAAGAGTGTTTTCACACTCGTCGCTTGGCTTATAGATGGCGCTGACTGTCACTCCTACATCTAAACTCACGTGTAAACCTAAAAAAGTGGATAGAGGGAAGGCCGCGGTGATAGCTCAGTGGTTAGAGCATCGAACGCGTTATTCGAAGGCCGTAGATTCGATTCCTGCTCACGGCTGGTTATTGTTTTTTCATCCACTTTTCTTTCTTCCTATTTACATTTCATTGGTTCTAATACCTTCCCCTGTACATTCCTTGGCATTACTGTCTGTGACATCTCATTTTTATTGTGTTAAAACACAGAAAAACGAGCCCTTAGGTATACACTTCTTTTCGTTATTTCATTATACGAGGGTCTCGTACTGGCAGTCTTGGTGTCATTAGGTTGTATATGAGGAACTATTAATCAGCTGCCCGCTCATAAGAGGTTCACGTGCTACGTGACGCCAAACATGCGCATAAAAGAGTGTTTTCACACTCGTTGCTTGGCTTATAGATGGCGCTGACTGTCACTCGTGCTTCTAAATTCACGTATAAACCCAAAAAATTGGATGGAGGGAAAGCCCCTGTGGTAGCTCAGTGGTTAGAGCAGCAGACGCGTTATTCGAAGGTCGTAGGTTCGATTCCTGCTCACGGCTGGTAATTTTTTGTCAACTTTCTTTCTTCCTATTTACATTTCCTTGGCTCTACTAACTTCCCCTGTACATTTCTTGGCATTACTATCTGTTACATCTCATTATAATTGTGTTAAAACACGGAAAAACGAGCCCTTAGGTATACACTTCTTTCCCTTATTTCGTTAAACGAGGGTCTCGTACTGGCAGATATGGTGTTATTAGGTTGTATACGAGGGACTATCAATAAGCTGCCCGCTCATAATAAGCTCACGTGCTACGTGACGCCAAATGTGCGCACAAAAGAGTGTTTTCACACTCGTCGCGTGGCTTATAGATGGCGCTGACTGTCACTCCTACATCTAAATTCACGTATAAACCCAAAAAAGTGGATGTAGGGAAGTCCGCTGTGGTAGCTCAGTGGTAAGAGCATCGAACGCGTTATTCAAAGGTCGTAGGTTCGATTCCTGCTCACGGCTGGTTATTTTTTCATCCACTTTTCTTTCTTCCTAATTACATTTCATTGGTTCTGATAACTTTCCCTGAGCAATCCTTGGCATTACTGTCTGTTACATCTCATTAATATTGTGTTAAAACACGGAAAAACGAGCCCTTAGGTATACACTTCTTTCCCTTATTTCATTAAACGAGGGTCTCGTACTGGCGGACTTGGTGTCATTAGGTTGTATACGAGGGACTACTAATCAGCTGCCCACTCATAATACGTTCACGTGCTACGTTACGCCAAACATGCGCATAAAAGAGTGTTTTCACACTAGTCGCTTGGCTTATAGATGGCGCTGACTGTCACTCCTACTTCTAAATTCACGTGTAAACCTAAGAAAGTGGATGGAGGGAAGGTCGCTGTAGTAGCTCAGTGGTTAGAGCTTCGAACGCGTTATTCGAAGGTCGTAGGTTCGATTCCTGCTCACGGCTGGTTAGTTTTTCATCCACTTTTCTTTCTTCTTATTTACATTTCATATGTTTTAATAACTTCCTCTGTACATTCCTTGGCATTCCTGTCTGTGACATCTCATTATTATTGTGTTAAAACACAGAAAAACGAGCCCTTAGGTATACACTTCTTTCCCTTATTTCATTAAACGAGGGTCTCGTAATGGCGGACTTGGTGTCATTAGGTTGTATATGAGGGACTATTATTCAGCTGCCCGCTCATAATAAGTTCACGTTCTACCTGACGCCAAACAAGCGCATAAAACAGTGTTTTCACACTCGTCGCTTGGCCTATAGATGGCGCTGACTGTCACTCCTACTTCTAAATTCACGTAGAAACACAAAAAGGGGGATGGAGGGAAGGCCGCTGTGGTATCTCAGTGGTTAGAGCAGCAGACGCGTTATTAAAAGGTCGTAGGTTCGATTCCTGCTCACGGCTGGTTATTTTTTCATCCACATTTCTTTCTTCCTATTTACATTTCATTGGTTCTAATAATATCCCCTGTACATTCCTTGGCATTACTGTCTGTTACATCTCATTATTATTGTGTTAAAACACGGAAAAACGAGCCCTTAGGTATACACTTCTTGCCCTTATTTCAATAAACGAGGGTCTCATACTGGCAGACTTGGTGTCATTAGGTTGTATACGAGGGACTACTAATCAGCTGCCCGCTCATAATAAGTTCACGTGCTACGTGACGCCCAACATGAGCATAAAAGAGTGTTTTCACACTCGTCGCTTAGCTTATAGATGGCGCTGACTGTCACTCCTACTTCTAAATTCACGTATAAACCCAAAAAAGTGGATTGAGGGAAGGTCGCTGTAGTAGCTCAGTGGCTAGAGCATCGAACGCGTTATTCGAAGGCCGTAGGTTCAATTCCTTCTCACGGCTGCTTAGTTTTTCATCCACTTTTCTTTCTTCTTATTTACATTTAATTGGTTATACTAACTTCCCTTTACATTCCTTGGCATTCCTGTCTGTGACATCTCATTATTATTGTGTTAAAACACGGAAAAACGAGCCCTTAGGTATACACTTCTTTCACTTATTTCGTTAAACGAGGGTCTCGTACTGGCCGACATGGTGTTATTAGGTTGTATACGAGGGACTATCAATCAGGTGCCCGCTCATAATAAGTTCACGTGCTACGTGACGCCAAACGTGCGCATAAAAGAGTGTTTTCACACTCGTCGCTTGGCTTATAGATGGCGCTGACTGTCACTCCTACATCTAAATTCACGTATAAACCCAGAAAAGTGGATGTAGGGAAGGCCGCTGTGGTAGCTCAGTGGCTAGAGCATCGAACGCGTTATTCGAAGGCCGTAGGTTCGATTCCTGCTCACGGCTGGTTAGTTTTTCATCCACTTTTCTTTCTTCTTATTTACATTTCATTGGCTCTACTAACTTCCCCTGTACATTTCTTGGCATTACTGTCTGTTACATCTCATTATAATTGTGTTAAAACACGGAAAAACGAGCCCTTAGGTATACACTTCTTTCCCTTATTTCGTTAAACGAGGGTCTCGTACTGGCAGACATGGTGTTATTAGGTTGTATACGAGGGACTATCAATCAGCTGCCCGCTCATAATAAGCTCACGTGCTACGTGACGCCAAATGTGCGCATAAAACAGTGTTTTCACACTCGTCGCTTGGGTTATAGATGGCGCTGACTGTCACTCCTACATCTAAATTCACGTATAAACCCCAAAAAGTGGATGTAGGGAAGGCCGCTGTGGTAGCTCAGTGGTAAGAGCATCGAACGCGTTATTCGAAGGCCGTAGGTTCGATTCCTGCTCACGGCTGGTTATTGTTTTTTCATCCACTTTTCTTTCTTCTTATTTACATTTCATTGGTTCAAATAATTTCCCCTGTACATTCTCTGCATTACTGTCTGTGACATTTCATTAATATTGTGTTAAAACACGGAAAAACGAGCCCTTAGGTATACACTTATTTCCCTTATTTTAATGAACGAGGGTCTTGTACTGGCAGACATGGTGTTATTAGGTTGTATACGAGGGACTATCAATCAGCTGCCCGCTCATAATAGGTTCACGTGCTACGTGACGCCAAACGTGCGCATAAAAGAGTGTTTTCACACTCGTCGCTTGGCTTATAGATGGCGCTGACTGTCACTCCTACATCTAAACTCACGTGTAAACCTAAAAAAGTGGATAGAGGGAAGGCCGCGGTGATAGCTCAGTGGTTAGAGCATCGAACGCGTTATTCGAAGGCCGTAGATTCGATTCCTGCTCACGGCTGGTTATTGTTTTTTCATCCACTTTTCTTTCTTCCTATTTACATTTCATTGGTTCTAATACCTTCCCCTGTACATTCCTTGGCATTACTGTCTGTGACATCTCATTTTTATTGTGTTAAAACACAGAAAAACGAGCCCTTAGGTATACACTTCTTTTCCTTATTTCATTATACGAGGGTCTCGTACTGGCAGTCTTGGTGTCATTAGGTTGTATATGAGGAACTATTAATCAGCTGCCCGCTCATAAGAGGTTCACGTGCTACGTGACGCCAAACATGAGCATAAAAGAGTGTTTTCACACTCGTTGCTTGGCTTATAGATGGCGCTGACTGTCACTCGTGCTTCTAAATTCACGTATAAACCCAAAAAATTGGATGGAGGGAAAGCCCCTGTGGTAGCTCAGTGGTTAGAGCAGCAGACGCGTTATTCGAAGGTCGTAGGTTCGATTCCTGCTCACGGCTGGTAATTTTTTGTCCACTTTCTTTCTTCCTATTTACATTTCCTTGGCTCTACTAACTTCCCCTGTACATTTCTTGGCATTACTGTCTGTTACATCTCATTATAATTGTGTTAAAACACGGAAAAACGAGCCCTTAGGTATACACTTCTTTCCCTTATTTCGTTAAACGAGGGTCTCGTACTGGCAGATATGGTGTTATTAGGTTGTATACGAGGGACTATCAATAAGCTGCCCGCTCATAATAAGCTCACGTGCTACGTGACGCCAAATGTGCGCACAAAAGAGTGTTTTCACACTCGTCGCGTGGCTTATAGATGGCGCTGACTGTCACTCCTACATCTGAATTCACGTATAAACCCAAAAAAGTGGATGTAGGGAAGTCCGCTGTGGTAGCTCAGTGGTAAGAGCATCGAACGCGTTATTCGAAGGTCGTACGTTCGATTCCTGCACACGACTGGTTATTTTTTCATCCACATTTCTTTCTTCTTAATTACATTTCATTGGTTCTGATAACTTTCCCTGAGCAATCTTTGGCATTACTGTCTGTTACATCTCATTATTATTGTGTTAAAACACGGAAAAACGAGCCCTTAGGTATACACTTCTTTCCCTTATTTCATTAAACGAGGGTCTCGTAATGGCGGACTTGGTGTCATTAGTGTCATTAGGTTGTATATGAGGGACTATTATTCAGCTGCCCGCTCATAATAAGTTCACATCTACCTGACGCCAAACAAGCGCATAAAAGAGTGTTTTCACACTCGTCGCTTGGCCTATAGATGGCGCTGACTGTCACTCCTACTTCTAAATTCACGTGTAAATCCAAGAAAGTGGATGGAGGGAAGGTCGCTGTAGTGCCTCAGTAGTTAGAGCTTCGAACGCGTTCTTCGAAGGTCGTAGGTTCGATTCCTGCTCACGGCTGGTTATTTTTTCATCCCCATTTCTTTCTTCCTAATTACATTTAATTGGTTCTGATAACTTTCCCTGAGCAATCCTTGGCATTACTGTCTGTTACATCTCATTAATATTGTGTTAAAACACGGAAAAACGAGCCCTTAGGTATACACTTCTTTCCCTTATTTCATTAACGAGGGTCTCATACTGGCAGACTTGGTGTCATTAGGTTGTATACGAGGGACTACTAATCAGCTGCCCGCTCATAATAAGTTCACGTGCTACGTGACGCCAAACATGCGCATAAAAGAGTGTTTTCACACTCGTCGCTTGGCTTATAGATAATGCTGAATGTCACTCCTACTTCTAAATTCACGTGTAAACCCGAGAAAGTGGATGGAGGGAAGGTCGCTGTAGTAGCTCAGTGGTTAGAGCTTCGAACGCGTTATTTGAAGGTCGTAGGTTCGATTCCTGCTCACGGCTGGTTATTTTTTCATCCACTTTTCTTTCTTCTTATTTACACTTCATTGGTTCTAATAACTTGCCCTGTACATTCCTTGGCATTACTGTCTGTGACATCTCATTTTTATTGTGTTAAAACACGGAAAAACGAGCCCTTAGGTATACACTTCTTTTCCTTATTTCATTAAACGAGGGTCTCGTACTGGCAGACTTGGTGTCATTAGGTTGTATATGAGGGACTATTAATGAGCTGCCCGCTCATAATAAGTTCACGTGCTACGTGACGCTAAACATGCGCATAAAAGAGTGTTTTCACACTCGTTGCTTGGCTTATAGATGGTGCTGACTGTCACTCGTAGTTCTAAATTCACGTATAAACCCAAAAAATTGGATGGAGGGAAAGCCGCTGTGGTAGCTCAGTGGTTAGAGCAGCAGACGCGCTATTCGAAGGTCGTAGGTTCAATTTCTGCTCACGGCTGGTAATTTTTATCCCCTTTCTTCTTATTTACATTTCATTGGTTCTAATAATTTCCCCTGTACATTCCTTGGCATTACTGTCTGTTACATCTCATTATTACTGTGTTAAAACAGTGAAAAACGAGCCCTTAGATATACACTTCTTTCCCTTATTTCATTAAACGAGGGTCTCGTACTGGCAGACTTGGTGTCATTAGGTTGTATATAAGGAACTATTAATCAGCTGCCCGCTCATAATAAGTTCACGTGCTATGTGACGCCCAACATGCGCATAAAAGAGTGTTTTCACACTCGTCGCTTGGCTTATAGATGGCGCTGACTGTCACTCCAACTTCTAAATTCACGTATAAACCCAAAAAAGGGGATGGAGGGAAGGCCGCTGTGGTAGCTCAGTGGTTAGAGCAGCAGACGCGTTATTATAAGGTCGTAGGTTCTAATTCTGCTCACGGCTGGTTATTTTTTCATCCACATTTCTTTCTTCCTATTTACATTTCATTGGTTCTAATAATATCCCCTGTACATTCCTTGGCATTACTGTCTGTTACATCTCATTATTATTGTGTCAAACACAGAAAAACGAGCCCTTAGCTACACACTTCTTTCCCTTATTTCAATAAACGAGGGTCTCATACTGGCAGACTTGGTGTCATTAGGTTGTATACGAGGGACTACTAATCAGCTGCCCGCTCATAATAAGTTCACGTGCTACGTGACGCCAAACATGCGCATAAAAGAGTGTTTTCACACTCGTCGCTTGGCTTATAGATAACGCTGAATGTCACTCCTACTTCTAAATTCACGTGTAAACCCGAGAAAGTGGATGGAGGGAAGGTCGCTGTAGTAGCTCAGTGGTTAGAGCTTCGAACGCGTTATTTGAAGGTCGTAGGTTCGATTCCTGCTCACGGCTGGTTATTTTTTCATCCACTTTTCTTTCTCCTTATTTACACTTCATTGGTTCTAATAACTTCCCCTGTACATTCCTTGGCATTACTGTCTGTGACATCTAATTTTTATTGTGTTAAAACACGGAAAAATGAGCCCTTAGGTATACACTTCTTTTCCTTATTTCATTAAACGAGGGTCTCGTACTGGCAGACTTGGTGTCATTAGGTTGTATATGAGGGACTATTAATCAGCTGCCCGCTCATAATAGGTTCACCTGCTACGTGACGCCAAACGTGCGCATAAAAGAGTGTTTTCACACTCGTTGCTTGGCTTATAGATGGCGCTGACTGTCACTCGTGCTTCTAAATTCACGTATAAACCCAAAAAATTGGATGGAGGGAAAGCCCCTGTGGTAGCTCAGTGGTTAGAGCAGCAGACGCGTTATTCGAAGGTCGTAGGTTCGATTCCTGCTCACGGCTGGTAATTTTTTGTCCACTTTCTTTCTTCCTATTTACATTTCCTTGGCTCTACTAACTTCCCTTGTACATTTCTTGGCATTACTGTCTGTTACATCTTATTATAATTGTGTTAAAACACGGAAAAACGAGCCCTTAGGTATACACTTCTTTCCCTTATTTCGTTAAACGAGGGTCTCGTACTGGCAGATATGGTGTTATTAGGTTGTATACGAGGGACTATCAATAAGCTGCCCGCTCATAATAAGCTCACGTGCTACGTGACGCCAAATGTGCGCACAAAAGAGTGTTTTCACACTCGTCGCGTGGCTTATAGATGGCGCTGACTGTCACTCCTACATCTAAATTCACGTATAAACCCAAAAAAGTGGATGTAGGGAAGTCCGCTGTGGTAGCTCAGTGGTAAGAGCATCGAACGCGTTATTCGAAGGTCGTACGTTCGATTCCTGCACACGACTGGTTATTTTTTCATCCACATTTCTTTCTTCCTAATTACATTTCATTGGTTCTGATAACTTTCCCTGAGCAATCTTTGGCATTACTGTCTGTTACATCTCATTATTATTGTGTTAAAACACGGAAAAACTAGCCCTTAGGTATACACTTCTTTCCCTTATTTCATTAAACGAGGGTCTCGTAATGGCGGACTTGGTGTCATTAGGTTGTATATGAGGGACTATTATTCAGCTGCCCGCTCATAATAAGTTCACATCTACCTGACGCCAAACAAGCGCATAAAAGAGTGTTTTCACACTCGTCGCTTGGCCTATAGATGGCGCTGACTGTCACTCCTACTTCTAAATTCACGTAGAAACACAAAAAGGGGGATGGAGCGAAGGCCGCTGTGGTATCTCAGTGGTTAGAGTAGCAGACGCGTTATTAAAAGGTCGTAGGTTCGATTCCTGCTCACGGCTGGTTATTTTTTCATCCACATTTCTTTCTTCCTATTTACATTTCATTGGTTCTAATAATATCCCCTGTACATTCCTTGGCATTACTGTCTGTTACATCTCATTATTATTGTGTTAAAACACGGAAAAACGAGCCCTTAGGTATACACTTCTTTCCCTTATTTCAATAAACGAGGGTCTCATACTGGCAGACTTGGTGTCATTAGGTTGTATACGAGGGACTACTAATCAGCTGCCCGCTCATAATAAGTTCACGTGCTACGTGACGCCAAACTTGCGCATAAAAGAGTGTTTTCACACTCGTCGCTTGGCTTATAGATGGCGCTGACTGTCACTCCTACTTCTAAATTCACGTATAAACCCAAAAAAGTGAATGGAGGGAAGGTCGCTGTAGTAGCTCAGTGGCTAGAGCATCGAACGCGTTATTCGAAGGCCGTAGGTTCGATTCCTGCTCACGGCTGGTTAGTTTTTCATCCACTTTTCTTTCTTCTTATTTACATTTCATTGGTTATACTAACTTCCCCTGTACATTCCTTGGCATTCCTGTCTGTGACATCTCATTATTATTGTGTTAAAACACGGAAAAACGAGCCCTTAGGTATACACTTCTTTCCCTTATTTCGTTAAACGAGGGTCTCGTACTGGCCGACATGGTGTTATTAGGTTGTATACGAGGGACTATCAATCAGCTGCCCGCTCGTAATAAGTTCACGTGCTACGTGACGCCAAACGTGCGCTTAAAAGAGTTTTTTCACACTGGTCGCTTGGCCTATAGATGGCGCTGACTGTCACTCCTCCTTCTAATTTCACGTTAAACCCTAAAAAGTGGATGGAGGGAAGGCCGCGGTGATAGCTCAGTGGTTAGGGCATCGAACGCGTTATTCGAAGGTCGTAGGTTCGATTCCTGCTCACGGCTGGTTATTGTTTTTTCATCCACTTTTCTTTCTTCCTATTTACATTTCATTGGTTCTAATAATTTCCCCTGTACATTCCTTGCCATTACTGTCTGTTACATCTCATTAATATTGTGTTAAAACACGCAAAAACAAGCCCTTAGGTATACACTTATTTCCCTTATTTCAATTAACGAGGGTCTCGTACTGGCAGACTTGGTGTCATTAGATTGTATACGAGGGAATACTAATCAGCTGCCCGCTCATAATAAGTTCACGTTCTACGTGACGCCAAACATGCGCATAAAATATTGTTTTCGCACTCGTTGCTTGGCATATAGATAACGCTGACTGTCACTCCTACTTCTAAATTCACGTGTAAACCCGAGAAAGTGGATGGAGGGAAGGTCGCTGTAGTAGCTCAGTGGTTAGAGCTTCGAACACGTTAGTTGAAGGTCGTAGGTTCGATTCCTGCTCAAGGCTGGTTATTTTTTCATCCACTTTTCTTTCTTCTTATTTAGATTTTATTGGTTCTAATAACTTCCCCTGTACATTCCTTGGCATTACTGTCTGTGACATCTCATTATTATTGTGTTAAAACACGGAAAAACGAGCCCTTAGGTATACACTTCTTTCCCTCATTTCGTTAAACGAGGGTCTCGTACTGACCGACATGGTGTTATTAGGTTGTATACGAGGGACTATCAATCAGCTACCCGCTCGTAATAAGTTCACGTGCTACGTGACAACAAACGTGCGCATAAAAGAGTTTTTTCACACTGGTCGCTTGGCCTATAGATGGCGCTGACTGTCACTCCTCCTAAATTCACGTGTATACCCAAAAAAGTGGATAGAGGGAAGGCCGCGGTGATAGCTCAGTGGTTAGAGCATCGAACGCGTTATTCGAAGGCCGTAGGTTCGATTCCTGCTCACGGCTGGTTATTGTTTTTTCATCCACTTTTCTTTCTTCCTATTTACATTTCATTGGTTCTAATAATTTCCCCTGTACATTCCTTGGCATTACTGTCTGTGACAGCTCATTAATATTGTGTTAAAACACGGAAAACGAGCCCTTAGGTATACACCTATTTCCCTTATTTCAATGAACGAGGGTCTCGTACTAGCCGACTTGGTGTCATTAGGTTGTATACGAGGGACTATCAATCAGCTGCCCACTCATAATAAGTTCACGTGCTATGTGACGCCCAACATGCGCATAAAAGAGTGTTTTCACACTCGTCGCTTGGCTTATAGATGGCGCTGACTGTCACTCCAACTTCTAAATTCACGTATAAACCCAAAAAAGGGGATGGAGGGAAGGCCGCTGTGGTAGCTCAGTGGTTAGAGCTTCGAACGCGTTATTTGAAGGTCGTAGGTTCGATTCCTGCTCACGGCTGGTTATTTTTTCATCCACTTTTCTTTCTTCTTATTTACACTTCATTGGTTCTAATAACTTGCCCTGTACATTCCTTGGCATTACTGTCTGTGACATCTCATTTTTATTGTGTTAAAACACGGAAAAACGAGCCCTTAGGTATACACTTCTTTTCCTTATTTCATTAAACGAGGGTCTCGTACTGGCAGACTTGGTGTCATTAGGTTGTATATGAGGGACTATTAATGAGCTGCCCGCTCATAATAAGTTCACGTGCTACGTGACGCTAAACATGCGCATAAAAGAGTGTTTTCACACTCGTTGCTTGGCTTATAGATGGTGCTGACTGTCACTCGTAGTTCTAAATTCACGTATAAACCCAAAAAATTGGATGGAGGGAAAGCCGCTGTGGTAGCTCAGTGGTTAGAGCAGCAGACGCGCTATTCGAAGGTCGTAGGTTCAATTTCTGCTCACGGCTGGTAATTTTTATCCCCTTTCTTCTTATTTACATTTCATTGGTTCTAATAATTTCCCCTGTACATTCCTTGGCATTACTGTCTGTTACATCTCATTATTACTGTGTTAAAACAGTGAAAAACGAGCCCTTAGATATACACTTCTTTCCCTTATTTCATTAAACGAGGGTCTCGTACTGGCAGACTTGGTGTCATTAGGTTGTATATGAGGAACTATTAATCAGCTGCCCGCTCATAATAAGTTCACGTGCTATGTGACGCCCAACATGCGCATAAAAGAGTGTTTTCACACTCGTCGCTTGGCTTATAGATGGCGCTGACTGTCACTCCAACTTCTAAATTCACGTATAAACCCAAAAAAGGGGATGGAGGGAAGGCCGCTGTGGTAGCTCAGTGGTTAGAGCAGCAGACGCGTTATTATAAGGTCGTAGGTTCTAATTCTGCTCACGGCTGGTTATTTTTTCATCCACATTTCTTTCTTCCTATTTACATTTCATTGGTTCTAATAATATCCCCTGTACATTCCTTGGCATTACTGTCTGTTACATCTCATTATTATTGTGTCAAACACAGAAAAACGAGCCCTTAGCTACACACTTCTTTCCCTTATTTCAATAAACGAGGGTCTCATACTGGCAGACTTGGTGTCATTAGGTTGTATACGAGGGACTACTAATCAGCTGCCCGCTCATAATAAGTTCACGTGCTACGTGACGCCAAACATGCGCATAAAAGAGTGTTTTCACACTCGTCGCTTGGCTTATAGATAACGCTGAATGTCACTCCTACTTCTAAATTCACGTGTAAACCCGAGAAAGTGGATGGAGGGAAGGTCGCTGTAGTAGCTCAGTGGTTAGAGCTTCGAACGCGTTATTTGAAGGTCGTAGGTTCGATTCCTGCTCACGGCTGGTTATTTTTTCATCCACTTTTCTTTCTCCTTATTTACACTTCATTGGTTCTAATAACTTCCCCTGTACATTCCTTGGCATTACTGTCTGTGACATCTCATTTTTATTGTGTTAAAACACGGAAAAATGAGCCCTTAGGTATACACTTCTTTTCCTTATTTCATTAAACGAGGGTCTCGTACTGGCAGACTTGGTGTCATTAGGTTGTATATGAGGGACTATTAATCAGCTGCCCGCTCATAATAGGTTCACCTGCTACGTGACGCCAAACGTGCGCATAAAAGAGTGTTTTCACACTCGTTGCTTGGCTTATAGATGGCGCTGACTGTCACTCGTGCTTCTAAATTCACGTATAAACCCAAAAAATTGGATGGAGGGAAAGCCCCTGTGGTAGCTCAGTGGTTAGAGCAGCAGACGCGTTATTCGAAGGTCGTAGGTTCGATTCCTGCTCACGGCTGGTAATTTTTTGTCCACTTTCTTTCTTCCTATTTACATTTCCTTGGCTCTACTAACTTCCCTTGTACATTTCTTGGCATTACTGTCTGTTACATCTTATTATAATTGTGTTAAAACACGGAAAAACGAGCCCTTAGGTATACACTTCTTTCCCTTATTTCGTTAAACGAGGGTCTCGTACTGGCAGATATGGTGTTATTAGGTTGTATACGAGGGACTATCAATAAGCTGCCCGCTCATAATAAGCTCACGTGCTACGTGACGCCAAATGTGCGCACAAAAGAGTGTTTTCACACTCGTCGCGTGGCTTATAGATGGCGCTGACTGTCACTCCTACATCTAAATTCACGTATAAACCCAAAAAAGTGGATGTAGGGAAGTCCGCTGTGGTAGCTCAGTGGTAAGAGCATCGAACGCGTTATTCGAAGGTCGTACGTTCGATTCCTGCACACGACTGGTTATTTTTTCATCCACATTTCTTTCTTCTTAATTACATTTCATTGGTTCTGATAACTTTCCCTGAGCAATCTTTGGCATTACTGTCTGTTACATCTCATTATTATTGTGTTAAAACACGGAAAAACTAGCCCTTAGGTATACACTTCTTTCCCTTATTTCATTAAACGAGGGTCTCGTAATGGCGGACTTGGTGTCATTAGGTTGTATATGAGGGACTATTATTCAGCTGCCCGCTCATAATAAGTTCACATCTACCTGACGCCAAACAAGCGCATAAAAGAGTGTTTTCACACTCGTCGCTTGGCCTATAGATGGCGCTGACTGTCACTCCTACTTCTAAATTCACGTAGAAACACAAAAAGGGGGATGGAGCGAAGGCCGCTGTGGTATCTCAGTGGTTAGAGTAGCAGACGCGTTATTAAAAGGTCGTAGGTTCGATTCCTGCTCACGGCTGGTTATTTTTTCATCCACATTTCTTTCTTCCTATTTACATTTCATTGGTTCTAATAATATCCCCTGTACATTCCTTGGCATTACTGTCTGTTACATCTCATTATTATTGTGTTAAAACACGGAAAAACGAGCCCTTAGGTATACACTTCTTTCCCTTATTTCAATAAACGAGGGTCTCATACTGGCAGACTTGGTGTCATTAGGTTGTATACGAGGGACTACTAATCAGCTGCCCGCTCATAATAAGTTCACGTGCTACGTGACGCCAAACTTGCGCATAAAAGAGTGTTTTCACACTCGTCGCTTGGCTTATAGATGGCGCTGACTGTCACTCCTACTTCTAAATTCACGTATAAACCCAAAAAAGTGAATGGAGGGAAGGTCGCTGTAGTAGCTCAGTGGCTAGAGCATCGAACGCGTTATTCGAAGGCCGTAGGTTCGATTCCTGCTCACGGCTGGTTAGTTTTTCATCCACTTTTCTTTCTTCTTATTTACATTTCATTGGTTATACTAACTTCCCCTGTACATTCCTTGGCATTCCTGTCTGTGACATCTCATTATTATTGTGTTAAAACACGGAAAAACGAGCCCTTAGGTATACACTTCTTTCCCTTATTTCGTTAAACGAGGGTCTCGTACTGGCCGACATGGTGTTATTAGGTTGTATACGAGGGACTATCAATCAGCTGCCCGCTCGTAATAAGTTCACGTGCTACGTGACGCCAAACGTGCGCTTAAAAGAGTTTTTTCACACTGGTCGCTTGGCCTATAGATGGCGCTGACTGTCACTCCTCCTTCTAATTTCACGTTAAACCCTAAAAAGTGGATGGAGGGAAGGCCGCGGTGATAGCTCAGTGGTTAGGGCATCGAACGCGTTATTCGAAGGTCGTAGGTTCGATTCCTGCTCACGGCTGGTTATTGTTTTTTCATCCACTTTTCTTTCTTCCTATTTACATTTCATTGGTTCTAATAATTTCCCCTGTACATTCCTTGCCATTACTGTCTGTTACATCTCATTAATATTGTGTTAAAACACGCAAAAACAAGCCCTTAGGTATACACTTATTTCCCTTATTTCAATTAACGAGGGTCTCGTACTGGCAGACTTGGTGTCATTAGATTGTATACGAGGGAATACTAATCAGCTGCCCGCTCATAATAAGTTCACGTTCTACGTGACGCCAAACATGCGCATAAAATATTGTTTTCGCACTCGTTGCTTGGCATATAGATAACGCTGACTGTCACTCCTACTTCTAAATTCACGTGTAAACCCGAGAAAGTGGATGGAGGGAAGGTCGCTGTAGTAGCTCAGTGGTTAGAGCTTCGAACACGTTAGTTGAAGGTCGTAGGTTCGATTCCTGCTCAAGGCTGGTTATTTTTTCATCCACTTTTCTTTCTTCTTATTTAGATTTTATTGGTTCTAATAACTTCCCCTGTACATTCCTTGGCATTACTGTCTGTGACATCTCATTATTATTGTGTTAAAACACGGAAAAACGAGCCCTTAGGTATACACTTCTTTCCCTCATTTCGTTAAACGAGGGTCTCGTACTGGCCGACATGGTGTTATTAGGTTGTATACGAGGGACTATCAATCAGCTACCCGCTCGTAATAAGTTCACGTGCTACGTGACAACAAACGTGCGCATAAAAGAGTTTTTTCACACTGGTCGCTTGGCCTATAGATGGCGCTGACTGTCACTCCTCCTAAATTCACGTGTATACCCAAAAAAGTGGATAGAGGGAAGGCCGCGGTGATAGCTCAGTGGTTAGAGCATCGAACGCGTTATTCGAAGGCCGTAGGTTCGATTCCTGCTCACGGCTGGTTATTGTTTTTTCATCCACTTTTCTTTCTTCCTATTTACATTTCATTGGTTCTAATAATTTCCCCTGTACATTCCTTGGCATTACTGTCTGTGACAGCTCATTAATATTGTGTTAAAACACGGAAAACGAGCCCTTAGGTATACACCTATTTCCCTTATTTCAATGAACGAGGGTCTCGTACTAGCCGACTTGGTGTCATTAGGTTGTATACGAGGGACTATCAATCAGCTGCCCACTCATAATAAGTTCACGTGCTATGTGACGCCCAACATGCGCATAAAAGAGTGTTTTCACACTCGTCGCTTGGCTTATAGATGGCGCTGACTGTCACTCCAACTTCTAAATTCACGTATAAACCCAAAAAAGGGGATGGAGGGAAGGCCGCTGTGGTAGCTCAGTGGTTAGAGCAGCAGACGCGTTATTATAAGGTCGTAGGTTCTAATTCTGCTCACGGCTGGTTATATTTTCATTCACATTTCTTTCTTCCTATTTACATTTCATTGGTTCTAATAATATCCCCTGTACATTCCTTGGCATTACTGTCTGTTACATCTCATTATTATTGTGTTAAACACGGAAAAACGAGCCCTTAGCTACACACTTCTTTCCCTTATTTCAATAAACGAGGGTCTCATACTGGCAGACTTGGTGTCATTAGGTTGTATACGAGGGACTACTAATCAGCTGCCCGCTCATAATAGGTTCACGTGCTACGTGACGCCAAACATGCGCATAAAAGAGTGTTTTCACACTCGTCGCTTGGCTTATAGATAATGCTGAATGTCACTCCTACTTCTAAATTCACGTGTAAACCCGAGAAAGTGGATGGAGGGAAGGTCGCTGTAGTAGCTCAGTGGTTAGAGCTTCGAACGCGTTATTTGAAGGTCGTAGGTTCGATTCCTGCTCACGGCTGGTTATTTTTTCATCCACTTTTCTTTCTTCTTATTTACACTTCATTGGTTCTAATAACTTGCCCTGTACATTCCTTGGCATTACTGTCTGTGACATCTCATTTTTATTGTGTTAAAACACGGAAAAACGAGCCCTTAGGTATACACTTCTTTTCCTTATTTCATTAAACGAGGGTCTCGTACTGGCAGACTTGGTGTCATTAGGTTGTATATGAGGGACTATTAATGAGCTGCCCGCTCATAATAAGTTCACGTGCTACGTGACGCTAAACATGCGCATAAAAGAGTGTTTTCACACTCGTTGCTTGGCTTATAGATGGTGCTGACTGTCACTCCTACATCTAAATTCACGTATAAACCCAAAAAAGTGGATGTAGGGAAGTCCGCTGTGGTAGCTCAGTGGTAAGAGCATCGAACGCGTTATTCGAAGGTCGTACGTTCGATTCCTGCACACGACTGGTTATTTTTTCATCCACATTTCTTTCTTCTTAATTACATTTCATTGGTTCTGATAACTTTCCCTGAGCAATCTTTGGCATTACTGTCTGTTACATCTCATTATTATTGTGTTAAAACACGGAAAAACTAGCCCTTAGGTATACACTTCTTTCCCTTATTTCATTAAACGAGGGTCTCGTAATGGCGGACTTGGTGTCATTAGGTTGTATATGAGGGACTATTATTCAGCTGCCCGCTCATAATAAGTTCACATCTACCTGACGCCAAACAAGCGCATAAAAGAGTGTTTTCACACTCGTCGCTTGGCCTATAGATGGCGCTGACTGTCACTCCTACTTCTAAATTCACGTAGAAACACAAAAAGGGGGATGGAGCGAAGGCCGCTGTGGTATCTCAGTGGTTAGAGTAGCAGACGCGTTATTAAAAGGTCGTAGGTTCGATTCCTGCTCACGGCTGGTTATTTTTTCATCCACATTTCTTTCTTCCTATTTACATTTCATTGGTTCTAATAATATCCCCTGTACATTCCTTGGCATTACTGTCTGTTACATCTCATTATTATTGTGTTAAAACACGGAAAAACGAGCCCTTAGGTATACACTTCTTTCCCTTATTTCAATAAACGAGGGTCTCATACTGGCAGACTTGGTGTCATTAGGTTGTATACGAGGGACTACTAATCAGCTGCCCGCTCATAATAAGTTCACGTGCTACGTGACGCCAAACTTGCGCATAAAAGAGTGTTTTCACACTCGTCGCTTGGCTTATAGATGGCGCTGACTGTCACTCCTACTTCTAAATTCACGTATAAACCCAAAAAAGTGAATGGAGGGAAGGTCGCTGTAGTAGCTCAGTGGCTAGAGCATCGAACGCGTTATTCGAAGGCCGTAGGTTCGATTCCTGCTCACGGCTGGTTAGTTTTTCATCCACTTTTCTTTCTTCTTATTTACATTTCATTGGTTATACTAACTTCCCCTGTACATTCCTTGGCATTCCTGTCTGTGACATCTCATTATTATTGTGTTAAAACACGGAAAAACGAGCCCTTAGGTATACACTTCTTTCCCTTATTTCGTTAAACGAGGGTCTCGTACTGGCCGACATGGTGTTATTAGGTTGTATACGAGGGACTATCAATCAGCTGCCCGCTCGTAATAAGTTCACGTGCTACGTGACGCCAAACGTGCGCTTAAAAGAGTTTTTTCACACTGGTCGCTTGGCCTATAGATGGCGCTGACTGTCACTCCTCCTTCTAATTTCACGTTAAACCCTAAAAAGTGGATGGAGGGAAGGCCGCGGTGATAGCTCAGTGGTTAGGGCATCGAACGCGTTATTCGAAGGTCGTAGGTTCGATTCCTGCTCACGGCTGGTTATTGTTTTTTCATCCACTTTTCTTTCTTCCTATTTACATTTCATTGGTTCTAATAATTTCCCCTGTACATTCCTTGCCATTACTGTCTGTTACATCTCATTAATATTGTGTTAAAACACGCAAAAACAAGCCCTTAGGTATACACTTATTTCCCTTATTTCAATTAACGAGGGTCTCGTACTGGCAGACTTGGTGTCATTAGATTGTATACGAGGGAATACTAATCAGCTGCCCGCTCATAATAAGTTCACGTTCTACGTGACGCCAAACATGCGCATAAAATATTGTTTTCGCACTCGTTGCTTGGCATATAGATAACGCTGACTGTCACTCCTACTTCTAAATTCACGTGTAAACCCGAGAAAGTGGATGGAGGGAAGGTCGCTGTAGTAGCTCAGTGGTTAGAGCTTCGAACACGTTAGTTGAAGGTCGTAGGTTCGATTCCTGCTCAAGGCTGGTTATTTTTTCATCCACTTTTCTTTCTTCTTATTTAGATTTTATTGGTTCTAATAACTTCCCCTGTACATTCCTTGGCATTACTGTCTGTGACATCTCATTATTATTGTGTTAAAACACGGAAAAACGAGCCCTTAGGTATACACTTCTTTCCCTCATTTCGTTAAACGAGGGTCTCGTACTGGCCGACATGCTGTTATTAGGTTGTATACGAGGGACTATCAATCAGCTACCCGCTCGTAATAAGTTCACGTGCTACGTGACAACAAACGTGCGCATAAAAGAGTTTTTTCACACTGGTCGCTTGGCCTATAGATGGCGCTGACTGTCACTCCTCCTAAATTCACGTGTATACCCAAAAAAGTGGATAGAGGGAAGGCCGCGGTGATAGCTCAGTGGTTAGAGCATCGAACGCGTTATTCGAAGGCCGTAGGTTCGATTCCTGCTCACGGCTGGTTATTGTTTTTTCATCCACTTTTCTTTCTTCCTATTTACATTTCATTGGTTCTAATAATTTCCCCTGTACATTCCTTGGCATTACTGTCTGTGACAGCTCATTAATATTGTGTTAAAACACGGAAAACGAGCCCTTAGGTATACACCTATTTCCCTTATTTCAATGAACGAGGGTCTCGTACTAGCCGACTTGGTGTCATTAGGTTGTATACGAGGGACTATCAATCAGCTGCCCACTCATAATAAGTTCACGTGCTATGTGACGCCCAACATGCGCATAAAAGAGTGTTTTCACACTCGTCGCTTGGCTTATAGATGGCGCTGACTGTCACTCCAACTTCTAAATTCACGTATAAACCCAAAAAAGGGGATGGAGGGAAGGCCGCTGTGGTAGCTCAGTGGTTAGAGCAGCAGACGCGTTATTATAAGGTCGTAGGTTCTAATTCTGCTCACGGCTGGTTATTTTTTCATTCACATTTCTTTCTTCCTATTTACATTTCATTGGTTCTAATAATATCCCCTGTACATTCCTTGGCATTACTGTCTGTTACATCTCATTATTATTGTGTTAAACACAGAAAAACGAGCCCTTAGCTACACACTTCTTTCCCTTATTTCAATAAACGAGGGTCTCATACTGGCAGACTTGGTGTCATTAGGTTGTATACGAGGGACTACTAATCAGCTGCCCGCTCATAATAAGTTCACGTGCTACGTGACGCCAAACATGCGCATAAAAGAGTGTTTTCACACTCGTCGCTTGGCTTATAGATAATGCTGAATGTCACTCCTACTTCTAAATTCACGTGTAAACCCGAGAAAGTGGATGGAGGGAAGGTCGCTGTAGTAGCTCAGTGGTTAGAGCTTCGAACGCGTTATTTGAAGGTCGTAGGTTCGATTCCTGCTCACGGCTGGTTATTTTTTCATCCACTTTTCTTTCTTCTTATTTACACTTCATTGGTTCTAATAACTTGCCCTGTACATTCCTTGGCATTACTGTCTGTGACATCTCATTTTTATTGTGTTAAAACACGGAAAAACGAGCCCTTAGGTATACACTTCTTTTCCTTATTTCATTAAACGAGGGTCTCGTACTGGCAGACTTGGTGTCATTAGGTTGTATATGAGGGACTATTAATGAGCTGCCCGCTCATAATAAGTTCACGTGCTACGTGACGCTAAACATGCGCATAAAAGAGTGTTTTCACACTCGTTGCTTGGCTTATAGATGGTGCTGACTGTCACTCGTAGTTCTAAATTCACGTATAAACCCAAAAAATTGGATGGAGGGAAAGCCGCTGTGGTAGCTCAGTGGTTAGAGCAGCAGACGCGCTATTCGAAGGTCGTAGGTTCAATTTCTGCTCACGGCTGGTAATTTTTATCCCCTTTCTTCTTATTTACATTTCATTGGTTCTAATAATTTCCCCTGTACATTCCCTGGCATTACTGTCTGTTACATCTCATTATTACTGTGTTAAAACATGGAAAAACGAGCCCTTAGATATACACTTCTTTCCCTTATTTCATTAAACGAGGGTCTCGTACTGGCAGACTTGGTGTCATTAGGTTGTATATGAGGAACTATTAATCAGCTGCCCGCTCATAATAAGTTCACGTGCTATGTGACGCCCAACATGCGCATAAAAGAGTGTTTTCACACTCGTCGCTTGGCTTATAGATGGCGCTGACTGTCACTCCAACTTCTAAATTCACGTATAAACCCAAAAAAGGGGATGGAGGGAAGGCTGCTGTGGTAGCTCAGTGGTTAGAGCAGCAGACGCGTTATTATAAGGTCGTAGGTTCTAATTCTGCTCACGGCTGGTTATTTTTTCATTCACATTTCTTTCTTCCTATTTACATTTCATTGGTTCTAATAATATCCCCTGTACATTCCTTGGCATTACTGTCTGTTACATCTCATTATTATTGTGTTAAACACGGAAAAACGAGCCCTTAGCTACACACTTCTTTCCCTTATTTCAATAAACGAGGGTCTCATACTGGCAGACTTGGTGTCATTAGGTTGTATACGAGGGACTACTAATCAGCTGCCCGCTCATAATAAGTTCACGTGCTACGTGACGCCAAACATGCGCATAAAAGAGTGTTTTCACACTCGTCGCTTGGCTTATAGATAACGCTGAATGTCACTCCTACTTCTAAATTCACGTGTAAACCCGAGAAAGTGGATGGAGGGAAGGTCGCTGTAGTAGCTCAGTGGTTAGAGCTTCGAACGCGTTATTTGAAGGTCGTAGGTTCGATTCCTGCTCACGGCTGGTTATTTTTTCATCCACTTTTCTTTCTCCTTATTTACACTTCATTGGTTCTAATAACTTCCCCTGTACATTCCTTGGCATTACTGTCTGTGACATCTCATTTTTATTGTGTTAAAACACGGAAAAATGAGCCCTTAGGTATACACTTCTTTTCCTTATTTCATTAAACGAGGGTCTCGTACTGGCAGACTTGGTGTCATTAGGTTGTATATGAGGGACTATTAATCAGCTGCCCGCTCATAATAGGTTCACGTGCTACGTGACGCCAAACGTGCGCATAAAAGAGTGTTTTCACACTCGTCGCTTGGCTTATAGATAACGCTGAATGTCACTCCTACTTTTAAATTCACGTGTAAACCCGAGAAAGTGGATGGAGGGAAGGTCGCTGTAGTAGCTCAGTGGTTAGAGCTTCGAACGCGTTATTTGAAGGTCGTAGGTTCGATTCCTGCTCACGGCTGGTTATTTTTTCATCCACTTTTCTTTCTTCTTATTTACACTTCATTGGTTCTAATGACTTCCCTTGTACATTCCTTGGCATTACTGTCAGTTACATCTCATTATAATTGTGTTAAAACATGGAAAAACGAGCCCTTAGGTATACACTTCTTTCCCCTATTTCATTAAACGAGGCTCTCGTACTGGCAGACTTGGTGTCATTAGGTTGTATATGAGGAACTATTAATCAGCTGCCCGCTCATAATAAGTTCACGTGCTATGTGACGCCCAACATGCGCATAAAAGAGTGTTTTCACACTCGTCGCTTGGCTTATAGATGGCGCTGACTGTCACTCCAACTTCTAAGTTCACGTATAAACCCAAAAAAGGGGATGGAGGGAAGGCCGCTGTGGTAGCTCAGTGGTTAGAGCAGCAGACGCGTTATTATAAGGTCGTAGGTTCTAATTCTGCTCACGGCTGGTTATTTTTTCATCCACATTTCTTTCTTCCTATTTACATTTCATTGGTTCTAATAATATCCCCTGTACATTCCTTGGCATTACTGTCTGTTACATCTCATTATTATTGTGTTAAACACGGAAAAACGAGCCCTTAGCTACACACTTCTTTCCCTTATTTCAATAAACGAGGGTCTCATACTGGCAGACTTGGTGTCATTAGGTTGTATACGAGGGACTACTAATGAGCTGCCCGCTCATAATAAGTTCACGTGCTACGTGACGCCAAACATGCGCATAAAAGAGTGTTTTCACACTCGTCGCTTGGCTTATAGATAACGCTGAATGTCACTCCTACTTCTAAATTCACGTGTAAACCCGAGAAAGTGGATGGAGGGAAGGTCGCTGTAGTAGCTCAGTGGTTAGAGCTTCGAACGCGTTATTTGAAGGTCGTAGGTTCGATTCCTGCTCACGGCTGGTTATTTTTTCATCCACTTTTCTTTCTTCTTATTTACACTTCATTGGTTCTAATAACTTCCCCTGTACATTCCTTGGCATTACTGTCTGTGACATCTCATTTTTATTGTGTTAAAACACGGAAAAACGAGCCCTTAGGTATACACTTCTTTTCCTTACTTCATTAAACGAGGGTCTCGTACTGGCAGACTTGGTGTCATTAGGTTGTATATGAGGGACTATTAATGAGCTGCCCGCTCATAATAAGTTTACGTGCTACGTGACGCCAAACATGCGCATAAAAGAGTGTTTTCACACTCGTTGCTTGGCTTATAGATGGTGCTGACTGTCACTCGTACTTCTAAATTCACGTATAAACCCAAAAAATTGGATGGAGGAAAAGCCGCTGTGGTAGCTCAGTGGTTAGAGCAGCAGACGCGCTATTCGAAGGTCGTAGGTTCAATTCCTGCTCACGGCTGGTAATTTTTATCCCCTTTCTTCTTATTTACATTTCATTGGTTCTAATAATTTCCCCTGTACATTCCTTGGCATTACTGTCTGTGACATCTCATTATTATTGTGTTAAAACACGGAAAAACGAGCCCTTAGGTATACACTTATTTCCCTTATTTCAATGAACGAGGGTCTCGTACTGGCAGACTTGGTGTCATTAGGTTGTATACGAGGGACTATCAATCAGCTGCCCGCTCATAATAGGTTCACGTGCCTAGTGACGCCAAACGTGCGCATAAAAGAGTGTTTTCACACTCGTCGCTTGGCTTATAGATGGCGCTGACTGTCACTCCTACATCTGAATTCACGTATAAACCCAAAAAAGTGGATGTAGGGAAGGCCGCTGTGGTAGCTCAGTGGTTAGAGCATCGAACGCGTTATTCGAAGCTCGTAGGTTCGATTCCTGCACACGGCTGGTTATTTTTTCATCCACTTTTCTTTCTTCCTAATTACATTTCATTGGTTCTAATAACTTTCCCTGTGCAATCCTTGGCATTACTGTCTGTTACATCTCATTAATATTGTGTTAAAACATAGAAAACCGACTCTTAGCTACACACTTCTTTCCCTTAATTCAATAAACGAGGGTCTCATACTGGCAGACTTGGTGTCATTAGGTTGTATACGAGGGACTACAAATCAGCTGCCCGCTCATAATAAGTTCACGTGCTACGTGACGCCAAACATGCGCATTAAAGAGTGTTTTCACATTCGTCGCTTGGCTTATAGATAACGCTGACTGTCACTCCTACTTCTAAATTCACGTGTAAACCCGAGAAACTGGATGGAGGGAAGGTCGCTGTAGTAGCTCAGTGGTTAGAGCTTCGAACGCGTTATTTGAAGGTCGTAGGTTCGATTCCTGCTCACGGCTGGTTATTTTTTCATCCACTTTTCTTTCTTCTTATTTACATTTCATTGGTTTTAATAACTTCCCCTGTACATTCCTTGGCATTCCTGTTTGTGACATCTCATTATTATTGTGTTAAACACGGAAAAACGCGCCCTTAGCTACACACTTCTTTCCCTTATTTCAATAAACGAGGGTCTCATACTGGCAGACTTGGTGTCATTAGGTTGTATACGAGGGACTACTAATGAGCTGCCCGCTCATAATAAGTTCACGTGCTACGTGACGCCAAACATGCGCATAAAAGACTGTTTTCACACTCGTTGCTTGGCTTATAGATAACGCTGAATGTCACTCCTACTTCTAAATTCACGTGTAAACCCGAGAAAGTGGATGGAGGGAAGGTCGCTGTAGTAGCTCAGTGGTTAGAGCTTCGAACGCGTTATTTGAAGGTCGTAGGTTCGATTCCTGCTCACGGCTGGTTATTTTTTCATCCACTTTTCTTTCTTCTTATTTACACTTCATTGGTTCTAATAACTTCCCCTGTACATTCCTTGGCATTACTGTCTGTGACATCTCATTTTTATTGTGTTAAAACACGGAAAAACGAGCCCTTAGGTATACACTTCTTTTCCTTATTTCATTAAACGAGGGTCTCGTACTGGCAGACTTGGTGTCATTAGGTTGTATATGAGGGACTATAATTGAGCTGCCCGCTCATAATAAGTTCACGTGCTACGTGACGCCAAACATGCGCATAAAAGAGTGTTTTCACACTCGTTGCTTGGCTTATAGATGGTGCTGACTGTCACTCGTACTTCTAAATTCACGTATAAACCCAAAAAATTGGATGGAGGGAAAGCCGCTGTGGTAGCTCAGTGGTTAGAGCAGCAGACGCGCTATTCGAAGGTCGTAGGTTCAATTTCTGCTCACGGCTGGTAATTTTTATCCCCTTTCTTCTTATTTACATTTCATTGGTTCTAATAATTTCCCCTGTACATTCCTTGGCATTACTGTCTGTTACATCTCATTATTACTGTGTTAAAACATGGAAAAACGAGCCCTTAGATATACACTTCTTTCCCTTATTTCATTAAACGAGGGTCTCGTACTGGCAGACTTGGTGTCATTAGGTTGTATATGAGGAACTATTAATCAGCTGCCCGCTCATAATAAGTTCACGTGCTATGTGACGCCCAACATGCGCATAAAAGAGTGTTTTCACACTCGTCGCTTGGCTTGTAGATGACGCTGACTGTCACTCCAACTTCTAAATTCACGTATAAACCCAAAAAAGGGGATGGAGGGAAGGCCGCTGTGGTAGCTCAGTGGTTAGAGCAGCAGACGCGTTATTATAAGGTCGTAGGTTCTAATTCTGCTCACGGCTGGTTATTTTTTCATCCACATTTCTTTCTTCCTATTTACATTTCATTGGTTCTAATAATATCCCCTGTACATTCCTTGGCATTACTGTCTGTTACATCTCATTATTATTGTGTCAAACACAGAAAAACGAGCCCTTAGCTACACACTTCTTTCCCTTATTTCAATAAACGAGGGTCTCATACTGGCAGACTTGGTGTCATTAGGTTGTATACGAGGGACTACTAATCAGCTGCCCGCTCATAATAAGTTCACGTGCTACGTGACGCCAAACATGCGCATAAAAGAGTGTTTTCACACTCGTCGCTTGGCTTATAGATAACGCTGAATGTCACTCCTACTTCTAAATTCACGTGTAAACCCGAGAAAGTGGATGGAGGGAAGGTCGCTGTAGTAGCTCAGTGGTTAGAGCTTCGAACGCGTTATTTGAAGGTCGTAGGTTCGATTCCTGCTCACGGCTGGTTATTTTTTCATCCACTTTTCTTTCTCCTTACTTACACTTCATTGGTTCTAATAACTTCCCCTGTACATTCCTTGGCATTACTGTCTGTGACATCTCATTTTTATTGTGTTAAAACACGGAAAAATGAGCCCTTAGGTATACACTTCTTTTCCTTATTTCATTAAACGAGGGTCTCGTACTGGCAGACTGGGTGTCATTAGGTTGTATATGAGGGACTATTAATCAGCTGCCCGCTCATAATAGGTTCACGTGCTACGTGACGCCAAACGTGCGCATAAAAGAGTGTTTTCACACTCGTCACTTGGCTTATAGATAACGCTGAATGTCACTCCTACTTTTAAATTCACGTGTAAACCCGAGAAAGTGGATGGAGGGAAGGTCGCTGTAGTAGCTCAGTGGTTAGAGCTTCGAACGCGTTATTTGAAGGTCGTAGGTTCGATTCCTGCTCACGGCTGGTTATTTTTTCATCCACTTTTCTTTCTTCTTATTTACACTTCATTGGTTCTAATGACTTCCCTTGTACATTCCTTGGCATTACTGTCAGTTACATCTCATTATAATTGTGTTAAAACATGGAAAAACGAGCCCTTAGGTATACACTTCTTTCCCCTATTTCATTAAACGAGGCTCTCGTACTGGCAGACTTGGTGTCATTAGGTTGTATATGAGGAACTATTAATCAGCTGCCCGCTCATAATAAGTTCACGTGCTATGTGACGCCCAACATGCGCATAAAAGAGTGTTTTCACACTCGTCGCTTGGCTTATAGATGGCGCTGACTGTCACTCCAACTTCTAAATTCAAGTATAAACCCAAAAAAGGGGATGGAGGGAAGGCCGCTGTGGTAGCTCAGTGGTTAGAGCAGCAGACGCGTTATTATAAGGTCGTAGGTTCTAATTCTGCTCACGGCTGGTTATTTTTTCATCCACATTTCTTTCTTCCTATTTACATTTCATTGGTTCTAATAATATCCCCTGTACATTCCTTGGCATTACTGTCTGTTACATCTCATTATTATTGTGTTAAACACGGAAAAACGAGCCCTTAGCTACACACTTCTTTCCCTTATTTCAATAAACGAGGGTCTCATACTGGCAGACTTGGTGTCATTAGGTTGTATACGAGGGATTACTAATGAGCTGCCCGCTCATAATAAGTTCACGTGCTACGTGACGCCAAACATGCGCATAAAAGAGTGTTTTCACACTCGTCGCTTGGCTTATAGATAACGCTGAATGTCACACTACTTCTAAATTCACGTATAAACCCGAGAAAGTGGATGGAGGGAAGGTCGCTGTAGTAGCTCAGTGGTTAGAGCTTCGAACGCGTTATTTGAAGGTCGTAGGTTCGATTCCTGCTCACGGCTGGTTATTTTTTCATCCACTTTTCTTTCTTCTTATTTACACTTCATTGGTTCTAATAACTTCCCCTGTACATTCCTTGGCATTACTGTCTGTGACATCTCATTTTTATTGTGTTAAAACACGGAAAAACGAGCCCTTAGGTATACACTTCTTTTCCTTATTTCATTAAACGAGGGTCTCGTACTGGCAGACTTGGTGTCATTAGGTTGTATATGAGGGACTATTAATGAGCTGCCCGCTCATAATAAGTTCACGTGCTACGTGACGCCAAACATGCGCATAAAAGAGTGTTTTCACACTCGTTGCTTGGCTTATAGATGGTGCTGACTGTCACTCGTACTTCTAAATTCACGTATAAACCCAAAAAATTGGATGGAGGGAAAGCCGCTGTGGTAGCTCAGTGGTTAGAGCAGCAGACGCGCTATTCGAAGGTCGTAGGTTCAATTCCTGCTCACGGCTGGTAATTTTTATCCCCTTTCTTCTTATTTACATTTCATTGGTTCTAATAATTTCCCCTGTACATTCCTTGGCATTACTGTCTGTGACATCTCAATATTATTGTGTTAAAACACGGAAAAACGAGCCCTTAGGTATACACTTATTTCCCTTATTTCAATGAACGAGGGTCTCGTACTGGCAGACTTGGTGTCATTAGGTTGTATACGAGTGACTATCTATCAGCTGCCCGCTCATAATAGGTTCACGTGCCTAGTGACGCCAAACGTGCGCATAAAAGAGTGTTTTCACACTCGTCGCTTGGCTTATAGATGGCGCTGACTGTCACTCCTACATCTGAATTCACGTATAAACCCAAAAAAGTGGATGTAGGGAAGGCGGCTGTGGTAGCTCAGTGGTTAGAGCATCGAAAGCGTTATTCGAAGGTCGTAGGTTCGATTCCTGCACACGGCTGGTTATTTTTTCATCCACTTTTCTTTCTTCCTAATTACAATTCATTGGTTCTAATAACTTTCCCTGTGCAATCCTTGGCATTACTGTCTGTTACATCTCATTAATATTGTGTTAAAACATAGAAAACCGAGCCCTTAGGTATACACTTTTTTTCCTTATTTCATTAAACGAGGGTCTCGTACTGGCAGACATGGTGTTATTAGGTTGTATATGAGGAACTATTAATCAGCTGCCCGCTCATAATAAGTTCACGTGCTATGTGACACTCAACATGCGCATAAAAGAGTGTTTTCACACTCGTCGCTTGGCTTATAGATGGCGCTGACTGTCACTCCAACTTCTAAATTCACGTATAAACCCAAAAAAGGGGATGGAGGGAAGGCCGCTGTGGTAGCTCAGTGGTTAGAGCAGCAGACGCGTTATTATAAGGTCGTAGGTTCTAATTCTGCTCACGGCTGGTTATTTTTTCATCCACATTTCTTTCTTCCTATTTACATTTCATTGGTTCTAATAATATCCCCTGTACATTCCTTGGCATTACTGTCTGTTACATCTCAATATTATTGTGTTAAAACACGGAAAAACGAGCCCTTAGCTACACACTTCTTTCCCTTAATTCAATAAACGAGGGTCTCATACTGGCAGACTTGGTGTCATTAGGTTGTATACGAGGGACTACTAATCAGCTGCCCGCTCATAATAAGTTCACGTGCTACGTGACGCCAAACATGCGCATAAAAGAGTGTTTTCACATTCGTCGCTTGGCTTATAGATATCGCTGACTGTCACTCCTACTTCTAAATTCACGTGTAAACCCGAGAAAGTGGATGGAGGGAAGGTCGCTATAGTAGCTCAGTGGTTAGAGCTTCGAACGCGTTATTTGAAGGTCGTAGGTTCGATTCCTGCTCACGGCTGGTTATTTTTTCATCCACTTTTCTTTCTTCTTATTTACATTTCATTGGTTCTAATAACTTCCCCTGTACATTCCTTGGCATTACTGTCTGTGACATCTCATTTTTATTGTGTTAAAACACAGAAAAACGAGCCCTTAGGTATACACTTCTTTTCCTTATTTCATTAAACGAGGGTCTCGTACTGGCAGACTTGGTGTCATTAGGTTGTATATGAGGGACTATTAATGAGCTGCCCGCTCATAATAAGTTCACGTGCTACGTGACGCCAAACATGCGCATAAAAGAGTGTTTTCACACTCGTTTCTTGGCTTATAGATGGTGCTGACTGTCACTCGTACTTCTAAATTCACGTATAAACCCAAAAAATTGGATGGAGGGAAAGCCGCTGTGGTAGCTCAGTGGTTAGAGCAGCAGACGCGCTATTCGAAGGTCGTAGGTTCAATTCCTGCTCACGGCTGGTAATTTTTATCCCCTTTCTTCTTATTTACATTTCATTGGTTCTAATAATTTCCCCTGTACATTCCTTGGCATTACTGTCTGTGACATCTCAATATTATTGTGTTAAAACACGGAAAAACGAGCCCTTAGGTATACACTTATTTCCCTTATTTCAATGAACGAGGGTCTCGTACTGGCAGACTTGGTGTCATTAGGTTGTATACGAGGGACTATCAATCAGCTGCCCGCTCATAATAGGTTCACGTGCCTAGTGACGCCAAACGTGCGCATAAAAGAGTGTTTTCACACTCGTCGCTTGGCTTATAGATGGCGCTGACTGTCACTCCTACATCTGAATTCACGTATAAACCCAAAAAAGTGGATGTAGGGAAGGCGGCTGTGGTAGCTCAGTGGTTAGAGCATCGAACGCGTTATTCGAAGGTCGTAGGTTCGATTCCTGCACACGGCTGGTTATTTTTTCATCCACTTTTCTTTCTTCTTATTTACATTTCATTGGTTCTAATAACTTCCCCTGTACATTCCTTGGCATTACTGTCTGTGACATCTCATTTTTATTGTGTTAAAACACAGAAAAACGAGCCCTTAGGTATACACTTCTTTTCCTTATTTCATTAAACGAGGGTCTCGTACTGGCAGACTTGGTGTCATTAGGTTGTATATGAGGGACTATTAATCAGCTGCCCGCTCATAATAAGTTCACGTGCTACGTGACGCCAAACATGCGCATAAAAGAGTGTTTTCACACTCGTTGCTTGGTTTATAGATGGCGCTGACTGTCACTCCAACTTCTAAATTCACGTATAAACCCAAAAAAGGGGATGGAGGGACGGCCGCTGTGGTAGCTCAGTGGTTAGAGCAGCAGACGCGTTATTAGAAGGTCGTAGGTTCGAATTCTGCTCACGGCTGGTTATTTTTTCATCCACATTTCTTTCTTCCTATTTACATTTCATTGGTTCTATTAATATCCCCTGTACATTCCTTGGCATTACTGTCTGTTACATCTCATTATTATTGTGTTAAAACACGGAAAAACGAGCCCTTAGCTACACACTTCTTTCCCTTAATTCAATAAACGAGGGTCTCATACTGGCAGACTTGGTGTCATTAGGTTGTATACGAGGGACTACTAATGAGCTGCCCGCTCATAATAAGTTCACGTGCTACGTGACGCCAAACATGCGCATAAAAGAGTGTTTTCACACTCGTCGCTTGGCTTATAGATAACGCTGAATGTCACTCCTACTTCTAAATTCACGTGTAAACCCGAGAAAGTGGATGGAGGGAAGGTCGCTGTAGTAGCTCAGTGGTTAGAGCTTCGAACGCGTTATTTGAAGGTCGTAGGTTCGATTCCTGCTCACGGCTGGTTATTTTTTCATCCACTTTTCTTTCTTCTTATTTACACTTATTGGTTCTAATAACTTCCCCGGTACATTCCTTGGCATTACTGTCTGTGACATCTCATTATTATTGTGTTAAACACGGAAAAACGAGCCCTTAGCTACACACTTCTTTCCCTTATTTCAATAAACGAGGGTCTCATACTGGCAGACTTGGTGTCATTAGGTTGTATACGAGGGACTACTAATGAGCTGCCCGCTCATAATAAGTTCACGTGCTACGTGACGCCAAACATGCGCATAAAAGACTGTTTTCACACTCGTCGCTTGGCTTATAGATAACGCTGAATGTCACTCCTACTTCTAAATTCACGTGTACACCCGAGAAAGTGGATGGAGGGCAGGTCGCTGTAGTAGCACAGTGGTTAGAGCTTCGAACGCGTTATTTGAAGGTCGTAGGTTCGATTCCTGCTCACGGCTGGTTATTTTTTCATCCACTTTTCTTTCTTCTTATTTACACTTCATTGGTTCTAATAACTTCCCCTGTACATTCCTTGGCATTACTGTCTGTGACATCTCATTTTTATTGTGTTAAAACACGGAAAAACGAGCCCTTAGGTATACACTTCTTTTCCTTATTTCATTAAACGAGGGTCTTGTACTGGCAGACTTGGTGTCATTAGGTTGTATATGAGGGACTATTAATGAGCTGCCCGCTCATAATAAGTTCACGTGCTACGTGACGCCTAACATGCGCATAAACGAGTGTTTTCACACTCGTTGCTTGGCTTATAGATGGTGCTGACTGTTACTCGTACTTCTAAATTCACGTATAAACCCAAAAAATTGGATGGAGGGAAAGCCGCTGTGGTAGCTCAGTGGTTAGAGCAGCAGACGCGCTATTCGAAGGTCGTAGGTTCAATTCCTGCTCACGGCTGGTAATTTTTATCCCCTTTCTTCTTATTTACATTTCATTGGTTCTAATAATTTCCCCTGTACATTCCTTGGCATTACTGTCTGTGACATCTCATTATTATTGTGTTAAAACACGGAAAAACGAGCCCTTAGGTATACACTTATTTCCCTTATTTCAATGAACGAGGGTCTCGTACTGGCAGACTTGGTGTCATTAGGTTGTATACGAGGGACTATCAATCAGCTGCCCGCTCATAATAGGTTCACGTGCCTAGTGACGCCAAACGTGCGCATAAAAGAGTGTTTTCACACTCGTCGCTTGGCTTATAGATGGCGCTGACTGTCACTCCTACATCTGAATTCACGTATAAACCCAAAAAAGTGGATGTAGGGAAGGCCGCTGTGGTAGCTCAGTGGTTAGAGCATCGAACGCGTTATTCGAAGGTCGTAGGTTCGATTCCTGCACACGGCTGGTTATTTTTTCATCCACTTTTCTTTCTTCCTAATTACATTTCATTTGTTCTAATAACTTTCCCTGTGCAATACTGGGCATTACTGTCTGTTACATCTCATTAATATTGTGTTAAAACATAGAAAACCGAGCCCTTAGGTATACACTTCTTTCCCTTATTTTATTAAACGAGGGTCTCGTACTGGCAGACTTGGTGTCATTAGGTTGTATATGAGGAACTATTAATCAGCTGCCCGCTCATAATAAGTTCACGTGCTACGTTACGCCCAACATGCGCATAAAAGAGTGTTTTCACACTCGTCGCTCGTCTTATAGATGGCGCTGACTGTCACTCCAACTTCTAAATTCACGTATAAACCCAAAAAAGGGGATGGAGGGAAGGCCGCTGTGGTAGCTCAGTGGTTAGAGCAGCAGACGCGTTCTTAGAAGGTCGTAGGTTCGAATTCTGCTCACGGCTGGTTATTTTTTCATCCACATTTCTTTCTTCCTATTTACATTTCATTGGTTCTAATAATATCCCCTGTACATTCCTTGGCATTACTGTCTGTTACATCTCAATATATTGTGTTAAAACACGGAAAAACGAGCCCTTAGCTACACACTTCTTTCCCTTAATTCAATAAACGAGGGTCTCATACTGGCAGACTTGGTGTCATTAGGTTGTATACGAGGGACTACTAATCAGCTGCCCGCTCATAATAAGTTCACGTGCTATGTGACGCCAAACATGCGCATAAAAGAGTGTTTTCACATTCGTCGCTTGGCTTATAGATATCGCTGACTGTCACTCCTACTTCTAAATTCACGTGTAAACCCGAGAAAGTGGATGGAGGGAAGGTCGCTGTAGTAGCTCAGTGGTTAGAGCTTCGAACGCGTTATTTGAAGGTCGTAGGTTCGATTCCTGCTCACGGCTGGTTATTTTTACATCCACTTTTTTTTCTTCTTATTTACATTTCATTGGTTCTAATAAATTCCCCTGTACATTCCTTGGCATTACTGTCTGTGACATCTCATTTTTATTGTGTTAAAACACAGAAAAACGAGCCCTTAGGTATACACTTCTTTTCCTTATTTCATTAAACGAGGGTCTCGTACTGGCAGACTTGGTGTCATTAGGTTGTATATGAGGGACTATTAATCAGCTGCCCGCTCATAATAAGTTCACGTGCTACGTGACGCCAAACATGCGCATAAAAGAGTGTTCTCACACTCGTTGCTTGGCTTATAGATGGCGCTGACTGTCACTCGTACTTCTAAATTCACGTATAAACCCAAAAAATTGTATGGAGGGAAAGCCGCAGTGGTAGCTCAGTGGTTAGAGCAGCAGACGCGCTATTCGAAGGTCGTAGGTTCGATTCCTGCTCACGGCTGGTAATTTTTTATCCCCTTTCTTCTTATTTACATTTCATTGGTTCTAATAACTTCCCCTGTACATTCCTTGGCATTACTGTCTGTGACATCTTATTTTTATTGTGTTAAAACACGGAAAAACGAGCCCTTAGGTATACACTTTTTTTCCTTATTTCATTAAACGAGGGTCTCGTACTGGCAGACATGGTGTTATTAGGTTGTATATGAGGAACTATTAATCAGCTGCCCGCTCATAATAAGTTCACGTGCTACGTGACGCCCAACATGCGCATAAAAGAGTGTTTTCACACTCGTCGCTTGGCTTATAGATGGCGCTGACTGTCACTCCAACTTCTAAATTCACGTATAAACCCAAAAAAGGGGATGGAGGGAAGGCCGCTGTGGTAGCTCAGTGGTTAGAGCAGCAGACGCGTTATTATAAGGTCGTAGGTTCTAATTCTGCTCACGGCTGGTTATTTTTTCATCCACATTTCTTTCTTCCTATTTACATTTCATTGGTTCTAATAATATCCCCTGTACATTCCTTGGCATTACTGTCTGTTACATCTCATTATTATTGTGTTAACCACGGAAAAACGAGCCCTTAGCTACACACTTCTTTCCCTTATTTCAATAAACGAGGGTCTCATACTGGCAGACTTGGTGTCATTAGGTTGTATACGAGGGACTACTAATGAGCTTCCCGCTCATAATAAGTTCACGTGCTACGTGACGCCAAACATGCGCATAAAAGAGTGTTTTCACACTCGTCGCTTGGCTTATAGATAACGCTGAATGTCACTCCTACTTCTAAATTCACGTGTAAACCCGAGAAAGTGGATGGAGGGAAGGTCGCTGTAGTAGCTCAGTGGTTAGAGCTTCGAACGCGTTATTTGAAGGTCGTAGGTTCGATTCCTGCTCACGGCTGGTTATTTTTTCATCCACTTTTCTTTCTTCTTATTTACACTTCATTGGTTCTAATAACTTCCCCTGTACATTCCTTGGCATTACTGTCTGTGACATCTCATTTTTATTGTGTTAAAACACGGAAAAACGAGCCCTTAGGTATACACTTCTTTTCCTTATTTCATTAAACGAGGGTCTCGTACTGGCAGACTTGGTGTCATTAGGTTGTATATGAGGGACTATTAATGAGCTGCCCACTCATAATAAGTTCACGTGCTACGTGACGCCAAACATGCGCATAAAAGAGTGTTTTCACACTCGTCGCTCGGCTTATAGATGGCGCTGACTGTCACTCCAACTTCTAAACTCACGTATAAACACAAAAAAAGGGGATGGAGGGACGGCCGCTGTGGTAGCTCAGTGGTTAGAGCAGCAGACGCGTTATTAGAAGGTCGTAGGTTCAATTCCTGCTCACGGCTGGTAATTTTTATCCCCTTTCTTCTTATTTACATTTCATTGGTTCTAATAACTTCCCCTGTACATTCCTTGGCATTACTGTCTTTGACATCTTATTTTTATTGTGTTAAAACACGGAAAAACGAGCCCTTAGGTATACACTTTTTTTCCTTATTTCATTAAACGAGGGTCTCGTACTGGCAGACATGGTGTTATTAGGTTGTATATGAGGAACTATTAATCAGCTGCCCGCTCATAATAAGTTCACGTGCTACGTGACGCCCAACATGCGCATAAAAGAGTGTTTTCACACTCGTCGCTCGGCTTATAGATGGCGCTGACTGTCACTCCAACTTCTAAATTCACGTATAAACCCAAAAAAGTGGATGGAGGGACGGCCACTGTGGTAGCTCAGTGGTTAGAGCAGCAGACGCGTTATTAGAAGGTCGTAGGTTCGAATTCTGCTCACGGCTTGTTATTTTTTCATCCACATTTCTTTCTTCCTATTTACATTTCATTGGTTCTAATAATATCCCCTGTACATTCCTTGGCATTACTGTCTGTTACATCTCATTATTATTGTGTTAAAACACGGAAAAACGAGCCCTTAGCTACACACTTCTTTCCCTTATTTCATTAAACGAGGGTCTCATACTGGCAGACTTGGTGTCATTAGGTTGTATATGAGGGACTATTAATCAGCTGCCCGCTCATAATAAGTTCACGTGCTACGTGACGCCAAACATGCGCATAAAAGAGTGTTCTCACACTCGTTGCTTGGCTTATAGATGGCGCTGACTGTCACTCGTACTTCTAAATTCACGTATAAACCCAAAAAATTGTATGGAGGGAAAGCCGCAGTGGTAGCTCAGTGGTTAGAGCAGCAGACGCGCTATTCGAAGGTCGTAGGTTCGATTCCTGCTCACGGCTGGTAATTTTTTATCCCCTTTCTTCTTATTTACATTTCATTGGTTCTAATAACTTCCCCTGTACATTCCTTGGCATTACTGTCTGTGACATCTCAATATATTGTGTTAAAACACGGAAAAACGAGCCCTTAGCTACACACTTCTTTCCCTTAATTCAATAAACGAGGGTCTCATACTGGCAGACTTGGTGTCATTAGGTTGTATACGAGGGACTACTAATCAGCTGCCCGCTCATAATAAGTTCACGTGCTATGTGACGCCAAACATGCGCATAAAAGAGTGTTTTCACATTCGTCGCTTGGCTTATAGATATCGCTGACTGTCACTCCTACTTCTAAATTCACGTGTAAACCCGAGAAAGTGGATGGAGGGAAGGTCGCTGTAGTAGCTCAGTGGTTAGAGCTTCGAACGCGTTATTTGAAGGTCGTAGGTTCGATTCCTGCTCACGGCTGGTTATTTTTTCATCCACTTTTCTTTCTTCTTATTTACATTTCATGGGTTCTAATAAATTCCCCTGTACATTCCTTGGCATTACTGTCTGTGACATCTCATTTTTATTGTGTTAAAACACAGAAAAACGAGCCCTTAGGTATACACTTCTTTTCCTTATTTCATTAAACGAGGGTCTCGTACTGGCAGACTTGGTGTCATTAGGTTGTATATGAGGGACTATTAATCAGCTGCCCGCTCATAATAAGTTCACGTGCTACGTGACGCCAAACATGCGCATAAAAGAGTGTTCTCACACTCGTTGCTTGGCTTATAGATGGCGCTGACTGTCACTCGTACTTCTAAATTCACGTATAAACCCAAAAAATTGTATGGAGGGAAAGCCGCAGTGGTAGCTCAGTGGTTAGAGCAGCAGACGCGCTATTCGAAGGTCGTAGGTTCGATTCCTGCTCACGGCTGGTAATTTTTTATCCCCTTTCTTCTTATTTACATTTCATTGGTTCTAATAACTTCCCCTGTACATTCCTTGGCATTACTGTCTGTGACATCTTATTTTTATTGTGTTAAAACACGGAAAAACGAGCCCTTAGGTATACACTTTTTTTCCTTATTTCATTAAACGAGGGTCTCGTACTGGCAGACATGGTGTTATTAGGTTGTATATGAGGAACTATTAATCAGCTGCCCGCTCATAATAAGTTCACGTGCTACGTGACGCCCAACATGCGCATAAAAGAGTGTTTTCACACTCGTCGCTTGGCTTATAGATGGCGCTGACTGTCACTCCAACTTCTAAATTCACGTATAAACCCAAAAAAGGGGATGGAGGGAAGGCCGCTGTGGTAGCTCAGTGGTTAGAGCAGCAGACGCGTTATTATAAGGTCGTAGGTTCTAATTCTGCTCACGGCTGGTTATTTTTTCATCCACATTTCTTTCTTCCTATTTACATTTCATTGGTTCTAATAATATCCCCTGTACATTCCTTGGCATTACTGTCTGTTACATCTCATTATTATTGTGTTAACCACGGAAAAACGAGCCCTTAGCTACACACTTCTTTCCCTTATTTCAATAAACGAGGGTCTCATACTGGCAGACTTGGTGTCATTAGGTTGTATACGAGGGACTACTAATGAGCTTCCCGCTCATAATAAGTTCACGTGCTACGTGACGCCAAACATGCGCATAAAAGAGTGTTTTCACACTCGTCGCTTGGCTTATAGATAACGCTGAATGTCACTCCTACTTCTAAATTCACGTGTAAACCCGAGAAAGTGGATGGAGGGAAGGTCGCTGTAGTAGCTCAGTGGTTAGAGCTTCGAACGCGTTATTTGAAGGTCGTAGGTTCGATTCCTGCTCACGGCTGGTTATTTTTTCATCCACTTTTCTTTCTTCTTATTTACACTTCATTGGTTCTAATAACTTCCCCTGTACATTCCTTGGCATTACTGTCTGTGACATCTCATTTTTATTGTGTTAAAACACGGAAAAACGAGCCCTTAGGTATACACTTCTTTTCCTTATTTCATTAAACGAGGGTCTCGTACTGGCAGACTTGGTGTCATTAGGTTGTATATGAGGGACTATTAATGAGCTGCCCACTCATAATAAGTTCACGTGCTACGTGACGCCAAACATGCGCATAAAAGAGTGTTTTCACACTCGTCGCTCGGCTTATAGATGGCGCTGACTGTCACTCCAACTTCTAAATTCACGTGTAAACCCGAGAAAGTGGATGGAGGGAAGGTCGCTGTAGTAGCTCAGTGGTTAGAGCTTCGAACGCGTTATTTGAAGGTCGTAGGTTCGATTCCTGCTCACGGCTGGTTATTTTTTCATCCACTTTTCTTTCTTCTTATTTACACTTCATTGGTTTTAATAACTTCCCCTGTACATTCCTTGGCATTACTGTCTGTGACATCTCATTTTTATTGTGTTAAAACACGGAAAAACGAGCCCTTAGGTATACACTTCTTTTCCTTATTTCATTAAACGAGGGTCTCGTACTGGCAGACTTGGTGTCATTAGGTTGTATATGAGGGACTATTAATGAGCTGCCCACTCATAATAAGTTCACGTGCTACGTGACGCCAAACATGCGCATAAAAGAGTGTTTTCACACTCGTCGCTCGGCTTATAGATGGCGCTGACTGTCACTCCAACTTCTAAACTCACGTATAAACCCAAAAAAGGGGATGGAGGGACGGCCGCTGTGGTAGCTCAGTGGTTAGAGCAGCAGACGCGTTATTAGAAGGTCGTAGGTTCAATTCCTGCTCACGGCTGGTAATTTTTATCCCCTTTCTTCTTATTTACATTTCATTGGTTCTAATAACTTCCCCTGTACATTCCTTGGCATTACTGTCTTTGACATCTTATTTTTATTGTGTTAAAACACGGAAAAACGAGCCCTTAGGTATACACTTTTTTTCCTTATTTCATTAAACGAGGGTCTCGTACTGGCAGACATGGTGTTATTAGGTTGTATATGAGGAACTATTAATCAGCTGCCCGCTCATAATAAGTTCACGTGCTACGTGACGCCCAACATGCGCATAAAAGAGTGTTTTCACACTCGTCGCTCGGCTTATAGATGGCGCTGACTGTCACTCCAACTTCTAAATTCACGTATAAACCCAAAAAAGGGGATGGAGGGACGGCCACTGTGGTAGCTCAGTGGTTAGAGCAGCAGACGCGTTATTAGAAGGTCGTAGGTTCGAATTCTGCTCACGGCTTGTTATTTTTTCATCCACATTTCTTTCTTCCTATTTACATTTCATTGGTTCTAATAATATCCCCTGTACATTCCTTGGCATTACTGTCTGTTACATCTCATTATTATTGTGTTAAAACACGGAAAAACGAGCCCTTAGCTACACACTTCTTTCCCTTATTTCATTAAACGAGGGTCTCATACTGGCAGACTTGGTGTCATTAGGTTGTATATGAGGGACTATTAATCAGCTGCCCGCTCATAATAAGTTCACGTGCTACGTGACGCCAAACATGCGCATAAAAGAGTGTTCTCACACTCGTTGCTTGGCTTATAGATGGCGCTGACTGTCACTCGTACTTCTAAATTCACGTATAAACCCAAAAAATTGTATGGAGGGAAAGCCGCAGTGGTAGCTCAGTGGTTAGAGCAGCAGACGCGCTATTCGAAGGTCGTAGGTTCGATTCCTGCTCACGGCTGGTAATTTTTTATCCCCTTTCTTCTTATTTACATTTCATTGGTTCTAATAACTTCCCCTGTACATTCCTTGGCATTACTGTCTGTGACATCTCAATATATTGTGTTAAAACACGGAAAAACGAGCCCTTAGCTACACACTTCTTTCCCTTAATTCAATAAACGAGGGTCTCATACTGGCAGACTTGGTGTCATTAGGTTGTATACGAGGGACTACTAATCAGCTGCCCGCTCATAATAAGTTCACGTGCTATGTGACGCCAAACATGCGCATAAAAGAGTGTTTTCACATTCGTCGCTTGGCTTATAGATATCGCTGACTGTCACTCCTACTTCTAAATTCACGTGTAAACCCGAGAAAGTGGATGGAGGGAAGGTCGCTGTAGTAGCTCAGTGGTTAGAGCTTCGAACGCGTTATTTGAAGGTCGTAGGTTCGATTCCTGCTCACGGCTGGTTATTTTTTCATCCACTTTTCTTTCTTCTTATTTACATTTCATTGGTTCTAATAAATTCCCCTGTACATTCCTTGGCATTACTGTCTGTGACATCTCATTTTTATTGTGTTAAAACACAGAAAAACGAGCCCTTAGGTATACACTTCTTTTCCTTATTTCATTAAACGAGGGTCTCGTACTGGCAGACTTGGTGTCATTAGGTTGTATATGAGGGACTATTAATCAGCTGCCCGCTCATAATAAGTTCACGTGCTACGTGACGCCAAACATGCGCATAAAAGAGTGTTCTCACACTCGTTGCTTGGCTTATAGATGGCGCTGACTGTCACTCGTACTTCTAAATTCACGTATAAACCCAAAAAATTGTATGGAGGGAAAGCCGCAGTGGTAGCTCAGTGGTTAGAGCAGCAGACGCGCTATTCGAAGGTCGTAGGTTCGATTCCTGCTCACGGCTGGTAATTTTTTATCCCCTTTCTTCTTATTTACATTTCATTGGTTCTAATAACTTCCCCTGTACATTCCTTGGCATTACTGTCTGTGACATCTTATTTTTATTGTGTTAAAACACGGAAAAACGAGCCCTTAGGTATACACTTTTTTTCCTTATTTCATTAAACGAGGGTCTCGTACTGGCAGACATGGTGTTATTAGGTTGTATATGAGGAACTATTAATCAGCTGCCCGCTCATAATAAGTTCACGTGCTACGTGACGCCCAACATGCGCATAAAAGAGTGTTTTCACACTCGTCGCTTGGCTTATAGATGGCGCTGACTGTCACTCCAACTTCTAAATTCACGTATAAACCCAAAAAAGGGGATGGAGGGAAGGCCGCTGTGGTAGCTCAGTGGTTAGAGCAGCAGACGCGTTATTATAAGGTCGTAGGTTCTAATTCTGCTCACGGCTGGTTATTTTTTCATCCACATTTCTTTCTTCCTATTTACATTTCATTGGTTCTAATAATATCCCCTGTACATTCCTTGGCATTACTGTCTGTTACATCTCATTATTATTGTGTTAACCACGGAAAAACGAGCCCTTAGCTACACACTTCTTTCCCTTATTTCAATAAACGAGGGTCTCATACTGGCAGACTTGGTGTCATTAGGTTGTATACGAGGGACTACTAATGAGCTTCCCGCTCATAATAAGTTCACGTGCTACGTGACGCCAAACATGCGCATAAAAGAGTGTTTTCACACTCGTCGCTTGGCTTATAGATAACGCTGAATGTCACTCCTACTTCTAAATTCACGTGTAAACCCGAGAAAGTGGATGGAGGGAAGGTCGCTGTAGTAGCTCAGTGGTTAGAGCTTCGAACGCGTTATTTGAAGGTCGTAGGTTCGATTCCTGCTCACGGCTGGTTATTTTTTCATCCACTTTTCTTTCTTCTTATTTACACTTCATTGGTTCTAATAACTTCCCCTGTACATTCCTTGGCATTACTGTCTGTGACATCTCATTTTTATTGTGTTAAAACACGGAAAAACGAGCCCTTAGGTATACACTTCTTTTCCTTATTTCATTAAACGAGGGTCTCGTACTGGCAGACTTGGTGTCATTAGGTTGTATATGACGGACTATTAATGAGCTGCCCACTCATAATAAGTTCACGTGCTACGTGACGCCAAACATGCGCATAAAAGAGTGTTTTCACACTCGTCGCTCGGCTTATAGATGGCGCTGACTGTCACTCCAACTTCTAAATTCACGTATAAACCCAAAAAAGGGGATGGAGGGACGGCCGCTGTGGTAGCTCAGTGGTCAGAGCAGCAGACGCGTTATTAGAAGGTCGTAGGTTCAATTCCTGCTCACGGCTGGTAATTTTTATCCCCTTTCTTCTTATTTACATTTCATTGGTTCTAATAACTTCCCCTCTACATTCCTTGGCATTACTGTCTTTGACATCTTATTTTTATTGTGTTAAAACACGGAAAAACGAGCCCTTAGGTATACACTTTTTTTCCTTATTTCATTAAACGAGGGTCTCGTACTGGCAGACATGGTGTTATTAGGTTGTATATGAGGAACTATTAATCAGCTGCCCGCTCATAATAAGTTCACGTGCTACGTGACGCCCAACATGCGTATAAAAGAGTGTTTTCACACTCGTCGCTCGGCTTATAGATGGCGCTGACTGTCACTCCAACTTCTAAATTCACGTATAAACCCAAAAAAGGGGATGGAGGGACGGCCGCTGTGGTAGCTCAGTGGTTAGAGCAAGCAGACGCGTTATTAGAAGGTCGTAGGTTCGAATTCTGCTCACGGCTTGTTATTTTTTCATCCACATTTCTTTCTTCCTATTTACATTTCATTGGTTCTAATAATATCTTCTGTACATTCCTTGGCATTACTGTCTGTTACATCTCATTATTATTGTGTTAAAACACGGAAAAACGAGCCCTTAGCTACACACTTCTTTCCCTTAATTCAATAAACGAGGGTCTCATACTGGCAGACTTGGTGTCATTAGGTTGTATACGAGGGACTACTAATCAGCTGCCCGCTCATAATAAGTTCACGTGCTACGTGACGCCAAACATGCGCATAAAAGAGTGTTTTCACATTCGTCGCTTGGCTTATAGATATCGCTGACTGTCACTCCTACTTCTAAATTCACGTGTAAACCCGAGAAAGTGGATGGAGGGAAGGTCGCTGTAGTAGCTCAGTGGTTAGAGCTTCGAACGCGTTATTTGAAGGTCGTAGGTTCGATTCCTGCTCACGGCTGGTTATTTTTTCATCCACTTTTCTTTCTTCTTATTTACATTTCATTGGTTCTAATAACTTCCCCTGTACATTCCTTGGCATTACTGTCTGTGACATCTCATTTTTATTGTGTTAAAACACAGAAAAACGAGCCCTTAGGTATACACTTCTTTTCCTTATTTCATTAAACGAGGGTCTCGTACTGGCAGACTTGGTGTCATTAGGTTGTATATGAGGGACTATTAATCAGCTGCCCGCTCATAATAAGTTCACGTGCTACGTGACGCCAAACATGCGCATAAAAGAGTGTTCTCACACTCGTTGCTTGGCTTATAGATGGCACTGACTGTCACTCGTACTTCTAAATTCACGTATAAACCCAAAAAATTGTATGGAGGGAAAGCCGCAGTGGTAGCTCAGTGGTTAGAGCAGCAGACGCGCTATTCGAAGGTCGTAGGTTCGATTCCTGCTCACAGCTGGTAATTTTTTATCCCCTTTCTTCTTATTTACATTTCATTGGTTCTAATAACTTCCCCTGTACATTCCTTGGCATTACTGTCTGTGACATCTTATTTTTATTGTGTTAAAACACGGAAAAACGAGCCCTTAGGTATACACTTTTTTTCCTTATTTCATTAAACGAGGGTCTCGTACTGGCAGACATGGTGTTATTAGGTTGTATATGAGGAACTATTAATCAGCTGCCCGCTCATAATAAGTTCACGTGCTACGTGACGCCCAACATGCGCATAAAAGAGTGTTTTCACACTCGTCGCTTAGCTTATAGATGGCGCTGACTGTCACTCCAACTTCTAAATTCACGTATAAACCCAAAAAAGGGGATGGAGGGAAGGCCGCTGTTGTAGCTCAGTGGTTAGAGCAGCAGAGGCGTTATTATAAGGTCGTAGGTTCTAATTCTGCTCACGGCTGGTTATTTTTTCATCCACATTTCTTTCTTCCTATTTACATTTCATTGGTTCTAATAATATCCCCTGTACATTCCTTGGCATTACTGTCTGTTACATCTCATTATTATTGTGTTAAACACGGAAAAACGAGCCCTTAGCTACACACTTCTTTCCCTTATTTCAATAAACGAGGGTCTCATACTGGCAGACTTGGTGTCATTAGGTTGTATACGAGGGACTACTAATGAGCTGCCCGCTCATAATAAGTTCACGTGCTACGTGACGCCAAACATGCGCATAAAAGAGTGTTTTCACACTCGTCGCTTGGCTTATAGATAACGCTGAATGTCACTCCTACTTCTAAATTCACGTGTAAACCCGAGAAAGTGGATGGAGGGAAGGTCGCTGTAGTAGCTCAGTGGTTAGAGCTTCGAACGCGTTATTTGAAGGTCGTAGGTTCGATTCCTGCTCACGGCTGGTTATTTTTTCATCCACTTTTCTTTCTTCTTATTTACACTTCATTGGTTCTAATAACTTCCCCTGTACATTCCTTGGCATTACTGTCTGTGACATCTCATTTTTATTGTGTTAAAACACGGAAAAACGAGCCCTTAGGTATACACTTCTTTTCCTTATTTCATTAAACGAGGGTCTCGTACTGGCAGACTTGGTGTCATTAGGTTGTATATGAGGGACTATTAATGAGCTGCCCACTCATAATAGGTTCACGTGCTACGTGACGCCAAACATGCGCATAAAAGAGTGTTTTCACACTCGTTGCTTGGCTTATAGATGGTGCTGACTGTGACTCGTACTTCTAAATTCACGTATAAACCCAAAAAATTGGATGGAGGGAAAGCCGCTGTGGTAGCTTAGTGGTTAGAGCAGCAGACGCGCTATTCGAAGGTTGTAGGTTCAATTCCTGCTCACGGCTGGTAATTTTTATCCCCTTTCTTCTTATTTACATTTCATTGGTTCTAATAATTTTCCCTGTACATTCCTTGGCATTACTGTCTGTGACATCTCATTATTATTGGGTTAAAACACGGAAAAACGAGCCCTTAGGTATACACTTATTTCCCTTATTTCAATGAACGAGGGTCTCGTACTGGCAGACTTGGTGTCATTAGGTTGTATACGAGGGACTATCGATCAGCTGCCCGCTCATAATAGGTTCACGTGCTACGTGACGCCAAACGTGCGCATAAAAGAGTGTTTTCACACTCGTCGCTTGGCTTATAGATGGCGCTGACTGTCACTCCTACATCTAAATTCACGTATAAACCCAAAAAAGTGGATGTAGGGAAGGCCGCTGTGGTAGCTCAGTGGTTAGAGCATCGAACGCGTTATTCGAAGGTCGTAGGTTCGATTCCTGCACACGGCTGGTTATTTTTTCATCCACTTTTCTTTCTTCCTAATTACATTTCATTGGTTCTAATAACTTTCCCTGTGCAATCCTTGGCATTACTGTCTGTTACATCTCATTAATATTGTGTTAAAACATAGAAAACCGAGCCCTTAGGTATACACTTCTTTCCCTTATTTCATTAAACGAGGGTCTTGTACTGCCAGACTTGGTGTCATTAGGTTGTATATGAGGAACTATTAATCAGCTGCCCGCTCATAATAAGTTCACCTGCTACGTGACGCCCAACATGCGCATAAAAGAGTGTTTTCACACTCGTCGCTTGGCTTATAGATGGCGCTGACTGTCACTCCTACTTCTAAATTCACGTGTAAACCCGAGAAAGTGGATGGAGGGAAGGTCGCTGTAGTAGCTCAGTGGTTAGAGCTTCGAACGCGTTATTTGAAGGTCGTAGGTTCGATTCCTGCTCACGGCTGGTTATTTTTTCATCCACTTTTCTTTCTTCTGTTTTACATTTCATTGGTTCTAATAACTTCCCCTGTACATTCCTTGGCATTACTGTCTGTGACATCTCATTTTTATTGTGTTAAAACACGGAAAAACGAGCCCTTAGGTATACACTTCTTTTCTTTATTTCATTAAACGAGGGTCTCGTACTGGCAGACTTGGTGTCATTAGGTTGTATATGAGGGACTATTAATCAGCTGCCCGCTCATAATAAGTTCACGTGCTACGTGACGCCAAACATGCGCATAAAAGAGTGTTTTCACACTCGTTGCTTGGCTTATAGATGGCGCTGACTGTCACTCGTACTTCTAAATTCACGTATAAACCCAAAAAATTGTATGGAGGGAAAGCCGCAGTGGTAGCTCAGTGGTTAGAGCAGCAGACGCGCTATTCGAAGGTCGTAGGTTCGATTCCTGCTCACGGCTGGTAATTTTTTATCCCCTTTCTTCTTATTTACATTTCATTGGTTCTAATAACTTCCCCTGTACATTCCTTGGCATTACTGTCTGTGACATCTTATTTTTATTGTGTTAAAACACGGAAAAACGAGCCCTTAGGTATACACTTTTTTTCCTTATTTCATTAAACGAGGGTCTCGTACTGGCAGACATGGTGTTATTAGGTTGTATAAGAGGAACTATTAATCAGCTGCCCGCTCATAATAAGTTCACGTGCTACGTGACGCCCAACATGCGCATAAAAGAGTGTTTTCACACTCGTCGTTTGGCTTATAGATGGCGCTGACTGTCACTCCAACTTCTAAATTCACGTATAAACCCAAAAAAGGGGATGGAGGGAAGGCCGCTGTTGTAGCTCAGTGGTTAGAGCAGCAGACGCGTTATTATAAGGTCGTAGGTTCTAATTCTGCTCACGGCTGGTTATTTTTTCATCCACATTTCTTTCTTCCTATTTACATTTCATTGGTTCTAATAATATCCCCTGTACATTCCTTGGCATTACTGTCTGTTACATCTCATTATTATTGTGTTAAACACGGAAAAACGAGCCCTTAGCTACACACTTCTTTCCCTTATTTCAATAAACGAGGGTCTCATACTGGCAGACTTGGTGTCATTAGGTTGTATACGAGGGACTACTAATGAGCTGCCCGCTCATAATAAGTTCACGTGCTACGTGACGCCAAACATGCGCATAAAAGAGTGTTTTCACACTCGTCGCTTGGCTTATAGATAACGCTGAATGTCACTCCTACTTCTAATTTCACGTGTAAACCCGAGAAAGTGGATGGAGGGAAGGTCGCTGTAGTAGCTCAGTGGTTAGAGCTTCGAACGCGTTATTTGAAGGTCGTAGGTTCGATTCCTGCTCACGGCTGGTTATTTTTTCATCCACTTTTCTTTCTTCTTATTTACACTTCATTGGTTCTAATAACTTCCCCTGTACATTCCTTGGCATTACTGTCTGTGACATCTCATTTTTATTGTGTTAAAACACGGAAAAACGAGCCCTTAGGTATACACTTCTTTTCCTTATTTCATTAAACGAGGGTCTCGTACTGGCAGACTTGGTGTCATTAGGTTGTATATGAGGGACTATTAATCAGCTGCCCGCTCATAATAAGTTCACGTGCTACGTGACGCCAAACATGCGCATAAAAGAGTGTTCTCACACTCGTTGCTTGGCTTATAGATGGCACTGACTGTCACTCGTACTTCTAAATTCACGTATAAACCCAAAAAATTGTATGGAGGGAAAGCCGCAGTGGTAGCTCAGTGGTTAGAGCAGCAGACGCGCTATTCGAAGGTCGTAGGTTCGATTCCTGCTCACAGCTGGTAATTTTTTATCCCCTTTCTTCTTATTTACATTTCATTGGTTCTAATAACTTCCCCTGTACATTCCTTGGCATTACTGTCTGTGACATCTTATTTTTATTGTGTTAAAACACGGAAAAACGAGCCCTTAGGTATACACTTTTTTTCCTTATTTCATTAAACGAGGGTCTCGTACTGGCAGACTTGGTGTCATTAGGTTGTATACGAGGGACTATCGATCAGCTGCCCGCTCATAATAGGTTCACGTGCTACGTGACGCCAAACGTGCGCATAAAAGAGTGTTTTCACACTCGTCGCTTGGCTTATAGATGGCGCTGACTGTCACTCCTACATCTAAATTCACGTATAAACCCAAAAAAGTGGATGTAGGGAAGGCCGCTGTGGTAGCTCAGTGGTTAGAGCATCGAACGCGTTATTCGAAGGTCGTAGGTTCGATTCCTGCACACGGCTGGTTATTTTTTCATCCACTTTTCTTTCTTCCTAATTACATTTCATTGGTTCTAATAACTTTCCCTGTGCAATCCTTGGCATTACTGTCTGTTACATCTCATTAATATTGTGTTAAAACATAGAAAACCGAGCCCTTAGGTATACACTTCTTTCCCTTATTTCATTAAACGAGGGTCTTGTACTGCCAGACTTGGTGTCATTAGGTTGTATATGAGGAACTATTAATCAGCTGCCCGCTCATAATAAGTTCACCTGCTACGTGACGCCCAACATGCGCATAAAAGAGTGTTTTCACACTCGTCGCTTGGCTTATAGATGGCGCTGACTGTCACTCCTACTTCTAAATTCACGTGTAAACCCGAGAAAGTGGATGGAGGGAAGGTCGCTGTAGTAGCTCAGTGGTTAGAGCTTCGAACGCGTTATTTGAAGGTCGTAGGTTCGATTCCTGCTCACGGCTGGTTATTTTTTCATCCACTTTTCTTTCTTCTGTTTTACATTTCATTGGTTCTAATAACTTCCCCTGTACATTCCTTGGCATTACTGTCTGTGACATCTCATTTTTATTGTGTTAAAACACGGAAAAACGAGCCCTTAGGTATACACTTCTTTTCTTTATTTCATTAAACGAGGGTCTCGTACTGGCAGACTTGGTGTCATTAGGTTGTATATGAGGGACTATTAATCAGCTGCCCGCTCATAATAAGTTCACGTGCTACGTGACGCCAAACATGCGCATAAAAGAGTGTTTTCACACTCGTTGCTTGGCTTATAGATGGCGCTGACTGTCACTCGTACTTCTAAATTCACGTATAAACCCAAAAAATTGTATGGAGGGAAAGCCGCAGTGGTAGCTCAGTGGTTAGAGCAGCAGACGCGCAATTCGAAGGTCGTAGGTTCGATTCCTGCTCACGGCTGGTAATTTTTTATCCCCTTTCTTCTTATTTACATTTCATTGGTTCTAATAACTTCCCCTGTACATTCCTTGGCATTACTGTCTGTGACATCTTATTTTTATTGTGTTAAAACACGGAAAAACGAGCCCTTAGGTATACACTTTTTTTCCTTATTTCATTAAACGAGGGTCTCGTACTGGCAGACATGGTGTTATTAGGTTGTATAAGAGGAACTATTAATCAGCTGCCCGCTCATAATAAGTTCACGTGCTACGTGACGCCCAACATGCGCATAAAAGAGTGTTTTCACACTCGTCGCTTGGCTTATAGATGGCGCTGACTGTCACTCCAACTTCTAAATTCACGTATAAACCCAAAAAAGGGGATGGAGGGAAGGCCGCTGTTGTAGCTCAGTGGTTAGAGCAGCAGACGCGTTATTATAAGGTCGTAGGTTCTAATTCTGCTCACGGCTGGTTATTTTTTCATCCACATTTCTTTCTTCCTATTTACATTTCATTGGTTCTAATAATATCCCCTGTACATTCCTTGGCATTACTGTCTGTTACATCTCATTATTATTGTGTTAAACACGGAAAAACGAGCCCTTAGCTACACACTTCTTTCCCTTATTTCAATAAACGAGGGTCTCATACTGGCAGACTTGGTGTCATTAGGTTGTATACGAGGGACTACTAATGAGCTGCCCGCTCATAATAAGTTCACGTGCTACGTGACGCCAAACATGCGCATAAAAGAGTGTTTTCACACTCGTCGCTTGGCTTATAGATAACGCTGAATGTCACTCCTACTTCTAAATTCACGTGTAAACCCGAGAAAGTGGATGGAGGGAAGGTCGCTGTAGTAGCTCAGTGGTTAGAGCTTCGAACGCGTTATTTGAAGGTCGTAGGTTCGATTCCTGCTCACGGCTGGTTATTTTTTCATCCACTTTTCTTTCTTCTTATTTACACTTCATTGGTTCTAATAACTTCCCCTGTACATTCCTTGGCATTACTGTCTGTGACATCTCATTTTTATTGTGTTAAAACACGGAAAAACGAGCCCTTAGGTATACACTTCTTTTCCTTATTTCATTAAACGAGGGTCTCGTACTGGCAGACTTGGTGTCATTAGGTTGTATATGAGGGACTATTAATGAGCTGCCCACTCATAATAGGTTCACGTGCTACGTGACGCCAAACATGCGCATAAAAGAGTGTTTTCACACTCGTTGCTTGGCTTATAGATGGTGCTGGCTGTGACTCGTACTTCTAAATTCACGTATAAACCCGAAAAATTGGATGGAGGGAAAGCCGCTGTGGTAGCTTAGTGGTTAGAGCAGCAGACGCGCTATTCGAAGGTTGTAGGTTCAATTCCTGCTCACGGCTGGTAATTTTTATCCCCTTTCTTCTTATTTACATTTCATTGGTTCTAATAATTTTCCCTGTACATTCCTTGGCATTACTGTCTGTGACATCTCATTATTATTGTGTTAAAACACGGAAAAACGAGCCCTTAGGTATACACTTATTTCCCTTATTTCAATGAACGAGGGTCTCGTACTGGCAGACTTGGTGTCATTAGGTTGTATACGAGGGACTATCGATCAGCTGCCCGCTCATAATAGGTTCACGTGCTACGTGACGCCAAACGTGCGCATAAAAGAGTGTTTTCACACTCGTCGCTTGGCTTATAGATGGCGCTGACTGTCACTCCTACATCTAAATTCACGTATAAACCCAAAAAAGTGGATGTAGGGAAGGCCGCTGTGGTAGCTCAGTGGTTAGAGCATCGAACGCGTTATTCGAAGGTCGTAGGTTCGATTCCTGCGCACGGCTGGTTATTTTTTCATCCACTTTTCTTTCTTCCTAATTACATTTCATTGGTTCTAATAACTTTCCCTGTGCAATCCTTGGCATTACTGTCTGTTACATCTCATTAATATTGTGTTAAAACATAGAAAACCGAGCCCTTAGGTATACACTTCTTTCCCTTATTTCATTAAACGAGGGTCTTGTACTGCCAGACTTGGTGTCATTAGGTTGTATATGAGGAACTATTAATCAGCTGCCCGCTCATAATAAGTTCACCTGCTACGTGACGCCCAACATGCGCATAAAAGAGTGTTTTCACACTCGTCGCTTGGCTTATAGATGGCGCTGACTGTCACTCCTACTTCTAAATTCACGTGTAAACCCGAGAAAGTGGATGGAGGGAAGGTCGCTGTAGTAGCTCAGTGGTTATAGCTTCGAACGCGTTATTTGAAGGTCGTAGGTTCGATTCCTGCTCACGGCTGGTTATTTTTTCATCCACTTTTCTTTCTTCTGTTTTACATTTCATTGGTTCTAATAACTTCCCCTGTACATTCCTTGGCATTACTGTCTGTGACATCTCATTTTTATTGTGTTAAAACACGGAAAAACGAGCCCTTAGGTATACACTTCTTTTCCTTATTTCATTAAACGAGGGTCTCGTACTGGCAGACTTGGTGTCATTAGGTTGTATATGAGGGACTATTAATCAGCTGCCCGCTCATAATAAGTTCACGTGCTACGTGACGCCAAACATGCGCATAAAAGAGTGTTTTCACACTCGTTGCTTGGCTTATAGATGGCGCTGACTGTCACTCGTACTTCTAAATTCACGTATAAACCCAAAAAATTGTATGGAGGGAAAGCCGCAGTGCTAGCTCATTGGTTAGAGCAGCAGACGCGCTATTCGAAGGTCGTAGGCTCGATTCCTGCTCACGGCTGGTAATTTTTTATCCCCTTTCTTCTTATTTACATTTCATTGGTTCTAATAACTTCCCCTGTACATTCCTTGGCATTACTGTCTGTGACATCTTATTTTTATTGTGTTAAAACACGGAAAAACGAGCCCTTAGGTATACACTTTTTTTCCTTATTTCATTAAACGAGGGTCTCGTACTGGCAGACATGGTGTTATTAGGTTGTATATGAGGAACTATTAATCAGCTGCCCGCTCATAATAAGTTCACGTGCTATGTGACACTCAACATGCGCATAAAAGAGTGTTTTCACACTCGTCGCTTGGCTTATAGATGGCGCTGACTGTCACTCCAACTTCTAAATTCACGTATAAACCCAAAAAGGGGATGGAGGGAAGGCCGCTGTGGTAGCTCAGTGGTTAGAGCAGCAGACGCGTTATTATAAGGTCGTAGGTTCTAATTCTGCTCACGGCTGGTTATTTTTTCATCCACATTTCTTTCTTCCTATTTACATTTCATTGGTTCTAATAATATCCCCTGTACATTCCTTGGCATTACTGTCTGTTACATCTCATTATTATTGTGTTAAACACGGAAAAACGAGCCCTTAGCTACACACTTCTTTCCCTTATTTCAATAAACGAGGGTCTCATACTGGCAGACTTGGTGTCATTAGGTTGTATACGAGGGACTACTAATGAGCTGCCCGCTCATAATAAGTTCACGTGCTACGTGACGCCAAACATGCGCATAAAAGAGTGTTTTCACACTCGTCGCTTGGCTTATAGATAACGCTGAATGTCACTCCTACTTCTAAATTCACGTGTAAACCCGAGAAAGTGGATGGAGGGAAGGTCGCTGTAGTAGCTCAGTGGTTAGAGCTTCGAACGCGTTATTTGAAGGTCGTAGGTTCGATTCCTGCTCACGGCTGGTTATTTTTTCATCAACTTTTCTTTCTTCTTATTTACACTTCATTGGTTCTAATAACTTCCCCTGTACATTCCTTGGCATTACTGTCGGTGACATCTCATTTTTATTGTGTTAAAACACGGAAAAACGAGCCCTTAGGTATACACTTCTTTTCCTTATTTCATTAAACGAGGGTCTCGTACTGGCAGACTTGGTGTCATTAGGTTGTATATGAGGGACTATTAATGAGCTGCCCGCTCATAATAAGTTCACGTGCTACGTGACGCCAAACATGCGCATAAAAGAGTGTTTTCACACTCGTTGCTTGGCTTATAGATGGTGCTGACTGTCACTCGTACTTCTAAATTCACGTATAAACCCAAAAAATTGGATGGAGGGAAAGCCGCTGTGGTCGCTCAATGGTTAGAGCAGCAGACGCGCTATTCGAAGGTCGTAGGTTCAATTCCTGCTCACGGCTGGTAATTTTTATCCCCTTTCTTCTTATTTACATTTCATTGGTTCTAATAATTTCCCCTGTACATTCCTTGGCATTACTGTCTGTGACATCTCATTATTATTGTGTTAAAACACGGAAAAACGAGCCCTTAGGTATACACTTATTTCCCTTATTTCAATGAACGAGGGTCTCGTACTGGCAGACTTGGTGTCATTAGGTTGTATACGAGGGACTATCAATCAGCTGCCCGCTCATAATAGGATCACGTGCTACGTGACGCCAAACGTGCGCATAAAAGAGTGTTTTCACACTCGTCGCTTGGCTTATAGATGGCGCTGACTGTCACTCCTACATCTAAATTCACGTATAAACCCAAAAATGTGGATGTAGGGAAGGCCGCTGTGGTAGCTCAGTGGTTAGAGCATCGAACGCGTTATTCGAAGGTTGTAGGTTCGATTCCTGCACACAGCTGGTTATTTTTTCATCCACTTTTCTTTCTTCCTAATTAAATTTCATTGGTTCTAATAACTTTATCTGTGCAATCCTTGGCATTACTGTCTGTTACATCTCATTATTATTGTGTTAAACACGGAAAAACGAGCCCTTAGCTACACACTTCTTTCCCTTATTTCAATAAACGAGGGTCTCATACTGGCAGAGTTGGTGTCATTAGGTTGTATACGAGGGACTACTAATGAGCTGCCCGCTCATAATAAGTTCACGTGCTACGTGACGCCAAACATGCGCATAAAAGAGTGTTTTCACACTCGTCGCTTGGCTTATAGATAACGCTGAATGTCACTCATACTTCTAAATTCACGTGTAAACCCGAGAAAGGGGATGGAGGGAAGGCCGCTGTGGTAGCTCAGTGGTTAGAGCAGCAGACGCGTTATTATAAGGTCGTAGGTTCTAATTCTGCTCACGGCTGGTTATTTTTTCATCCACATTTCTTTCTTCCTATTTACATTTCATTGGTTCTAATAATATCCCCTGTACATTCCTTGGCATTACTGTCTGTTACATCTCATTATTATTGTGTTAAACACGGAAAAACGAGCCCTTAGCCACACACTTCTTTCCCTTATTTCAATAAACGAGGGTCTCATACTGGCAGACTTGGTGTCATTAGGTTGTATACGAGGGACTACTAATGAGCTGCCCGCTCATAATAAGTTCACGTGCTACGTGACGCCAAACATGCGCATAAAAGAGTGTTTTCACACTCGTCGCTTGGCTTATAGATAACGCTGAATGTCACTCCTACTTCTAAATTCACGTGTAAACCCGAGAAAGTGGATGGAGGGAAGCTCGCTGTAGTAGCTCAGTGGTTAGAGCTTCGAACGCGTTACTTGAAGGTCGTAGGTTCGATTCCTGCTCACGGCTAGTTATTTTTTCATCCACTTTTCTTTCTTCTTATTTACACTTCATTGGTTCTAATAACTTCCCCTGTACATTCCTTGGCATTACTGTCTGTGACATCTCATTTTTATTGTGTTAAAACACGGAAAAACGAGCCCTTAGGTATACACTTCTTTTCCTTATTTCATTAAACGAGGGTCTCGTACTGGCAGACTTGGTGTCATTAGGTTGTATATGAGGGACTATTAATGAGCTGCCCGCTCATAATAAGTTCACGTGCTACGTGACGCCAAACATGCGCATAAAAGAGTGTTTTCACACTCGTCGCTTGGCTTATAGATAACGCTGAATGTCACTCCTACTTCTAAATTCACGTGTAAAACCGAGAAAGTGGATGGAGGGAAGGTCGGTGTAGTAGCTCAGTGGTTAGAGCTTCGAACGCGTTATTTGAAGGTCGTAGGTTCGATTCCTGCTCACGGCTGGTTATTTTTTCATCCACTTTTCTTTCTTCTTATTTACACTTCATTGGTTCTAATAACTTCCCCTGTACATTCCTTGGCATTACTGTCTGTGACATCTCATTTTTATTGTGTTAAAACACGGAAAAACGAGCCCTTAGGTATACACTTCTTTTCCTTATTTCATTAAACGAGGGTCTCGTACTGGCAGACTTGGTGTCATTAGGTTGTATATGAGGGACTATTAATGAGCTGCCCGCTCATAATAAGTTCACGTGCTACGTGACGCCAAACATGCGCATAAAAGAGTGTTTTCACACTCGTTGCTTGGCTTATAGATGGTGCTGACTGTCACTCGTACTTCTAAATTCACGTATTAACCCAAAAAATTGGATGGAGGGAAAGCCGCTGTGGTAGCTCAGTGGTTAGAGCAGCAGACGCGCTATTCGAAGGTCGTAGGTTCAATTCCTGCTCACGGCTAATAATTTTTATCCCCTTTCTTCTTATTTACATTTCATTGGTTATAATAATTTCCCCTGTACATTCCTTGGCATTACTGTCTGTTACATCTCAATATTATTGTGTTAAAACACGGAAAAACGAGCCCTTAGCTACACACTTCTTTCCCTTAATTCAATAAACGAGGGTCTCATACTGGCAGATTTGGTGTCATTAGGTTGTATACGAGGGACTACTAATCAGCTGCCCGCTCATAATAAGTTCACGTGCTACGTGACGCCAAACATGCGCATAAAAGAGTGTTTTCACATTCGTCGCTTGGCTTATAGATATCGCTGACTGTCACTCCTACTTCTAAATTCACGTGTAAACCCGAGAAAGTGGATGGAGGGAAGGCCGCTGTGGTAGCTCAGTGGTTAGAGCTTCGAACGCGTTATTTGAAGGTCGTAGGTTCGATTCCTGCTCACGGCTGGTTATTTTTTCATCCACTTTTCTTTCTTATTTACATTTCATTGGTTCTAATAACTTCCCCTGTACATTCCTTGGCATTACTGTCTGTGACATCTCATTTTTATTGTGTTAAAACACAGAAAAACGAGCCCTTAGGTATACACTTCTTTTCCTTATTTCATTAAACGAGGGTCTCGTACTGGCAGACTTGGTGTCATTAGGTTGTATATGAGGGACTATTAATCAGCTGCCCGCTCATAATAAGTTCACGTGCTACGTGACGCCAAACATGCGCATAAAAGAGTGTTTTCACACTCGTTGCTTGGCTTATAGATGGCGCTGACTGTCACTCGTACTTCTAAATTCACGTATAAACCCAAAAAATTGTATGGAGGGAAAGCCGCAGTGGTAGCTCAGTGGTTAGAGCAGCAGACGCGCTATTCGAAGGTCGTAGGTTCGATTCCTGCTCACGGCTGGTAATTTTTTATCCCCTTTCTTCTTATTTACATTTCATTGGTTCTAATAACTTCCCCTGTACATTCCTTGGCATTACTGTCTGTGACATCTTATTTTTATTGTGTTGAAACACGGAAAAACGAGCCCTTAGGTATACACTTTTTTTCCTTATTTCATTAAACGAGGGTCTCGTACTGGCAGACATGGTGTTATTAGATTGTATATGAGGAACTATTAATCAGCTGCCCGCTCATAATAAGTTCACGTGCTATGTGACGCCCAGCATGCGCATAAAAGAGTGTTTTCACACTCGTCGCTTGGCTTATAGATGGCGCTGACTGTCACTCCAACTTCTAAATTCACGTATAAACCCAAAAAAGGGGATGGAGGGAAGGCCGCTGTGGTAGCTCAGTGGTTAGAGCAGCAGGCGCGTTATTATAAGGTCGTAGGTTCTAATTCTGCTCACGGCTGGTTATTTTTTTATCCACATTTCTTTCTTCCTATTTACATTTCATTGGTTCTAATAATATCCCCTGTACATTCCTTGGCATTACTGTCTGTTACATCTCATTATTATTGTGTTAAACACGGAAAAACGAGCCCTTAGCTACACACTTCTTTCCCTTATTTCAATAAACGAGGGTCTCATACTGGCAGACTTGGTGTCATTAGGTTGTATACGAGGGACTACTAATGAGCTGCCCGCTCATAATAAGTTCACGTGCTACGTGACGCCAAACATGCGCATAAAAGAGTGTTTTCACACTCGTCGCTTGGCTTATAGATAACGCTGAATGTCACTCCTACTTCTAAATTCACGTGTAAACCCGAGAAAGTGGATGGAGGGAAGGTCGCTGTAGTAGCTCACTGGTTAGAGCTTTGAACGCGTTATTTGAAGGTCGTAGGTTCGATTCCTGCTCACGGCTGGTTATTTTTTCATCCACTTTTCTTTCTTCTTATTTACACTTCATTGGTTCTAATAACTTCCCCTGTACATTCCTTGGCATTACTGTCTGTGACATCTCATTTTTATTGTGTTAAAACACGAAAAACGAGCCCTTAGGTATACACTTCTTTTCCTTATTTCATTAAACGAGGGTCTCGTACTGGCAGACTTGGTGTCATTAGGTTGTATATGAGGGACTATTAATGAGCTGCCCACTCATAATAAGTTCACGTGCTACGTGACGCCAAACATGCGCATAAAAGAGTGTTTTCACACTCGTTGCTTGGCTTATAGATGGTGCTGACTGTCACTCGTACTTCTAAATTCACGTATAAACCCAAAAAATTGGATGGAGGGAAAGCCGCTGTGGTAGCTTATTGGTTAGAGCAGCAGACGCGCTATTCGAAGGTCGTAGGTTCAATTCCTGCTCACGGCTGGTAATTTTTATCCCCTTTCTTCTTATTTACATTTCATTGGTTCTAATAATTTTCCCTGTACATTCCTTGGCATTACTGTCTGTGACATCTCATTATTATTGTGTTAAAACACGGAAAAACGAGCCCTTAGGTATACACTTATTTCCCTTATTTCAATGAACGAGGGTCTCGTACTGGCAGACTTGGTGTCATTAGGTTGTATACGAGGGACTATCAATCAGCTGCCCGCTCATAATAGGTTCACGTGCTACGTGATGCCAAACGTGCGCATAAAAGAGTGTTTTCACACTCGTCGCTTGGCTTATAGATGGCGCTGACTGTCACTCCTACATCTAAATTCACGTATAAACCCAAAAAAGTGGATGTAGGGATGGCCGCTGTGGTAGCTCAGTGGTTAGAGCATCGAACGCGTTATTCGAAGGTCGTAGGTTCGATTCCTGCACACGGCTGGTTATTTTTTCATCCACTTTTCTTTCTTCCTAATTACATTTCATTGGTTCTAATAACTTTCCCTGTGCAATCCTTGGCATTACTGTCTGTTACATCTCATTAATATTGTGTTAAAACATAGAAAACCGAGCCCTTAGGTATACACTTCTTTCCCTTATTTCATTAAACGAGGGTCTCGTACTGGCAGACTTGGTGTCATTAGGTTGTATATGAGGAACTATTAATCAGCTGCCCGCTCATAATAAGTTCACGTGCTACGTGACGCCCAACATGCGCATAAAAGAGTGTTTTCACACTCGTCGCTTGGCTTATAGATGGCGCTGACTGTCACTCCTACTTTTAAATTCACGTGTAAACCCGAGAAAGTGGATGGAGGGAAGGTCGCTGTAGTAGCTCAGTGGTTAGAGCTCCGAACGCGTTATTTGAAGGTCGTAGGTTCGATTCCTGCTCACGGCTGGTAATTTTTATCCCCTTTCTTCTTATTTACATATCATTGGTTCTAATAATTTCCCCTGTGCAATCCCTGGCATTACTGTCTGTTACATCTCATTAATATTGTGTTAAAACATAGAAAACCTAGCCCTTAGGTATACACTTCTTTCCCTTATTTCATTAAACGAGGGTCTCGTACGGCAGACTTGGTGTCATTAGGTTGTATATGAGGAACTATTAATCAGCTGCCCGCTCATAATAAGTTCACGTGCTACGTGACGCCCATCATGCGCATAAAAGAGTGTTTTCACACTCGTCGCTTGGCTCATAGATGGCGCTGACTGTCACTCCAACTTCTAAATTCACGTATAAACCCAAAAACGGGGATGGAGGGAAAGCCGCAGTGGTAGCTCAGTGGTTAGAGCAGCAGACGCGCTATTCGAAGGTCGTAGGTTCGATTCCTGCTCACGGCTGGTAATTTTTTATCCCCTTTCTTCTTATTTACATTTCATTGGTTCTAATAACTTCCCCTGTACATTCCTTGGCATTACTGTCTGTGACATCTTATTTTTATTGTGTTAAAACACGGAAAAACGAGCCCTTAGGTATACACTTTTTTTCCTTATTTCATTAAACGAGGGTCTCGTACTGGCAGACATGGTGTTATTAGGTTGTACATGAGGAACTATTAATCAGCTGCCCGCTCATAATAAGTTCACGTGCTATGTGACGCCCAACATGCGCATAAAAGAGTGTTTTCACACTCGTCGCTTGGCTTATAGATGACGCTGACTGTCACTCCAACTTCTAAATTCACGTATAAACCCAAAAAAGGGGATGGAGGGAAGGCCGCTGTGGTAGCTCAGTGGTTAGAGCAGCAGACGCGTTATTATAAGGTCGTAGGTTCTAATTCTGCTCACGGCTGGTTATTTTTTCATCCACATTTCTTTCTTCCTATTTACATTTCATTGGTTTTAATAATATCCCCTGTACATTCCTTGGCATTTCTGTCTGTTACATCTCATTATTATTGTGTTAAACACGGAAAAACGAGCCCTTAGCTACACACTTCTTTCCCTTATTTCAATAAACGAGGGTCTCATACTGGCAGACTTGGTGTCATTAGGTTGTATACGAGGGACTACTAATGAGCTGCCCGCTCATAATAAGTTCACGTGCTACGTGACGCCAAACATGCGCATAAAAGAGTGTTTTCACACTCGTCGCTTGGCTTATACATAACGCTGAATGTCACTCCTACTTCTAAATTCACGTGTAAACCCGAGAAAGTGGATGGAGGGAAGGTTGCTGTAGTAGCTCAGTGGTTAGAGCTGCGAACGCGTTATTTGAAGGTCGTAGGTTCGATTCCTGCTCACGGCTGGTTATTTTTTCATCCACTTTTCTTTCTTCTTATTTACACTTCATTGGTTCTAATAACTTCCCCTGTACATTCCTTGGCATTACTGTCGGTGACATCTCATTTTTATTGTGTTAAAACACGGAAAAACGAGCCCTTAGGTATACACTTCTTTTCCTTATTTCATTAAACGAGGGTCTCGTACTGGCAGACTTGGTGTCATTAGGTTGTATATGAGGGACTATTAATGAGCTGCCCGCTCATTATAAGTTCACGTGCTACGTGACGCCAAACATGCGCATAAAAGAGTGTTTTCACACTCGTTGCTTGGCTTATAGATGGTGCTGACTGTCACTCGTACTTCTAAATTCACGTATAAACCCAAAAACTTGGATGGAGGGAAAGCCGCTGTGGTAGCTCAGTGGTTAGAGCAGCAGACGCGCTATTCGAAGGTCGTAGGTTCAATTCCTGCTCACGGCTGGTAATTTTTATCCCCTTTCTTCTTATTTACATTTCATTGGTTCTAATAATTTCCCCTGTACATTCCTTGGCATTACTGTCTGTGACATCTCATTCTTATTGTGTTAAAACACGGAAAAACGAGCCCTTAGGTATACACTTATTTCCCTTATTTCAATGAACGAGGGTCTCGTACTGGCAGACTTGGTGTCATTAGGTTGTATACGAGGGACTATCAATCAGCTGCCCGCTCATAATAGGTTCACGTGCTACGTGATGCCAAACGTGCGCATAAAAGAGTGTTTTCACACTCGTCGCTTGGCTTATAGATGGCGCTGACTGTCACTCCTACATCTAAATTCACGTATAAACCCAAAAAAGTGGATGTAGGGATGGCCGCTGTGGTAGCTCAGTGGTTAGAGCATCGAACGCGTTATTCGAAGGTCGTAGGTTCGATTCCTGCACACGGCTGGTTATTTTTTCATCCACATTTCTTTCTTCCTAATTACATTTCATTGGTTCTAATAACTTTCCCTGTGCAATCCTTGGCATTACTGTCTGTTACATCTCATTAATATTGTGTTAAAACATAGAAAACCGAGCCCTTAGGTATACACTTCTTTCCCTTATTTCATTAAACGAGGGTCTCGTACTGGCAGACTTGGTGTCATTAGGTTGTATATGAGGAACTATTAATCAGCTGCCCGCTCATAATAAGTTCACGTGCTACGTGACGCCCAACATGCGCATAAAAGAGTGTTTTCACACTCGTCGCTTGGCTTATAGATGACGCTGACTGTCACTCCAACTTCTAAATTCACGTATAAACCCAAAAAAGGGGATGGAGGGAAGGCCGCTGTGGTAGCTCAGTGGTTAGAGCAGCAGACGCGTTATTATAAGGTCGTAGGTTCTAATTCTGCTCACGGCTGGTTATTTTTTCATCCACATTTCTTTCTTCCTATTTACATTTCATTGGTTTTAATAATATCCCCTGTACATTCCTTGGCATTTCTGTCTGTGACATCTCATTATTATTGTGTTAAACACGGAAAAACGAGCCCTTAGCTACACACTTCTTTCCCTTATTTCAATAATCTCATACTGGCAGACTTGGTGTCATTAGGTTGTATACGAGGGACTACTAATGAGCTGCCCGCTCATAATAAGTTCACGTGCTACGTGACGCCAAACATGCGCATAAAAGAGTGTTTTCACACTCGTCGCTTGGCTTATACATAACGCTGAATGTCACTCCTACTTCTAAATTCACGTGTAAACCCGAGAAAGTGGATGGAGGGAAGGTCGCTGTAGTAGCTCAGTGGTTAGAGCTTCGAACGCGTTATTTGAAGGTCGTAGGTTCGATTCCTGCTCACGGCTGGTTATTTTTTCATCCACTTTTCTTTCTTCTTATTTACACTTCATTGGTTCTAATAACTTCCCCTGTACATTCCTTGGCATTACTGTCGGTGACATCTCAATATTATTGTGTTAAAACACGGAAAAACGAGCCCTTAGCTACACACTTCTTTCCCTTAATTCAATAAACGAGGGTCTCATACTGGCAGACTTGGTGTCATTAGGTTGTATACGAGGGACTACTAATCAGCTGCCCGCTCATAATAAGTTCACGTGCTACGTGACGCCAAACATGCGCATAAAAGAGTGTTTTCACATTCGTCGCTTGGCTTATAGATATCGCTGACTGTCACTCCTACTTCTAAATTCACGTGTAAACCCGAGAAAGTGGATGGAGGGAAAGCCGCTGTGGTAGCTCAGTGGTTAGAGCAGCAGACGCGCTATTCGAAGGTCGTAGGTTCAATTCCTGCTCACGGCTGGTAATTTTTATCCCCTTTCTTCTTATTTACATTTCATTGGTTCTAATAATTTCCCCTGTACATTCCTTGGCATTACTGTCTGTGACATCTCATTCTTATTGTGTTAAAACACGGAAAAACGAGCCCTTAGGTATACACTTATTTCCCTTATTTCAATGAACGAGGGTCTCGTACTGGCAGACTTGGTGTCATTAGGTTGTATACGAGGGACTATCAATCAGCTGCCCGCTCATAATAGGATCACGTGCTACGTGACGCCAAACGTGCGCATAAAAGAGTGTTTTCACACTCGTCGCTTGGCTTATAGATGGCGCTGACTGTCACTCCTACATCTAAATTCACGTATAAACCCAAAAATGTGGATGTAGGGAAGGCCGCTGTGGTTAGAGCAGCAGACGCGCTATTCGAAGGTCGTAGGTTCAATTCCTGCTCACGGCTGGTAATTTTTATCCCCTTTCTTCTTATTTACATATCATTGGTTCTAATAATTTCCCCTGTGCAATCCTTGGCATTACTGTCTGTTACATCTCATTAATATTGTGTTAAAACATAGAAAACCTAGCCCTTAGGTATACACTTCTTTCCCTTATTTCATTAAACGAGGGTCTCGTACGGCAGACTTGGTGTCATTAGGTTGTATATGAGGAACTATTAATCAGCTGCCCGCTCATAATAAGTTCACGTGCTACGTGACGCCCATCATGCGCATAAAAGAGTGTTTTCACACTCGTCGCTTGGCTCATAGATGGCGCTGACTGTCACTCCAACTTCTAAATTCACGTATAAACCCAAAAACGGGGATGGAGGGAAGGCCGCTGTGGTAGCTCAGTGGTTAGAGCAGCAGACGCGTTATTAGAAGGTCGTAGGTTCGAATTCTGCTCACGGCTGGTTATTTTTTCATCCACATTTCTTTCTTCCTATTTATATTTCATTGGTTCTAATAATATCCCCTGTAAATTCCTTGGCATTACTGTCTGTGACATCTTATTTTTATTGTGTTAAAACACGAAAAAACGAGCCCTTAGGTATACACTTTTTTTCCTTATTTCATTAAACGAGGGTCTCGTACTGGCAGACATGGTAATATTAGGTTGTATACGAGGGACTATCAATCAGCTGCCCGCTCATAATAAGTTCACGTGCTACGTGACCCCGAATGTGCGCATAAAAGTGTGTTTTCACACTCGTCGCTTGGCCTATAGATGGCGCTTACTGTCACTCGTACTTCTAAATTCACGTATAAACACAAAAAATTGGATAGAGGGAAAGCTGCTGTGGTAGCTCAGTGGTTAGAGCAGCAGACGCGCTATTCGAAGGTCGTAGGTTCGATTCCTGCTCACGGCTGGTAATTTTTATCCACTTTCTTCTTATTTACATTTCATTGGTTCTAATAACTTCCCCTGTACATTCCTTGGCATTACTGTCTGTGACATCTCATTTTTATTGTGTTAAAACACGGAAAAACGAGCCCTTAGGTATACACTTCTTTTACTTATTTCATTAAACGAGGGTCTCTATCTGGCAGACATGGTGTTATTAGGTTGTATACGAGGGACTATCAATCAGCTGCCCGCTCATAATAAGTTCACGTGCTACGTGACGCCAAATGTGCGCATAAAAGAGTGTTTTCACACTCGTCGCTTGGCTTATAGATGGCGCTGACTGTCACTCCTACTTCTAAATTCACGTATAAACCCAAAAAAGCGAATGGAGGGAAGGCCGCTGTGGTAGCTCAGTGATTAGAGCAGCAGACGCGTTATTCGAAGGTCGTAGGTTCGATTCCTGCTCACGGCTGGTAATCTTTTATCCACTTTCTTTCTTCTTATTTACATTTCATTGGTTCTAATGACTTCCCCTGTACATTCCTTGGCATTACTGTCTGTTACATCTCATTATAATTGTGTTAAAACACGGAAAAACGAGCCCTTAGGTATACACTTCTTTCCCTAATTTCGTTAAACGAGGGTCTCGTACTGGCAGACATGGTGTCATTAGGTTGTATACGAGGGACTATCAATCAGCTGCCCGCTCATAATAGGTTCACGTGCTACGTGACGCCAAACGTGCGCATAAAAGAGTGTTTTCACACTCGTCGCTTGGCTTCTAGATGGCGCTGACTGTCACTCCTACATCTAAATTCACGTATAAACCCAAAAAAGTGGATGTAGGGAAGGCCGCTGTGGTAGCTCAGTGGTTAGAGCATCGAACGCGTTATTCGAAGGTCGTAGGTTCGATTCCTGCACACGGCTGGTTATTTTTTCATCCACTTTTCTTTCTTCCTAATTACATTTCATTGGTTCTAATAACTTTCCCTGTGCAATCCTTGGCATTACTGTCTGTTACATCTCATTAATATTGTGTTAAAACATGGAAAAACGAGCCCTTAGGTATACACTTCTTTCCCTTATTTCATTAAACGAGGGTCTCGTACTGGCAGACTTGGTGTCATTAGGTTGTATATGAGGAACTATTAATCAGCTGCCCGCTCGTAATAAGTTCATGTGCTAGGTGACGCCAAACGTGCGCTTAAAAGAGTTTTTTCACACTCGTCGCTCGGCTTATAGATGGCGCTGACTGTCACTCCAACTTCTAAATTCACGTATAAACCCAAAAAAGGGGATGGAGGGAAGGCCGCCGTGGTAGCTCAGTGGTTAGAGCAGCAGACGCGTTATTAGAAGGTCGTAGGTTCGAATTCTGCTCACGGCTGGTTATTTTTTCATCCACATTTCTTTCTTCCTATTTACATTTCATTGGTTCTAATAATATATCTGTACATTCCTTGGCATTACTGTCTGTTACATCTCAATATTATTGTGTTAAAACACGGAAAAACGAGCCCTTAGCTACACACTTCTTTCCCTTAATTCAATAAACGAGGGTCTCATACTGGCAGACTTGGTGTCATTAGGTTGTATACGAGGGACTACTAATCAGCTGCCCGCTCATAATAAGTTCACGTGCTACGTGACGCCAAACATGCGCATAAAAGAGTGTTTTCACATTCGTCGCTTGGCTTATAGATATCGCTGACTGTCACTCCTACTTCTAAATTCACGTGTAAACCCGAGAAAGTGGATGGAGGGAAGGCCGCTGTGGTAGCTCAGTGGTTAGAGCTTCGAACGCGTTATTCGAAGGTCGTAGGTTCGATTCCTGCTCACGGCTGGTTATTTTTTCATCCACTTTTCTTTCTTCCTAATTACATTTCATTGGTTCTAATAACTTTCCCTGTGCAATCCTTGGCATTATTGTCTGTTACATCTCATTAATATTGTGTTAAAACATAGAAAACCGAGCCCTTAGGTATACACTTCTTTCCCTTATTTCATTAAACGAGGGTCTCGTACTGGCAGACTTGGTGTCATTAGGTTGTATATGAGGAACTATTAATCAGCTGCCCGCTCATAATAAGTTCACGTGCTACGTGACGCCCATCATGCGCATACAAGAGTGTTTTCACACTCGTCGCTTGGCTCATAGATGGCGCTGACTGTCACTCCAACTTCTAAATTCACGTATAAACCCAAAAACGGGGATGGAGGGAAGGCCGCTGTGGTAGCTCAGTGGTTAGAGCAGCAGACGCGTTATTAGAAGGTCGTAGGTTCGAATTCTGCTCACGGCTGGTTATTTTTTCATCCACATTTCTTTCTTCCTATTTACATTTCATTGGTTCTAATAATATCCCCTGTAAATTCCTTGGCATTACTGTCTGTGACATCTTATTTTTATTGTGTTAAAACACGAAAAAACGAGCCCTTAGGTATACACTTTTTTTCCTTATTTCATTAAACGAGGGTCTCGTACTGGCAGACATGGTAATATTAGGTTGTATACGAGGGACTATCAATCAGCTGCCCGCTCATAATAAGTTCACGTGCTACGTGACCCCGAATGTGCGCATAAAAGAGTGTTTTCACACTCGTCGCTTGGCCTATAGATGGCACTTACTGTCACTCGTACTTCTAAATTCACGTATAAACACAAAACATTGGATAGAGGGAAAGCTGCTGTGGTAGCTCAGTGGTTAGAGCAGCAGACGCGCTATTCGAAGGTCGTAGGTTCGATTCCTGCTCACGGCTGGTAATTTTTTATCCACTTTCTTCTTATTTACATTTCATTGGTTCTAATGACTTCCCCTGTACATTCCTTGGCATTACTGTCTGTGACATCTCATTTTTATTGTGTTAAAACACGGAAAAACGAGCCCTTAGGTATACACTTCTTTTACTTATTTCATTAAACGAGGGTCTCTATCTGGCAGACATGGTGTTATTAGGTTGTATACGAGGGACTATCAATCAGCTGCCCGCTCATAATAAGTTCACGTGCTACGTGACGCCAAATGTGCGCATAAAAGAGTGTTTTCACACTCGTCGCTTGGCTTATAGATGGCGCTGACTTTCACTCCTACTTCTAAATTCACGTATAAACCCAAAAAAGCGAATGGAGGGAAGGCCGCTGTGGTAGCTCAGTGATTAGAGCAGCAGACGCGTTATTCGAAGGTCGTAGGTTCGATTCCTGCTCACGGCTGGTAATCTTTTATCCACTTTCTTTCTTCTTATTTACATTTCATTGGTTCTAATGACTTCCCCTGTACATTCCTTGGCATTACTGTCTGTTACATCTCATTATAATTGTGTTAAAACACCGAAAAACGAGCCCTTAGGTATACACTTCTTTCCCTTATTTCGTTAAACGAGGGTCTCGTACTGGCAGACATGGTGTCATTAGGTTGTATACGAGGGACTATCAATCAGCTGCCCGCTCATAATAAGTTCACGTGCTACGTGACGCCAAACGTGCGCATAAAAGAGTGTTTTCACACTCGTCGCTTGGCTTCTAGATGGCGCAGACTGTCACTCCTACATCTAAATTCACGTATAAACCCAAAAAAGTGGATGTAGGGAAGGCCGCTGTGGTAGCTCAGTGGTTAGAGCATCGAACGCGTTATTCGAAGGTCGTAGGTTCGATTCCTGCACACGGCTGGTTATTTTTTCATCCACTTTTCTTTCTTCCTAATTACATTTCATTGGTTCTAATAACTTTCCCTGTGCAATCCTTGGCATTACTGTCTGTTACATCTCATTATTATTGTGTTAAAACATGGAAAAACGAGCCCTTAGGTATACACTTCTTTCCCTTATTTCATTAAACGAGGGTCTCGTACTGGCAGACTTGGTGTCATTAGGTTGTATATGAGGAACTATTAATCAGCTGCCCGCTCGTAATAAGTTCATGTGCTAGGTGACGCCAAACGTGCGCTTAAAAGAGTTTTTTCACACTCGTCGCTCGGCTTATAGATGGCGCTGACTGTCACTCCAACTTCTAAATTCACGTATAAACCCAAAAAAGGGGATGGAGGGAAGGCCGCCGTGGTAGCTCAGTGGTTAGAGCAGCAGACGCGTTATAAGAAGGTCGTAGGTTCGAATTCTGCTCACGGCTGGTTATTTTTTCATCCACATTTCTTTCTTCCTATTTACATTTCATTGGTTCTAATAATATCCCCTGTACATTCCTTGGCATTACTGTCTGTTACATCTCAATATTATTGTGTTAAAACACGGAAAAACGAGCCCTTAGCTACACACTTCTTTCCCTTAATTCAATAAACGAGGGTCTCATACTGGCAGACTTGGTGTCATTAGGTTGTATACGAGGGACTACTAATCAGCTGCCCGCTCATAATAGGTTCACGTGCTACGTGACGCCAAACATGCGCATAAAAGAGTGTTTTCACATTCGTCGCTTGGCTTATAGATATCGCTGACTGTCACTCCTACTTATAAATTCACGTGTAAACCCGAGAAAGTGTATGGAGGGAAGGCCGCTGTGGTAGGTCAGTGGTTAGAGCTTCGAACGCGTTATTTGAAGGTCGTAGGTTCGATTCCTGCTCACGGCTGGTTATTTTTTCATCCACTTTTCTTTCTTCTTATTTACATTTCATTGGTTCTAATAACTTCCCCTGTACATTCCTTGGCATTACTGTCTGTGACATCTCATTTTTATTGTGTTAAAACACAGAAAAACGAGCCCATAGGTATACACTTCGTTTCCTTATTTCATTAAACGAGGGTCTCGTACTGGCAGACTTGGTGTCATTAGGTTGTATATGAGGGACTATTAATCAGCTGCCCGCTCATAATAGGTTCACGTGCTACGTGACGCCAAACATGCGCATAAAAGAGTGTTTTCACACTCGTTGCTTGGCTTATAGATGGCGCTGACTGTCACTCGTACTTCTAAATTCACGTATAAACCCAGAAAATTGTATGGAGGGAAAGCCGCAGTGGTAGCTCAGTGGTTAGAGCAGCAGACGCGCTATTCGAAGGTCGTAGGTTCGATTCCTGCTCACGGCTGGTATTTTTTTATCCCCTTTCTTCTTATTTACATTTCATTGGTTCTAATAACTTCCCCTGTACATTCCTTGGCATTACTGTCTGTGACATCTTATTTTTATTGTGTTAAAACACGGAAAAACGAGCCCTTAGGTATACACTTTTTTTCCTTATTTCATTAAACGAGGGTCTCGTACTGGCAGACATGGTGTTATTAGGTTGTATATGAGGAACTATTAATCAGCTGCCCGCTCATAATAAGTTCACGTGCTACGTGACGCCCATCATGCGCATAAAAGAGTGTTTTCACACTCGTCGCTTGGCTCATAGATGGCGCTGACTGTCACTCCAACTTCTAAATTCACGTATAAACCCAAAAACGGGGATGGAGGGAAGGCCGCTGTGGTAGCTCAGTGGTTAGAGCAGCAGACGCGTTATTAGAAGGTCGTAGGTTCGAATTCTGCTCACGGCTGGTTATTTTTTCATCCACAATTCTTTCTTCCTATTTACATTTCATTGGTTCTAATAATATCCCCTGTAAATTCCTTGGCATTACTGTCTGTGACATCTTATTTTTATTGTGTTAAAACACGAAAAAACGAGCCCTTAGGTATACACTTTTTTTCCTTATTTCATTAAACGAGGGTCTCGTACTGGCAGACATGGTAATATTAGGTTGTATACGAGGGACTATCAATCAGCTGCCCGCTCATAATAAGTTCACGTGCTACGTGACCCCGAATGTGCGCATAAAAGAGTGTTTTCACACTCGTCGCTTGGCCTATAGATGGCGCTTACTGTCACTCGTACTTCTAAATTCACGTATAAACACAAAAAATTGGATAGAGGGAAAGCTGCTGTGGTAGCTCAGTGGTTAGAGCAGCAGACGCGCTATTCGAAGGTCGTAGGTTCGATTCCTGCTCACGGCTGGTAATTTTTTATCCACTTTCTTCTTATTTACATTTCATTGGTTCTAATAACTTCCCCTGTACATTCCTTGGCATTACTGTCTGTGACATCTCATTTTTATTGTGTTAAAACACGGAAAAACGAGCCCTTAGGTATACACTTCTTTTACTTATTTCATTAAACGAGGGTCTCTATCTGGCAGACATGGTGTTATTAGGTTGTATACGAGGGACTATCAATCAGCTGCCCACTCATAATAAGTTCACGTGCTACGTGACGCCAAATGTGCGCATAAAAGAGTGTTTTCACACTCGTCGCTTGGCTTATAGATGGCGCCGACTTTCACTCCTACTTCTAAATTCACGTATAAACCCAAAAAAGCGAATGGAGGGAAGGCCGCCGTGGTAGCTCAGTGATTAGAGCAGCAGACGCGTTATTCGAAGGTCGTAGGTTCGATTCCTGCTCACGGCTGGTAATCTTTTATCCACTTTCTTTCTTCTTATTTACATTTCATTGGTTCTAATGACTTCCCCTGTACATTCCTTGGCATTACTGTCTGTTACATCTCATTATAATTGTGTTAAAACACGGAAAAACGAGCCCTTAGGTATACACTTCTTTCCCTTATTTCATTAAACGAGGGTCTCTATCTGGCAGACATGGTGTTATTAGGTTGTATACGAGGGACTATCAATCAGCTGCCCACTCATAATAAGTTCACGTGCTACGTGACGCCAAATGTGCGCATAAAAGAGTGTTTTCACACTCGTCGCTTGGCTTATAGATGGCGCTGACTTTCACTCCTACTTCTAAATTCACGTATAAACCCAAAAAAGCGAATGGAGGGAAGGCCGCTGTGGTAGCTCAGTGATTAGAGCAGCAGACGCGTTATTCGAAGGTCGTAGGTTCGAATTCTGCTCACGGCTGGTTATTTTTTCATCCACATTTCTTTCTTCCTATTTACATTTCATTGGTTCTAATAATATCCCCTGTACATTCCTTGGCATTACTGTCTGTTACATCTCAATATTATTGTGTTAAAACACGGAAAAACGAGCCCTTAGCTACACACTTCTTTCCCTTAATTCAATAAACGAGGGTCTCATACTGGCAGACTTGGTGTCATTAGGTTGTATACGAGGGACTACTAATCAGCTGCCCGCTCATAATAAGTTCACGTGCTACGTGACGCCAAACATGCGCATAAAAGAGTGTTTTCACATTCGTCGCTTGGCTTATAGATATCGCTGACTGTCACTCCTACTTCTAAATTCACGTGTAAACCCGAGAAAGTGGATGGAGGGAAGGCCGCTGTGGTAGCTCAGTGGTTAGAGCTTCGAACGCGTTATTTGAAGGTCGTAGGTTCGATTCCTGCTCACGGCTGGTTATTTTTTCATCCACTTTTCTTTCTTCTTGTTTACATTTCATTGGTTCTAATAACTTCCCCTGTACATTCCTTGGCATTACTGTCTGTGACATCTCATTTTTATTGTGTTAAAACACAGAAAAACGAGCCCTTAGATATACACTTCTTTTCCTTATTTCATTAAACGAGGGTCTCGTACTGGCAGACTTGGTGTCATTAGGTTGTATATGAGGGACTATTAATCAGCTGCCCGCTCATAATAAGTTCACGTGCTACGTGACGCCAAACATGCGCATAAAAGAGTGTTTTCACACTCGTTGCTTGGCTTATAGATGGCGCTGACTGTCACTCGTACTTCTAAATTCACGTATAAACCCAAAAAATTGTATGGAGGGAAAGCCGCAGTGGTAGCTCAGTGGTTAGAGCAGCAGACGCGCTATTCGAAGGTCGTAGGTTCGATTCCTGCTCACGGCTGGTAATTTTTTATCCAATTTCTTCTTATTTACATTTCATTGGTTCTAATAACTTCCCCTGTACATTCCTTGGCATTACTGTCTGTGACATCTTATTTTTATTGTGTTAAAACACGGAAAAACGAGCCCTTAGGTATACACTTTTTTTCCTTATTTCATTAAACGAGGGTCTCGTACTGGCAGACACGGTGTTATTAGGTTGTATATGAGGAACTATTAATCAGCTGCCCGCTCATAATAAGTTCACGTGCTATGTGACGCCCAGCATGCGCATAAAAGAATGTTTTCACACTCGTCGCTTGGCTTATAGATGGCGCTGACTGTCACTCCAACTTCTAAATTCACGTATAAACCCAAAAAAGGGGATGGAGGGAAGGCCGCCGTGGTAGCTCAGTGGTTAGAGCAGCAGGCGCGTTATTAGAAGGTCGTAGGTTCGAATTCTGCTCAAGGCTGGTTATTTTTTCATCCACATTTCTTTCTTCCTATTTACATTTCATTGGTTCTAATAATATCCCCTGTACATTCCTTGGCATTACTGTCTGTTACATCTCAATATTATTGTGTTAAAACACGGAAAAACGAGCCCTTAGCTACACACTTCTTTCCCTTAATTCAATAAACGAGGGTCTCATACTGGCAGACTTGGTGTCATTAGGTTGTATACGAGGGACTACTAATCAGCTGCCCGCTCATAATAAGTTCACGTGCTACGTGACGCCAAACATGCGCATAAAAGAGTGTTTTCACATTCGTCGCTTGGCTTATAGATATCGCTGACTGTCACTCCTACTTCTAAATTCACGTGTAAACCCGAGAAAGTGGATGGAGGGAAGGCCGCTGTGGTAGCTCAGTGGTTAGAGCTTCGAACGCGTTATTTCAAGGTCGTAGGTTCGATTCCTGCTCACGGCTGGTTATTTTTTCATCCACTTTTCTTTCTTCTTATTTACATTTCATTGGTTCTAATAACTTCCCCTGTACATTCCTTGGCATTACTGTCTGTGACATCTCATTTTTATTGTGTTAAAACACAGAAAAACGAGCCCTTAGGTATACACTTCTTTTCCTTATTTCATTAAACGAGGGTCTCGTACTGGCAGACTTGGTGTCATTAGGTTGTATATGAGGGACTATTAATCAGCTGCCCGCTCATAATAAGTTCACGTGCTACGTGACGCCAAACATGCGCATAAAAGAGTGTTTTCACACTCGTTGCTTGGCTTATAGATGGCGCTGACTGTCAATCGTACTTCTAAATTCACGTATAAACCCAAAAAATTGTATGGAGGGAAAGCCGCAGTGGTAGCTCAGTGGTTAGAGCAGCAGACGCGCTATTCGAAGGTCGTAGGTTCGATTCCTGCTCACGGCTGGTAATTTTTTATCCAATTTCTTCTTATTTACATTTCATTGGTTCTAATAACTTCCCCTGTACATTCCTTGGCATTACTGTCTGTGACATCTTATTTTTATTGTGTTAAAACACGGAAAAACGAGCCCTTAGGTATACACTTTTTTTCCTTATTTCATTAAACGAGGGTCTCGTACTGGCAGACATGGTGTTATTAGGTTGTATATGAGGAACTATTAATCAGCTGCCCGCTCATAATAAGTTCACGTGCTAAGTGACGCCCAGCATGCGCATAAAAGAATGTTTTCACACTCGTCGCTTGGCTTATAGATGGCGCTGACTGTCACTCCAACTTCTAAATTCACGTATAAACCCAAAAAAGGGGATGGAGGGAAGGCCGCTGTGGTAGCTCAGTGGTTAGAGCAGCAGGCGCGTTATTATAAGGTCGTAGGTTCTAATTCTGCTCACGGCTGGTTATTTTTTCATCCACATTTCTTTCTTCCTATTTACGTTTCATTGGTTCTAATAATATCCCCTGTACATTCCTTGGCATTACTGTCTGTTACATCTCATTATTATTGTGTTAAACACGGAAAAACGAGCCCTTAGCTACACACTTCTTTGCCTTATTTCAATAAACGAGGGTCTCATACTGGCAGACTTGGTGTCATTAGGTTGTATACGAGGGACTACTAATGAGCTGCCCGCTCATAATAAGTTCACGTGCTACGTGACGCCAAACATGCGCATAAAAGAGTGTTTTCACACTCGTCGCTTGGCTTATAGATAACGCTGAATGTCACTCCTACTTCTAAATTCACGTGTAAACCCGAGAAAGTGGATGGAGGGAAGGCCGCTGTAGTAGCTCAGTGGTTAGAGCTTTGAACGCGTTATTTGAAGGTCGTAGGTTCGATTCCTGCTCACGGCTGGTTATTTTTTCATCCACTTTTCTTTCTTCTTATTTACACTTCATTGGTTCTAATAACTTCCCCTGTACATTCCTTGGCATTACTGTCTGTGACATCTCATTTTTATTGTGTTAAAACACGAAAAACGAGCCCTTAGGTATACACTTCTTTTCCTTAATTCATTAAACGAGGGTCTCGTACTGGCAGACTTGGTGTCATTAGGTTGTATATGAGGGACTATTAATGAGCTGCCCACTCATAATAAGTTAACGTGCTACGTGACGCCAAACATGCGCATAAAAGAGTGTTTTCACACTCGTTGCTTGGCTTATAGATGGTGCTGACTGTCACTCGTACTTCTAAATTCACGTATAAACCCAAAAAATTGGATGGAGGGAAGGCCGCTGTGGTAGCTCAGTGATTAGAGCAGCAGACGCGTTATTCGAAGGTCGTAGGTTCGATTCCTGCTCACGGCTGGTAATCTTTTATCCACTTTCTTTCTTCTTATTTACATTTCATTGGTTCTAATGACTTCCCCTGTACATTCCTTGGCATTACTGTCTGTTACATCTCATTATAATTGTGTTAAAACACCGAAAAACGAGCCCTTAGGTATACACTTCTTTCCCTTATTTCGTTAAACGAGGGTCTCGTACTGGCAGACATGGTGTCATTAGGTTGTATACGAGGGACTATCAATCAGCTGCCCGCTCATAATAAGTTCACGTGCTACGTGACGCCAAACGTGCGCATAAAAGAGTGTTTTCACACTCGTCGCTTGGCTTCTAGATGGCGCTGACTGTCACTCCTACATCTAAATTCACGTATAAACCCAAAAAAGTGGATGTAGGGAAGGCCGCTGTGGTAGCTCAGTGGTTAGAGCATCGAACGCGTTATTCGAAGGTCGTAGGTTCGATTCCTGCACACGGCTGGTTATTTTTTCATCCACTTTTCTTTCTTCCTAATTACATTTCATTGGTTCTAATAACTTTCCCTGTGCAATCCTTGGCATTACTGTCTGTTACATCTCATTAATATTGTGTTAAAACATGGAAAAACGAGCCCTTAGGTATACACTTCTTTCCCTTATTTCATTAAACGAGGGTCTCGTACTGGCAGACTTGGTGTCATTAGGTTGTATATGAGGAACTATTAATCAGCTGCCCGCTCGTAATAAGTTCATGTGCTAGGTGACGCCAAACGTGCGCTTAAAAGAGTTTTTTCACACTCGTCGCTCGGCTTATAGATGGCGCTGACTGTCACTCCAACTTCTAAATTCACGTATAAACCCAAAAAAGGGGATGGAGGGAAGGCCGCCGTGGTAGCTCAGTGGTTAGAGCAGCAGACGCGTTATTAGAAGGTCGTAGGTTCGAATTCTGCTCACGGCTGGTTATTTTTTCATCCACATTTCTTTCTTCCTATTTACATTTCATTGGTTCTAATAATATCCCCTGTACATTCCTTGGCATTACTGTCTGTTACATCTCAATATTATTGTGTTAAAACACGGAAAAACGAGCCCTTAGCTACACACTTCTTTCCCTTAATTCAATAAACGAGGGTCTCATACTGGCAGACTTGGTGTCATTAGGTTGTATACGAGGGACTACTAATCAGCTGCCCGCTCATAATAGGTTCACGTGCTACGTGACGCCAAACATGCGCATAAAAGAGTGTTTTCACATTCGTCGCTTGGCTTATAGATATCGCTGACTGTCACTCCTACTTCTAAATTCACGTGTAAACCCGAGAAAGTGTATGGAGGGAAGGCCGCTGTGGTAGGTCAGTGGTTAGAGCTTCGAACGCGTTATTTGAAGGTCGTAGGTTCGATTCCTGCTCACGGCTGGTTATTTTTTCATCCACTTTTCTTTCTTCTTATTTACATTTCATTGGTTCTAATAACTTCCCCTGTACATTCCTTGGCATTACTGTCTGTGACATCTCATTTTTATTGTGTTAAAACACAGAAAAACGAGCCCTTAGGTATACACTTCGTTTCCTTATTTCATTAAACGAGGGTCTCGTACTGGCAGACTTGGTGTCATTAGGTTGTATATGAGGGACTATTAATCAGCTGCCCGCTCATAATAGGTTCACGTGCTACGTGACGCCAAACATGCGCATAAAAGGGTGTTTTCACACTCGTTGCTTGGCTTATAGATGGCGCTGACTGTCACTCGTACTTCTAAATTCACGTATAAACCCAGAAAATTGTATGGAGGGAAAGCCGCAGTGGTAGCTCAGTGGTTAGAGCAGCAGACGCGCTATTCGAAGGTCGTAGGTTCGATTCCTGCTCACGGCTGGTAATTTTTTATCCCCTTTCTTCTTATTTACATTTCATTGGTTCTAATAACTTCCCCTGTACATTCCTTGGCATTACTGTCTGTGACATCTTATTTTTGTTGTGTTAAAACACGGAAAAACGAGCCCTTAGGTATACACTTTTTTTCCTTATTTCATTAAACGAGGGTCTCGTACTGGCAGACATGGTGTTATTAGGTTGTATATGAGGAACTATTAATCAGCTGCCCGCTCATAATAAGTTCACGTGCTACGTGACGCCCATCATGCGCATAAAAGAGTGTTTTCACACTCGTCGCTTGGCTCATAGATGGCGCTGACTGTCACTCCAACTTCTAAATTCACGTATAAACCCAAAAACGGGGATGGAGGGAAGGCCGCTGTGGTAGCTCAGTGGTTAGAGCAGCAGACGCGTTATTAGAAGGTCGTAGGTTCGAATTCTGCTCACGGCTGGTTATTTTTTCATCCACATTTCTTTCTTCCTATTTACATTTCATTGGTTCTAATAATATCCCCTGTAAATTCCTTGGCATTACTGTCTGTGACATCTTATTTTTATTGTGTTAAAACACGAAAAAACGAGCCCTTAGGTATACACTTTTTTTCCTTATTTCATTAAACGAGGGTCTCGTACTGGCAGACATGGTAATATTAGGTTGTATACGAGGGACTATCAATCAGCTGCCCGCTCATAATAAGTTCACGTGCTACGTGACCCCGAATGTGCGCATAAAAGAGTGTTTTCACACTCGTCGCTTGGCCTATAGATGGCGCTTACTGTCACTCGTACTTCTAAATTCACGTATAAACACAAAAAATTGGATAGAGGGAAAGCTGCTGTGGTAGCTCAGTGGTTAGAGCAGCAGACGCGCTATTCGAAGGTCGTAGGTTCGATTCCTCCTCACGGCTGGTAATTTTTTATCCACTTTCTTCTTATTTACATTTCATTGGTTCTAATGACTTCCCCTGTACATTCCTTGGCATTACTGTCTGTTACATCTCATTATAATTGTGTTAAAACACGGAAAAACGAGCCCTTAGGTATACACTTCTTTCCCTTATTTCATTAAACGAGGGTCTCTATCTGGCAGACATGGTGTTATTAGGTTGTATACGAGGGACTATCAATCAGCTGCCCACTCATAATAAGTTCACGTGCTACGTGACGCCAAATGTGCGCATAAAAGAGTGTTTTCACACTCGTCGCTTGGCTTATAGAAGGCGCTGACTTTCACTCCTACTTCTAAATTCACGTATAAACCCAAAAAAGCGAATGGAGGGAAGGCCGCTGTGGTAGCTCAGTGATTAGAGCAGCAGACGCGTTATTCGAAGGTCGTAGGTTCGAATTCTGCTCACGGCTGGTTATTTTTTCATCCACATTTCTTTCTTCCTATTTACATTTCATTGGTTCTAATAATATCCCCTGTACATTCCTTGGCATTACTGTCTGTTACATCTCAATATTATTGTGTTAAAACACGGAAAAACGAGCCCTTAGCTACACACTTCTTTCCCTTAATTCAATAAACGAGGGTCTCATACTGGCAGACTTGGTGTCATTAGGTTGTATACGAGGGACTACTAATCAGCTGCCCGCTCATAATAAGTTCACGTGCTACGTGACGCCATACATGCGCATAAAAGAGTGTTTTCACATTCGTCGCTTGGCTTATAGATATCGCTGACTGTCACTCCTACTTCTAAATTCACGTGTAAACCCGAGAAAGTGGATGGAGGGAAGGCCGCTGTGGTAGCTCAGTGGTTAGAGCTTCGAACGCGTTATTTGAAGGTCGTAGGTTCGATTCCTGCTCACGGCTGGTTATTTTTTCATCCACTTTTCTTTCTTCTTATTTACATTTCATTGGTTCTAATAACTTCCCCTGTACATTCCTTGGCATTACTGTCTGTGACATCTCATTTTTATTGTGTTAAAACACAGAAAAACGAGCCCTTAGGTATACACTTCTTTTCCTTATTTCATTAAACGAGGGTCTCGTACTGGCAGACTTGGTGTCATTAGGTTGTATATGAGGGACTATTAATCAGCTGCCCGCTCATAATAAGTTCACGTGCTACGTGACGCCAAACATGCGCATAAAAGAGTGTTTTCACACTCGTTGCTTGGCTTATAGATGGCGCTGACTGTCACTCGTACTTCTAAATTCACGTATAAACCCAAAAAATTGTATGGAGGGAAAGCCGCAGTGGTAGCTCAGTGGTTAGAGCAGCAGACGCGCTATTCGAAGATCGTAGGTTCGATTCCTGCTCACGGCTGGTAATTTTTTATCCAATTTCTTCTTATTTACATTTCATTGGTTCTAATAACTTCCCCTGTATATTCCTTGGCATTACTGTCTGTGACATCTTATTTTTATTGTGTTAAAACACGGAAAAACGAGCCCTTAGGTATACACTTTTTTTCCTTATTTCATTAAACGAGGGTCTCGTACTGGCAGACATGGTGTTATTAGGTTGTATATGAGGAACTATTAATCAGCTGCCCGCTCATAATAAGTTCACGTGCTATGTGACGCCCAGCATGCGCATAAAAGAATGTTTTCACACTCGTCGCTTGGCTTATAGATGGCGCTGACTGTCACTCCAACTTCTAAATTCACGTATAAACCCAAAAAAAGGGGATGGAGGGAAGGCCGCTGTGGTAGCTCAGTGGTTAGAGCAGCAGGCGCGTTATTATAAGGTCGTAGGTTCTAATTTTGCTCACGGCTGGTTATTTTTTCATCCACATTTCTTTCTTCCTATTTACATTTCATTGGTTCTAATAATATCCCCTGTACATTCCTTGGCATTACTGTCTGTTACATCTCATTATTATTGTGTTAAACACGGAAAAACGAGCCCTTAGCTACACACTTCTTTGCCTTATTTCAATAAACGAGGGTCTCATACTGGCAGACTTTGTGTCATTAGGTTGTATACGAGGGACTACTAATGAGCTGCCCGCTCATAATAAGTTCACGTGCTACGTGACGCCAAACATGCGCATAAAAGAGTGTTTTCACACTCGTCGCTTGGCTTATAAATAACGCTGAATGTCACTCCTACTTCTAAATTCACGTGTAAACCCGAGAAAGTGGATGGAGGGAAGGCCGCTGTAGTAGCTCAGTGGTTAGAGCTTTGAACGCGTTATTTGAAGGTCGTAGGTTCGATTCCTGCTCACGGCTGGTTATTTTTTCATCCACTTTTCTTTCTTCTTATTTACACTTCATTGGTTCTAATAACTTCCCCTGTACATTCCTTGGCATTACTGTCTGTGACATCTCATTTTTATTGTGTTAAAACACGAAAAACGAGCCCTTAGGTATACACTTCTTTTCCTTAATTCATTAAACGAGGGTCTCGTACTGGCAGACTTGGTGTCATTAGGTTGTATATGAGGGACTATTAATGAGCTGCCCACTCATAATAAGTTAACGTGCTACGTGACGCCAAACATGCGCATAAAAGAGTGTTTTCACACTCGTTGCTTGGCTTATAGATGGTGCTGACTGTCACTCGTACTTCTAAATTCACGTATAAACCCAAAAAATTGGATGGAGGGAAAGCCGCTGTGGTAGCTTAGTGGTTAGAGCAGCAGACGCGCTATTCGAAGGTCGTAGGTTCAATTCCTGCTCACGGCTGGTAATTTTTATCCCCTTTCTTCTTATTTACATTTCATTGGTTCTAATAATTTTCCCTGTACATTCCTTGGCATTACTGTCTGTGACATCTCATTATTATTGTGTTAAAACACGGAAAAACGAGCCCTTAGGTATACACTTATTTCCCTTATTTCAATGAACGAGGGTCTCGTACTGGCAGACTTGGTGTCATTAGGTTGTATACGAGGGACTATCAATCAGCTGCCCGCTCATAATAGGTTCACGTGCTACGTGATGCCAAACGTGCGCATAAAAGAGTGTTTTCACACTCGTCACTTGGCTTATAGATGGCGCTGACTGTCACTCCTACATCTAAATTCACGTATAAACCCAAAAAAGTGGATGTAGGGATGGCTGCTGTGGTAGCTCAGTGGTTAGAGCATCGAACGCGTTATTCGAAGGTCGTAGGTTCGATTCCTGCACACGGCTGGTTATTTTTTCATCCACTTTTCTTTCTTCCTAATTACATTTCATTGGTTCTAATAACTTTCCCTGTGCAATCCTTGGCATTACTGTCTGTTACATCTCATTAATATTGTGTTAAAACATAGAAAACCGAGCCCTTAGGTATACACTTCTTTCCCTTATTTCATTAAACGAGGGTCTCGTACTGGCAGACTTGGTGTCATTAGGTTGTATATGAGGAACTATTAATCAGCTGCCCGCTCATAATAAGTTCACGTGCTACGTGACGCCCAACATGCGCATAAAAGAGTGTTTTCACACTCGTCGCTTGGCTTATAGATGGCGCTGACTGTCACTCCTACTTTTAAATTCACGTGTAAACCCGAGAAAGTGGATGGAGGGAAGGTCGCTGTAGTAGCTCAGTGGTTAGAGCTCCGAACGCGTTATTTGAAGGTCGTAGGTTCGATTCCTGCTCACGGCTGGTTATTTTTTCATCCACTTTTCTTTCTTCTTATTTACATTTCATTGGTTCTAATAACTTCCCCTGTACATTCCTTGGCATTACTGTCTGTGACATCTCATTTTTATTGTGTTAAAACACGGAAAAACGAGCCCTTAGGTATACACTTCTTTTCCTTATTTCATTAAACGAGGGTCTCGTACTGGCAGACTTGGTGTCATTAGGTTGTATATGAGGGACTATTAATCAGCTGCCCGCTCATAATAAGTTCACGTGCTACGTGACGCCAAACATGCGCATAAAAGAGTGTTTTCACACTCGTTGCTTGGCTTATAGATGGCGCTGACTGTCACTCGTACTTCTAAATTCACGTATAAACCCAAAAAATTGTATGGAGGGAAAGCCGCAGTGGTAGCTCAGTGGTTAGAGCAGCAGACGCGCTATTCGAAGGTCGTAGGTTCGATTCCTGCTCACGGCTGGTAATTTTTTATCCCCTTTCTTCTTATTTACATTTCATTGGTTCTAATAACTTCCCCTGTACATTCCTTGGCATTACTGTCTGTGACATCTTATTTTTATTGTGTTAAAACACGGAAAAACGAGCCCTTAGGTATACACTTTTTTTCCTTATTTCATTAAACGAGGGTCTCGTACTGGCAGACATGGTGTTATTAGGTTGTATATGAGGAACTATTAATCAGCTGCCCGCTCATAATAAGTTCACGTGCTACGTGACGCCAAACATGCGCATAAAAGAGTGTTTTCACACTCGTCGCTTGGCTTATAGATAACGCTGAATGTCACTCCTACTTCTAAATTCACGTGTAAACCCGAGAAAGTGGATGGAGGGAAGGTCGCTGTGGTATCTCAGTGGTTAGAGCTTCGAACGCGTTATTTGAAGGTCGTAGGTTCGATTCCTGCTCACGGCTGGTTATTTTTTCATCCACTTTTCTTTCTTCTTATTTACACTTCATTGGTTCTAATAACTTCCCCTGTACATTCCTTGGCATTACTGTCGGTGACATCTCATTTTTATTGTGTTAAAACACGGAAAAACGAGCCCTTAGGTATACACTTCTTTTCCTTATTTCATTAAACGAGGGTCTCGTACTGGCAGACTTGGTGTCATTAGGTTGTATATGAGGGACTATTAATGAGCTGCCCGCTCATTATAAGTTCACGTGCTACGTGACGCCAAACATGCGTATAAAAGAGTGTTTTCACACTCGTTGCTTGGCTTATAGATGGTGCTGACTGTCACTCGTACTTCTAAATTCACGTATAAACACAAAAAATTGGATAGAGGGAAAGCTGCTGTGGTAGCTCAGTGGTTAGAGCAGCAGACGCGCTATTCGAAGGTCGTAGGTTCGATTCGTGCTCACGGCTGGTAATTTTTTATCCACTTTCTTCTTATTTACATTTCATTGGTTCTAATAACTTCCCCTGTACATTCCTTGGCATTACTGTCTGTGACATCTCATTTTTATTGTGTTAAAACACGAAAAAACGAGCCCTTAGGTATACACTTCTTTTACTTATTTCTTTAAACGAGGGTCTCTATCTGGCAGACATGGTGTTATTAGGTTGTATACGAGGGACTATCAATCAGCTGCCCACTCATAATAAGTTCACTTGCTACGTGACGCCAAATGTGCGCATAAAAGAGTGTTTTCACACTCGTCGCTTGGCTTATAGATGGCGCTGACTTTCACTCCTACTTCTAAATTCACGTATAAACCCAAAAAAGCGAATGGAGGGAAGGCCGCTGTGGTAGCTCAGTGATTAGAGCAGCAGACGCGTTATTCGAAGGTCGTAGGTTCGATTCCTGCTCACGGCTGGTAATCTTTTATCCACTTTCTTTCTTCTTATTTACATTTCATTGGTTCTAATAACTTTCCCTGTGCAATCCTTGGCATTACTGTCTGTTACATCTCATTAATATTGTGTTAAAACGTGGAAAAACGAGCCCTTAGGTATACACTTCTTTCCCTTATTTCATTAAACGAGGGTCTCGTACTGGCAGACTTGGTGTCATTAGGTTGTATATGAGGAACTATTAATCAGCTGCCCGCTCGTAATAAGTTCATGTGCTAGGTGACGCCAAACGTGCGCTTAAAAGAGTTTTTTCACACTCGTCGCTCGGCTTATAGATGGCGCTGACTGTCACTCCAACTTCTAAATTCACGTATAAACCCAAAAAAGGGGATGGAGGGAAGGCCGCCGTGGTAGCTCAGTGGTTAGAGCAGCAGACGCGTTATTAGAAGGTCGTAGGTTCGAATTCTGCTCACGGCTGGTTATTTTTTCATCCACATTTCTTTCTTCCTATTTACATTTCATTGGTTCTAATAATATCCCCTGTACATTCCTTGGCATTACTGTCTGTTACATCTCAATATTATTGTGTTAAAACACGGAAAAACGAGCCCTTAGCTACACACTTCTTTCCCTTAAATCAATAAACGGGGGTCTCATACTGGCAGACTTGGTGTCATTAGGTTGTATACGAGGGACTACTAATCAGCTGCCCGCTTATATTAAGTTCACGTGCTACGTGACGCCAAACATGCGCATAAAAGAGTGTTTTCACATTCGTCGCTTGGCTTATAGATATCGCTGACTGTCACTCCTACTTCTAAATTCACGTGTAAACCCGAGAAAGTGGATGGAGGGAAAGCCGCTGTGGTAGCTCAGTGGTTAGAGCTTCGAACGCGTTATTTGAAGGTCGTAGGTTCGATTCCTGCTCACGGCTGGTTATTTTTTCATCCACTTTTCTTTCTTCTTATTTACATTTCATTGGTTCTAATAACTTCCCCTGTACATTCCTTGGCATTACTGTCTGTGACATCTCATTTTTATTGTGTTAAAACACAGAAAAACGAGCCCTTAGGTATACACTTCTTTTCCTTATTTCATTAAACGAGGGTCTCGTACTGGCAGACTTGGTGTCATTAGGTTGTATATGAGGGACTATTAATCAGCTGCCCGCTCATAATAAGTTCACGTGCTACGTGACGCCAAACATGCGCATAAAAGAATGTTTTCACACTCGTTGCTTGGCTTATAGATGGCGCTGACTGTCACTCGTACTTCTAAATTCACGTATAAACCCAAAAAATTGTATGGAGGGAAAGCCGCAGTGGTAGCTCAGTGGTTAGAGCAGCAGACGCGCTATTCGAAGGTCGTAGCTTCGATTCCTGCTCACGGCTGGTAATTTTTTATCCCCTTTCTTCTTATTTACATTTCATTGGTTCTAATAACTTCCCCTGTACATTCCTTGGCATTACTGTCTGTGACATCTTATTTTTATTGTGTTAAAACACGGAAAAACGAGCCCTTAGGTATACACTTTTTTTCCTTATTTCATTAAACGAGGGTATCGTACTGGCAGACATGGTGTTATTAGGTTGTATATGAGGAACTATTAATCAGCTGCCCGCTCATAAGTTCACGTGCTATGTGACGCCCAGCATGCGCATAAAAGAATGTTTTCACACTCGTCGCTTGGCTTATAGATGGCGCTGACTGTCACTCCAACTTCTAAATTCACGTATAAACCCAAAAAAGGGGATGGAGGGAAGGCCGCTGTGGTAGCTCAGTGGTTAGAGCAGCAGGCGCGTTATTATAAGGTCGTAGGTTCTAATTCTGCTCACGGCTGGTTATTTTTTCATCCACATTTCTTTCTTCCTATTTACATTTCATTGGTTCTAATAATATCCCCTGTACATTCCTTGGCATTACTGTCTGTTACATCTCATTATTATTGTGTTAAACACGGAAAAACGAGCCCTTAGCTACACACTTCTTTCCCTTATTTCAATAAACGAGGGTCTCATACTGGCAGACTTGGTGTCATTAGGTTGTATACGAGGGAATACTAATGAGCTGCCCGCTCATAATAAGTTCACGTGCTACGTGACGCCAAACATGCGCATAAAAGAGTGTTTTCACACTCGTCGCTTGGCTTATAGATAACGCTGAACGTCACTCCTACTTCTAAATTCACGTGTAAACCCGAGAAAGTGGATGGAGGGAAGGTCGCTGTAGTAGCTCAGTGGTTAGAGCTTTGAACGCGTTATTTGAAGGTCGTAGGTTCGATTCCTGCTCACGGCTGGTTATTTTTTCATCCACTTTTCTTTCTTCTTATTTACACTTCATTGGTTCTAATAACTTCCCCTGTACATTCCTTGGCATTACTGTCTGTGACATCTCATTTTTATTGTGTTAAAACACGAAAAACGAGCCCTTAGGTATACACTTCTTTTCCTTATTTCATTAAACGAGGGTCTCGTACTGGCAGACTTGGTGTCATTAGGTTGTATATGAGGGACTATTAATGAGCTGCCCACTCATAATAAGTTAACGTGCTACGTGACGCCAAACATGCGCATAAAAGAGTGTTTTCACACTCGTTGCTTGGCTTATAGATGGTGCTGACTGTCACTCGTACTTCTAAATTCACGTATAAACCCAAAAAATTGGATGGAGGGAAAGCCGCTGTGGTAGCTTAGTGGTTAGAGCAGCAGACGCGCTATTCGAAGGTCGTAGGTTCAATTCCTGCTCACGGCTGGTAATTTTTATCCCCTTTCTTCTTATTTACATTTCATTGGTTCCAATAATTTTCCCTGTACATTCCTTGGCATTACTGTCTGTGACATCTCATTATTATTGTGTTAAAACACGGAAAAACGAGCCCTTAGGTATACACTTCTTTTCCTTATTTCATTAAACGAGGGTCTCGTACTGGCAGACTTGGTGTCATTAGGTTGTATATGAGGGACTATTAATCAGCTGCCCGCTCATAATAAGTTCACGTGCTACGTGACGCCAAACATGCGCATAAAAGAGTGTTTTCACACTCGTTGCTTGGCTTATAGATGGCGCTGACTGTCACTCGTACTTCTAAATTCACGTATAAACCCAAAAAATTGTATGGAGGGAAAGCCGCAGTGGTAGCTCAGTGGTTAGAGCAGCAGACGCGCTATTCGAAGGTCGTAGGTTCGATTCCTGCTCACGGCTGGTAATTTTTTATCCCCTTTCTTCTTATTTACATTTCATTGGTTCTAATAACTTCCCCTGTACATTCCTTGGCATTACTGTCTGTGACATCTTATTTTTATTGTGTTAAAACACGGAAAAACGAGCCCTTAGGTATACACTTTTTTTCCTTATTTCATTAAACGAGGGTCTCGTACTGGCAGACATGGTGTTATTAGGTTGTGTATGAGGAACTATTAATCAGCTGCCCGCTCATAATAAGTTCACGTGCTACGTGACGCCAAATATGCGCATAAAAGATTGTTTTCACACTCGTCGCTTGGCTTATAGATAACGCTGACTGTCACTCCTACTTCTAAATTCACGTGTAAACCCGAGAAAGTGGATGGAGGGAAGGTCACTGTAGTAGCTCAGTGTTTAGAGCTTCGAACGCGTTATTTGAAGGTCGTAGGTTCGATTCCTGCTCACGGCTGGTTATTTTTCATCCACATTTCTTTCTTCCTATTTACATTTCATTGGTTCTAATAATATCCCCTGTACATTCCTTGGCATTACTGTCTGTTACATCTCATTATTATTGTGTTAAACACGGAAAAACGAGCCCTTAGGTATACACTTATTTCCCTTATTTCAATGAACGAGGGTCTCGTACTGGCAGACTTGGTGTCATTAGGTTGTATACGAGGGACTATCAATCAGCTGCCCGCTCATAATAGGATCACGTGCTACGTGACGAAAAACGTGCGCATAAAAGAGTGTTTTCACACTCGTCGCTTGGCTTATAGATGGCGCTGACTTTCACTCCTACATCTAAATTCACGTATAAACCCAAAAATGTGGATGTAGGGAAGGCCGCTGTGGTAGCTCAGTGGTTAGAGCATCGAACGCGTTATTCGAAGGTCGTAGGTTCGATTCCTGCACACGGCTGGTTATTTTTTCATCCACTTTTCTTTCTTCCTAATTACATTTCATTGGTTCTAATAACTTTCCCTGTGCAATCCTTGGCATTACTGTCTGTTACATCTCATTAATATTGTGTTAAAACATAGAAAACCGAGCCCTTAGGTATACACTTCTTTCCCTTATTTCATTAAACGAGGGTCTCGTACTGGCAGACTTGGTGTCATTAGGTTGTATATGAGGAACTATTAATCAGCTGCCCGCTCATAATAAGTTCACGTGCTACGTGACGCCCATCATGCGCATAAAAGAGTGTTTTCACCCTCGTCGCTTGGCTCATAGATGGCGCTGACTGTCACTCCAACTTCTAAATTCACGTATAAACCCAAAAACGGGGATGGAGGGAAGGCCGCTGTGGTAGCTCAGTGGTTAGAGCGGCAGACGCGTTATTAGAAGGTCGTAGGTTCGAATTCTGCTCACGGCTGGTTATTTTTTCATCCACATTTCTTTCTTCCTATTTACATTTCATTGGTTCTAATAATATCCCCTGTAAATTCCTTGGCATTACTGTCTGTGACATCTTATTTTTATTGTGTTAAAACACGAAAAAACGAGCCCTTAGGTATACACTTTTTTTCCTTATTTCATTAAACGAGGGTCTCGTACTGGCAGACATGGTGTTATTAGGTTGTATACGAGGGACTATCAATCAGCTGCCCGCTCATAATAAGTTCACGTGCTACGTGACCCCGAATGTGCGCATAAAAGAGTGTTTTCACACTCGTCGCTTGGCCTATAGATGGCGCTTACTGTCACTCGTACTTCTAAATTCACGTATAAACACAAAAAATTGGATAGAGGGAAAGCTGCTGTGGTAGCTCAGTGGTTAGAGCAGCAGACGCGCTATTCGAAGGTCGTAGGTTCGATTCCTGCTCACGGCTGGTAATTTTTTATCCACTTTCTTCTTATTTACATTTCATTGGTTCTAATAACTTCCCCTGTACATTCCTTGGCATTACTGTCTGTGACATCTCATTTTTATTGTGTTAAAACACGGAAAAACGAGCCCTTAGGTATACACTTCTTTTACTTATTTCATTAAACGAGGGTCTCTATCTGGCAGACATGGTGTTATTAGGTTGTATACGAGGGACTATCAATCAGCTGCCCGCTCATAATAAGTTCACGTGCTACGTGACGCCAAATATGCGCATAAAAGATTGTTTTCACACTCGTCGCTTGGCTTATAGATAACGCTGACTGTCACTCCTACTTCTAAATTCACGTGTAAACCCGAGAAAGTGGATGGAGGGAAGGTCACTGTAGTAGTTCAGTGTTTAGAGCTTCGAACGCGTTATTTGAAGGTCGTAGGTTCGATTCCTGCTCACGGCTGGTTATTTTTTCATCCACTTTTCTTTCTTCTTATTTACATTTCATTGGTTCTAATAACTTCCCCTGTACATTCCTTGGCATTACTGTCTGTGACATCTCATTTTTATTATGTTAAAACACGGAAAAACGAGCGCTTAGGTATACACTTCTTTTCCTTATTTCATTAAACGAGGGTCTCGTACTGGCAGACTTGGTGTCATTAGGTTGTATATGAGGGACTATTCATCAGCTGCCCGCTCATAATAAGTTCACGTGCTACGTGACGCCAAACATGCGCATAAAAGAGTGTTTTCACACTCGTTGCTTGGCTTATAGATGGCGCTGACTGTCACTCGTACTTCTAAATTCACGTATAAACCCAAAAAATTGGATGGAGGGACAGCCGCTGTGGTAGCTCAATGGTTAGAGCAGCAGACGCGCTATTCGAAGGTCGTAGGTTCGATTCCTGCTCACGGCTGGTAATTTTTTATCCCCTTTCTTCTTATTTACATTTCATTGGTTCTAATATTTTCCCCTGTACATTCCTTGGCATTACTGTCTGTGACATCTTATTTTTATTGTGTTAAAACACGGAAAAACGAGCCCTTAGGTATACACTTCTTTTCCTTATTTCATTAAACGAGGGTCTCGTACTGGCAGACATGGTGTTATTAAGTTGTATACGAGGGACTATCAATCAGCTGCCCGCTCATAATAAGTTCACGTGCTACGTGACGCCGAATGTGCGCTTAAAAGAGTGTTTTCACACTCGTCGCTTGGCTTAGAGATGGCGCTGACTGTCACTCCTACTTCTAAATTCACGTATAAACCCAAAAAAGTGGATGGAGGGAAGGCCGCTGTGGTAGCTCAGTGGTTAGAGCAGCAGACGCGTTATTCGAAGGTCGTAGGTTCGATTCCTGCTCACAGCTGGTAATTTTTTATCCACTTTTCTTTCTTCTTATTTACATTTCATTGGTTTTAATAACTTCCCCTGTACATTTCTTGGCATTCCTGTCTGTGACATCTCATTATTATTGTGTTAAAACACGGAAAAACGAGCCCTTAGGTATACACTTCTTTCCCTTATTTCGTTAAGCGAGGGTCTCGTACTGGCCGACATGGTGTTATTAGGTTGTATAAGAGGGACTATCAATCAGCTACCCGCTCGTAATAAGTTCACGTGCTACGTGACGCCAAACGTGCGCATAAAAGAGTTTTTTCACACTGGTCGCTTGGCCTATAGATGGCGCTGACTGTCACTCCTCCTTCTAAATTCACGTGTAAACCCAAAAAAGTGGATAGAGGGAAGGCCGGGGTGATAGCTCAGTGGTTAGAGCATCGAACGCGTTATTCGAAGGCCGTAGGTTCGATTCCCGCTCACGGCTGGTTATTGTTTTTTCATCCACTTTTCTTTCTTCCTATATACATTTCATTGGTTCTAATATTTTCCACTGTACATTCCTTGGCATTATTGTCTGTGACATCTCATTAATATTGTGCTAAAACACGGAAAAACGAGCCCCTAGGTATCCACTTTATTACCTTATTTCAATGAACGAGGGTCTCGTACTGGCAGACTTGGTGTCATTAGGTTGTATACGAGGGATTACTAATCAGCTGCCCGCTCATAATAAGTTCACGTGCTACGTGACGCCAAACATGCGCATAAAAGAGTGTTTTCACAGTCGTCGCTTGGCCTATAGATGGCGCTGACTGTCACTCCTACTTCAAAATTCACGTATAAACCCAAAAAAGTGGATGGAGGGAAGGTCGCTGTAGTAGCTCAGTAGTTAGAGCTTCGAACGCGTTATTCGAAGGTCGTAGGTTCAGTTCCTGCTCACGGCTGGTTATTTTTTCATCCACTTTTCTTTCTTCCTATTTACATTTCATTGCTTCTAATAACTTCCCCTGTACATTCCTTGGCATTACTGTCTGTGACATCTCATTTTTATTGTGTTAAAACACGGAAAAACGAGCCCTTAGGTATACACTTCTTTGCCTTATTTCATTAAACGAGGGTCTCGTACTGGCAGACTTGGTGTCATTAGGTTGTATATGAGGGACTATTAATCAGCTGCCCGCTCATAACAGGTTCACGTGCTACGTGACGCCAAACGTGCGCATAAAAGAGTGTTTTCACACTCGTCGCTTGGCTTATAGATGGCGCTGACTGTCACTCCTACATCTAAACTCACGTATAAACCCAAAAAAGTAGATGTACGGAAGGCCGTGGTGATAGCTCAGTGGTTAGAGCATCGAACGCGTTATTCGAAGGCCGTAGGTTCGATTCCTGCTCACGGCTGGTTAGTTTTTCATCCACTTTTCTTTCTTCTTATTTACATTTCATTGGTTTTAATAACTTCCCCTGTACATTTCTTGGCATTCCTGTCTGTGACATCTCATTATTATTGTGTTAAAACACGGAAAAACGAGCCCTTAGGTATACACTTCTTTCCCTTATTTCGTTAAGCGAGGGTCTCGTACTGGCCGACATGGTGTTATTAGGTTGTATAAGAGGGACTATCAATCAGCTACCCGCTCGTAATAAGTTCACGTGCTACGTGACGCCAAACGTGCGCATAAAAGAGTTTTTTCACACTGGTCGCTTGGCCTATAGATGGCGCTGACTGTCACTCCTCCTTCTAAATTCACGTGTAAACCCAAAAAAGTGGATAGAGGGAAGGCCGCGGTGATAGCTCAGTGGTTAGAGCATCGAACGCGTTATTCGAAGGCCGTAGGTTCGATTCCGGCTCACGGCTGGTTATTGTTTTTTCATCCACTTTTCTTTCTTCCTATATACATTTCATTGGTTCTAATATTTTCCACTGTACATTCCTTGGCATTATTGTCTGTGACATCTCATTAATATTGTGCTAAAACACGGAAAAACGAGCCCCTAGGTATCCACTTTATTACCTTATTTCAATGAACGAGGGTCTCGAACTGGCAGACTTGGTGTCATTAGGTTGTATACGAGGGACTACTAATCAGCTGCCCGCTCATAATAAGTTCACGTGCTACGTGACGCCAAACATGCGCATAAAAGAGTGTTTTCACAGTCGTCGCTTGGCCTTTAGATGGCGCTGACTGTCACTCCTACTTCAAAATTCACGTATAAACCCAAAAAAGTGGATGGAGGGAAGGTCGCTGTAGTAGCTCAGTAGTTAGAGCTTCGAACGCGTTATTAGAAGGTCGTAGGTTCAGTTCCTGCTCACGGCTGGTTATTTTTTCATCCACTTTTCTTTCTTCCTATTTACATTTCATTGCTTCTAATAACTTCCCCTGTACATTCCTTGGCATTACTGTCTGTGACATCTCATTTTATTGTGTTAAAACACGGAAAAACGAGCGCTTAGGTATACACTTCTTTTCCTTATTTCATTAAACGAGGGTCTCGTACTGGCAGACTTGGTGTCATTAGGTTGTATATGAGGGACTATTCATCAGCTGCCCGCTCATAATAAGTTCACGTGCTACGTGACGCCAAACATGCGCATAAAAGAGTGTTTTCACACTCGTTGCTTGGCTTATAGATGGCGCTGACTGTCACTCGTACTTCTAAATTCACGTATAAACCCAAAAAATTGGATGGAGGGAAAGCCGCTGTGGTAGCTCAGTGGTTAGAGCAGCAGACGCGCTATTCGAAGGTCGTAGGTTCGATTCCTGCTCACGGCTGGTAATTTTTTATCCCCTTTCTTCTTATTTACATTTCATTGGTTCTAATATTTTCCCCTGTACATTCCTTGGCATTACTGTCTGTGACATCTTATTTTTATTGTGTTAAAACACGGAAAAACGAGCCCTTAGGTATACACTTCTTTTCCTTATTTCATTAAACGAGGGTCTCGTACTGGCAGACATGGTGTTATTAAGTTGTATACGAGGGACTATCAATCAGCTGCCCGCTCATAATAAGTTCACGTGCTACGTGACGCCGAATGTGCGCTTAAAAGAGTGTTTTCACACTCGTCGCTTGGCTTAGAGATGGCGCTGACTGTCACTCCTACTTCTAAATTCACGTATAAACCCAAAAAAGTGGATGGAGGGAAGGCCGCTGTGGTAGCTCAGTGGTTAGAGCAGCAGACGCGTTATTCGAAGGTCGTAGGTTCGATTCCTGCTCACAGCTGGTAATTTTTTATCCACTTTTTTTCTTCCTATTTACATTTTATTGGCTCTACTAACTTCCCCTGTACATTTCTTGGCATTACTGTCTGTTACATCTCATTATAATTGTGTTAAAACACGGAAAAACGAGCCCTTAGGTATACACTTCTTTCCCTTATTTCGTTAAACGAGGGTCTCGTACTGGCAGACATGGTGTTATTAGGTTGTATACGAGGAACTATCAATCAGCTGCCCGCTCATAATAAGTTCACGTGCTACGTGACGCCAAACGTGCGCATAAAAGAGTGTTTTCACACTCGTCGCTTGGCTTATAGATGGCGCTGACTGTCACTCCTACATCTAAACTCACGTATAAACCCAAAAAAGTAGATGTACGGAAGGCCGTGGTGATAGCTCAGTGGTTAGAGCATCGAACGCGTTATTCGAAGGCCGTAGGTTCGATTCCTGCTCACGGCTGGTTAGTTTTTCATTCACTTTTCTTTCTTCTTATTTACATTTCATTGGTTTTAATAACTTCCCCTGTACATTTCTTGGCATTCCTGCCTGTGACATCTCATTATTATTGTGTTAAAACACGGAAAAACGAGCCCTTAGGTATACACTTCTTTCCCTTATTTCGTTAAGCGAGGGTCTCGTACTGGCCGACATGGTGTTATTAGGTTGTATAAGAGGGACTATCAATCAGCTACCCGCTCGTAATAAGTTCACGTGCTACGTGACGCCAAACGTGCGCATAAAAGAGTTTTTTCACACTGGTCGCTTGGCCTATAGATGGCGCTGACTGTCACTCCTCCTTCTAAATTCACGTGTAAACCCAAAAAAGTGGATAGAGGGAAGGCCGCGGTGATAGCTCAGTGGTTAGAGCATCGAACGCGTTATTCGAAGGCCGTAGGTTCGATTCCCGCTCACGGCTGGTTATTGTTTTTTCATCCACTTTTCTTTCTTCCTATATACATTTCATTGGTTCTAATATTTTCCACTGTACATTCCTTGGCATTATTGTCTGTGACATCTCATTAATATTGTGCTAAAACACGGAAAAACGAGCCCCTAGGTATCCACTTTATTACCTTATTTCAATGAACGAGGGTCTCGTACTGGCAGACTTGGTGTCATTAGGTTGTATACGAGGGACTACTAATCAGCTGCCCGCTCATAATAAGTTCACGTGCTACGTGACGCCAAACATGCGCATAAAAGAGTGTTTTCACAGTCGTCGCTTGGCCTATAGATGGCGCTGACTGTCACTCCTACTTCAAAATTCACGTATAAACCCAAAAAAGTGGATGGAGGGAAGGTCGCTGTAGTAGCTCAGTAGTTAGAGCTTCGAACGCGTTATTCGAAGGTCGTAGGTTCAGTTCCTGCTCACGGCTGGTTATTTTTTCATCCACTTTTCTTTCTTCCTATTTACATTTCATTGCTTCTAATAACTTCCCCTGTACATTCCTTGGCATTACTGTCTGTGACATCTCATTTTTATTGTGTTAAAACACGGAAAAACGAGCCCTTAGGTATACACTTCTTTGCCTTATTTCATTAAACGAGGGTCTCGTACTGGCAGACTTGGTGTCATTAGGTTGTATATGAGGGACTATTAATCAGCTGCCCGCTCATAACAGGTTCACGTGCTACGTGACGCCAAACATGCGCATAAAAGAGTGTTTTCACACTCGTTGCTTGGCTTATAGATGGCGCTGACTGTCACTCGTGCTTCTAAATTCACGTATAAACCCAAAAAATTGGGTGGAGGGAAAGCCACTTCGGTAGCTCAGTGGTTAGAGCAGCAGACGCGTTATTCGAAGGTCGTATGTTCGATTCCTGCTCACGGCTGGTAATTGTTTATCCACTTTCTTTCTTCCTATTTACATTTCATTGGTTTTAATAACTTCCCCTGTACATTTCTTGGCATTCCTGTCTGTGACATCTCATTATTATTGTGTTAAAACACGGAAAAACGAGCCCTTAGGTATACACTTCTTTCCCTTATTTCGTTAAGCGAGGGTCTCGTACTGGCCGACATGGTGTTATTAGGTTGTATAAGAGGGACTATCAATCAGCTACCCGCTCGTAATAAGTTCACGTGCTACGTGACGCCAAACGTGCGCATAAAAGAGTTTTTTCACACTGGTCGCTTGGCCTATAGATGGCGCTGACTGTCACTCCTCCTTCTAAATTCACGTGTAAACCCAAAAAAGTGGATGGAGGGAAGGTCGCTGTAGTAGCTCAGTAGTTAGAGCTTCGAACGCGTTATTCGAAGGTCGTAGGTTCAGTTCCTGCTCACGGCTGGTTATTTTTTCATCCACTTTTCTTTCTTCCTATTTACATTTCATTGCTTCTAATAACTTCCCCTGTACATTCCTTGGCATTACTGTCTGTGACATCTCATTTTTATTGTGTTAAAACACGGAAAAACGAGCCCTTAGGTATACACTTCTTTGCCTTATTTCATTAAACGAGGGTCTCGTACTGGCAGACTTGGTGTCATTAGGTTGTATATGAGGGACTATTAATCAGCTGCCCGCTCATAACAGGTTCACGTGCTACGTGACGCCAAACATGCGCATAAAAGAGTGTTTTCACACTCGTTGCTTGGCTTATAGATGGCGCTGACTGTCACTCGTGCTTCTAAATTCACGTATAAACCCAAAAAATTGGGTGGAGGGAAAGCCACTTCGGTAGCTCAGTGGTTAGAGCAGCAGACGCGTTATTCGAAGGTCGTAGGTTCGCTTCCTGCTCACGGCTGGTAATTTTTTATCCACTTTCTTTCTTCCTATTTACATTTTATTGGCTCTACTAACTTCCCTTGTACATTTCTTGGCATTACTGTCTCTTACATCTCATTATAATTGTGTTAAAACACGGAAAAACGAGCCCTTAGGTATACACTTCTTTCCCTTATTTCGTTAAACGAGGGTCTCGTACTGGCAGACATGGTGTTATTAGGTTGTATACGAGGGACTATCAATCAGCTGCACGCTCATAATAAGCTCACGTGCCACGTGACGCCAAATGTGCGCATAAAAGAGTGTTTTCACACTCGTCACTTGGCTTATAGATGGCGCTGACTGTCACTCCTACTTCTAAATTCACGTATAAACCCAAAAAAGTGGATGGAGGGAAGGTCGCTGTAGTAGCTCAGTGGTTAGAGCATCGAACGCGTTATTCGAAGGTCGTAGGTTCGATTCCTGTTCACGGCTGGTTATTGTTTTTTCATCAACTTTTCTTTCTTCCTATTTACATTTCATTGGTTCTAATAATTTCCCCTGTACATTCCTTGGCATTACTGTCTGTGACATCTCATTAATATTGTGTTAAAACACGGAAAAACGAGCCCTTCGGTATACACTTATTTCCCTTATTTCAATGAACGAGGGTCTCGTACTGGCAGACTTGGTGTCATTAGGTTGTATATGAGGGACTATTAATGAGCTGCCCACTCATAATAAGTTAACGTGCTACGTGACGCCAAACATGCGCATAAAACAGTGTTTTCACACTTGTTGCTTGGCTTATAGATGGTGCTGACTGTCACTCGTACTTCTAAATTCACGTATAAACCCAAAAAATTGGATGGAGGGAAAGCCGCTGTGGTAGCTTAGTGGTTAGAGCAGCAGACGCGCTATTCGAAGGTCGTAGGTTCAATTCCTGCTCACGGCTGGTAATTTTTATCCCCTTTCTTCTTATTTACATTTCATTGGTTCTAATAATTTTCCCTGTACATTCCTTGGCATTACTGTCTGTGACATCTCATTATTATTGTGTTAAAACACGGAAAAACGAGCCCTTAGGTATACACTTATTTCCCTTATTTCAATGAACGAGGGTCTCGTACTGGCAGACTTGGTGTCATTAGGTTGTATACGAGGGACTATCAATCAGCTGCCCGCTCATAATAGGTTCACGTGCTACGTGATGCCAAACGTGCGCATAAAAGAGTGTTTTCACACTCGTCGCTTGGCTTATAGATGGCGCTGACTGTCACTCCTACATCTCAATTCACGTATAAACCCAAAAAAGTGGATGTAGGGATGGCCGCTGTGGTAGCTCAGTGGTTAGAGCATCGAACGCGTTATTCGAAGGTCGTAGGTTCGATTCCTGCACACGGCTGGTTATTTTTTCATCCACTTTTCTTTCTTCCTAATTACATTTCATTGGTTCTAATAACTTTCCCTGTGCAATCCTTGGCATTACTGTCTGTTACATCTCATTAATATTGTGTTAAAACACGGAAAAACGAGCCCTTAGGTATACACTTCTTTGCCTTATTTCATTAAACGAGGGTCTCGTACTGGCAGACTTGGTGTCATTAGGTTGTATATGAGGGACTATTAATCAGCTGCCCGCTCATAACAGGTTCACGTGCTACGTGACGCCAAACATGCGCATAAAAGAGTGTTTTCACACTCGTTGCTTGGCTTATAGATGGCGCTGACTGTCACTCGTGCTTCTAAATTCACGTATAAACCCAAAAAATTGGGTGGAGGGAAAGCCACTTCGGTAGCTCAGTGGTTAGAGCAGCAGACGCGTTATTCGAAGGTCGTAGGTTCGCTTCCTGCTCACGGCTGGTAATTTTTTATCCACTTTCTTTCTTCCTATTTACATTTTATTGGCTCTACTAACTTCCCTTGTACATTTCTTGGCATTACTGTCTCTTACATCTCATTATAATTGTGTTAAAACACGGAAAAACGAGCCCTTAGGTATACACTTCTTTCCCTTATTTCGTTAAACGAGGGTCTCGTACTGGCAGACATGGTGTTATTAGGTTGTATACGAGGGACTATCAATCAGCTGCACGCTCATAATAAGCTCACGTGCCACGTGACGCCAAATGTGCGCATAAAAGAGTGTTTTCACACTCGTCACTTGGCTTATAGATGGCGCTGACTGTCACTCCTACTTCTAAATTCACGTATAAACCCAAAAAAGTGGATGGAGGGAAGGTCGCTGTAGTAGCTCAGTGGTTAGAGCATCGAACGCGTTATTCGAAGGTCGTAGGTTCGATTCCTGTTCACGGCTGGTTATTGTTTTTTCATCAACATTTCTTTCTTCCTATTTACATTTCATTGGTTCTAATAATTTCCCCTGTACATTCCTTGGCATTACTGTCTGTGACATCTCATTATTATTGTGTTAAAACACGGAAAAACGAGCCCTTCGGTATACACTTATTTCCCTTATTTCAATGAACGAGGGTCTCGTACTGGCAGACTTGGTGTCATTAGGTTGTATATGAGGGACTATTAATCAGCTGCCCGCTCATAATAAGTTCACGTGCTACGTGACGCCAAACATGCGCATAAAAGAGTGTTTTCACACTCGTTGCTTGGCTTATAGATGGCGCTGACTGTCACTCGTACTTCTAAATTCACGTATAAACCCAAAAAATTGTATGGAGGGAAAGCCGCAGTGGTAGCTCAGTGGTTAGAGCAGCAGACGCGCTATTCGAAGGTCGTAGGTTCGATTCCTGCTCACGGCTGGTAATTTTTTATCCCCTTTCTTCTTATTTACATTTCATTGGTTCTAATAACTTCCCCTGTACATTCCTTGGCATTACTGTCTGTGACATCTTATTTTTATTGTGTTAAAACACGGAAAAACGAGCCCTTAGGTATACACTTTTTTTCCTTATTTCATTAAACGAGGGTCTCGTACTGGCAGACGTGGTGTTATTAGGTTGTATATGAGGAACTATTAATCAGCTGCCCGCTCATAATAAGTTCACGTGCTATGTGACGCCCAGCATGCGCATAAAAGAATGTTTTCACACTCGTCGCTTGGCTTATAGATGGCGCTGACTGTCACTTCAACTTCTAAATTCACGTATAAACCCAAAAAAGGGGATGGAGGGAAGGCCGCTGTGGTAGCTCAGTGGTTAGAGCAGCAGGCGCGTTATTATAAGGTCGTAGGTTTTAATTCTGCTCACGGCTGGTTATTTTTTCATCCACATTTCTTTCTTCCTATTTACATTTCATTGGTTCTAATAATATCCCCTGTACATTCCTTGGCATTACTGTCTGTTACATCTCATTATTATTGTGTTAAACACGGAAAAACGAGCCCTTAGCTACACACTTCTTTCCCTTATTTCAATAAACGAGGGTCTCATACTGGCAGACTTGGTGTCATTAGGTTGTATACGAGGGACTACTAATGAGCTGCCCCTCTCATAATAAGCTCACGTGCTACGTGACGCCAAACATGCGCATAAAAGAGTGTTTTCACACTCGTCGCTTGGCTTATAGATAACGCTGAATGTCACTCCTACTTCTAAATTCACGTGTAAACCCGAGAAAGTGGATGGAGGGAAGGTCGCTGTAGTAGCTCAGTGGTTAGAGCTTTGAACGCGTTATTTGAAGGTCGTAGGTTCGATTCCTGCTCACGGCTGGTTATTTTTTCATCCACTTTTCTTTCTTCTTATTTACACTTCATTGGTTCTAATAACTTCCCCTGTACATTCCTTGGCATTACTGTCTGTGACATCTCATTTTTATTGTGTTAAAACACGAAAAACGAGCCCTTAGGTATACACTTCTTTTCCTTATTTCATTAAACGAGGGTCTCGTACTGGCAGACTTGGTGTCATTAGGTTGTATATGAGGGACTATTAATGAGCTGCCCACTCATAATAAGTTAACGTGCTACGTGACGCCAAACATGCGCATAAAAGAGTGTTTTCACACTCGTTGCTTGGCTTATAGATGGTGCTGACTGTCACTCGTACTTCTAAATTCACGTATAAACCCAAAAAATTGGATGGAGGGAAAGCCGCTGTGGTAGCTTAGTGGTTAGAGCAGCAGACGCGCTATTCGAAGGTCGTAGGTTCAATTCCTGCTCACGGCTGGTAATTTTTATCCCCTTTCTTCTTATTTACATTTCATTGGTTCTAATAATTTTCCCTGTACATTCCTTGGCATTACTGTCTGTGACATCTCATTATTATTGTGTTAAAACACGGAAAAACGAGCCCTTAGGTATACACTTATTTCCCTTATTTCAATGAACGAGGGTCTCGTACTGGCAGACTTGGTGTCATTAGGTTGTATACGAGGGACTATCAATCAGCTGCCCGCTCATAATAGGTTCACGTGCTACGTGATGCCAAACGTGCGCATAAAAGAGTGTTTTCACACTCGTCGCTTGGCTTATAGATGGCGCTGACTGTCACTCCTACATCTCAATTCACGTATAAACCCAAAAAAGTGGATGTAGGGATGGCCGCTGTGGTAGCTCAGTGGTTAGAGCATCGAACGCGTTATTCGAAGGTCGTAGGTTCGATTCCTGCACACGGCTGGTTATTTTTTCATCCACTTTTCTTTCTTCCTAATTACATTTCATTGGTTCTAATAACTTTCCCTGTGCAATCCTTGGCATTACTGTCTGTTACATCTCATTAATATTGTGTTAAAACATAGAAAACCGAGCCCTTAGGTATACACTTCTTTCCCTTATTTCATTAAACGAGGGTCTCGTACTGGCAGACTTGGTGTCATTAGGTTGTATATGAGGAACTATTAATCAGCTGCCCGCTCATAATAAGTTCACGTGCTACGTGACGCCCAACATGCGCATAAAAGAGTGTTTTCACACTCGTCGCTTGGCTTATAGATGGCGCTGACTGTCACTCCTACTTTTAAATTCACGTGTAAACCCGAGAAAGTGGATGGAGGGAAGGTCGCTGTAGTAGCTCAGTGGTTAGAGCTCCGAACGCGTTATTTGAAGGTCGTAGGTTCGATTCCTGCTCACGGCTGGTTATTTTTTCATCCACTTTTCTTTCTTCTTATTTACATTTCATTGGTTCTAATAACTTCCCCTGTACATTCCTTGGCATTACTGTCTGTGACATCTCATTTTTATTGTGTTAAAACACGGAAAAACGAGCCCTTAGGTATACACTTCTTTTCCTTATTTCATTAAACGAGGGTCTCGTACTGGCAGACTTGGTGTCATTAGGTTGTATATGAGGGACTAATAATCAGCTGCCCGCTCATAATAAGTTCACGTGCTACGTGACGCCAAACATGCGCATAAAAGAGTGTTTTCACACTCGTTGCTTGGCTTATAGATGGCGCTGACTATCACTCGTACTTCTAAATTCACGTATAAACCCAAAAAATTGTATGGAGGGAAAGCCGCAGTGGTAGCTCAGTGGTTAGAGCAGCAGACGCGCTATTCGAAGGTCGTAGGTTCGATTCCTGCTCACGGCTGGTAATTTTTTATCCCCTTTCTTCTTATTTACATTTCATTGGTTCTAATAACTTCCCCTGTACATTCCTTGGCATTACTGTCTGTGACATCTTATTTTTATTGTGTTAAAACACGGAAAAACGAGCCCTTAGGTATACACTTTTTTTCCTTATTTCATTAAACGAGGGTCTCGTACTGGCAGACATGGTGTTATTAGGTTGTATATGAGGAACTATTAATCAGCTGCCCGCTCATAATAAGTTCACGTGCTATGTGACGCCCAACATGCGCATAAAAGAGTGTTTTCACACTCGTCGCTTGGCTTATAGATGGCGCTGACTGTCACTCCAACTTCTAAATTCACGTGTAAACCCAAAAATGTGGATGTAGGGAAGGCCGCTGTGGTAGCTCAGTGGTTAGAGCATCGAACGCGTTATTCGAAGGTCGTAGGTTCGATTTCTGCACACGGCTGGTTATTTTTTCATCCACTTTTCTTTCTTCCTAATTACATTTCATTGGTTCTAATAACTTTCCCTGTGCAATCCTTGGCATTACTGTCTGTTACATCTCATTAATATTGTGTTAAAACATAGAAAACCGAGCCCTTAGGTATACACTTCTTTCCCTTATTTCATTAAACGAGGGTCTCGTACTGGCAGACTTGGTGTCATTAGGTTGTATATGAGGAACTATTAATCAGCTGTCCGCTCATAATAAGTTCACGTGCTACGTGACGCCCATCATGCGCATAAAAGAGTGTTTTCACCCTCGTCGCTTGGCTCATAGATGGCGCTGACTGTCACTCCAACTTCTAAATTCACGTATAAACCCAAAAACGGGGATGGAGGGAAGGCCGCTGTGGTAGCTCAGTGGTTAGAGCAGCAGACGCGTTATTAGAAGGTCGTAGGTTCGAATTCTGCTCACGGCTGGTTATTTTTTCATCCACATTTCTTTCTTCCTATTTACATTTCATTGGTTCTAATAATATCCCCTGTAAATTCCTTGGCATTACTGTCTGTGACATCTTATTTTTATTGTGTTAAAACACGAAAAAACGAGCCCTTAGGTATACACTTTTTTTCCTTATTTCATTAAACGAGGGTCTCGTACTGGCAGACATGGTGTTATTAGGTTGTATACGAGGGACTATCAATCAGCTGCCCGCTCATAATAAGTTCACGTGCTACGTGACCCCGAATGTGCGCATAAAAGAGTGTTTTCACACTCGTCGCTTGGCCTATAGATGGCGCTTACTGTCACTCGTACTTCTAAATTCACGTATAAACACAAAAAATTGGATAGAGGGAAAGCTGCTGTGGTAGCTCAGTGGTTAGAGCAGCAGACGCGCTATTCGAAGGTCGTAGGTTCGATTCCTGCTCACGGCTGGTAATTTTTTATCCACTTTCTTCTTATTTACATTTCATTGGTTCTAATAACTTCCCCTGTACATTTCTTGGCATTACTGTCTGTGACATCTCATTTTTATTGTGTTAAAACACGGAAAAACGAGCCCTTAGGTATACACTTCTTTTACTTATTTCATTAAACGAGGGTCTCTATCTGGCAGACTTGGTGTTATTAGGTTGTATACGAGGGACTATCAATCAGCTGCCCGCTCATAATAAGTTCACGTGCTACGTGACGCCAAATGTGCGCATAAAAGAGTGTTTTCACACTCGTCGCTTGGCTTATAGATGGCGCTGACTGTCACTCCTACTTCTAAATTCACGTATAAACCCAAAAAAGCGAATGGAGGGAAGGCCGCTGTGGTAGCTCAGTGATTAGAGCAGCAGACGCGTTATTCGAAGGTCGTAGGTTCGATTCCTGCTCACGGCTGGTAATCTTTTATCCACTTTCTTTGTTCTTATTTACATTTCATTGGTTCTAATGACTTCCCCTGTACATTCCTTGGCATTACTGTCTGTTACATCTCATTATAATTGTGTTAAAACACGGAAAAACGAGCCCTTAGGTATACACTTCTTTCCCTTATTTCGTTAAACGAGGGTCTCGTACTGGCAGACATGGTGTCATTAGGTTGTATACGAGGGACTACTAATCAGCTGCCCGCTCATAATAAGTTCACGTGCTACTTGACGCCAAATATGCGCATAAAGGATTGTTTTCACACTCGTCGCTTGGCTTATAGATAACGCTGACTGTCACTCCTACTTCTAAATTCACGTGTAAACCCGAGAAAGTGGATGGAGGGAAGGTCACTGTAGTAGCTCAGTGGTTAGAGCTTCGAACGCGTTATTTGAAGGTCGTAGGTTCGATTCCTGCTCACGGCTGGTTATTTTTTCATCCACTTTTCTTTCTTCTTATTTACATTTCATTGGTTCTAATAACTTGCCCTGTACATTCCTTGGCATTACTGTCTGTGACATCTCATTTTTATTGTGTTAAAACACGGAAAAACGAGCGCTTAGGTATACACTTCTTTTCCTTATTTCATTAAACGAGGGTCTCGTACTGGCAGACTTGGTGTCATTAGGTTGTATATGAGGGACTATTCATCAGCTGCCCGCTCATAATAAGTTCACGTGCTACGTGACGCCAAACATGCGCATAAAAGAGTGTTTTCACACTCGTTGCTTGGCTTATAGATGGCGCTGACTGTCATTCGTACTTCTAAATTCACGTATAAACCCAAAAAATTGGATGGAGGGAAAGCCGCTGTGGTAGCTCAGTGGTTAGAGCAGCAGACGCGCTATTCGAAGGTCGTAGGTTCGATTCCTGCTCACGGCTGGTAATTTTTTATCCCCTTTCTTCTTATTTACATTTCATTGGTTCTAATAACTTCCCCTGTACATTCCTTGGCATTACTGTCTGTGACATCTTATTTTTATTGTGTTAAAACACGGAAAAACGAGCCCTTAGGTATACACTTCTTTTCCTTATTTCATTAAACGAGGGTCTCGTACTGGCAGACATGGTGTTATTAAGTTGTATACGAGGGACTATCAATCAGCTGCCCGCTCATAATAAGTTCACGTGCTACGTGACGCCGAATGTGCGCTTAAAAGAGTGTTTTCACACTCGTCGCTTGGCTTAGAGATGGCGCTGACTGTCACTCCTGCTTCTAAATTCACGTATAAACCCAAAAAAGTGGATGGAGGGAAGGCCGCTGTGGTAGCTCAGTGGTTAGAGCAGCAGACGCGTTATTCGAAGGTCGTAGGTTCGATTCCTGCTCACGGCTGGTAATTTTTTATCCACTTTTTTTCTTCCTATTTACATTTTATTGGCTCTACTAACTTCCCCTGTACATTTCTTGGCATTACTGTCTGTTACATCTCATTATAATTGTGTTAAAACACGGAAAAACGAGCCCTTAGGTATACACTTCTTTCCCTTATTTCGTTAAACGAGGGTCTCGTACTGGCAGACATGGTGTTATTAGGTTGTATACGAGGAACTATCAATCAGCTGCCCGCTCTTAATAAGTTCACGTGCTACGTGACGCCAAACGTGCGCATAAAAGAGTGTTTTCACACTCGTCGCTTGGCTTATAGATGGCGCTGACTGTCACTCCTACATCTAAACTCACGTATAAACCCAAAAAAGTGGATGTACGGAAGGCCGCGGTGATAGCTCAGTGGTTAGAGCATCGAACGCGTTATTCGAAGGCCGTAGGTTCGATTCCTGCTCACGGCTGGTTAGTTTTTCATCCACTTTTCTTTCTTCTTATTTACATTTCATTGGTTTTAATAACTTCCCCTGTACATTTCTTGGCATTCCTGTCTGTGACATCTCATTATTATTGTGTTAAAACACGGAAAAACGAGCCCTTAGGTATACACTTCTTTCCCTTATTTCGTTAAGCGAGGGTCTCGTACTGGCCGACATGGTGTTATTAGGTTGTATAAGAGGGACTATCAATCAGCTACCCGCTCGTAATAAGTTCACGTGCTACGTGACGCCAAACGTGCGCATAAAAGAGTTTTTTCACACTGGTCGCTTGGCCTATAGATGGCGCTGACTGTCACTCCTCCTTCTAAATTCACGTGTAAACCCAAAAAAGTGGATAGAGGGAAGGCCGCGGTGATAGCTCAGTGGTTAGAGCATCGAACGCGTTATTCGAAGGCCGTAGGTTCGATTCCCGCTCACGGCTGGTTATTGTTTTTTCATCCACTTTTCTTTCTTCCTATATACATTTCATTGGTTCTAATATTTTCCACTGTACATTCCTTGGCATTATTGTCTGTGACATCTCATTAATATTGTGCTAAAACACGGAAAAACGAGCCCCTAGGTATCCACTTTATTACCTTATTTCAATGAACGAGGGTCTCGTACTGGCAGACTTGGTGTCATTAGGTTGTATACGAGGGACTACTAATCAGCTGCCCGCTCATAATAAGTTCACGTGCTACGTGACGCCAAACATGCGCATAAAAGAGTGTTTTCACAGTCGTCGCTTGGCCTATAGATGGCGCTGACTGTCACTCCTACTTCAAAATTCACGTATAAACCCAAAAAAGTGGATGGAGGGAAGGTCGCTGTAGTAGCTCAGTAGTTAGAGCTTCGAACGCGTTATTCGAAGGTCGTAGGTTCAGTTCCTGCTCACGGCTGGTTATTTTTTCATCCACTTTTCTTTCTTCCTATTTACATTTCATTGCTTCTAATAACTTCCCCTGTACATTCCTTGGCATTACTGTCTGTGACATCTCATTTTTATTGTGTTAAAACACGGAAAAACGAGCCTTTAGGTATACACTTCTTTGCCTTATTTCATTAAACGAGGGTCTCGTACTGGCAGACTTGGTGTCATTAGGTTGTATATGAGGGACTATTAATCAGCTGCCCGCTCATAACAGGTTCACGTGCTACGTGACGCCAAACATGCGCATAAAAGAGTGTTTTCACACTCGTTGCTTGGCTTATAGATGGCGCTGACTGTCACTCGTGCTTCTAAATTCACGTATAAACCCAAAAAATTGGGTGGAGGGAAAGCCACTTCGGTAGCTCAGTGGTTAGAGCAGCAGACGCGTTATTCGAAGGTCGTAGGTTCGATTCCTGCTCACGGCTGGTAATTTTTTATCCACTTTCTTTCTTCCTATTTACATTTTATTGGCTCTACTAACTTCCCTTGTACATTTCTTGGCATTACTGTCTCTTACATCTCATTATAATTGTGTTAAAACACGGAAAAACGAGCCCTTAGGTATACACTTCTTTCCCTTATTTCGTTAAACGAGGGTCTCGTACTGGCAGACATGGTGTTATTAGGTTGTATACGAGGGACTATCAATCAGCTGCACGCTCATAATAAGCTCACGTGCCACGTGACGCCAAATGTGCGCATAAAAGAGTGTTTTCACACTCGTCACTTGGCTTATAGATGGCGCTGACTGTCACTCCTACTTCTAAATTCACGTATAAACCCAAAAAAGTGGATGGAGGGAAGGTCGCTGTAGTAGCTCAGTGGTTAGAGCATCGAACGCGTTATTCGAAGGTCGTAGGTTCGATTCCTGTTCACGGCTGGTTATTGTTTTTTCATCAACTTTTCTTTCTTCCTATTTACATTTCATTGGTTCTAATAATTTCCCCTGTACATTCCTTGGCATTACTGTCTGTGACATCTCATTAATATTGTGTTAAAACACGGAAAAACGAGCCCTTCGGTATACACTTATTTCCCTTATTTCAATGAACGAGGGTCTCGTACTGGCAGACTTGGTGTCATTAGGTTGTATACGAGGGACTACTAATCAGCTGCCCGCTCATAATAGGTTCACGTGCTACGTGACGCCAAACATGCGCATAAAAGAGTATTTTCACAGTCGTCGCTTGGCTTATAGATGGCGCTGACTGTCACTCCTACTTCTGAATTCACGTATAAACCCAAAAGAGTGGATGGAGGGAAGGTCGCTGTAGTAGCTCAGTGGTTAGAGCAGCAGACGCGTTATTCGAAGGTCGTAGGTTCGATTCCTGCTCACGGCTGGTAATTTTTTATCCACTTTCTTTCTTCCTATTTACATTTCATTGGCTCTACTAACTTCCCCTGTACATTTCTTGGCATTACTGTCTGTTACATCTCATTATAATTGTGTTAAAACACGGAAAAACGAGCCCTCAGGTATACACTTCTTTCCCTTATTTCGTTAAACGAGGGTCTCGTACTGGCAGACATGGTGTTATTAGGTTGTATACGAGAGACTATCAATCAGCTGCCCGCTCGTAATAAGCTCACGTGCTACTTGACGCCAAATGTGCGCATAAAAGAGTGTTTTCACACTCGTCGCTTGGCTGATAGATGGCGCTGACTGTCACTCCTACATCTAAATTCACGTATAAACCCAAAAAAGTGGATATAGGGAAGGCCGCTGTGGTAGCTCAGTGGTTAGAGCATCGAAAGCGTTATTCGAAGGTCGTAGGTTCGATTCCTGCACACGGCTGGTTATTTTTTCATCCACTTTTCTTTCTTCCTAATTACATTTCACTGGTTCAAATAATTTACCCTGTACATTCCTTGGCATTACTGTCTGTTACATCTCATTAATATTGTGTTAAAACACGAAAAAACGAGCCCTTAGGTATACACTTATTTCCCTTATTTCAATGAACGAGGGTCTCGTACTGGCAGACTTGGTGTCATTAGGTTGTATACGAGGGACTACTAATCAGCTGCCCGCTCATAATAAGTTCACGTGCTACGTGACGCCAAACATGCGCATAAAAGATTGTTTTCACACTCGTCACTTGGCCTATAGATAACGCTGACTGTCACTCCTACTTCTAAATTCACGTGTAAACCCGAGAAAGTGGATGGAGGGAAGGTCGCTGTAGTAGCTCAGTGGTTAGAGCTTCGAACGCGTTATTTGACGGTCGTAGGTTCGTTTCCTGCTCACGGCTGGTTATTTTTTCATCCACTTTTCTTTCTTCTTATTTACATTTTATTGGTTCTAATAACTTCCTCTGTACATTCCTTGGCATTACTGTCTGTGACATCTCATTTTTATTGTGTTAAAACACGGAAAAACGAGCCCTTAGGTATACACTTCTTTTCCTTATTTCATTAAACAAGGGTCTCGTACTGGCAGACTTGGTGTCATTAGGTTGTATATGAGGGACTATTAATCAGCTGCCCGCTCATAATAAGTTCACGTGCTACGTGACGCCAAACATGCGCATTAAAGAGTGTTTTCACACTCGTTGCTTGGCTTATAGATGGCGCTGACTGTCACTCGTACTTCTAAATTTACGTATAAACCAAAAAAATTGGATGGAGGGAAAGCCGCTGTGGTAGCTCAGTGGTTAGAGCAGCAGACGCGCTATTCGAAGGTCGTAGGTTCGATTCCTGCTCACGGCTGGTAATTTTTTATCCCCTTTCTTCTTATTTACATTTCATTGGTTCTAATACCTTCCCCTGTACATTCCTTGGCATTACTGTCTGTGACATCTTATTTTTATTGTGTTAAAACACGGAAAAACGAGCCCTTAGGTATACACTTCTTTTCCTTATTTCATTAAACGAGGGTCTCGTACTGGCCGACATGGTGTTATTAGGTTGTATACGAGGGACTATCAATCAGCTACCCGCTCGTAATAAGTTCACGTGCTACGTGACGCCAAACGTGCGCATAAAAGAGTTTTTTCACACTGGTCGCTTGGCCTATAGATGACGCTGACTGTCACTCCTCCTTCTAAATTCACGTGTAAACCCAAAAAAGTGGATAGAGGGAAGGCCGCTGTGGTAGCTCAGTGGTTAGAGCATCGAACGCGTTATTCGAAGGCCGTAGGTTCGATTCCTGCTCACGGCTGGTTAGTTTTTCATCCGCTTTTCTTTCTTCTTATTTACATTTCATTGGTTTTAATAAGTTCCCCTGTACATTCTTTGGCATTCCTGTCTGTGACATCTCATTATTATTGCGTTAAAACACGGAAAAACGAGCCCTTAAGTATACACTTCTTTCCCTTATTTCGTTAAACGAGGGTCTCGTACTGGCCGACATGGTGTTATTAGGTTGTATACGAGGGACTATCAATCAGCTACCCACTCGTAATAAGTTCACGTGCTACGTGACGCCAAACGTGCGCATAAAAGAGTTTTTTCACACTGGTCGCTTGGCCTATAGATGGCGCTGACTGTCACTCCTCCTTCTAAATTCACGTGTAAACCCAAAAAAGTGGATAGAGGGAAGGCCGCGGTGATAGCTCAGTGGTTAGAGCATCGAAGGCGTTATTCGAAGGCCGTAGGTTCGATTCCCGCTCACGGCTGGTTATTGTTTTTTCATCCACTTTTCTTTCTTCCTATATACATTTCATTGGTTCTAATATTTTCCACTGTACATTCCTTGGCATTATTGTCTGTGACATCTCATTAATATTGTGCTAAAACACGGAAAAACGAGCCCCTAGGTATCCACTTTATTACCTTATTTCAATGAACGAGGGTCTCGTACTGGCAGACTTGGTGTCATTAGGTTGTATACGAGGGACTACTAATCAGCTGCCCGCTCATAATAAGTTCACGTGCTATGTGACGCCAAACATGCGCATAAAAGAGTGTTTTCACAGTCGTCGCTTGGCCTATAGATGGCGCTGACTGTCACTCCTACTTCAAAATTCACGTATAAACCCAAAAAAGTGGATGGAGGGAAGGTCGCTGTAGTAGCTCAGTAGTTAGAGCTTCGAACGCGTTATTCGAAGGTCGTAGGTTCAGTTCCTGCTCACGGCTGGTTATTTTTTCATCCACTTTTCTTTCTTCCTATTTACATTTCATTGCTTCTAATAACTTCCCCTGTACATTCCTTGGCATTACTGTCTGTGACATCTCATTTTTATTGTGTTAAAACACGGAAAAACGAGCCCTTAGGTATACACTTCTTTGCCTTATTTCATTAAACGAGGGTCTCGTACTGGCAGACTTGGTGTCATTAGGTTGTATATAAGGGACTATTAATCAGCTGCCCGCTCATAACAGGTTCACGTGCTACGTGACGCCAAACATGCGCATAAAAGAGTGTTTTCACACTCGTTGCTTGGCTTATAGATGGCGCTGACTGTCACTCGTGCTTCTAAATTCACGTATAAACCCAAAAAATTGGGTGGAGGGAAAGCCACTTCGGTAGCTCAGTGGTTAGAGCAGCAGACGCGTTATTCGAAGGTCGTAGGTTCGATTCCTGCTCACGGCTGGTAATTTTTTATCCACTTTCTTTCTTCCTATTTACATTTTATTGGCTCTACTAACTTCCCTTGTACATTTCTTGGCATTACTGTCTCTTACATCTCATTATAATTGTGTTAAAACACGGACAAACGAGCCCTTAGGTATACACTTCTTTCCCTTATTTCGTTAAACGAGGGTCTCGTACTGGCAGACATGGTGTTATTAGGTTGTATACGAGGGACTATCAATCAGCTGCACGCTCATAATAAGCTCACGTGCCACGTGACGCCAAATGTGCGCATAAAAGAGTGTTTTCACACTCGTCACTTGGCTTATAGATGGCGCTGACTGTCACTCCTACTTCTAAATTCACGTATAAACCCAAAAAAGTGGATGGAGGGAAGGTCGCTGTAGTAGCTCAGTGGTTAGAGCATCGAACGCGTTATTCGAAGGTCGTAGGTTCGATTCCTGTTCACGGCTGGTTATTGTTTTTTCATCAACTTTTCTTTCTTCCTATTTACATTTCATTGGTTCTAATAATTTCCCCTGTACATTCCTTGGCATTACTGTCTGTGACATCTCATTAATATTGTGTTAAAACACGGAAAAACGAGCCCTCAGGTATACACTTCTTTCCCTTATTTCGTTAAACGAGGGTCTCGTACTGGCAGACATGGTGTTATTAGGTTGTATACGAGAGACTATCAATCAGCTGCCCGCTCGTAATAAGCTCACGTGCTACTTGACGCCAAATGTGCGCATAAAAGAGTGTTTCCACACTCGTCGCTTGGCTGATAGATGGCGCTGACTGTCACTCCTACATCTAAATTCACGTATAAACCCAAAAAAGTGGATATAGGGAAGGCCGCTGTGGTAGCTCAGTGGTTAGAGCATCGAAAGCGTTATTCGAAGGTCGTAGGTTCGATTCCTGCTCACGGCTGGTTATTTTTTCATCCACTTTTCTTTCTTCTTATTTACATTTCATTGGTTCTAATAACTTCCCCTGTACATTCCTTGGCATTACTGTCTGTGACATCTCATTTTTATTGTGTTAAAACACGGAAAAACGAGCCCTTAGGTATACACTTCTTTTCCTTATTTCATTAAACGAGGGTCTCGTACTGGCAGACTTGGTATCATTAGGTTGTATATGAGGGACTAATAATCAGCTGCCCGCTCATAATAAGTTCACGTGCTACGTGACGCCAAACATGCGCATAAAAGAGTGTTTTCACACTCGTTGCTTGGCTTATAGATGGCGCTGACTGTCACTCGTACTTCTAAATTCACGTATAAACCCAAAAAATTGTATGGAGGGAAAGCCGCAGTGGTAGCTCAGTGGTTAGAGCAGCAGACGCGCTATTCGAAGGTCGTAGGTTCGATTCGTGCTCACGGCTGGTAATTTTTTATTCCCTTTCTTCTTATTTACATTTCATTGGTTCTAATAACTTCCCCTGTACATTCCTTGGCATTACTGTCAATGACATCTTATTTTTATTGTGTTAAAACACGGAAAAACGAGCCCTTAGGTATACACTTTTTTTCCTTATTTCATTAAACGAGGGTCTCGTACTGGCAGACATGGTGTTATTAGGTTGTATATGAGGAACTATTAATCAGCTGCCCGCTCATAATAAGTTCACGTGCTATGTGACGCCCAACATGCGCATAAAAGAGTGTTTTCACACTCGTCGCTTGGCTTATAGATGGCGCTGACTGTCACTCCAACTTCTAAATTCACGTATAAACCCAAAAAAGGGGATGGAGGGAAGGCCGCTGTGGTAGCTCAGTGGTTAGAGCAGCAGACGCGTTATTATAAGGTCGTAGGTTCTAATTCTGCTCACGGCTGGTTATTTTTTCATCCACATTTCTTTCTTCCTATTTACATTTCATTGGTTCTAATAATATCCCCTGTACATTCCTTGGCATTACTGTCTGTTACATCTCATTATTATTGTGTTAAACACGGAAAAACGAGCCCTTAGCTACACACTTCTTTCCCTTATTTCAATAAACGAGGGTCTCATACTGGCAGACTTGGTGTCATTAGGTTGTATACGAGGGACTACTAATGAGCTGCCCGCTCATAATAAGTTCACGTGCTAGGTGACGCCAAACATGCGCATAAAAGAGTGTTTTCACACTCGTCGCTTGGCTTATAGATAACGCTGAATGTCACTCCTACTTCTAAATTCACGTGTAAACCCGAGAAAGTGGATGGAGGGAAGGTCGCTGTAGTATCTCAGTGGTTAGAGCTTCGAACGCGTTATTTGAAGGTCGTAGGTTCGATTCCTGCTCACGGCTGGTTATTTTTTCATCCACTTTTCCTTCTTCCTAATTACATTTCATTGGTTCTAATAACTTTCCCTGTGCAATCCTTGGCATTACTGTCTGTTACATCTCATTAATATTGTGTTAAAACATAGAAAACCGAGCCCTTAGGTATACACTTCTTTCCCTTATTTCATTAAACGAGGGTCTCGTACTGGCAGACTTGGTGTCATTAGGTTGTATATGAGGAACTATTAATCAGCTGCCCGCTCATAATAAGTTCACGTGCTACGTGACGCCCATCATGCGCATAAAAGAGTGTTTTCACCCTCGTCGCTTGGCTCATAGATGGCGCTGACTGTCACTCCAACTTCTAAATTCACGTATAAACCCAAAAACGGGGATGGAGGGAAGGCCGCTGTGGTAGCTCAGTGGTTAGAGCAGCAGACGCGTTATTAGAAGGTCGTAGGTTCGAATTCTGCTCACGGCTGGTTATTTTTTCATCCACATTTCTTTCTTCCTATTTACATTTCATTGGTTCTAATAATATCCCCTGTAAATTCCTTGGCATTACTGTCTGTGACATCTTATTTTTATTGTGTTAAAACACGAAAAAACGAGCCCTTAGGTATACACTTTTTTTCCTTATTTCATTAAACGAGGGTCTCGTACTGGCAGACATGGTGTTATTAGGTTGTATACGAGGGACTATCAATCAGCTGCCCGCTCATAATAAGTTCACGTGCTACGTGACCCCGAATGTGCGCATAAAAGAGTGTTTTCACACTCGTCGCTTGGCCTATAGATGGCGCTTACTGTCACTCGTACTTCTAAATTCACGTATAAACCCAAAAAAAGTGGATGGAGGGAAGGCCGCTGTGGTAGCTCAGTGGTTAGAGCAGCAGACGCGTTATTCGAAGGTCGTAGGTTCGATTCCTGCTCACGGCTGGTAATTTTTTATCCACTTTTTTTCTTCCTATTTACATTTTATTGGCTCTACTAACTTCCCCTGTACATTCCTTGGCATTACTGTCTGTGACATCTCATTTTTATTGTGTTAAAACACGGAAAAACGAGCCTTTAGGTATACACTTCTTTGCCTTATTTCATTAAACGAGGGTCTCGTACTGGCAGACTTGGTGTCATTAGGTTGTATATGAGGGACTATTAATCAGCTGCCCGCTCATAACAGGTTCACGTGCTACGTGACGCCAAACATGCGCATAAAAGAGTGTTTTCACACTCGTTGCTTGGCTTATAGATGGCGCTGACTGTCACTCGTGCTTCTAAATTCACGTATAAACCCAAAAAATTGGGTGGAGGGAAAGCCACTTCGGTAGCTCAGTGGTTAGAGCAGCAGACGCGTTATTCGAAGGTCGTAGGTTCGATTCCTGCTCACGGCTGGTAATTTTTTATCCACTTTCTTTCTTCCTATTTACATTTTATTGGCTCTACTAACTTCCCTTGTACATTTCTTGGCATTACTGTCTCTTACATCTCATTATAATTGTGTTAAAACACGGAAAAACGAGCCCTTAGGTATACACTTCTTTCCCTTATTTCGTTAAACGAGGGTCTCGTACTGGCAGACATGGTGTTATTAGGTTGTATACGAGGGACTATCAATCAGCTGCACGCTCATAATAAGCTCACGTGCCACGTGACGCCAAATGTGCGCATAAAAGAGTGTTTTCACACTCGTCACTTGGCTTATAGATGGCGCTGACTGTCACTCCTACTTCTAAATTCACGTATAAACCCAAAAAAGTGGATGGAGGGAAGGTCGCTGTAGTAGCTCAGTGGTTAGAGCATCGAACGCGTTATTCGAAGGTCGTAGGTTCGATTCCTGTTCACGGCTGGTTATTGTTTTTTCATCAACTTTTCTTTCTTCCTATTTACATTTCATTGGTTCTAATAATTTCCCCTGTACATTCCTTGGCATTACTGTCTGTGACATCTCATTAATATTGTGTTAAAACACGGAAAAACGAGCCCTTCGGTATACACTTATTTCCCTTATTTCAATGAACGAGGGTCTCGTACTGGCAGACTTGGTGTCATTAGGTTGTATACGAGGGACTACTAATCAGCTGCCCGCTCATAATAGGTTCACGTGCTACGTGACGCCAAACATGCGCATAAAAGAGTATTTTCACAGTCGTCGCTTGGCTTATAGATGGCGCTGACTGTCACTCCTACTTCTGAATTCACGTATAAACCCAAAAGAGTGGATGGAGGGAAGGTCGCTGTAGTAGCTCAGTGGTTAGAGCAGCAGACGCGTTATTCGAAGGTCGTAGGTTCGATTCCTGCTCACGGCTGGTAATTTTTTATCCACTTTCTTCCTATTTACATTTCATTGGCTCTACTAACTTCCCCTGTACATTTCTTGGCATTACTGTCTGTTACATCTCATTATAATTGTGTTAAAACACGGAAAAACGAGCCCTCAGGTATACACTTCTTTCCCTTATTTCGTTAAACGAGGGTCTCGTACTGGCAGACATGGTGTTATTAGGTTGTATACGAGAGACTATCAATCAGCTGCCCGCTCGTAATAAGCTCACGTGCTACTTGACGCCAAATGTGCGCATAAAAGAGTGTTTTCGCACTCGTCGCTTGGCTGATAGATGGCGCTGACTGTCACTCCTACATCTAAATTCACGTATAAACCCAAAAAAGTGGATATAGGGAAGGCCGCTGTGGTAGCTCAGTGGTTAGAGCATCGAAAGCGTTATTCGAAGGTCGTAGGTTCGATTCCTGCACACGGCTGGTTATTTTTTCATCCACTTTTCTTTCTTCCTAATTACATTTCACTGGTTCAAATAATTTCCCCTGTACATTCCTTGGCATTACTGTCTGTTACATCTCATTAATATTGTGTTAAAACACGAAAAAACGAGCCCTTAGGTATACACTTATTTCCCTTATTTCAATGAACGAGGGTCTCGTACTGGCAGACTTGGTGTCATTAGGTTGTATACGAGGGACTACTAATCAGCTGCCCGCTCATAATAAGTTCACGTGCTACGTGACGCCAAACATGCGCATAAAAGATTGTTTTCACACTCGTCACTTGGCTTATAGATAACGCTGACTGTCACTCCTACTTCTAAATTCACGTGTAAACCCGAGAAAGTGGATGGAGGGAAGGTCGCTGTAGTAGCTCAGTGGTTAGAGCTTCGAACGCGTTATTTGAAAGTCGTAGGTTCGATTCCTGCTCACGGCTGGTTATTTTTTCATCCACTTTTCTTTCTTCTTATTTACATTTTATTGGTTCTAATAACTTCTTCTGTACATTCCTTGGCATTACTGTCTGTGACATCTCATTTTTATTGTGTTAAAACACGGAAAAACGAGCCCTTAGGTATACACTTCTTTTCCTTATTTCATTAAACAAGGGTCTCGTACTGGCAGACTTGGTGTCATTAGGTTGTATATGAGGGACTATTAATCAGCTGCCCGCTCATAATAAGTTCACGTGCTACGTGACGCCAAACATGCGCATAAAAGAGTGTTTTCACACTCGTTGCTTGGCTTATAGATGGCGCTGACTGTCACTCCTCCTTCTAAATTCACGTGTAAACCCAAAAAAGTGGATAGAGGGAAGGCCGCTGTAGTAGCTCAGTGGTTAGAGCATCGAACGCGTTATTCGAAGGTCGTAGGTTCAGTTCCTGCTCACGGCTGGTTATTTTTTCATCCACTTTTCTTTCTTCCTATTTACATTTCATTGCTTCTAATAACTTCCCCTGTACATTCCTTGGCATTACTGTCTGTGACATCTCATTTTTATTGTGTTAAAACACGGAAAAACGAGCCCTTAGGTATACACTTCTTTGCCTTATTTCATTAAACGAGGGTCTCGTACTGGCAGACTTGGTGTCATTAGGTTGTATATGAGGGACTATTAATCAGCTGCCCGCTCATAACAGGTTCACGTGCTACGTGACGCCAAACATGCGCATAAAAGAGTGTTTTCACACTCGTTGCTTGGCTTATAGATGGCGCTGACTGTCACTCGTGCTTCTAAATTCACGTATAAACCCGAAAAATTGGGTGGAGGGAAAGCCACTTCGGTAGCTCAGTGGTTAGAGCAGCAGACGCGTTATTCGAAGGTCGTAGGTTCGATTCCTGCTCACGGCTGGTAATTTTTTATCCACTTTCTTTCTTCCTATTTACATTTTATTGGCTCTACTAACTTCCCTTGTACATTTCTTGGCATTACTGTCTCTTACATCTCATTATAATTGTGTTAAAACACGGAAAAACGAGCCCCTAGGTATACACTTCTTTCCCTTATTTCGTTAAACGAGGGTCTCGTACTGGCAGACATGGTGTTATTAGGTTGTATACGAGGGACTATCAATCAGCTGCACGCTCATAATAAGCTCACGTGCCACGTGACGCCAAATGTGCGCATAAAAGAGTGTTTTCACACTCGTCACTTGGCTTATAGATGGCGCTGACTGTCACTCCTACTTCTAAATTCACGTATAAACCCAAAAAAGTGGATGGAGGGAAGGTCGCTGTAGTAGCTCAGTGGTTAGAGCATCGAACGCGTTATTCGAAGGTCGTAGGTTCGATTCCTGTTCACGGCTGGTTATTGTTTTTTCATCAACTTTTCTTTCTTCCTATTTACATTTCATTGGTTCTAATAATTTCCCCTGTACATTCCTTGGCATTACTGTCTGTGACATCTCAATAATATTGTGTTAAAACACGGAAAAACGAGCCCTTCGGTATACACTTATTTCCCTTATTTCAATGAACGAGGGTCTCGTACTGGCAGACTTGGTGTCATTAGGTTGTATACGAGGGACTACTAATCAGCTGCCCGCTCATAATAGGTTCACGTGCTACGTGACGCCAAACATGCGCATAAAAGAGTATTTTCACAGTCGTCGCTTGGCTTATAGATGGCGCTGACTGTCACTCCTACTTCTGAATTCACGTATAAACCCAAAAGAGTGGATGGAGGGAAGGTCGCTGTAGTAGCTCAGTGGTTAGAGCAGCAGACGCGTTATTCGAAGGTCGTAGGTTCGATTCCTGCTCACGGCTGGTAATTTTTTATCCACTTTCTTTCTTCCTATTTACATTTCATTGGCTCTACTAACTTCCCCTGTACATTTCTTGGCATTACTGTCTGTTACATCTCATTATAATTGTGTTAAAACACGGAAAAACGAGCCCTCAGGTATACACTTCTTTCCCTTATTTCGTTAAACGAGGGTCTCGTACTGGCAGACATGGTGTTATTAGGTTGTATACGAGAGACTATCAATCAGCTGCCCGCTCGTAATAAGCTCACGTGCTACTTGACGCCAAATGTGCGCATAAAAGAGTGTTTTCACACTCGTCGCTTGGCTGATAGATGGCGCTGACTGTCACTCCTACATCTAAATTCACGTATAAACCCAAAAAAGTGGATATAGGGAAGGCCGCTGTGGTAGCTCAGTGGTTAGAGCATCGAAAGCGTTATTCGAAGGTCGTAGGTTCGATTCCTGCACACGGCTGGTTATTTTTTCATCCACTTTTCTTTCTTCCTAATTACATTTCACTGGTTCAAATAATTTCCCCTGTACATTCCTTGGCATTACTGTCTGTTACATCTCATTAATATTGTGTTAAAACACGAAAAAACGAGCCCTTAGGTATACACTTATTTCCCTTATTTCAATGAACGAGGGTCTCGTACTGGCAGACTTGGTGTCATTAGGTTGTATACGAGGGACTACTAATCAGCTGCCCGCTCATAATAAGTTCACGTGCTACGTGACGCCAAACATGCGCATAAAAGATTGTTTTCACACTCGTCACTTGGCTTATAGATAACGCTGACTGTCACTCCTACTTCTAAATTCACGTGTAAACCCGAGAAAGTGGATGGAGGGAAGGTCGCTGTAGTAGCTCAGTGGTTAGAGCTTCGAACGCGTTATTTGAAGGTCGTAGGTTCGATTCCTGCTCACGGCTGGTTATTTTTTCATCCACTTTTCTTTCTTCTTATTTACATTTTATTGGTTCTAATAACTTCCTCTGTACATTCCTTGGCATTACTGTCTGTGACATCTCATTTTTATTGTGTTAAAACACGGAAAAACGAGCCCTTAGGTATACACTTCTTTTCCTTATTTCATTAAACAAGGGTCTCGTACTGGCAGACTTGGTGTCATTAGGTTGTATATGAGGGACTATTAATCAGCTGCCCGCTCATAATAAGTTCACGTGCTACGTGACGCCAAACATGCGCATAAAAGAGTGTTTTCACACTCGTTGCTTGGCTTATAGATGGCGCTGACTGTCACTCGTACTTCTAAATTTACGTATAAACCAAAAAAATTGGATGGAGGGAAAGCCGCTGTGGTAGCTCAGTGGTTAGAGCAGCAGACGCGCTATTCGAAGGTCGTAGGTTCGATTCCTGCTCACGGCTGGTAATTTTTTATCCCCTTTCTTCTTATTTACATTTCATTGGTTCTAATACCTTCCCCTGTACATTCCTTGGCATTACTGTCTGTGACATCTTATTTTTATTGTGTTAAAACACGGAAAAACGAGCCCTTAGGTATACACTTCTTTTCCTTATTTCATTAAACGAGGGTCTCGTACTGGCCGACATGGTGTTATTAGGTTGTATACGAGGGACTATCAATCAGCCACCCGCTCGTAATAAGTTCACGTGCTACGTGACGCCAAACGTGCGCATAAAAGAGTTTTTTCACACTGGTCGCTTGGCCTATAGATGACGCTGACTGTCACTCCTCCTTCTAAATTCACGTGTAAACCCAAAAAAGTGGATAGAGGGAAGGCCGCTGTGGTAGCTCAGTGGTTAGAGCATCGAACGCGTTATTCGAAGGCCGTAGGTTCGATTCCTGCTCACGGCTGGTTAGTTTTTCATCCGCTTTTCTTTCTTCTTATTTACATTTCATTGGTTTTAATAAGTTCCCCTGTACATTCTTTGGCATTCCTGTCTGTGACATCTCATTATTATTGCGTTAAAACACGGAAAAACGAGCCCTTAAGTATACATTTCTTTCCCTTATTTCGTTAAACGAGGGTCTCGTACTGGCCGACATGGTGTTATTAGGTTGTATACGAGGGACTATCAATCAGCTACCCGCTCGTAATAAGTTCACGTGCTACGTGACGCCAAACGTGCGCATAAAAGAGTTTTTTCACACTGGTCGCTTGGCCTATAGATGGCGCTGACTGTCACTCCTCCTTCTAAATTCACGTGTAAACCCAAAAAAGTGGATAGAGGGAAGGCCGCGGTGATAGCTCAGTGGTTAGAGCATCGAAAGCGTTATTCGAAGGCCGTAGGTTCGATTCCTGCTCACGGCTGGTTATTGTTTTTTCATCCACTTTTCTTTCTTCCTATTTACATTTCATTGGTTCTAATAATTTCCCCTGTACATTCCTTGGCATTACTGTCTGTGACATCTCATTAATATTGTGTTAAAACACGGAAAAACGAGCCCTTAGGTATACACTTGTTTCCCTTATTTCAATGAACGAGGGTCTCGTACTGGCAGACTTGGTGTCATTAGGTTGTAAACGAGGGACTACTAATCAGCTGCCCGCTCATAATAAACTTAGAAATTTGGCGCAACCTCGACTCACGCAAACACTCACACAAGCACACACACTTACACCAGAGCAACACACACGACACGCAGCGCTCGACACGCAGTGTGTGTTGTTCTGGTGTAAGTGTGTGTGCTTGTGTGAGTGTTTGCGTGAGTCGAGGTTGCGCCAAATTTCTAAGTATATGATGTATAACCAACTAGCCCAACAACAAGTTTTATTACGCTCATAATAAGTTCACGTGCTACGTGACGCCAAACATGCGCATAAAAGAGTGTTTTCACAGTCGTCGCTTGGCCTATAGATGGCGCTGACTGTCACTCCTACTTCTAAATTCAGTATAAACCCAAAAAAGTGGATGGAGGGAAGGTCGCTGTAGTAGCTCAGTGGTTAGAGCATCGAACGCGTTATTCGAAGGCCGTAGGTTCGATTCCCGCTCACGGCTGGTTATTGTTTTTTCATCCACTTTTCTTTCTTCCTATTTACATTTCATTGCTTCTAATAACTTCCCCTGTACAATCCTTGGCATTACTGTCTGTGACATCTCATTTTTATTGTGTTAAAACACGGAAAAACGAGCCCTTAGGTATACACTTCTTTGCCTTATTTCATTAAACGAGGGTCTCGTACTGGCAGACTTGGTGTCATTAGGTTGTATATGAGGGACTATTAATCAGCTGCCCGCTCATAACAGGTTCACGTGCTACGTGACGCCAAACATGCGCATAAAAGAGTGTTTTCACACTCGTTGCTTGGCTTATAGATGGCGCTGACTGTCACTCGTGCTTCTAAATTCACGTATAAACCAAAAAAATTGGGTGGAGGGAAAGCCACTTCGGTAGCTCAGTGGTTAGAGCAGCAGACGCGTTATTCGAAGGTCGTAGGTTCGATTCCTGCTCACGGCTGGTAATTTTTTATCCACTTTCTTTCTTCCTATTTACATTTTATTGGCTCTACTAACTTCCCTTGTACATTTCTTGGCATTACTGTCTCTTACATCTCATTATAATTGTGTTAAAACACGGAAAAACGAGCCCTTAGGTATACACTTCTTTCCCTTATTTCGTTAAACGAGGGTCTCGTACTGGCAGACATGGTGTTATTAGGTTGTATACGAGGGACTATCAATCAGCTGCACGCTCATAATAAGCTCACGTGCTACGTGACGCCAAATGTGCGCATAAAAGAGTGTTTTCACACTCGTCACTTGGCTTATAGATGGCGCTGACTGTCACTCCTACTTCTAAATTCACGTATAAACCCAAAAAAGTGGATGGAGGGAAGGTCGCTGTAGTAGCTCAGTGGTTAGAGCATCGAACGCGTTATTCGAAGGTCGTAGGTTCGATTCCTGCTCACGGCTGGTTATTGTTTTTTCATCAACTTTTCTTTCTTCCTATTTACATTTCATTGGTTCTAATAATTTCCCCTGTACATTCCTTGGCATTACTGTCTGTTACATCTCATTAATATTGTGTTAAAACACGGTAAAACGAGCCCTTAGGTATACACTTATTTCCCTTATTTCAATAAACGAGGGTCTCGTACTGGCAGACTTGGTGTCATTAGGTTGTATATGAGGGACTATTAATCAGCTGCCCGCTCATAATAAGTTCACGTGCTACGTGACGCCAAACATGCGCATAAAAGAGTGTTTTCACACTCGTTGCTTGGCTTATAGATGGCGCTGACTGTCACTCGTACTTCTAAATTTACGTATAAACCAAAAAAATTGGATGGAGGGAAAGCCGCTGTGGTAGCTCAGTGGTTAGAGCAGCAGACGCGCTATTCGAAGGTCGTAGGTTCGATTCCTGCTCACGGCTGGTAATTTTTTATCCCCTTTCTTCTTATTTACATTTCATTGGTTCTAATACCTTCCCCTGTACATTCCTTGGCATTACTGTCTGTGACATCTTATTTTTATTGTGTTAAAACACGGAAAAACGAGCCCTTAGGTATACACTTCTTTTCCTTATTTCATTAAACGAGGGTCTCGTACTGGCCGACATGGTGTTATTAGGTTGTATACGAGGGACTATCAATCAGCCACCCGCTCGTAATAAGTTCACGTGCTACGTGACGCCAAACGTGCGCATAAAAGAGTTTTTTCACACTGGTCGCTTGGCCTATAGATGACGCTGACTGTCACTCCTCCTTCTAAATTCACGTGTAAACCCAAAAAAGTGGATAGAGGGAAGGCCGCTGTGGTAGCTCAGTGGTTAGAGCATCGAACGCGTTATTCGAAGGCCGTAGGTTCGATTCCTGCTCACGGCTGGTTAGTTTTTCATCCGCTTTTCTTTCTTCTTATTTACATTTCATTGGTTTTAATAAGTTCCCCTGTACATTCTTTGGCATTCCTGTCTGTGACATCTCATTATTATTGCGTTAAAACACGGAAAAACGAGCCCTTAAGTATACACTTCTTTCCCTTATTTCGTTAAACGAGGGTCTCGTACTGGCCGACATGGTGTTATTAGGTTGTATACGAGGAACTATCAATCAGCTGCGCGCTCATAATAAGTTCACGTGCTACGTGACGCCAAACGTGCGCATAAAAGAGTTTTTTCACACTGGTCGCTTGGCCTATAGATGGCGCTGACTGTCACTCCTCCTTCTAAATTCACGTGTAAACCCAAAAAAGTGGATAGAGGGAAGGCCGCGGTGATAGCTCAGTGGTTAGAGCATCGAAAGCGTTATTCGAAGGCCGTAGGTTCGATTCCTGCTCACGGCTGGTTATTGTTTTTTCATCCACTTTTCTTTCTTCCTATTTACATTTCATTGGTTCTAATAATTTCCCCTGTACATTCCTTGGCATTACTGTCTGTGACATCTCATTAATATTGTGTTAAAATACGGAAAAACGAGCCCTTAGGTATACACTTGTTTCCCTTATTTCAATGAACGAGGGTCTCGTACTGGCAGACTTGGTGTCATTAGGTTGTAAACGAGGGACTACTAATCAGCTGCCCGCTCATAATAAGTTCACGTGCTACGTGACGCCAAACATGCGCATAAAAGAGTGTTTTCACAGTCGTCGCTTGGCCTATAGATGGCGCTGACTGTCACTCCTACTTCTAAATTCAGTATAAACCCAAAAAAGTGGATGGAGGGAAGGTCGCTGTAGTAGCTCAGTGGTTAGAGCATCGAACGCGTTATTCGAAGGCCGTAGGTTCGATTCCTGCTCACGGCTGGATAGTTTTTCATCCATTTTTCTTTCTTCTTATTTACATTTCATTGGTTTTAATAACTTCCCCTGTACATTTCTTGGCATTCCTGTCTGTTACATCTCATTATTATTGTGTTAAAACACGGAAAAACGAGCCCTTAAGTATACACTTCTTTCCCTTATTTCGTTAAGCGAGGGTCTCGTACTGGCCGACATGGTGTTATTAGGTTGTATAAGAGGGACTATCAATCAGCTACCCGCTCGTAATAAGTTCACGTGCTACGTGACGCCAAACGTGCGCATAAAAGAGTTTTTTCACACTGGTCGCTTGGCCTATAGATGGCGCTGACTGTCACTCCTCCTTCTAAATTCACGTGTAAACCCAAAAAAGTGGATAGAGGGAAGGCCGCGGTGATAGCTCAGTGGTTAGAGCATCGAACGCGTTATTCGAAGGCCGTAGGTTCGATTCCCGCTCACGGCTGGTTATTGTTTTTTCATCCACTTTTCTTTCTTCCTATTTACATTTCATTGCTTCTAATAACTTCCCCTGTACATTCCTTGGCATTACTGTCTGTGACATCTCATTTTTATTGTGTTAAAACACGGAAAAACGAGCCCTTAGGTATACACTTCTTTGCCTTATTTCATTAAACGAGGGTCTCGTACTGGCAGACTTGGTGTCATTAGGTTGTATATGAGGGACTATTAATCAGCTGCCCGCTCATAACAGGTTCACGTGCTACGTGACGCCAAACATGCGCATAAAAGAGTGTTTTCACACTCGTTGCTTGGCTTATAGATGGCGCTGACTGTCACTCGTGCTTCTAAATTCACGTATAAACCAAAAAAATTGGGTGGAGGGAAAGCCACTTCGGTAGCTCAGTGGTTAGAGCAGCAGACGCGTTATTCGAAGGTCGTAGGTTCGATTCCTGCTCACGGCTGGTAATTTTTTATCCACTTTCTTTCTTCCTATTTACATTTTATTGGCTCTACTAACTTCCCTTGTACATTTCTTGGCATTACTGTCTCTTACATCTCATTATAATTGTGTTAAAACACGGAAAAACGAGCCCTTAGGTATACACTTCTTTCCCTTATTTCGTTAAACGAGGGTCTCGTACTGGCAGACATGGTGTTATTAGGTTGTATACGAGGGACTATCAATCAGCTGCACGCTCATAATAAGCTCACGTGCTACGTGACGCCAAATGTGCGCATAAAAGAGTGTTTTCACACTCGTCACTTGGCTTATAGATGGCGCTGACTGTCACTCCTACTTCTAAATTCACGTATAAACCCAAAAAAGTGGATGGAGGGAAGGTCGCTGTAGTAGCTCAGTGGTTAGAGCATCGAACGCGTTATTCGAAGGTCGTAGGTTCGATTCCTGCTCACGGCTGGTTATTGTTTTTTCATCAACTTTTCTTTCTTCCTATTTACATTTCATTGGTTCTAATAATTTCCCCTGTACATTCCTTGGCATTACTGTCTGTTACATCTCATTAATATTGTGTTAAAACACGGAAAAACGAGCCCTTAGGTATACACTTATTTCCCTTATTTCAATAAACGAGGGTCTCGTACTGGCAGACTTGGTGTCATTAGGTTGTATATGAGGGACTATTAATCAGCTGTCCGCTCATAATAAGTTCACGTGCTACGTGACGCCAAACATGCGCATAAAAGAGTGTTTTCACACTCGTTGCTTGGCTTAGAGATGGCGCTGACTGTCACTCGTACTTCTAAATTCACGTATAAACCCAAAAAATTGGATGGAGGAAAAGCCGCTGTGGTAGCTCAGTGGTTAGAGCAGCAGACGCGCTATTCGAAGGTCGTAGGTTCAATTCCTGCTCACGGCTGGTAATCTTTTATCCACTTTCTTTCTTCTTATTTACATTTCATTGGTTCTAATGACTTCCCCTGTACATTCCTTGGCATTACTGTCTGTTACATCTCATTATTATTGTGTTAAAACACGGAAAAACGAGCCCTTAGGTATACACCTCTTTCCCTTATTTCGTTAAACGAGGGTCTCGTACTGGCCGACATGGTGTTATTAGGTTGCATACGAGGGACTATCAATCAGCTACCCGCTCGTAATAAGTTCACGTGCTACGTGACGCCAAACGTGCGCATAAAAGAGTTTTTTCACACTGGTCGCTTGGCCTATAGATGGCGCTGACTGTCACTACTCCTTCTAAATTCACGTGTAAACCCAAAAAAGTGGATAGAGGGTAGGCCGCGATGATAGCTCAGTGGTTAGAGCATCGAACGCGTTATTAGAAGGCCGTAGGTTCGATTCCTGCTCACGGCTGGTTATTGTTTTTTCACCCAATTTTCTTTCTTCCTATTTACATTTCATTGATTCTAATAATTTTCCCTGTACATTCCTTGGCAATACTGTCTGTGACATCTCATTAATATTGTGTTAAAACACGGAAAAACGAGCCCTTCGGTATACACTTATTTCCCTTATTTCAATGAACGAGGGTCTCGTACTGGCAGACTTGGTGTCATTAGGTTGTATACGAGGGACTACTAATCAGCTGCCCGCTCATAATAGGTTCACGTGCTACGTGACGCCAAACATGCGCATAAAAGAGTATTTTCACAGTCGTCGCTTGGCTTATAGATGGCGCTGACTGTCACTCCTACTTCTGAATTCACGTATAAACCCAAAAGAGTGGATGGAGGGAAGGTCGCTGTAGTAGCTCGGTGGTTAGAGCAGCAGACGCGTTATTCGAAGGTCGTAGGTTCGATTCCTGCTCACGGCTGGTAATTTTTTATCCACTTTCTTTCTTCCTATTTACATTTCATTGGCTCTACTAACTTCCCCTGTACATTTCTTGGCATTACTGTCTGTTACATCTCATTATAATTGTGTTAAAACACGGAAAAACGAGCCCTCAGGTATACACTTCTTTCCCTTATTTCGTTAAACGAGGGTCTCGTACTGGCAGACATGGTGTTATTAGGTTGTATACGAGAGACTATCAATCAGCTGCCCGCTCATAATAAGCTCACGTGCTACTTGACGCCAAATGTGCGCATAAAAGAGTGTTTTCACACTCGTCGCTTGGCTTATAGATGGCGCTGACTGTCACTCCTACATCTAAATTCACGTATAAACCCAAAAAAGTGGATATAGGGAAGGCCGCTGTGGTAGCTCAGTGGTTAGAGCATCGAAAGCGTTATTCGAATGTCGTAGGTTCGATTCCTGCACACGGCTGCTTATTTTTTCATCCACTTTTCTTTCTTCCTAATTACATTTCACTGGTTCAAATAATTTCCCCTGTACATTCCTTGGCATTACTGTCTGTTACATCTCATTAATATTGTGTTAAAACACGAAAAAACGAGCCCTTAGGTATACACTTATTTCCCTTATTTCAATGAACGAGGGTCTCGTACTGGCAGACTTGGTGTCATTAGGTTGTATACGAGGGACTACTAATCAGCTGCCCGCTCATAATAAGTTCACGTGCTACGTGACGCCAAACATGCGCATAAAAGATTGTTTTCACACTCGTCACTTGGCTTATAGATAACGCTGACTGTCACTCCTACTTCTAAATTCACGTGTAAACCCAAAAAAAGTGGATAGAGGGAAGGCCGCGGTGATAGCTCAGTGGTTAGAGCATCGAACGCGTTATTCGAAGGCCGTAGGTTCGATTCCTGCTCACGGCTGGTTATTGTTTTTTCATCCACATTTCTTTCTTCCTATTTACATTTCATTGGTTCTAATAATTTCCCCTGTACATTCCTTGGCATTACTGTCTGTGACATCTCATTATATTGTGTTAAAACACGGAAAAACGAGCCCTTAGGTATACACTTGTTTCCCTTATTTCAATGAACGAGGGTCTCGTACTGGCAGACTTGGTGTCATTAGGTTGTAAACGAGGGACTACTAATCAGCTGCCCGCTCATAATAAGTTCACGTGCTACGTGACGCCAAACATGCGCATAAAAGAGTGTTTTCACAGTCGTCGCTTGGCCTATAGATGGCGCTGACTGTCACTCCTACTTCTAAATTCAGTATAAACCCAAAAAAGTGGATGGAGGGAAGGTCGCTGTAGTAGCTCAGTGGTTAGAGCTTCGAACGCGTTATTCGAAGGTCGTAGGTTTGGTTCCTGCTCACGGCTGGTTATTTTTTCATCCACTTTTCTTTCTTCTTATTTACATTTCATTGCTTCTAATAACTTCCCCTGTACATTCCTTGGCATTACTGTCTGTGACATCTCATTTTTATTGTGTTAAAACACGGAAAAACGAGCCCTTAGGTATACACTTCTTTTCCTTATTTCATTAAACGAGGGTCTCGTACTGGCAGACTTGGTGTCATTAGGTTGTATATGAGGGACTATTAATCAGCTGCCCGCTCATAACAGGTTCACGTGCTACGTGACGCCAAACATGCGCATAAAAGAGTGTTTTCACACTCGTTGCTTGGCTTATAGATGGCGCTGACTGTCACTCGTGCTTCTAAATTCACGTATAAACCCAAAAAACTGGGTAGAGGGAAAGCCACTGCGGTAGTCCAGTGGTTAGAGTAGCAGACGCGTTATTAAAAGGTCGTAGGTTCGATTCCTGCTCACGGCTGGTAATTTTTTATCCACTTTCTTTCTTCCTATATACATTTCATTGGCTCTACTAACTTCCCCTGTACATTTCTTGGCATTACTGTCTGTTACATCTCATTATAATTGTGTTAAAACACGGAAAAACGAGCCCTTAGATATACACTTCTTTTCCTTATTTCATTAAACGAGGGTCTCGTACTGGCAGACTTGGTGTCATTAGGTTGTATATGAGGGACTATTAATCAGCTGCCCGCTCATAACAGGTTCACGTGCTACATGACGCCAAGCATGCGCATAAAAGAGTGTTTTCACACTCGTTGCTTGGCTTATAGATGGCGCTGACTGTCACTCGTGCTTCTAAATTCACGTATAAACCCAAAAAATTGGGTGGAGGGAAAGCCACTGCGGTAGTCCAGTGGTTAGAGCAGCAGACGCGTTATTCGAAGGTCGTAGGTTCGATTCCTGCTCACGGCTGGTAATTTTTTATCCACTTTCTTTCTTCCTATTTACATTTCATTGACTCTACTAACTTCCCCTGTACATTTCTTGGCATTACTGTCTGTTACATCTCATTATAATTGTGTTAAAACACGGAAAAACGAGCCCTTAGGTATACACTTCTTTCCCTTATTTCGTTAAACGAGGGTCTCGTACTGGCAGACATGGTGTCATTAGGTTGTATACGAGGGACTACTAATCCGCTGCCCGCTCATAATAAGTTCACGTGCTACGTGACGCCAAACATGCGCATAAAAGATTGTTTTCACACTCGTCGCTTGGGTTATACATGGCGCTGACTGTCACTCCTACTTCTAAATTCACGTGTAAACCCAAGAAAGTGGATGAATGGAAGGTCGCTGTAGTAGCTCAGTGGTTAGAGCTTCGAACGCTTTATTTGAAGGTCGTAGGTTCGATTCCTGCTCACGGCTGGTTATTTTTTCATCCACTTTTCTTTCTTCTTATTTACAATTCATTGGTTCTAATCACTTCCCCTGTACATTCCTTGGCATTAATGTCCGTGACATCTCATTTTTATTGTGTTAAAATACGGAAAAACGAGCCCTTAGGTATACACTTCTTTTCCGTATTTCATTAAACGAGGGTCTCGTACTTGCAGACTTGGTGTCATTAGGTTGTATATGAGGGACTATTAATCAGCTGCCCGCTCATAATAAGTTCACGTGCTACGTGACGCCAAACGTGCGCATAAAAGAGTTTTTTCACACCGGTCGCTTGGCCTATAGATGACGCTGACTGTCACTCCTCCTTCTAAATTCACGTGTAAACACAAAAAATTGGATAGAGGGAAAGCTGCTGTGGTAGCTCAGTGGTTAGAGCAGCAGACGCGCTATTCGAAGGTCGTAGGTTCGATTCCTGCTCACGGCTGGTAATTTTTTATCCACTTTCTTCTTATTTACATTTCATTGGTTCTAATAACTTCCCCTGTACATTCCTTGGCATTACTGTCTGTGACATCTCATTTTTATTGTGTTAAAACACGGAAAAACGAGCCCTTAGGTATACACTTCTTTTACTTATTTCATTAAACGAGGGTCTCTATCTGGCAGACTTGGTGTTATTAGGTTGTATACGAGGGACTATCAATCAGCTGCCCGCTCATAATAAGTTCACGTGCTACGTGACGCCAAATGTGCGCATAAAAGAGTGTTTTCACACTCGTCGCTTGGCTTATAGATGGCGCTGACTGTCACTCCTACTTCTAAATTCACGTATAAACCCAAAAAAGCGAATGGAGGGAAGGCCGCTGTGGTAGCTCAGTGATTAGAGCAGCAGACGCGTTATTCGAAGGTCGTAGGTTCGATTCCTGCTCACGGCTGGTAATCTTTTATCCACTTTCTTTGTTCTTATTTACATTTCATTGGTTCTATTGACTTTCCCTGTACAATCCTTGGCATTACTGTCTGTTACATCTCATTATAATTGTGTTAAAACACGGAAAAACGAGCCCTTAGGTATACACTTCTTTCCCTTATTTCGTTAAACGAGGGTCTCGTACTGGCAGACATGGTGTTATTAGGTTGTATACGAGGCACTACTAATCAGCTGCCCGCTCATAATAAGTTCACGCGCTACGTGACGCCAAACGTTCGCATAATAGAGTGTTTTCACAGTCGTCGCTTGGCCTATAGATGGCGCTGACTGTCACTCCTACTTATAATTCACGTATAAACCCAAAAAAGTGGATGGAGGGAAGGTCGCTGTAGTAGCTCAGTGGTTAGAGCTTCGAACGCGTTATTCGAAGGTCGTAGGTTCGGTTCCTGCTCACGGCTGGTTATTTTTTCATCCACTTTTCTTTCTTCTTATTTACATTTCATTGCTTCTAATAACTTCCCCTGTACATTCCTTGGCATTACTGTCTGCGACATCTCATTTTTATTGTGTTAAAACACGGAAAAACGAGCCCTTAGGTATACACTTCTTTTCCTTATTTCATTAAACGAGGGTCTCGTACTGGCAGACTTGGTGTCATTAGGTTGTATATGAGGGACTATTAATCAGCTGCCCGCTCATAACAGGTTCACGTGCTACGTGACGCCAAACATGCGCACAAAAGAGTGTTTTCACACTCGTTCCTTGGCTTATAGAGGGCGCTGACTGTCACTCGTGCTTCTAAATTCACGTATAAACCCAAAAAGTTGGGTGGAGGGAAAGCCACTGCGGTAGTCGAGTGGTTAGAGCAGCAGACGCGTTATTCGAAGGTCGTAGGTTCGATTCCTGCTCACGGCTGGTAATTGTTTATCCACTTTCTTTCTTCCTATTTACAATTCATTGGCTCTACTAACTTCCCCTGTACATTTCTTGGCATTACTGTCTGTTACATCTCATTATAATTGTGTTGAAACACGGAAAAACGAGCCCTTAGGTATACACTTCTTTCCCTCATTTCGTTAAACGAGGGTCTCGTACTGGCAGACATGGTGTTATTAGGTTGTATACGAGGGACTATCAATCAGCTGCCCGCTCATAATAAGCTCACGTGCTACGTGACGCCAAATGTTCGCATAAAAGAGTGTTTTCACACTCGTTGCTTGGCTCATAGATGGCGCTGACTGTCACTCGTACTTCTAAATTTACGTATAAACCAAAAAAATTGGATGGAGGGAAAGCCGCTGTGGTAGCTCAGTGGTTAGAGCAGCAGACGCGCTATTCGAAGGTCGTAGGTTCGATTCCTGCTCACGGCTGGTAATTTTTTATCCCCTTTCTTCTTATTTACATTTCATTGGTTCTAATACCTTCCCCTGTACATTCCTTGGCATTACTGTCTGTGACATCTTATTTTTATTGTGTTAAAACACGGAAAAACGAGCCCTTAGGTATACTCTTCTTTTCCTTATTTCATTAAACGAGGGTCTCGTACTGGCCGACATGGTGTTATTAGGTTGTATACGAGGGACTATCAATCAGCTACCCGCTCGTAATAAGTTCACGTGCTACGTGACGCCAAACGTGCGCATAAAAGAGTTTTTTCACACTGGTCGCTTGGCCTATAGATGACGCTGACTGTCACTCCTCCTTCTAAATTCACGTGTAAACACAAAAAATTGGATAGAGGGAAAGCTGCTGTGGTAGCTCAGTGGTTAGAGCAGCAGACGCGCTATTCGAAGGTCGTAGGTTCGATTCCTGCTCACGGCTGGTAATTTTTTATCCACTTTCTTCTTATTTACATTTCATTGGTTCTAATAACTTCCCCTGTACATTCCTTGGCATTACTGTCTGTGACATCTCATTTTTATTGTGTTAAAACACGGAAAAACGAGCCCTTAGGTATACACTTCTTTTACTTATTTCATTAAACGAGGGTCTCTATCTGGCAGACTTGGTGTTATTAGGTTGTATACGAGGGACTATCAATCAGCTGCCCGCTCATAATAAGTTCACGTGCTACGTGACGCCAAATGTGCGCATAAAAGAGTGTTTTCACACTCGTCGCTTGGCTTATAGATGGCGCTGACTGTCACTCCTACTTCTAAATTCACGTATAAACCCAAAAAAGCGAATGGAGGGAAGGCCGCTGTGGTAGCTCAGTGATTAGAGCAGCAGACGCGTTATTCGAAGGTCGTAGGTTCGATTCCTGCTCACGGCTGGTAATCTTTTATCCACTTTCTTTGTTCTTATTTACATTTCATTGGTTCTAATGACTTCCCCTGTACATTCCTTGGCATTACTGTCTGTTACATCTCATTATAATTGTGTTAAAACACGGAAAAACGAGCCCTTAGGTATACACTTCTTTCCCTTATTTCGTTAAACGAGGGTCTCGTACTGGCAGACATGGTGTCATTAGGTTGTATACGAGGGACTACTAATCAGCTGCCCGCTCATAATAAGTTCACGTGCTACGTGACGCCAAATATGCGCATAAAGGATTGTTTTCACACTCGTCGCTTGGCTTATAGATAACGCTGACTGTCACTCCTACTTCTAAATTCACGTGTAAACCCGAGAAAGTGGATGGAGGGAAGGTCACTGTAGTAGCTCAGTGGTTAGAGCTTCGAACGCGTTATTTGAAGGTCGTAGGTTCGATTCCTGCTCACGGCTGGTTATTTTTTCATCCACTTTTCTTTCTTCTTATTTACATTTCATTGGTTCTAATAACTTCCCCTGTACATTCCTTGGCATTACTGTCTGTGACATCTCATTTTTATTGTGTTAAAACACGGAAAAACGAGCGCTTAGGTATACACTTCTTTTCCTTATTTCATTAAACGAGGGTCTCGTACTGGCAGACTTGGTGTCATTAGGTTGTATATGAGGGACTATTCATCAGCTGCCCGCTCATAATAAGTTCACGTGCTACGTGACGCCAAACATGCGCATAAAAGAGTGTTTTCACACTCGTTGCTTGGCTTATAGATGGCGCTGACTGTCACTCCTACTTCTAAATTCACGTATAAACCCAAAAAAGTGGATGGAGGGAAGGCCGCTGTGGTAGCTCAGTGGTTAGAGCAGCAGACGCGTTATTCGAAGGTCGTAGGTTCGATTCCTGCTCACGGCTGGTAATTTTTTATCCACTTTTTTTCTTCCTATTTACATTTTATTGGCTCTACTAACTTCCCCTGTACATTTCTTGGCATTACTGTCTGTTACATCTCATTATAATTGTGTTAAAACACGGAAAAACGAGCCCTTAGGTATACACTTCTTTCCCTTATTTCGTTAAACGAGGGTCTCGTACTGGCAGACATGGTGTTATTAGGTTGTATACGAGGAACTATCAATCAGCTGCGCGCTCATAATAAGTTCACGTGCTACGTGACGCCAAACGTGCGCATAAAAGAGTGTTTTCACACTCGTCGCTTGGCTTATAGATGGCGCTGACTGTCACTCCTACATCTAAACTCACGTATAAACCCAAAAAAGTGGATGTACGGAAGGCCCCGGTGATAGCTCAGTGGTTAGAGCATCGAACGCGTTATTCGAAGGCCGTAGGTTCGATTCCTGCTCACGGATGGTTAGTTTTTCATCCACTTTTCTTTCTTCTTATTTACATTTAATTGGTTTTAATAACTTCCCCTGTACATTTCTTGGCATTCCTGTCTGTGACATCTCATTATTATTGTGTTAAAACACGGAAAAACGAGCCCTTAGGTATACACTTCTTTCCCTTATTTCGTTAAGCGAGGGTCTCGTACTGGCCGACATGGTGTTATTAGGTTGTATACGAGGGACTATCAATCAGCTGCCCGCTCATAATAAGCTCACGTGCTACGTGACGCCAAATGTTCGCATAAAAGAGTGTTTTCACACTCGTTGCTTGGCTCATAGATGGCGCTGACTGTCACTCGTACTTCTAAATTTACGTATAAACCAAAAAAATTGGATGGAGGGAAAGCCGCTGTGGTAGCTCAGTGGTTAGAGCAGCAGACGCGCTATTCGAAGGTCGTAGGTTCGATTCCTGCTCACGGCTGGTAATTTTTTATCCCCTTTCTTCTTATTTACATTTCATTGGTTCTAATACCTTCCCCTGTACATTCCTTGGCATTACTGTCTGTGACATCTTATTTTTATTGTGTTAAAACACGGAAAAACGAGCCCTTAGGTATACTCTTCTTTTCCTTATTTCATTAAACGAGGGTCTCGTACTGGCCGACATGGTGTTATTAGGTTGTATACGAGGGACTATCAATCAGCTACCCGCTCGTAATAAGTTCACGTGCTACGTGACGCCAAACGTGCGCATAAAAGAGTTTTTTCACACTGGTCGCTTGGCCTATAGATGACGCTGACTGTCACTCCTCCTTCTAAATTCACGTGTAAACACAAAAAATTGGATAGAGGGAAAGCTGCTGTGGTAGCTCAGTGGTTAGAGCAGCAGACGCGCTATTCGAAGGTCGTAGGTTCGATTCCTGCTCACGGCTGGTAATTTTTTATCCACTTTCTTCTTATTTACATTTCATTGGTTCTAATAACTTCCCCTGTACATTCCTTGGCATTACTGTCTGTGACATCTCATTTTTATTGTGTTAAAACACGGAAAAACGAGCCCTTAGGTATACACTTCTTTTACTTATTTCATTAAACGAGGGTCTCTATCTGGCAGACTTGGTGTTATTAGGTTGTATACGAGGGACTATCAATCAGCTGCCCGCTCATAATAAGTTCACGTGCTACGTGACGCCAAATGTGCGCATAAAAGAGTGTTTTCACACTCGTCGCTTGGCTTATAGATGGCGCTGACTGTCACTCCTACTTCTAAATTCACGTATAAACCCAAAAAAGCGAATGGAGGGAAGGCCGCTGTGGTAGCTCAGTGATTAGAGCAGCAGACGCGTTATTCGAAGGTCGTAGGTTCGATTCCTGCTCACGGCTGGTAATCTTTTATCCACTTTCTTTGTTCTTATTTACATTTCATTGGTTCTAATGACTTCCCCTGTACATTCCTTGGCATTACTGTCTGTTACATCTCATTATAATTGTGTTAAAACACGGAAAAACGAGCCCTTAGGTATACACTTCTTTCCCTTATTTCGTTAAACGAGGGTCTCGTACTGGCAGACATGGTGTCATTAGGTTGTATACGAGGGACTACTAATCAGCTGCCCGCTCATAATAAGTTCACGTGCTACGTGACGCCAAATATGCGCATAAAGGATTGTTTTCACACTCGTCGCTTGGCTTATAGATAACGCTGACTGTCACTCCTACTTCTAAATTCACGTGTAAACCCGAGAAAGTGGATGGAGGGAAGGTCACTGTAGTAGCTCAGTGGTTAGAGCTTCGAACGCGTTATTTGAAGGTCGTAGGTTCGATTCCTGCTCACGGCTGGTTATTTTTTCATCCACTTTTCTTTCTTCTTATTTACATTTCATTGGTTCTAATAACTTCCCCTGTACATTCCTTGGCATTACTGTCTGTGACATCTCATTTTTATTGTGTTAAAACACGGAAAAACGAGCGCTTAGGTATACACTTCTTTTCCTTATTTCATTAAACGAGGGTCTCGTACTGGCAGACTTGGTGTCATTAGGTTGTATATGAGGGACTATTCATCAGCTGCCCGCTCATAATAAGTTCACGTGCTACGTGACGCCAAACATGCGCATAAAAGAGTGTTTTCACACTCGTTGCTTGGCTTATAGATGGCGCTGACTGTCACTCCTACTTCTAAATTCACGTATAAACCCAAAAAAGTGGATGGAGGGAAGGCCGCTGTGGTAGCTCAGTGGTTAGAGCAGCAGACGCGTTATTCGAAGGTCGTAGGTTCGATTCCTGCTCACGGCTGGTAATTTTTTATCCACTTTTTTTCTTCCTATTTACATTTTATTGGCTCTACTAACTTCCCCTGTACATTTCTTGGCATTACTGTCTGTTACATCTCATTATAATTGTGTTAAAACACGGAAAAACGAGCCCTTAGGTATACACTTCTTTCCCTTATTTCGTTAAACGAGGGTCTCGTACTGGCAGACATGGTGTTATTAGGTTGTATACGAGGAACTATCAATCAGCTGCGCGCTCATAATAAGTTCACGTGCTACGTGACGCCAAACGTGCGCATAAAAGAGTGTTTTCACACTCGTCGCTTGGCTTATAGATGGCGCTGACTGTCACTCCTACATCTAAACTCACGTATAAACCCAAAAAAGTGGATGTACGGAAGGCCCCGGTGATAGCTCAGTGGTTAGAGCATCGAACGCGTTATTCGAAGGCCGTAGGTTCGATTCCTGCTCACGGATGGTTAGTTTTTCATCCACTTTTCTTTCTTCTTATTTACATTTAATTGGTTTTAATAACTTCCCCTGTACATTTCTTGGCATTCCTGTCTGTGACATCTCATTATTATTGTGTTAAAACACGGAAAAACGAGCCCTTAGGTATACACTTCTTTCCCTTATTTCGTTAAGCGAGGGTCTCGTACTGGCCGACATGGTGTTATTAGGTTGTATAAGAGGGACTATCAATCAGCTACCCGCTCGTAATAAGTTCACGTGCTACGTGACGCCAAACGTGCGCATAAAAGAGTTTTTTCACACTGGTCGCTTGGCCTATAGATGGCGCTGACTGTCACTCCTCCTTCTAAATTCACGTGTAAACCCAAAAAAGTGGATAGAGGGAAGGCCGCGGTGATAGCTCAGTGGTTAGAGCATCGAACGCGTTATTCGAAGGCCGTAGGTTCGATTCCCGCTCACGGCTGGTTATTGTTTTTTCATCCACTTTTCTTTCTTCCTATATACATTTCATTGGTTCTAATATTTTCCACTGTACATTCCTTGGCATTATTGTCTGTGACATCTCATTAATATTGTGCTAAAACACGGAAAAACGAGCCCCTAGGTATCCACTTTATTACCTTATTTCAATGAACGAGGGTCTCGTACTGGCAGACTTGGTGTCATCAGGTTGTATACGAGGGACTACTAATCAGCTGCCCGCTCATAATAAGTTCACGTGCTACGTGACGCCAAACATGCGCATAAAAGAGTGTTTTCACAGTCGTCGCTTGGCCTATAGATGGCGCTGACTGTCACTCCTACTTCAAAATTCACGTATAAACCCAAAAAAGTGGATGGAGGGAAGGTCGCTGTAGTAGCTCAGTAGTTAGAGCTTCGAACGCGTTATTCGAAGGTCGTAGGTTCAGTTCCTGCTCACGGCTGGTTATTTTTTCATCCACTTTTCTTTCTTCCTATTTACATTTCATTGCTTCTAATAACTTCCCCTGTACATTCCTTGGCATTACTGTCTGTGACATCTCATTTTTATTGTGTTAAAACACCGAAAAACGAGCCCTTAGGTATACACTTCTTTGCCTTATTTCATTAAACGAGGGTCTCGTACTGGCAGACTTGGTGTCATTAGGTTGTATATGAGGGACTATTAATCAGCTGCCCGCTCATAACAGGTTCACGTGCTACGTGACGCCAAACATGCGCATAAAAGAGTGTTTTCACACTCGTTGCTTGGCTTATAGATGGCGCTGACTGTCACTCGTGCTTCTAAATTCACGTATAAACCCAAAAAATTGGGTGGAGGGAAAGCCACTTCGGTAGCTCAGTGGTTAGAGCAGCAGACGCGTTATTCGAAGGTCGTAGGTTCGATTCCTGCTCACGGCTGGTAATTTTTTATCCACTTTCTTTCTTCCTATTTACATTTTATTGGCTCTACTAACTTCCCTTGTACATTTCTTGGCATTACTGTCTCTTACATCTCATTATAATTGTGTTAAAACACGGAAAAACGAGCCCTTAGGTATACACTTCTTTCCCTTATTTCGTTAAACGAGGGTCTCGTACTGGCAGACATGGTGTTATTAGGTTGTATACGAGGGACTATCAATCAGCTGCACGCTCATAATAAGCTCACGTGCCACGTGACGCCAAATGTGCGCATAAAAGAGTGTTTTCACACTCGTCACTTGGCTTATAGATGGCGCTGACTGTCACTCCTACTTCTAAATTCACGTATAAACCCAAAAAAGTGGATGGAGGGAAGGTCGCTGTAGTAGCTCAGTGGTTAGAGCATCGAACGCGTTATTCGAAGGTCGTAGGTTCGATTCCTGTTCACGGCTGTTATTGTTTTTTCATCAACTTTTCTTTCTTCCTATTTACATTTCATTGGTTCTAATAATTTCCCCTGTACATTCCTTGGCATTACTGTCTGTTACATCTCATTAATATTGTGTTAAAACACGCAAAAACGAGCCCTTAGGTATACACTTATTTCCCTTATTTCAATAAACGAGGGTCTCGTACTGGCAGACTTGGTGTCATTAGGTTGTATATGAGGGACTATTAATCAGCTGTCCGCTCATAATAAGTTCACGTGCTACGTGACGCCAAACATGCGCATAAAAGAGTGTTTTCACACTCGTTGCTTGGCTTAGAGATGGCGCTGACTGTCACTCGTACTTCTAAATTCACGTATAAACCCAAAAAATTGGATGGAGGAAAAGCCGCTGTGGTAGCTCAGTGGTTAGAGCAGCAGACGCGCTATTCGAAGGTCGTAGGTTCAATTCCTGCTCACGGCTGGTAATCTTTTATCCACTTTCTTTCTTCTTATTTACATTTCATTGGTTCTAATGACTTCCCCTGTACATTCCTTGGCATTACTGTCTGTTACATCTCATTATTATTGTGTTAAAACACGGAAAAACGAGCCCTTAGGTATACACCTCTTTCCCTTATTTCGTTAAACGAGGGTCTCGTACTGGCCGACATGGTGTTATTAGGTTGCATACGAGGGACTATCAATCAGCTACCCGCTCGTAATAAGTTCACGTGCTACGTGACGCCAAACGTGCGCATAAAAGAGTTTTTTCACACTGGTCGCTTGGCCTATAGATGGCGCTGACTGTCACTACTCCTTCTAAATTCACGTGTAAACCCAAAAAAGTGGATAGAGGGTAGGCCGCGATGATAGCTCAGTGGTTAGAGCATCGAACGCGTTATTAGAAGGCCGTAGGTTCGATTCCTGCTCACGGCTGGTTATTGTTTTTTCACCCAATTTTCTTTCTTCCTATTTACATTTCATTGATTCTAATAATTTTCCCTGTACATTCCTTGGCAATACTGTCTGTGACATCTCATTAATATTGTGTTAAAACACGGAAAAACGAGCCCTTCGGTATACACTTATTTCCCTTATTTCAATGAACGAGGGTCTCGTACTGGCAGACTTGGTGTCATTAGGTTGTATACGAGGGACTACTAATCAGCTGCCCGCTCATAATAGGTTCACGTGCTACGTGACGCCAAACATGCGCATAAAAGAGTATTTTCACAGTCGTCGCTTGGCTTATAGATGGCGCTGACTGTCACTCCTACTTCTGAATTCACGTATAAACCCAAAAGAGTGGATGGAGGGAAGGTCGCTGTAGTAGCTCGGTGGTTAGAGCAGCAGACGCGTTATTCGAAGGTCGTAGGTTCGATTCCTGCTCACGGCTGGTAATTTTTTATCCACTTTCTTTCTTCCTATTTACATTTCATTGGCTCTACTAACTTCCCCTGTACATTCCTTGGCATTACTGTCTGTTACATCTCATTAATATTGTGTTAAAACACGAAAAAACGAGCCCTTAGGTATACACTTATTTCCCTTATTTCAATGAACGAGGGTCTCGTACTGGCAGACTTGGTGTCATTAGGTTGTATACGAGGGACTACTAATCAGCTGCCCGCTCATAATAAGTTCACGTGCTACGTGACGCCAAACATGCGCATAAAAGATTGTTTTCACACTCGTCACTTGGCTTTTAGATAACGCTGACTGTCACTCCTACTTCTAAATTCACGTGTAAACCCAAAAAAAGTGGATAGAGGGAAGGCCGCGGTGATAGCTCAGTGGTTAGAGCATCGAACGCGTTATTCGAAGGCCGTAGGTTCGATTCCTGCTCACGGCTGGTTATTGTTTTTTCATCCACATTTCTTTCTTCCTATTTACATTTCATTGGTTCTAATAATTTCCCCTGTACATTCCTTGGCATTACTGTCTGTGACATCTCATTAATATTGTGTTAAAACACGGAAAAACGAGCCCTTAGGTATACACTTGTTTCCCTTATTTCAATGAACGAGGGTCTCGTACTGGCAGACTTGGTGTCATTAGGTTGTAAACGAGGGACTACTAATCAGCTGCCCGCTCATAATAAGTTCACGTGCTACGTGACGCCAAACATGCGCATAAAAGAGTGTTTTCACAGTCGTCGCTTGGCCTATAGATGGCGCTGACTGTCACTCCTACTTCTAAATTCAGTATAAACCCAAAAAAGTGGATGGAGGGAAGGTCGCTGTAGTAGCTCAGTGGTTAGAGCTTCGAACGCGTTATTCGAAGGTCGTAGGTTTGGTTCCTGCTCACGGCTGGTTATTTTTTCATCCACTTTTCTTTCTTCTTATTTACATTTCATTGCTTCTAATAACTTCCCCTGTACATTCCTTGGCATTACTGTCTGTGACATCTCATTTTTATTGTGTTAAAACACGGAAAAACGAGCCCTTAGGTATACACTTCTTTTCCTTATTTCATTAAACGAGGGTCTCGTACTGGCAGACTTGGTGTCATTAGGTTGTATATGAGGGACTATTAATCAGCTGCCCGCTCATAACAGGTTCACGTGCTACGTGACGCCAAACATGCGCATAAAAGAGTGTTTTCACACTCGTTGCTTGGCTTATAGATGGCGCTGACTGTCACTCGTGCTTCTAAATTCACGTATAAACCCAAAAAACTGGGTAGAGGGAAAGCCACTGCGGTAGTCCAGTGGTTAGAGTAGCAGACGCGTTATTAAAAGGTCGTAGGTTCGATTCCTGCTCACGGCTGGTAATTTTTTATCCACTTTCTTTCTTCCTATATACATTTCATTGGCTCTACTAACTTCCCCTGTACATTTCTTGGCATTACTGTCTGTTACATCTCATTATAATTGTGTTAAAACACGGAAAAACGAGCCCTTAGATATACACTTCTTTTCCTTATTTCATTAAACGAGGGTCTCGTACTGGCAGACTTGGTGTCATTAGGTTGTATATGAGGGACTATTAATCAGCTGCCCGCTCATAACAGGTTCACGTGCTACATGACGCCAAGCATGCGCATAAAAGAGTGTTTTCACACTCGTTGCTTGGCTTATAGATGGCGCTGACTGTCACTCGTGCTTCTAAATTCACGTATAAACCCAAAAAATTGGGTGGAGGGAAAGCCACTGCGGTAGTCCAGTGGTTAGAGCAGCAGACGCGTTATTCGAAGGTCGTAGGTTCGATTCCTGCTCACGGCTGGTAATTTTTTATCCACTTTCTTTCTTCCTATTTACATTTCATTGACTCTACTAACTTCCCCTGTACATTTCTTGGCATTACTGTCTGTTACATCTCATTATAATTGTGTTAAAACACGGAAAAACGAGCCCTTAGGTATACACTTCTTTCCCTTATTTCGTTAAACGAGGGTCTCGTACTGGCAGACATGGTGTCATTAGGTTGTATACGAGGGACTACTAATCCGCTGCCCGCTCATAATAAGTTCACGTGCTACGTGACGCCAAACATGCGCATAAAAGATTGTTTTCACACTCGTCGCTTGGGTTATACATGGCGCTGACTGTCACTCCTACTTCTAAATTCACGTGTAAACCCAAGAAAGTGGATGAATGGAAGGTCGCTGTAGTAGCTCAGTGGTTAGAGCTTCGAACGCTTTATTTGAAGGTCGTAGGTTCGATTCCTGCTCACGGCTGGTTATTTTTTCATCCACTTTTCTTTCTTCTTATTTACATTTCATTGGTTCTAATAACTTCCCCTGTACATTCCTTGGCATTACTGTCTGTGACATCTCATTTTTATTGTGTTAAAACACGGAAAAACGAGCCCTTAGGTATACACTTCTTTTCCTTATTTCATTAAACGAGGGTCTCGTACTTGCAGACTTGGTGTCATTAGGTTGTATATGAGGGACTATTAATCAGCTGCCCGCTCATAATAAGTTCACGTGCTACGTGACGCCAAACGTGCGCATAAAAGAGTTTTTTCACACTGGTCGCTTGGCCTATAGATGACGCTGACTGTCACTCCTCCTTCTAAATTCACGTGTAAACACAAAAAATTGGATAGAGGGAAAGCTGCTGTGGTAGCTCAGTGGTTAGAGCAGCAGACGCGCTATTCGAAGGTCGTAGGTTCGATTCCTGCTCACGGCTGGTAATTTTTTATCCACTTTCTTCTTATTTACATTTCATTGGTTCTATTGACTTTCCCTGTACAATCCTTGGCATTACTGTCTGTTACATCTCATTATAATTGTGTTAAAACACGGAAAAACGAGCCCTTAGGTATACACTTCTTTCCCTTATTTCGTTAAACGAGGGTCTCGTACTGGCAGACATGGTGTTATTAGGTTGTATACGAGGCACTACTAATCAGCTGCCCGCTCATAATAAGTTCACGCGCTACGTGACGCCAAACGTTCGCATAATAGAGTGTTTTCACAGTCGTCGCTTGGCCTATAGATGGCGCTGACTGTCACTCCTACTTATAATTCACGTATAAACCCAAAAAAGTGGATGGAGGGAAGGTCGCTGTAGTAGCTCAGTGGTTAGAGCTTCGAACGCGTTATTCGAAGGTCGTAGGTTCGGTTCCTGCTCACGGCTGGTTATTTTTTCATCCACTTTTCTTTCTTCTTATTTACATTTCATTGCTTCTAATAACTTCCCCTGTACATTCCTTGGCATTACTGTCTGCGACATCTCATTTTTATTGTGTTAAAACACGGAAAAACGAGCCCTTAGGTATACACTTCTTTTCCTTATTTCATTAAACGAGGGTCTCGTACTGGCAGACTTGGTGTCATTAGGTTGTATATGAGGGACTATTAATCAGCTGCCCGCTCATAACAGGTTCACGTGCTACGTGACGCCAAACATGCGCACAAAAGAGTGTTTTCACACTCGTTCCTTGGCTTATAGAGGGCGCTGACTGTCACTCGTGCTTCTAAATTCACGTATAAACCCAAAAAGTTGGGTGGAGGGAAAGCCACTGCGGTAGTCGAGTGGTTAGAGCAGCAGACGCGTTATTCGAAGGTCGTAGGTTCGATTCCTGCTCACGGCTGGTAATTGTTTATCCACTTTCTTTCTTCCTATTTACAATTCATTGGCTCTACTAACTTCCCCTGTACATTTCTTGGCATTACTGTCTGTTACATCTCATTATAATTGTGTTGAAACACGGAAAAACGAGCCCTTAGGTATACACTTCTTTCCCTCATTTCGTTAAACGAGGGTCTCGTACTGGCAGACATGGTGTTATTAGGTTGTATACGAGGGACTATCAATCAGCTGCCCGCTCATAATAAGCTCACGTGCTACGTGACGCCAAATGTTCGCATAAAAGAGTGTTTTCACACTCGTTGCTTGGCTCATAGATGGCGCTGACTGTCACTCGTACTTCTAAATTTACGTATAAACCAAAAAAATTGGATGGAGGGAAAGCCGCTGTGGTAGCTCAGTGGTTAGAGCAGCAGACGCGCTATTCGAAGGTCGTAGGTTCGATTCCTGCTCACGGCTGGTAATTGTTTATCCCCTTTCTTCTTATTTACATTTCATTGGTTCTAATACCTTCCCCTGTACATTCCTTGGCATTACTGTCTGTGACATCTTATTTTTATTGTGTTAAAACACGGAAAAACGAGCCCTTAGGTATACACTTCTTTTCCTTATTTCATTAAACGAGGGTCTCGTACTGGCCGACATGGTGTTATTAGGTTGTATACGAGGGACTATCAATCAGCTACCCGCTCGTAATAAGTTCACGTGCTACGTGACGCCAAACGTGCGCATAAAAGAGTTTTTTCACACTGGTCGCTTGGCCTATAGATGACGCTGACTGTCACTCCTCCTTCTAAATTCACGTGTAAACACAAAAAATTGGATAGAGGGAAAGCTGCTGTGGTAGCTCAGTGGTTAGAGCAGCAGACGCGCTATTCGAAGGTCGTAGGTTCGATTCCTGCTCACGGCTGGTAATTTTTTATCCACTTTCTTCTTATTTACATTTCATTGGTTCTAATAACTTCCCCTGTACATTCCTTGGCATTACTGTCTGTGACATCTCATTTTTATTGTGTTAAAACACGGAAAAACGAGCCCTTAGGTATACACTTCTTTTACTTATTTCATTAAACGAGGGTCTCTATCTGGCAGACTTGGTGTTATTAGGTTGTATACGAGGGACTATCAATCAGCTGCCCGCTCATAATAAGTTCACGTGCTACGTGACGCCAAATGTGCGCATAAAAGAGTGTTTTCACACTCGTCGCTTGGCTTATAGATGGCGCTGACTGTCACTCCTACTTCTAAATTCACGTATAAACCCAAAAAAGCGAATGGAGGGAAGGCCGCTGTGGTAGCTCAGTGATTAGAGCAGCAGACGCGTTATTCGAAGGTCGTAGGTTCGATTCCTGCTCACGGCTGGTAATCTTTTATCCACTTTCTTTGTTCTTATTTACATTTCATTGGTTCTAATGACTTCCCCTGTACATTCCTTGGCATTACTGTCTGTTACATCTCATTATAATTGTGTTAAAACACGGAAAAACGAGCCCTTAGGTATACACTTCTTTCCCTTATTTCGTTAAACGAGGGTCTCGTACTGGCAGACATGGTGTCATTAGGTTGTATACGAGGGACTACTAATCAGCTGCCCGCTCATAATAAGTTCACGTGCTACGTGACGCCAAATATGCGCATAAAGGATTGTTTTCACACTCGTCGCTTGGCTTATAGATAACGCTGACTGTCACTCCTACTTCTAAATTCACGTGTAAACCCAAAAAAGTGGATGGAGGGAAGGTCGCTGTAGTAGCTCAGTAGTTAGAGCTTCGAACGCGTTATTCGAAGGTCGTAGGTTCAGTTCCTGCTCACGGCTGGTTATTTTTTCATCCACTTTTCTTTCTTCCTATTTACATTTCATTGCTTCTAATAACTTCCCCTGTACATTCCTTGGCATTACTGTCTGTGACATCTCATTTTTATTGTGTTAAAACACGGAAAAACGAGCCCTTAGGTATACACTTCTTTGCCTTATTTCATTAAACGAGGGTCTCGTACTGGCAGACTTGGTGTCATTAGGTTGTATATGAGGGACTATTAATCAGCTGCCCGCTCATAACAGGTTCACGTGCTACGTGACGCCAAACATGCGCATAAAAGAGTTTTTCACACTGGTCGCTTGGCCTATAGATGGCGCTGACTGTCACTCCTCCTTCTAAATTCACGTGTAAACCCAAAAAAGTGGATAGAGGGAAGGCCGCGGTGATAGCTCAGTGGTTAGAGCATCGAACGCGTTATTCGAAGGTCGTAGGTTCGATTCCTGTTCACGGCTGTTATTGTTTTTTCATCAACTTTTCTTTCTTCCTATTTACATTTCATTGGTTCTAATAATTTCCCCTGTACATTCCTTGGCATTACTGTCTGTGACATCTCATTAATATTGTGTTAAAACACGGAAAAACGAGCCCTTCGGTATACACTTATTTCCCTTATTTCAATGAACGAGGGTCTCGTACTGGCAGACTTGGTGTCATTAGGTTGTATACGAGGGACTACTAATCAGCTGCCCGCTCATAATAGGTTCACGTGCTACGTGACGCCAAACATGCGCATAAAAGAGTATTTTCACAGTCGTCGCTTGGCTTATAGATTGCGCTGACTGTCACTCCTACTTCTGAATTCACGTATAAACCCAAAAGAGTGGATGGAGGGAAGGTCGCTGTAGTAGCTCAGTGGTTAGAGCAGCAGACGCGTTATTCGAAGGTCGTAGGTTCGATTCCTGCTCACGGCTGGTAATTTTTATCCACTTTCTTCCTATTTACATTTCATTGGCTCTACTAACTTCCCCTGTACATTTCTTGGCATTACTGTCTGTTACATCTCATTATAATTGTGTTAAAACACGGAAAAACGAGCCCTCAGGTATACACTTCTTTCCCTTATTTCGTTAAACGAGGGTCTCGTACTGGCAGACATGGTGTTATTAGGTTGTATACGAGAGACTATCAATTAGCTGCCCGCTCGTAATAAGCTCACGTGCTACTTGACGCCAAATGTGCGCATAAAAGAGTGTTTTCACACTCGTCGCTTGGCTGATAGATGGCGCTGACTGTCACTCCTACATCTAAATTCACGTATAAACCCAAAAAAGTGGATATAGGGAAGGCCGCTGTGGTAGCTCAGTGGTTAGAGCATCGAAAGCGTTATTCGAAGGTCGTAGGTTCGATTCCTGCACACGGCTGGTTATTTTTTCATCCACTTTTCTTTCTTCCTAATTACATTTCACTGGTTCAAATAATTTCCCCTGTACATTCCTTGGCATTACTGTCTGTTACATCTCATTAATATTGTGTTAAAACACGAAAAAACGAGCCCTTAGGTATACACTTATTTCCCTTATTTCAATGAACGAGGGTCTCGTACTGGCAGACTTGGTGTCATTAGGTTGTATACGAGGGACTACTAATCAGCTGCCCGCTCATAATAAGTTCACGTGCTACGTGACGCCAAACATGCGCATAAAAGATTGTTTTCACACTCGTCACTTGGCTTATAGATAACGCTGACTGTCACTCCTACTTCTAAATTCACGTGTAAACCCGAGAAAGTGGATGGAGGGAAGGTCGCTGTAGTAGCTCAGTGGTTAGAGCTTCGAACGCGTTATTTGAAGGTCGTAGGTTCGATTCCTGCTCACGGCTGGTTATTTTTTCATCCACTTTTCTTTCTTCTTATTTACATTTTATTGGTTCTAATAACTTCCTCTGTACATTCCTTGGCATTACTGTCTGTGACATCTCATTTTTATTGTGTTAAAACACGGAAAAACGAGCCCTTAGGTATACACTTCTTTTCCTTATTTCATTAAACAAGGGTCTCGTACTGGCAGACTTGGTGTCATTAGGTTGTATATGAGGGACTATTAATCAGCTGCCCGCTCATAATAAGTTCACGTGCTACGTGACGCCAAACATGCGCATAAAAGAGTGTTTTCACACTCGTTGCTTGGCTTATAGATGGCGCTGACTGTCACTCGTACTTCTAAATTTACGTATAAACCAAAAAAATTGGATGGAGGGAAAGCCGCTGTGGTAGCTCAGTGGTTAGAGCAGCAGACGCGCTATTCGAAGGTCGTAGGTTCGATTCCTGCTCATGGCTGGTAATTTTTTATCCCCTTTCTTCTTATTTACATTTCATTGGTTCTAATACCTTCCCCTGTACATTCCTTGGCATTACTGTCTGTGACATCTTATTTTTATTGTGTTAAAACACGGAAAAACGAGCCCTTAGGTATACACTTCTTTTCCTTATTTCATTAAACGAGGGTCTCGTACTGGCCGACATGGTGTTATTAGGTTGTATACGAGGGACTATCAATCAGCTACCCGCTCGTAATAAGTTCACGTGCTACGTGACGCCAAACGTGCGCATAAAAGAGTTTTTTCACACTGGTCGCTTGGCCTATAGATGACGCTGACTGTCACTCCTCCTTCTAAATTCACGTGTAAACCCAAAAAAGTGGATAGAGGGAAGGCCGCTGTAGTAGCTCAGTGGTTAGAGCATCGAACGCGTTATTCGAAGGCCGTAGGTTCGATTCCTGCTCACGGCTGGTTAGTTTTTCATCCGCTTTTCTTTCTTCTTATTTACATTTCATTGGTTTTAATAAGTTCCCCTGTACATTCTTTGGCATTCCTGTCTGTGACATCTCATTATTATTGCGTTAAAACACGGAAAAACGAGCCCTTAAGTATACACTTCTTTCCCTTATTTCGTTAAACGAGGGTCTCGTACTGGCCGACATGGTGTTATTAGGTTGTATACGAGGGACTATCAATCAGCTACCCGCTCGTAATAAGTTCACGTGCTACGTGACGCCAAACGTGCGCATAAAAGAGTTTTTCACACTGGTCGCTTGGCCTATAGATGGCGCTGACTGTCACTCCTCCTTCTAAATTCACGTGTAAACCCAAAAAAGTGGATAGAGGGAAGGCCGCGGTGATAGCTCAGTGGTTAGAGCATCGAACGCGTTATTCGAAGGCCGTAGGTTCGATTCCCGCTCACGGCTGGTTATTGTTTTTTCATCCACTTTTCTTTCTTCCTATATACATTTCATTGGTTCTAATATTTTCCACTGTACATTCCTTGGCATTATTGTCTGTGACATCTCATTAATATTGTGCTAAAACACGGAAAAACGAGCCCCTAGGTATCCACTTTATTACCTTATTTCAATGAACGAGGGTCTCGTACTGGCAGACTTGGTGTCATTAGGTTGTATACGAGGGACTACTAATCAGCTGCCCGCTCATAATAAGTTCACGTGCTACGTGACGCCAAACATGCGCATAAAAGAGTGTTTTCACAGTCGTCGCTTGGCCTATAGATGGCGCTGACTGTCACTCCTACTTCAAAATTCACGTATAAACCCAAAAAAGTGGATGGAGGGAAGGTCGCTGTAGTAGCTCAGTAGTTAGAGCTTCGAACGCGTTATTCGAAGGTCGTAGGTTCAGTTCCTGCTCACGGCTGGTTATTTTTTCATCCACTTTTCTTTCTTCCTATTTACATTTCATTGCTTCTAATAACTTCCCCTGTACATTCCTTGGCATTACTGTCTGTGACATCTCATTTTTATTGTGTTAAAACACGGAAAAACGAGCCCTTAGGTATACACTTCTTTGCCTTATTTCATTAAACGAGGGTCTCGTACTGGCAGACTGTGTGTTTAGGTTGTATAAGAGAGACAATCAGCTGCCCGCTCATAATAAGTTCACGTGCTACTTGACGCCGAACATGCGCATAAAAGAGTGTTTTCACACTCGTTGCTTGGCTTATAGATGGCGCTGACTGTCACTCGTGCTTCTAAATTCACGTATAAACCCAAAAAATTGGGTGGAGGGAAAGCCACTTCGGTAGCTCAGTGGTTAGAGCAGCAGACGCGTTATTCGAAGGTCGTAGGTTCGATTCCTGCTCACGGCTGGTAATTTTTTATCCACTTTCTTTCTTCCTATTTACATTTTATTGGCTCTACTAACTTCCCTTGTACATTTCTTGGCATTACTGTCTCTTACATCTCATTATAATTGTGTTAAAACACGGAAAAACGAGCCCTTAGGTATACACTTCTTTCCCTTATTTCGTTAAACGAGGGTCTCGTACTGGCAGACATGGTGTTATTAGGTTGTATACGAGAGACTATCAATCAGCTGCCCGCTCGTAATAAGCTCACGTGCTACTTGACGCCAAATGTGCGCATAAAAGAGTGTTTTCACACTCGTCGCTTGGCTGATAGATGGCGCTGACTGTCACTCCTACATCTAAATTCACGTATAAACCCAAAAAAGTGGATATAGGGAAGGCCGCTGTGGTAGCTCAGTGGTTAGAGCATCGAAAGCGTTATTCGAAGGTCGTAGGTTCGATTCCTGCACACGGCTGGTTATTTTTTCATCCACTTTTCTTTCTTCCTAATTACATTTCACTGGTTCAAATAATTTCCCCTGTACATTCCTTGGCATTACTGTCTGTTACATCTCATTAATATTGTGTTAAAACACGAAAAAACGAGCCCTTAGGTATACACTTATTTCCCTTATTTCAATGAACGAGGGTCTCGTACTGGCAGACTTGGTGTCATTAGGTTGTATACGAGGGACTACTAATCAGCTGCCCGCTCATAATAAGTTCACGTGCTACGTGACGCCAAACATGCGCATAAAAGATTGTTTTCACACTCGTCACTTGGCTTATAGATAACGCTGACTGTCACTCCTACTTCTAAATTCACGTGTAAACCCGAGAAAGTGGATGGAGGGAAGGTCGCTGTAGTAGCTCAGTGGTTAGAGCTTCGAACGCGTTATTTGAAGGTCGTAGGTTCGATTCCTGCTCACGGCTGGTTATTTTTTCATCCACTTTTCTTTCTTCTTATTTACATTTTATTGGTTCTAATAACTTCCTCTGTACATTCCTTGGCATTACTGTCTGTGACATCTCATTTTTATTGTGTTAAAACACGGAAAAACGAGCCCTTAGGTATACACTTCTTTTCCTTATTTCATTAAACAAGGGTCTCGTACTGGCAGACTTGGTGTCATTAGGTTGTATATGAGGGACTATTAATCAGCTGCCCGCTCATAATAAGTTCACGTGCTACGTGACGCCAAACATGCGCATAAAAGAGTGTTTTCACACTCGTTGCTTGGCTTATAGATGGCGCTGACTGTCACTCGTACTTCTAAATTTACGTATAAACCAAAAAAATTGGATGGAGGGAAAGCCGCTGTGGTAGCTCAGTGGTTAGAGCAGCAGACGCGCTATTCGAAGGTCGTAGGTTCGATTCCTGCTCACGGCTGGTAATTTTTTATCCCCTTTCTTCTTATTTACATTTCATTGGTTTTAATAAGTTCCCCTGTACATTCTTTGGCATTCCTGTCTGTGACATCTCATTATTATTGCGTTAAAACACGGAAAAACGAGCCCTTAAGTATACACTTCTTTCCCTTATTTCGTTAAACGAGGGTCTCGTACTGGCCGACATGGTGTTATTAGGTTGTATACGAGGGACTATCAATCAGCTACCCGCTCGTAATAAGTTCACGTGCTACGTGACGCCAAACGTGCGCATAAAAGAGTTTTTTCACACTGGTCGCTTGGCCTATAGATGGCGCTGACTGTCACTCCTCCTTCTAAATTCACGTGTAAACCCAAAAAAGTGGATAGAGGGAAGGCCGCGGTGATAGCTCAGTGGTTAGAGCATCGAAAGCGTTATTCGAAGGCCGTAGGTTCGATTCCTGCTCACGGCTGGTTATTGTTTTTTCATCCACTTTTCTTTCTTCCTATTTACATTTCATTGGTTCTAATAATTTCCCCTGTACATTCCTTGGCATTACTGTCTGTGACATCTCATTAATATTGTGTTAAAACACGGAAAAACGAGCCCTTAGGTATACACTTGTTTCCCTTATTTCAATGAACGAGGGTCTCGTACTGGCAGACTTGGTGTCATTAGGTTGTAAACGAGGGACTACTAATCAGCTGCCCGCTCATAATAAGTTCACGTGCTACGTGACGCCAAACATGCGCATAAAAGAGTGTTTTCACAGTCGTCGCTTGGCCTATAGATGGCGCTGACTGTCACTCCTACTTCTAAATTCAGTATAAACCCAAAAAAGTGGATGGAGGGAAGGTCGCTGTAGTAGCTCAGTGGTTAGAGCATCGAACGCGTTATTCGAAGGCCGTAGGTTCGATTCCTGCTCACGGCTGGATAGTTTTTCATCCATTTTTCTTTCTTCTTATTTACATTTCATTGGTTTTAATAACTTCCCCTGTACATTTCTTGGCATTCCTGTCTGTGACATCTCATTATTATTGTGTTAAAACACGGAAAAACGAGCCCTTATGTATACACTTCTTTCCCTTATTTCGTTAAGCGAGGGTCTCGTACTGGCCGACATGGTGTTATTAGGTTGTATAAGAGGGACTATCAATCAGCTACCCGCTCGTAATAAGTTCACGTGCTACGTGACGCCAAACGTGCGCATAAAAGAGTTTTTTCACACTGGTCGCTTGGCCTATAGATGGCGCTGACTGTCACTCCTCTTTCTAAATTCACGTGTAAACCCAAAAAAGTGGATAGAGGGAAGGCCGCGGTGATAGCTCAGTGGTTAGAGCATCGAACGCGTTATTCGAAGGCCGTAGGTTCGATTCCCGCTCACGGCTGTTTATTGTTTTTTCATCCACTTTTCTTTCTTCCTATTTACATTTCATTGCTTCTAATAACTTCCCCTGTACATTCCTTGGCATTACTGTCTGTGACATCTCATTTTTAATGTGTTAAAACACGGAAAAACGAGCCCTTAGGTATACACTTCCTTGCCTTATTTCATTAAACGAGGGTCTCGTACTGGCAGACTTGGTGTCATTAGGTTGTATATGAGGGACTATTAATCAGCTGCCCGCTCATAACAGGTTCACGTGCTACGTGACGCCAAACATGCGCATAAAAGAGTGTTTTCACACTCGTTGCTTGGCTTATAGATGGCGCTGACTGTCACTCGTGCTTCTAAATTCACGTATAAACCCAAAAAATTGGGTGGAGGGAAAGCCACTTCGGTAGCTCAGTGGTTAGAGCAGCAGACGCGTTATTCGAAGGTCGTAGGTTCGATTCCTGCTCACGGCTGGTAATTTTTTATCCACTTTCTTTCTTCCTATTTACATTTTATTGGCTCTACTAACTTCCCTTGTACATTTCTTGGCATTACTGTCTCTTACATCTCATTATAATTGTGTTAAAACACGGAAAAACGAGCCCTTAGGTATACACTTCTTTCCCTTATTTCGTTAAACGAGGGTCTCGTACTGGCAGACATGGTGTTATTAGGTTGTATACGAGGGGCTATCAATCAGCTGCACGCTCATAATAAGCTCACGTGCTACGTGACGCCAAATGTGCGCATAAAGGAGTGTTTTCACACTCGTCACTTGGCTTATAGATGGCGCTGACTGTCACTCCTACTTCTAAATTCACATATAAACCCAAAAAAGTGGATGGAGGGAAGGTCGCTGTAGTAGCTCAGTGGTTAGAGCATCGAACGCGTTATTCGAAGGTCGTAGGTTCGATTCCTGCTCACGGCTGGTTATTGTTTTTTCATCAACTTTTCTTTCTTCCTATTTACATTTCATTGGTTCTAATAATTTCCCCTGTACATTCCTTGGCATTACTGTCTGTTACATCTCATTAATATTGTGTTAAAACACGGAAAAACGAGCCCTTAGGTATACACTTATTTCCCTTATTTCAATAAACGAGGGTCTCGTACTGGCAGACTTGGTGTCATTAGGTTGTATATGAGGGACTATTAATCAGCTGTCCGCTCATAATAAGTTCACGTGCTACGTGACGCCAAACATGCGCATAAAAGAGTGTTTTCACACTCGTTGCTTGGCTTAGAGATGGCGCTGACTGTCACTCGTACTTCTAAATTCACGTATAAACCCAAAAAATTGGATGGAGGAAAAGCCGCTGTGGTAGCTCAGTGGTTAGAGCAGCAGACGCGCTATTCGAAGGTCGTAGGTTCAATTCCTGCTCACGGCTGGTAATCTTTTATCCACTTTCTTTCTTCTTATTTACATTTCATTGGTTCTAATGACTTCCCCTGTACATTCCTTGGCATTACTGTCTGTTACATCTCAATATTATTGTGTTAAAACACGGAAAAACGAGCCCTTAGGTATACACCTCTTTCCCTTATTTCGTTAAACGAGGGTCTCGTACTGGCCGACATGGTGTTATTAGGTTGCATACGAGGGACTATCAATCAGCTACCCGCTCGTAATAAGTTCACGTGCTACGTGACGCCAAACGTGCGCATAAAAGAGTTTTTTCACACTGGTCGCTTGGCCTATAGATGGCGCTGACTGTCACTACTCCTTCTAAATTCACGTGTAAACCCAAAAAAGTGGATAGAGGGTAGGCCGCGATGATAGCTCAGTGGTTAGAGCATCGAACGCGTTATTAGAAGGCCGTAGGTTCGATTCCTGCTCACGGCTGGTTATTGTTTTTTCATCCAATTTTCTTTCTTCCTATTTACATTTCATTGATTCTAATAATTTTCCCTGTACATTCCTTGGCAATACTGTCTGTGACATCTCATTAATATTGTGTTAAAACACGGAAAAACGAGCCCTTCGGTATACACTTATTTCCCTTATTTCAATGAACGAGGGTCTCGTACTGGCAGACTTGGTGTCATTAGGTTGTATACGAGGGACTACTAATCAGCTGCCCGCTCATAATAGGTTCACGTGCTACGTGACGCCAAACATGCGCATAAAAGAGTATTTTCACAGTCGTCGCTTGGCTTATAGATGGCGCTGACTGTCACTCCTACTTCTGAATTCACGTATAAACCCAAAAGAGTGGATGGAGGGAAGGTCGCTGTAGTAGCTCGGTGGTTAGAGCAGCAGACGCGTTATTCGAAGGTCGTAGGTTCGATTCCTGCTCACGGCTGGTAATTTTTTATCCACTTTCTTTCTTCCTATTTACATTTCATTGGCTCTACTAACTTCCCCTGTACATTTCTTGGCATTACTGTCTGTTACATCTCATTATAATTGTGTTAAAACACGGAAAAACGAGCCCTCAGGTATACACTTCTTTCCCTTATTTCGTTAAACGAGGGTCTCGTACTGGCAGACATGGTGTTATTAGGTTGTATACGAGAGACTATCAATCAGCTGCCCGCTCATAATAAGCTCACGTGCTACTTGACGCCAAATGTGCGCATAAAAGAGTGTTTTCACACTCGTCGCTTGGCTTATAGATGGCGCTGACTGTCACTCCTACATCTAAATTCACGTATAAACCCAAAAAAGTGGATATAGGGAAGGCCGCTGTGGTAGCTCAGTGGTTAGAGCATCGAAAGCGTTATTCGAATGTCGTAGGTTCGATTCCTGCACACGGCTGCTTATTTTTTCATCCACTTTTCTTTCTTCCTAATTACATTTCACTGGTTCAAATAATTTCCCCTGTACATTCCTTGGCATTACTGTCTGTTACATCTCATTAATATTGTGTTAAAACACGAAAAAACGAGCCCTTAGGTATACACTTATTTCCCTTATTTCAATGAACGAGGGTCTCGTACTGGCAGACTTGGTGTCATTAGGTTGTATACGAGGGACTACTAATCAGCTGCCCGCTCATAATAAGTTCACGTGCTACGTGACGCCAAACATGCGCATAAAAGATTGTTTTCACACTCGTCACTTGGCCTATAGATAACGCTGACTGTCACTCCTACTTCTAAATTCACGTGTAAACCCAAAAAAGTGGATAGAGGGAAGGCCGCGGTGATAGCTCAGTGGTTAGAGCATCGAACGCGTTATTCGAAGGCCGTAGGTTCGATTCCTGCTCACGGCTGGTTATTGTTTTTTCATCCACATTTCTTTCTTCCTATTTACATTTCATTGGTTCTAATAATTTCCCCTGTACATTCCTTGGCATTACTGTCTGTGACATCTCATTAATATTGTGTTAAAACACGGAAAAACGAGCCCTTAGGTATACACTTGTTTCCCTTATTTCAATGAACGAGGGTCTCGTACTGGCAGACTTGGTGTCATTAGGTTGTAAACGAGGGACTACTAATCAGCTGCCCGCTCATAATAAGTTCACGTGCTACGTGACGCCAAACATGCGCATAAAAGAGTGTTTTCACAGTCGTCGCTTGGCCTATAGATGGCGCTGACTGTCACTCCTACTTCTAAATTCAGTATAAACCCAAAAAAGTGGATGGAGGGAAGGTCGCTGTAGTAGCTCAGTGGTTAGAGCTTCGAACGCGTTATTCGAAGGTCGTAGGTTTGGTTCCTGCTCACGGCTGGATAGTTTTTCATCCATTTTTCTTTCTTCTTATTTACATTTCATTGGTTTTAATAACTTCCCCTGTACATTTCTTGGCATTCCTGTCTGTGACACCTCATTATTATTGTGTTAAAACACGGAAAAACGAGCCCTTAAGTATACACTTCTTTCCCTTATTTCGTTAAGCGAGGGTCTCGTACTGGCCGACATGGTGTTATTAGGTTGTATAAGAGGGACTATCAATCAGCTACCCGCTCGTAATAAGTTCACGTGCTACGTGACGCCAAACGTGCGCATAAAAGAGTTTTTTCACACTGGTCGCTTGGCCTATAGATGGCGCTGACTGTCACTCCTCCTTCTAAATTCACGTGTAAACCCAAAAAAGTGGATAGAGGGAAGGCCGCGGTGATAGCTCAGTGGTTAGAGCATCGAACGCGTTATTCGAAGGCCGTAGGTTCGATTCCCGCTCACGGCTGGTTATTGTTTTTTCATCCACTTTTCTTTCTTCCTATTTACATTTCATTGCTTCTAATAACTTCCCCTGTACATTCCTTGGCATTACTGTCTGTGACATCTCATTTTTATTGTGTTAAAACACGGAAAAACGAGCCCTTAGGTATACACTTCTTTGCCTTATTTCATTAAACGAGGGTCTCGTACTGGCAGACTTGGTGTCATTAGGTTGTATATGAGGGACTATTAATCAGCTGCCCGCTCGCTACGTGACGCCAAACATGCGCATAAAAGAGTGTTTTCACACTCGTTGCTTGGCTTATAGATGGCGCTGACTGTCACTCGTGCTTCTAAATTCACGTATAAACCCAAAAAATTGGGTGGAGGGAAAGCCACTTCGGTAGCTCAGTGGTTAGAGCAGCAGACGCGTTATTCGAAGGTCGTAGGTTCGATTCCTGCTCACGGCTGGTAATTTTTTATCCACTTTCTTTCTTCCTATTTACATTTTATTGGCTCTACTAACTTCCCTTGTACATTTCTTGGCATTACTGTCTCTTACATCTCATTATAATTGTGTTAAAACACGGAAAAACGAGCCCTTAGGTATACACTTCTTTCCCTTATTTCGTTAAACGAGGGTCTCGTACTGGCAGACATGGTGTTATTAGGTTGTATACGAGGGACTATCAATCAGCTGCACGCTCATAATAAGCTCACGTGCTACGTGACGCCAAATGTGCGCATAAAAGAGTGTTTTCACACTCGTCACTTGGCTTATAGATGGCGCTGACTGTCACTCCTACTTCTAAATTCACGTATAAACCCAAAAAAGTGGATGGAGGGAAGGTCGCTGTAGTAGCTCAGTGGTTAGAGCATCGAACGCGTTATTCGAAGGTCGTAGGTTCGATTCCTGCTCACGGCTGGTTATTGTTTTTTCATCAACTTTTCTTTCTTCCTATTTACATTTCATTGGTTCTAATAATTTCCCCTGTACATTCCTTGGCATTACTGTCTGTTACATCTCATTAATATTGTGTTAAAACACGGAAAAACGAGCCCTTAGGTATACACTTATTTCCCTTATTTCAATAAACGAGGGTCTCGTACTGGCAGACTTGGTGTCATTAGGTTGTATATGAGGGACTATTAATCAGCTGTCCGCTCATAATAAGTTCACGTGCTACGTGACGCCAAACATGCGCATAAAAGAGTGTTTTCACACTCGTTGCTTGGCTTAGAGATGGCGCTGACTGTCACTCGTACTTCTAAATTCACGTATAAACCCAAAAAATTGGATGGAGGAAAAGCCGCTGTGGTAGCTCAGTGGTTAGAGCAGCAGACGCGCTATTCGAAGGTCGTAGGTTCAATTCCTGCTCACGGCTGGTAATCTTTTATCCACTTTCTTTCTTCTTATTTACATTTCATTGGTTCTAATGACTTCCCCTGTACATTCCTTGGCATTACTGTCTGTTACATCTCATTATTATTGTGTTAAAACACGGAAAAACGAGCCCTTAGGTATACACCTCTTTCCCTTATTTCGTTAAACGAGGGTCTCGTACTGGCCGACATGGTGTTATTAGGTTGCATACGAGGGACTATCAATCAGCTACCCGCTCGTAATAAGTTCACGTGCTACGTGACGCCAAACGTGCGCATAAAAGAGTTTTTTCACACTGGTCGCTTGGCCTATAGATGGCGCTGACTGTCACTACTCCTTCTAAATTCACGTGTAAACCCAAAAAAGTGGATAGAGGGTAGGCCGCGATGATAGCTCAGTGGTTAGAGCATCGAACGCGTTATTAGAAGGCCGTAGGTTCGATTCCTGCTCACGGCTGGTTATTGTTTTTTCATCCAATTTTCTTTCTTCCTATTTACATTTCATTGATTCTAATAATTTTCCCTGTACATTCCTTGGCAATACTGTCTGTGACATCTCATTAATATTGTGTTAAAACACGGAAAAACGAGCCCTTCGGTATACACTTATTTCCCTTATTTCAATGAACGAGGGTCTCGTACTGGCAGACTTGGTGTCATTAGGTTGTATACGAGGGACTACTAATCAGCTGCCCGCTCATAATAGGTTCACGTGCTACGTGACGCCAAACATGCGCATAAAAGAGTATTTTCACAGTCGTCGCTTGGCTTATAGATGGCGCTGACTGTCACTCCTACTTCTGAATTCACGTATAAACCCAAAAGAGTGGATGGAGGGAAGGTCGCTGTAGTAGCTCGGTGGTTAGAGCAGCAGACGCGTTATTCGAAGGTCGTAGGTTCGATTCCTGCTCACGGCTGGTAATTTTTTATCCACTTTCTTTCTTCCTATTTACATTTCATTGGCTCTACTAACTTCCCCTGTACATTTCTTGGCATTACTGTCTGTTACATCTCATTATAATTGTGTTAAAACACGGAAAAACGAGCCCTCAGGTATACACTTCTTTCCCTTATTTCGTTAAACGAGGGTCTCGTACTGGCAGACATGGTGTTATTAGGTTGTATACGAGAGACTATCAATCAGCTGCCCGCTCATAATAAGCTCACGTGCTACTTGACGCCAAATGTGCGCATAAAAGAGTGTTTTCACACTCGTCGCTTGGCTTATAGATGGCGCTGACTGTCACTCCTACATCTAAATTCACGTATAAACCCAAAAAAGTGGATATAGGGAAGGCCGCTGTGGTAGCTCAGTGGTTAGAGCATCGAAAGCGTTATTCGAATGTCGTAGGTTCGATTCCTGCACACGGCTGCTTATTTTTTCATCCACTTTTCTTTCTTCCTAATTACATTTCACTGGTTCAAATAATTTCCCCTGTACATTCCTTGGCATTACTGTCTGTTACATCTCATTAATATTGTGTTAAAACACGAAAAAACGAGCCCTTAGGTATACACTTATTTCCCTTATTTCAATGAACGAGGGTCTCGTACTGGCAGACTTGGTGTCATTAGGTTGTATACGAGGGACTACTAATCAGCTGCCCGCTCATAATAAGTTCACGTGCTACGTGACGCCAAACATGCGCATAAAAGATTGTTTTCACACTCGTCACTTGGCTTATAGATAACGCTGACTGTCACTCCTACTTCTAAATTCACGTGTAAACCCAAAAAAGTGGATAGAGGGAAGGCCGCGGTGATAGCTCAGTGGTTAGAGCATCGAACGCGTTATTCGAAGGCCGTAGGTTCGATTCCTGCTCACGGCTGGTTATTGTTTTTTCATCCACATTTCTTTCTTCCTATTTACATTTCATTGGTTCTAATAATTTCCCCTGTACATTCCTTGGCATTACTGTCTGTGACATCTCATTAATATTGTGTTAAAACACGGAAAAACGAGCCCTTAGGTATACACTTGTTTCCCTTATTTCAATGAACGAGGGTCTCGTACTGGCAGACTTGGTGTCATTAGGTTGTAAACGAGGGACTACTAATCAGCTGCCCGCTCATAATAAGTTCACGTGCTACGTGACGCCAAACATGCGCATAAAAGAGTGTTTTCACAGTCGTCGCTTGGCCTATAGATGGCGCTGACTGTCACTCCTACTTCTAAATTCAGTATAAACCCAAAAAAGTGGATGGAGGGAAGGTCGCTGTAGTAGCTCAGTGGTTAGAGCTTCGAACGCGTTATTCGAAGGTCGTAGGTTTGGTTCCTGCTCACGGCTGGTTATTTTTTCATCCACTTTTCTTTCTTCTTATTTACATTTCATTGCTTCTAATAACTTCCCCTGTACATTCCTTGGCATTACTGTCTGTGACATCTCATTTTTATTGTGTTAAAACACGGAAAAACGAGCCCTTAGGTATACACTTCTTTTCCTTATTTCATTAAACGAGGGTCTCGTACTGGCAGACTTGGTGTCATTAGGTTGTATATGAGGGACTATTAATCAGCTGCCCGCTCATAACAGGTTCACGTGCTACGTGACGCCAAACATGCGCATAAAAGAGTGTTTTCACACTCGTTGCTTGGCTTATAGATGGCGCTGACTGTCACTCGTGCTTCTAAATTCACGTATAAACCCAAAAAACTGGGTAGAGGGAAAGCCACTGCGGTAGTCCAGTGGTTAGAGTAGCAGACGCGTTATTCAAAGGTCGTAGGTTCGATTCCTGCTCACGGCTGGTAATTTTTTATCCACTTTCTTTCTTCCTATATACATTTCATTGGCTCTACTAACTTCCCCTGTACATTTCTTGGCATTACTGTCTGTTACATCTCATTATAATTGTGTTAAAACACGGAAAAACGAGCCCTTAGATATACACTTCTTTTCCTTATTTCATTAAACGAGGGTCTCGTACTGGCAGACTTGGTGTCATTAGGTTGTATATGAGGGACTATTAATCAGCTGCCCGCTCATAACAGGTTCACGTGCTACATGACGCCAAGCATGCGCATAAAAGAGTGTTTTCACACTCGTTGCTTGGCTTATAGATGGCGCTGACTGTCACTCGTGCTTCTAAATTCACGTATAAACCCAAAAAATTGGGTGGAGGGAAAGCCACTGCGGTAGTCCAGTGGTTAGAGCAGCAGACGCGTTATTCGAAGGTCGTAGGTTCGATTCCTGCTCACGGCTGGTAATTTTTTATCCACTTTCTTTCTTCCTATTTACATTTCATTGACTCTACTAACTTCCCCTGTACATTTCTTGGCATTACTGTCTGTTACATCTCATTATAATTGTGTTAAAACACGGAAAAACGAGCCCTTAGGTATACACTTCTTTCCCTTATTTCGTTAAACGAGGGTCTCGTACTGGCAGACATGGTGTCATTAGGTTGTATACGAGGGACTACTAATCCGCTGCCCGCTCATAATAAGTTCACGTGCTACGTGACGCCAAACATGCGCATAAAAGATTGTTTTCACACTCGTCGCTTGGGTTATACATGGCGCTGACTGTCACTCCTACTTCTAAATTCACGTGTAAACCCAAGAAAGTGGATGAAGGGAAGGTCGCTGTAGTAGCTCAGTGGTTAGAGCTTCGAACGCTTTATTTGAAGGTCGTAGGTTCGATTCCTGCTCACGGCTGGTTATTTTTTCATCCACTTTTCTTTCTTCTTATTTACATTTCATTGGTTCTAATAACTTCCCCTGTACATTCCTTGGCATTACTGTCTGTGACATCTCATTTTTATTGTGTTAAAACACGGAAAAACGAGCCCTTAGGTATACACTTCTTTTCCTTATTTCATTAAACGAGGGTCTCGTACTTGCAGACTTGGTGTCATTAGGTTGTATATGAGGGACTATTAATCAGCTGCCCGCTCATAATAAGTTCACGTGCTACGTGACGCCAAACATGCGCATAAAAGAGTGTTTTCACACTCGTTGCTTGGCTTATAGATGGCGCTGACTGTCACTCGTACTTCTAAATTCACGTATAAACCCAAAAAATTGGATGGAGGGAAAGCCGCTGTGGTAGCTCAGTGGTTAGAGCAGCGGACGCGAAATTCGAAGGTCGTAGGTTCGATTCCTGCTCACGGCTGGTAATCTTTTATCCACTTTCTTTCTTCTTATTTACATTTCATTGGTTCTAATGACTTCCCCTGTACAATCCTTGGCATTACTGTCTGTGACATCTTATTTTTATTGTGTTAAAACACGGAAAAACGAGCCCTTAGGTATACACTTCTTTTCCTTATTTCATTAAACGAGGGTCTCGTACTGGCAGACATGGTGTTATTAGGTTGTATACTAGGGACTATCAATCAGCTGCCCGCTCATAATAAGTTCACGTGCTACCTGACGCCAAATGTGCGCATAAAAGAGTGTTTTCACACTCGTCGCTTGGCTTATAGACGGCGCTGACTGTCACTCCCACTTCTAAATTCACGTATAAACCCAAAAAAGTGGATGGAGGGAAGGCCGCTGTGGTAGCTCAGTGGTTCGAACAGCAGACGCGTTATTCGAAGGTCGTAGGTTCGATTCCTGCTCACGGCTGGTAATCTTTTATCCACTTTCTTTCTTCCTATTTACATTTCATTGGTTCTAATGACTTTCCCTGTACAATCCTTGGCATTACTGTCTGTTACATCTCATTATAATTGTGTTAAAACACGGAAAAACGAGCCCTTAGGTATACACTTCTTTCCCTTATTTCGTTAAACGAGGGTCTCGTACTGGCAGACATGGTGTTATTAGGTTGTATACGAGGCACTACTAATCAGCTGCCCGCTCATAATAAGTTCACGCGCTACGTGACGCCAAACGTGCGCATAATAGAGTGTTTTCACAGTCGTCGCTTGGCCTATAGATGGCGCTGACTGTCACTCCTACTTATAATTCACGTATAAACCCAAAAAAGTGGATGGAGGGAAGGTCGCTGTAGTAGCTCAGTGGTTAGAGCTTCGAACGCGTTATTCGAAGGTCGTAGGTTCGGTTCCTGCTCACGGCTGGTTATTTTTTCATCCACTTTTCTTTCTTCTTATTTACATTTCATTGCTTCTAATAACTTCCCCTGTACATTCCTTGGCATTACTGTCTGCGACATCTCATTTTTATTGTGTTAAAACACGGAAAAACGAGCCCTTAGGTATACACTTCTTTTCCTTATTTCATTAAACGAGGGTCTCGTACTGGCAGACTTGGTGTCATTAGGTTGTATATGAGGGACTATTAATCAGCTGCCCGCTCATAACAGGTTCACGTGCTACGTGACGCCAAACATGCGCATAAAAGAGTGTTTTCACACTTGTTCCTTGGCTTATAGAGGGCGCTGACTGTCACTCGTGCTTCTAAATTCACGTATAAACCCAAAAAGTTGGGTGGAGGGAAAGCCACTGCGGTAGTCGAGTGGTTAGAGCAGCAGACGCGTTATTCGAAGGTCGTAGGTTCGATTCCTGCTCACGGCTGGTAATTGTTTATCCACTTTCTTTCTTCCTATTTACAATTCATTGGCTCTACTAACTTCCCCTGTACATTTCTTGGCAATACTGTCTGTTACATCTCATTATAATTGTGTTGAAACACGGAAAAACGAGCCCTTAGGTATACACTTCTTTCCCTTATTTCGTTAAACGAGGGTCTCGTACTGGCAGACATGGTGTTATTAGGTTGTATACGAGGGACTATCAATCAGCTGCCCGCTCATAATAAGCTCACGTGCTACGTGACGCCAAATGTTCGCATAAAAGAGTGTTTTCACACTCGTTGCTTGGCTCATAGATGGCGCTGACTGTCACTCGTACTTCTAAATTTACGTATAAACCAAAAAAATTGGATGGAGGGAAAGCCGCTGTGGTAGCTCAGTGGTTAGAGCAGCAGACGCGCTATTCGAAGGTCGTAGGTTCGATTCCTGCTCACGGCTGGTAATTGTTTATCCCCTTTCTTCTTATTTACATTTCATTGGTTCTAATACCTTCCCCTGTACATTCCTTGGCATTACTGTCTGTGACATCTTATTTTTATTGTGTTAAAACACGGAAAAACGAGCCCTTAGGTATACACTTCTTTTCCTTATTTCATTAAACGAGGATCTCGTACTGGCCGACATGGTGTTATTAGGTTGTATACGAGGGACTATCAATCAGCTACCCGCTCGTAATAAGTTCACGTGCTACGTGACGCCAAACGTGCGCATAAAAGAGTTTTTTCACACTGGTCGCTTGGCCTATAGATGACGCTGACTGTCACTCCTCCTTCTAAATTCACGTGTAAACCCAAAAAAGTGGATAGAGGGAAGGCCGCTGTGGTAGCTCAGTGGTTAGAGCATCGAACGCGTTATTCGAAGGCCGTAGGTTCGATTCCTGCTCACGGCTGGTTAGTTTTTCATCCGCTTTTCTTTCTTCTTATTTACATTTCATTGGTTTTAATAAGTTCCCCTGTACATTCTTTGGCATTCCTGTCTGTGACATCTCATTATTATTGCGTTAAAACACGGAAAAACGAGCCCTTAAGTATACACTTCTTTCCCTTATTTCGTTAAACGAGGGTCTCGTACTGGCCGACATGGTGTTATTAGGTTGTATACGAGGGACTATCAATCAGCTACCCGCTCGTAATAAGTTCACGTGCTACGTGACGCCAAACGTGCGCATAAAAGTTTTTTCACACTGGTCGCTTGGCCTATAGATGGCGGTGACTGTCACTCCTCCTTCTAAATTCACGTGTAAACCCAAAAAAGTGGATAGAGGGAAGGCCGCGGTGATAGCTCAGTGGTTAGAGCATCGAACGCGTTATTCGAAGGCCGTAGGTTCGATTCCTGCTCACGGCTGGTTATTGTTTTTTCATCCACTTTTCTTTCTTCCTATTTACATTTCATTGGTTCTAATAATTTCCCCTGTACATTCCTTGGCATTACTGTCTGTGACATCTCATTAATATTGTGTTAAAACACGGAAAAACGAGCCCTTAGGTATACACTTGTTTCCCTTATTTCAATGAACGAGGGTCTCGTACTGGCAGACTTGGTGTCATTAGGTTGTAAACGAGGGACTACTAATCAGCTGCCCGCTCATAATAAGTTCACGTGCTACGTGACGCCAAACATGCGCATAAAAGAGTGTTTTCACAGTCGTCGCTTGGCCTATAGATGGCGCTGACTGTCACTCCTACTTCTAAATTCAGTATAAACCCAAAAAAGTGGATGGAGGGAAGGTCGCTGTAGTAGCTCAGTGGTTAGAGCTTCGAACGCGTTATTCGAAGGTCGTAGGTTCGGTTCCTGCTCACGGCTGGTTATTTTTTCATCCACTTTTCTTTCTTCCTATTTACATTTCATTGCTTCTAATAACTTCCCCTGTACATTCCTTGGCATTACTGTCTGTGACATCTCATTTGTATTGTGTTAAAACACGGAAAAACGAGCCCTTAGGTATACACTTCTTTTCCTTATTTCATTAAACGAGGGTCTCGTACTGGCAGACTTGGTGTCATTAGGTTGTATATGAGGGACTATTAATCAGCTGCCCGCTCATAACAGGTTCACGTGCTACATGACGCCAAGCATGCGCATAAAAGAGTGTTTTCACACTCGTTGCTTGGCTTATAGATGGCGCTGACTGTCACTCGTGCTTCTAAATTCACGTGTAAACCGAAGAAAGTGGATGGAGGGAAGGTCGCTGTAGTAGCTCAGTGGTTAGAGCTTCGAACGCTTTATTTGAAGGTCGTAGGTTTGATTCCTGCTCACGGCTGGTTATTTTTTCATCCACTTTTCTTTCTTCTTATTTACATTTCATTGGTTCTAATAACTTCCCCTGTACATTCCTTGGCATTACTGTCTGTGACATCTCATTTTTATTGTGTTAAAACACGGAAAAACGAGCCCTTAGGTATACACTTCTTTTCCTTATTTCATTAAACGAGGGTCTCGTACTGGCAGACTTGGTGTCATTAGGTTGTATATGAGGGACTATTAATCAGCTGCCCGCTCATAACAGGTTCACGTGCTACGTGACGCCAAACATGCGCACAAAAGAGTGTTTTCACACTCGTTCCTTGGCTTATAGAGGGCGCTGACTGTCACTCGTGCTTCTAAATTCACGTATAAACCCAAAAAGTTGGGTGGAGGGAAAGCCACTGCGGTAGTCGAGTGGTTAGAGCAGCAGACGCGTTATTCGAAGGTCGTAGGTTCGATTCCTGCTCACGGCTGGTAATTGTTTATCCACTTTCTTTCTTCCTATTTACAATTCATTGGCTCTACTAACTTCCCCTGTACATTTCTTGGCATTACTGTCTGTTACATCTCATTATAATTGTGTTGAAACACGGAAAAACGAGCCCTTAGGTATACACTTCTTTCCCTTATTTCGTTAAACGAGGGTCTCGTACTGGCAGACATGGTGTTATTAGGTTGTATACGAGGGACTATCAATCAGCTGCCCGCTCATAATAAGCTCACGTGCTACGTGACGCCAAATGTTCGCATAAAAGAGTGTTTTCACACTCGTTGCTTGGCTCATAGATGGCGCTGACTGTCACTCGTACTTCTAAATTTACGTATAAACCAAAAAAATTGGATGGAGGGAAAGCCGCTGTGGTAGCTCAGTGGTTAGAGCAGCAGACGCGCTATTCGAAGGTCGTAGGTTCGATTCCTGCTCACGGCTGGTAATTGTTTATCCCCTTTCTTCTTATTTACATTTCATTGGTTCTAATACCTTCCCCTGTACATTCCTTGGCATTACTGTCTGTGACATCTTATTTTTATTGTGTTAAAACACGGAAAAACGAGCCCTTAGGTATACACTTCTTTTCCTTATTTCATTAAACGAGGGTCTCGTACTGGCCGACATGGTGTTATTAGGTTGTATACGAGGGACTATCAATCAGCTACCCGCTCGTAATAAGTTCACGTGCTACGTGACGCCAAACGTGCGCATAAAAGAGTTTTTTCACACTGGTCGCTTGGCCTATAGATGACGCTGACTGTCACTCCTCCTTCTAAATTCACGTGTAAACCCAAAAAAGTGGATAGAGGGAAGGCCGCTGTGGTAGCTCAGTGGTTAGAGCATCGAACGCGTTATTCGAAGGCCGTAGGTTCGATTCCTGCTCACGGCTGGTTAGTTTTTCATCCGCTTTTCTTTCTTCTTATTTACATTTCATTGGTTTTAATAAGTTCCCCTGTACATTCTTTGGCATTCCTGTCTGTGACATCTCATTATTATTGCGTTAAAACACGGAAAAACGAGCCCTTAAGTATACACTTCTTTCCCTTATTTCGTTAAACGAGGGTCTCGTACTGGCCGACATGGTGTTATTAGGTTGTATACGAGGGACTATCAATCAGCTACCCGCTCGTAATAAGTTCACGTGCTACGTGACGCCAAACGTGCGCATAAAAGTTTTTTCACACTGGTCGCTTGGCCTATAGATGGCGGTGACTGTCACTCCTCCTTCTAAATTCACGTGTAAACCCAAAAAAGTGGATAGAGGGAAGGCCGCGGTGATAGCTCAGTGGTTAGAGCATCGAACGCGTTATTCGAAGGCCGTAGGTTCGATTCCTGCTCACGGCTGGTTATTGTTTTTTCATCCACTTTTCTTTCTTCCTATTTACATTTCATTGGTTCTAATAATTTCCCCTGTACATTCCTTGGCATTACTGTCTGTGACCTCTCATTAATATTGTGTTAAAACACGGAAAAACGAGCCCTTAGGTATACACTTGTTTCCCTTATTTCAATGAACGAGGGTCTCGTACTGGCAGACTTGGTGTCATTAGGTTGTAAACGAGGGACTACTAATCAGCTGCCCGCTCATAATAAGTTCACGTGCTACGTGACGCCAAACATGCGCATAAAAGAGTGTTTTCACAGTCGTCGCTTGGCCTATAGATGGCGCTGACCGTCACTCCTACTTCTAAATTCAGTATAAACCCAAAAAAGTGGATGGAGGGAAGGTCGCTGTAGTAGCTCAGTGGTTAGAGCTTCGAACGCGTTATTCGAAGGTCGTAGGTTCGGTTCCTGCTCACGGCTGGTTATTTTTTCATCCACTTTTCTTTCTTCCTATTTACATTTCATTGCTTCTAATAACTTCCCCTGTACATTCCTTGGCATTACTGTCTGTGACATCTCATTTTTATTGTGTTAAAACACGGAAAAACGAGCCCTTAGGTATACACTTCTTTTCCTTAATTCATTAAACGAGGGTCTCGTACTGGCAGACTTGGTGTCATTAGGTTGTATATGAGGAACTATTAATCAGCTGCCCGCTCATAACAGGTTCACGTGCTACGTGACGCCAAACATGCGCATAAGAGTGTTTTCACACTCGTTGCTTGGCTTATAGATTGCGCTGACTGTCACTCGTGCTTCTAAATTCACGTATAAACCCAAAAAACTGGGTAGAGGGAAAGCCACTGCGGTAGCCCAATGGTTAGAGCAGCAGACGCGTTATTCAAAGGTCGTAGGTTCGATTCCTGCTCACGGCTGGTAATTTTTTATCCACTTTCTTTCTTCCTATATACATTTCATTGGCTCTACTAACTTCCCCTGTACATTTCTTGGCATTACTGTCTGTTACATCCCATTATAATTGTGTTAAAACACGGAAAAACGAGCCCTTAGATATACACTTCTTTTCCTTATTTCATTAAACGAGGGTCTCGTACTGGCAGACTTGGTGTCATTAGGTTGTATATGAGGGACTATTAATCAGCTGCCCGCTCATAACAGGTTCACGTGCTACATGACGCCAAGCATGCGCATAAAAGAGTGTTTTCACACTCGTTGCTTGGCTTATAGATGGCGCTGACTGTCACTCGTGCTTCTAAATTCACGTGTAAACCCAAGAAAGTGGATGGAGGGAAGGTCGCTGTAGTAGCTCAGTGGTTAGAGCTTCGAACGCTTTATTTGAAGGTCGTAGGTTTGATTCCTGCTCACGGCTGGTTATTTTTTCATCCACTTTTCTTTCTTCTTATTTACATTTCATTGGTTCTAATAACTTCCCCTGTACATTACTTGGCATTACTGTCTGTGACATCTCATTTTTATTGTGTTAATACACGGAAAAACGAGCCCTTAGGTATACACTTCTTTTCCTTATTTCATTAAACGAGGGTCTCGTACTTGCAGACTTGGTGTCATTAGGTTGTATATGAGGGAATATTAATCAGCTGCCCGCTCATAATAAGTTCACGTGCTACCTGACGCCAAATGTGCGCATAAAAGAGTGTTTTCACACTCGTCGCTTGGCTTATAGACGGCGCTGACTGTCACTCCCACTTCTAAATTCACGTATAAACCCAAAAAAGTGGATGGAGGGAAGGCCGCTGTGGTAGCTCAGTGGTTCGAGCAGCAGACGCGTTATTCGAAGGTCGTAGGTTCGATTCCTGCTCACGGCTGGTAATCTTTTATCCACTTTCTTTCTTCCTATTTACATTTCATTGGTTCTAATGACTTTCCCTGTACAATCCTTGGCATTACTGTCTGTTACATCTCATTATAATTGTGCTAAAACACGGAAAAACGAGCCCTTAGGTATACACTTCTTTCCCTTATTTCGTTAAACGAGGGTCTCGTACTGGCAGACATGGTGTTATTAGGTTGTATACGAGGCACTACTAATCAGCTGCCCGCTCATAATAAGTTCACGCGCTACGTGACGCCAAACGTGCGCATAATAGAGTGTTTTCACAGTCGTCGCTTGGCCTATAGATGGCGCTGACTGTCACTCCTACTTCTAAATTCACGTATAAACCGAAAAAAGTGGATGGAGGGAAGGTCGCTGTAGTAGCTCAGTGGTTAGAGCTTCGAACGCGTTATTCGAAGGTCGTAGGTTCGGTTCCTGCTCACGGCTGGTTATTTTTTCATCCACTTTTCTTTCTTCTTATTTACATTTCATTGCTTCTAATAACTTCCCCTGTACATTCCTTGGCATTACTGTCTGCGACATCTCATTTTTATTGTGTTAAAACACGGAAAAACGAGCCCTTAGGTATACACTTCTTTTCCTTATTTCATTAAACGAGGGTCTCGTACTGGCAGACTTGGTGTCATTAGGTTGTATATGAGGGACTATTAATCAGCTGCCCGCTCATAACAGGTTCACGTGCTACGTGACGCCAAACATGCGCACAAAAGAGTGTTTTCACACTCGTTCCTTGGCTTATAGATGGCGCTGACTGTCACTCGTGCTTCTAAATTCACGTATAAACCCAAAAAATTGGGTGGAGGGAAAGCCACTGCGGTAGTCCAGTGGTTAGAGCAGCAGACGCGTTATTCGAAGGTCGTAGGTTCGATTCCTGCTCACGGCTGGTAATTGTTTATCCACTTTCTTTCTTCCTATTTACAATTCATTGGCTCTACTAACTTCCCCTGTACATTTCTTGGCATTACTGTCTGTTACATCTCATTATAATTGTGTTGAAACACGGAAAAACGAGCCCTTAGGTATACACTTCTTTCCCTTATTTCGTTAAACGAGGGTCTCGTACTGGCAGACATGGTGTTATTAGGTTGTATACGAGGGACTATCAATCAGCTGCCCGCTCATAATAAGCTCACGTGCTACGTGACGCCAACTGTTCGCATAAAAGAGTGTTTTCACACTCGTCGCTTGGCTTGTAGATGGCGCTGACTGTCACTCCAACTTCTAAATTCACGTATAAACCCAAAAAAGGGGATGGAGGGAAGGCCGCTGTGGTAGCTCAGTGGTTAGAGCAGCAGACGCGTTATTAGAAGGTCATAGGTTCGATTTCTGCTCACGGCTGGTTATTTTTTCATCCACATTTTTTTCTTCCTATTTACAATTCATTGGTTCTAATAATTTCCCCTGTACATTCCTTGGCATTACTGTCTGTTACATCTCATTATTACTGTGTTAAAACACGGAAAAACGAGCCCTAAGGTATACACTTCTTTCCCTTATTTCAATAAACGAGGGTCTCATACTGGCAGACTTGGTGTCATTAGGTTGTATACGAGGGACTACTAATCAGCTGCCCGCTCATAATAAGTTCACGTGCTACGTGACGCCAAACATGCGCATGAAAGAGTGTTTTCACACTCGTCGCTTGGCTTATAAATGGCGCTGACTGTCACTCCTACTTCTAAATTCACGTATAAACCCAAAAAAGTTGATGGAGGGAAGGTCGCTGTAGTAGCTCAGTGGCTAGAGCATCGAACGCGTTATTCGAAGGCCGTAGGTTCGATTCCTGCTCATGGCTGGTTAGTTTTTCATCCACTTTTCTTTCTTCTTATTTACATTTCATTGGTTATACTAACTTCCCCTGTACATTCCTTGGCATTCCTGTCTGTGACATCTCATTATTATTGTGTTAAAACACGGAAAAACGAGCCCTTAGGTATACACTTCTTTCCCTTATTTCGTTGAACGAGGGTCTCGTACTGGCCGACATGGTGTTATTAGGTTGTATACGAGGGACTATCAATCAGCTGCCCGATCGTAATAAGTTCACGTGCTACGTGACGCCAAAAGTGCGCTTAAAAGAGTTTTTTCACACTGGTCGCTTGGCCTATAGATGGCGCTGACTGTCAGTCCTCCTTCTAAATTCACGTGTAAACCCAAAAAAGTGGATGGAGGGAAGGCCGCGGTGATAGCTCAGTGGTTAGAGCATCGAACGCGTTATTCGAAGGTCGTAGGTTCGATTCCTGCTCACGGCTGGTTATTGTTTTTTTATTCACTTTTCTTTCTTCCTATTTACATTTCATTGGTTCTAATAATTTCCCCTGTACATTCCTTGGCATTACTGTCTGTTACATCTCATTAATATTGTGTTAAAACACGGAAAAACGAGCCCTTATGTATACACTTATTTCCCTTATTTCAATGAACGAGGGTCTCGTACTGGCAGACTTGGTGTCATTAGGTTGTATACGAAGGACTACTAATCAGCTGCCCGCTCATAATAAGTTCCCGTGCTACATGACGCCAAACATGCGCATAAAAGAGTGTTTTCACACTCGTCGCTTGGCTTATAGATGGCGCTGACTGTCACTCCTATATCTAAATTCACGTATAAACCCAAAAAAGTGGATGTAGAGAGGCCGCTGTGGTAGCTCAGTGGTTAGAGCATCGAACGCGTTATTCGAAGGCCGTAGGTTCGATTCCTGCTCACGGCTGGTTAGTTTTTCATCCACTTTTCTTTCTTCTTATTTACATTTCATTGGTTTTAATAACTTCCCCTGTACTTTCCTTGGCATTCCTGTCTGTGACATCTCATTATTATTGTGTTAAAACACGGAAAAAGGAGCCCTTAGGTATACACTTCTTTCCCTTATTTCGTTAAACGAGGTCTCGTACTAGCCGACATGGTGTTATTAGGTTGTATACGAGAGACTATCAATCAGCTACCCGCTTGTAATTAGTTCACGTGCTACGTGACAACAAACGTTCGCATAAAAGAGTTTTTTCACACTGGTCGCTTGGCCTATAGATGACGCTGACTGTCACTCCTCCTTCTAAATTCACGTGTAAACCCAAAAAAGTGGATAGAGGGAAGGCCGCTGTGGTAGCTCAGTGGTTAGAGCATCGAACGCGTTATTCGAAGGCCGTAGGTTCGATTCCTGCTCACGGCTGGTTAGTTTTTCATCCGCTTTTCTTTCTTCCTATTTACATTTCATTGGTTTTAATAAGTTCCCCTGTACATTCTTTGGCATTCCTGTCTGTGACATCTCATTATTATTGCGTTAAAACACGGAAAAACGAGCCCTTAAGTATACACTTCTTTCCCTTATTTCGTTAAACGAGGGTCTCGTACTGGCCGACATGGTGTTATTATGTTGTATACGAGGGACTATCAATCAGCTACCCGCTCGTAATAAGTTCACGTGCTACGTGACGCCAAACGTGCGCATAAAAGTTTTTTCACACTGGTCGCTTGGCCTATAGATGGCGGTGACTGTCACTCCTCCTTCTAAATTCACGTGTAAACCCAAAAAAGTGGATAGAGGGAAGGCCGCGGTGATAGCTCAGTGGTTACAGCATCGAACGCGTTATTCGAAGGCCGTAGGTTCGATTCCTGCTCACGGCTGGTTATTGTTGTTTCATCCACTTTTCTTTCTTCCTATTTACATTTCATTGGTTCTAATAATTTCCCCTGTACATTCCTTGGCATTACTGTCTGTGACATCTCATTAATATTGTGTTAAAACACGGAAAAACGAGCCCTTAGGTATACACTTGTTTCCCTTATTTCAATGAACGAGGGTCTCGTACTGGCAGACTTGGTGTCATTAGGTTGTAAACGAGGGACTACTAATCAGCTGCCCGCTCATAATAAGTTCACGTGCTACGTGACGCCAAACATGCGCATAAAAGAGTGTTTTCACAGTCGTCGCTTGGCCTATAGATGGCGCTGACTGTCACTCCTACTTCTAAATTCAGTATAAACCCAAAAAAGTGGATGGAGGGAAGGTCGCTGTAGTAGCTCAGTGGTTAGAGCTGCGAACGCGTTATTCGAAGGTCGTAGGTTCGGTTCCTGCTCACGGCTGGTTATTTTTTCATCCACTTTTCTTTCTTCTTATTTACATTTCATTGCTTCTAATAACTTCCCCTGTACATTCCTTGGCATTACTGTCTGTGACATCTCATTTTTATTGTGTTAAAACACGGAAAAACGAGCCCTTAGGTATACACTTCTTTTCCTTATTTCTATAAACGAGGGTCTCGTACTGGCAGACTTGGTGTCATTAGGTTGTATATGAGGGACTATTAATCAGCTGCCCGCTCATAACAGGTTCACGTGCTACGTGACGCCAAACATGCGCATAAAAGAGTGTTTTCACACTCGTTGCTTAGCTTATAGATGGCGCTGACTGTCACTCGTGCTTCTGAATTCACGTATAAACCCAAAAAACTGGGTAGAGGGAAAGCCACTGCGGTAGTCTAGTGGTTAGAGCAGCAGACGCGTTATTCAAAGGTCGTAGGTTCGATTCCTGCTCACGGCTGGTAATTTTTTATCCACTTTCTTTCTTCCTATATACATTTCATTGGCTCTACTAACTTCCCCTGTACATTTCTTGGCATTACTGTCTGTTACATCTCATTATAATTGTGTTAAAACACGGAAAAACGAGCCCTTAGATATACACTTCTTTTCCTTATTTCATTAAACGAGGGTCTCGTACTGGCAGACTTGGTGTCATTAGGTTGTATATGAGGGACTATTAATCAGCTGCCCGATCATAACAGGTTCACGTGCTACATGACGCCAAGCATGCGCATAAAAGAGTGTTTTCACACTCGTTGCTTGGCTTATAGATGGCGCTGACTGTCACTCGTGCTTCTAAATTCACGTATAAACCCAAAAAATTGGGTGGAGGGAAAGCCACTGCGGTAGTCCAGTAGTTAGACCAGCAGACGCGTTATTCGAAGGTCGTAGGTTCGATTCCTGCTCACGGCTGGTAATTTTTTATCCACTTTCTTTCTTCCTATTTACATTTCATTGACTCTACTAACTTCCCCTGTACATTTCTTGGCATTACTGTCTGTTACATCTCATTATAATTGTGTTAAAACACGGAAAAACGAGCCCTTACGTATACACTTCTTTCCCTTATTTCGTTAAACGAGGGTCTCGTACTGGCAGACATGGTGTCATTAGGTTGTATACGAGGGACTACTAAACAGCTGCCCGCTCATAATAAGTTCACGTGCTACGTGACGCCAAACATGCGCATAAAAGATTGTTTTCACACTCGTCGCTTGGCTTATACATGGCGCTGACTGTCACTCCTACTTCTAAATTCACGTGTAAACCCAAGAAAGTGGATGGAGGGAAGGTCGCTGTAGTAGCTCAGTGGTTAGAGCTTCGAACGCTTTATTTGAAGGTCGTAGGTTTGATTCCTGCTCACGGCTGGTTATTTTTTCATCCACTTTTCTTTCTTCTTATTTACATTTCATTGGTTCTAATAACTTCCCCTGTACATTCCTTGGCATTACTGTCTGTGACATCTCATTTTTATTGTGTTAAAACACGGAAAAACGAGCCCTTAGGTATACACTTCTTTTCCTTATTTCATTAAACGAGGGTCTCGTACTTGCAGACTTGGTGTCATTAGGTTGTATATGAGGGACTATTAATCAGCTGCCCGCTCATAATAAGTTCACGTGCTACCTGACGCCAAATGTGCGCATAAAAGAGTGTTTTCACACTCGTCGCTTGGCTTATAGACGGCGCTGACTGTCACTCCCACTTCTAAATTCACGTATAAACCCAAAAAAGTGGATGGAGGGAAGGCCGCTGTGGTAGCTCAGTGGTTCGAGCAGCAGACGCGTTATTCGAAGGTCGTAGGTTCGATTCCTGCTTAGGCTGGTAATCTTTTATCCACTTTCTTTCTTCTTATTTACAGTTCATTGGTTCTAATGACTTCCCCTGTACATTCCTTGGCATTACTGTCTGTTACATCTCATTATAATTGTGTTAAAACACGGAAAAACGAGCCCTTAGGTATACACTTCTTTCCCTTATTTCGTTAAACGAGGGTCTCGTACTGGCAGACATGGTGTTATTAGGTTGTATACGAGAGACTATCAATCAGCTGCCCGCTCATAATAAGTTTACGTGCTACGTGACGCCAAACGTGCGCATAAAAGAGTGTTTTCACACTCGTCGCTTGGCCTATAGATGGCGCTGACTGTCACTCCTACATCTAAATTCACGTATAAACCCAAAAAAGTGGATGTAGGGAAGGCCGCTGTGGTAGCTCAGTGGTAAGAGCATCGAACGCGTTATTCGACGGTCGTGGGTTCGATTCCTGCACACGACTGGGTATTTTTTCATCCACTTTTCTTTCTTCTTAATTACATTTCACTGGTTCTAATAAATTTCCCTGAGCAATCCTTGGCATTACTGTCTGTTACATCTCATTATTATTGTGTTAAAACACGGAAAAACAAGCCCTTATGTATACACTTCTTCCCCTTATTCCATTAAACGAGGGTTTCGTACTGGCAGACTTGGTGTCATTAGGTTGTATATGAGGAACTATTAATCAGCTGCCCGCTCATAATAAGTTCGAGTGCTACGTGACGCCCAACATGCGCATAAAAGAGTGTTTTCACACTCGTCGCTTGACTTATAGATGGCGCTGACTGTCACTCCTACTTCTAATTTCAAGTATAAACCCAAAAAAGGGGATGGAGGGAAGGCCGCTGTGGTAGCTCAGTGGTTAGAGCAGCAGACGCGTTATTAGAAGGTCGTAGGTTCGATTTCTGCTCACGGCTGGTTATTTTTTCATCCACATTTTTTTCTTCCTATTTACAATTCATTGGTTCTAATAATTTCCCCTGTACATTCCTTGGCATTACTGTCTGTTACATCTCATTATTACTGTGTTAAAACACGGAAAAACGAGCCCTAAGGTTTACACTTCTTTCCCTTATTTCAATAAACGAGGGTCTCATACTGGCAGACTTGGTGTCATTAGGTTGTATACGAGGGACTACTAATCAGCTGCCCGCTCATAATAAGTTCACGTGCTACGTGACGCCAAACATGCGCATGAAAGAGTGTTTTCACACTCGTCGCTTGGCTTATAAATGGCGCTGACTGTCACTCCTACTTCTAAATTCACGTATAAACCCAAAAAAGTTGATGGAGGGAAGGTCGCTGTAGTAGCTCAGTGGCTAGAGCATCGAACGCGTTATTCGAAGGCCGTAGGTTCGATTCCTGCTCATGGCTGGTTAGTTTTTCATCCACCTTTCTTTCTTCGTATTTACATTTCATTGGTTATACTAACTTCCCCTGTACATTCCTTGGCATTCCTGTCTGTGACATCTCATTATTATTGTGTTAAAACACGGAAAAACGAGCCCTTAGGTATACACTTCTTTCCCTTATTTCGTTGAACGAGGGTCTCGTACTGGCCGACATGGTGTTATTAGGTTGTATACGAGGGACTATCAATCAGCTGCCCGATCGTAATAAGTTCACGTGCTACGTGACGCCAAAAGTGCGCTTAAAAGAGTTTTTTCACACTGGTCGCTTGGCCTATAGATGGCGCTGACTGTCAGTCCTCCTTCTAAATTCACGTGTAAACCCAAAAAAGTGGATGGAGGGAAGGCCGCGGTGATAGCTCAGTGGTTAGAGCATCGAACGCGTTATTCGAAGGTCGTAGGTTCGATTCCTGCTCACGGCTGGTTATTGTTTTTTTATTCACTTTTCTTTCTTCCTAGTTACATTTCATTGGTTCTAATAATTTCCCCTGTACATTCCTTGGCATTACTGTCTGTTACATCTCATTAATATTGTGTTAAAACACGGAAAAACGAGCCCTTATGTATACACTTATTTCCCTTATTTCAATGAACGAGGGTCTCGTACTGGCAGACTTGGTGTCATTAGGTTGTATACGAAGGACTACTAATCAGCTGCCCGCTCATAATAAGTTCCCGTGCTACATGACGCCAAACATGCGCATAAAAGAGTGTTTTCACACTCGTCGCTTGGCTTATAGATGGCGCTGACTGTCACTCCTATATCTAAATTCACGTATAAACCCAAAAAAGTGGATGTAGAGAGGCCGCTGTGGTAGCTCAGTGGTTAGAGCATCGAACGCGTTATTCGAAGGCCGTAGGTTCGATTCCTGCTCACGGCTGGTTAGTTTTTCATCCACTTTTCTTTCTTCTTATTTACATTTCATTGGTTTTAATAACTTCCCCTGTACATTCCTTGGCATTCCTGTCTGTGACATCTCATTATTATTGTTTTAAAACACGGAAAAAGGAGCCCTTAGGTATACACTTCTTTCCCTTATTTCGTTAAACGAGGTCTCGTACTAGCCGACATGGTGTTATTAGGTTGTATACGAGGGACTATCAATCAGCTACCCGCTTGTAATTAGTTCACGTGCTACGTGACAACAAACGTTCGCATAAAAGAGTTTTTTCACACTGGTCGCTTGGCCTATAGATGGCGCTGACTGTCACTCCTCCTTCTAAACTCACGTGTAAACCAAAAAAGTGGATAGAGGGAAGGCCGAGAGATAGCTCAGTGGTTAGAGCTTCGAACGCGTTATTCGAAGGTCGTAGGTTCGGTTCCTGCTCACGGCTGGTTATTTTTTCATCCACTTTTCTTTCTTCTTATTTACATTTCATTGCTTCTAATAACTTCCCCTGTACATTCCTTGGCATTACTGTCTGTGACATCACATTTTTATTGTGTTAAAACACGGAAAAACGAGCCCTTAGGTATACACTTCTTTTCCTTATTTCATTAAACGAGGGTCTCGTACTGGCAGACTTGGTGTCATTAGGTTGTATATGAGGGACTATTATTCAGCTGCCCGCTCATAACAGGTTCACGTGCTACGTGACGCCAAACATGCGCACAAAAGAGTGTTTTCACACTCGTTCCTTGGCTTATAGAGGGCGCTGACTGTCACTCGTGCTTCTAAATTCACGTATAAACCCAAAAAGTTGGGTGGAGGGAAAGCCACTGCGGTAGTCGAGTGGTTAGAGCAGCAGACGCGTTATTCGAAGGTCGTAGGTTCGATTCCTGCTCACGGCTGGTAATTGTTTATCCACTTTCTTTCTTCCTATTTACAATTCATTGGATCTACTAACTTCCCCTGTACATTTTTTGGCATTACTGTCTGTTACATCTCATTATAATTGTGTTGAAACACGGAAAAACGAGCCCTTAGGTATACACTTCTTTCCCTTATTTCGTTAAACGAGGGTCTCGTACTGGCAGACATGGTGTTATTAGGTTGTATACGAGGGACTATCAATCAGCTGCCCGCTCATAATAAGCTCACGTGCTACGTGACGCCAAATGTTCGCATAAAAGAGTGTTTTCACACTCGTTGCTTGGCTTATAGATGGCGCTGACTGTCACTCGTACTTCTAAATTTACGTATAAACCAAAAAAATTGGATGGAGGGAAAGCCGCTGTGGTAGCTCAGTGGTTAGAGCAGCAGACGCGCTATTCGAAGGTCGTAGGTTCGATTCCTGCTCACGGCTGGTAATTGTTTATCCCCTTTCTTCTTATTTACATTTCATTGGTTCTAATACCTTCCCCTGTACATTCCTTGGCATTACTGTCTGTGACATCTTATTTTTATTGTGTTAAAACACGGAAAAACGAGCCCTTAGGTATACACTTCTTTTCCTTATTTCATTAAACGAGGGTCTCGTACTGGCCGACATGGTGTTATTAGGTTGTATACGAGGGTCTATCAATCAGCTACCCGCTCGTAATAAGTTCACGCGCTACGTGACGCCAAACGTGCGCATAAAAGAGTTTTTTCACACTGGTCGCTTGGCCTATAGATGACGCTGACTGTCACTCCTCCTTCTAAATTCACGTGTAAACCCAAAAAAGTGGATAGAGGGAAGGCCGCTGTGGTAGCTCAGTGGTTAGAGCATCGAACGCGTTATTCGAAGGCCGTAGGTTCGATTCCTGCTCACGGCTGGTTAGTTTTTCATCCGCTTTTCTTTCTTCTTATTTACATTTCATTGGTTTTAATAAGTTCCCCTGTACATTCTTTGGCATTACTGTCTGTGACATCTCATTAATATTGTGTTAAAACACGGAAAAACGAGCCCTTAGGTATACACTTGTTTCCCTTATTTCAATGAACGAGGGTCTCGTACTGGCAGACTTGGTGTCATTAGGTTGTAAACGAGGGACTACTAATCAGCTGCCCGCTCATAATAAGTTCACGTGCTACGTGACGCCAAACATGCGCATAAAAGAGTGTTTTCACAGTCGTCGCTTGGCCTATAGATGGCGCTGACTGTCACTCCTACTTCTAAATTCAGTATAAACCCAAAAAAGTGGATGGAGGGAAGGTCGCTGTAGTAGCTCAGTGGTTAGAGCTTCGAACGCGTTATTCGAAGGTCGTAGGTTCGGTTCCTGCTCACGGCTGGTTATTTTTTCATCCACTTTTCTTTCTTCTTATTTACATTTCATTGCTTCTAATAACTTCCCCTGTACATTCCTTGGCATTACTGTCTGTGACATCTCATTTTTATTGTGTTAAAACACGGAAAAACGAGCCCTTAGGTATACACTTCTTTTCCTTAATTCATTAAACGAGGGTCTCGTACTGGCAGACTTGGTGTCATTAGGTTGTATATGAGGGACTATTAATCAGCTGCCCGCTCATAACAGGTTCACGTGCTACGTGACGCCAAACATGCGCATAAAAGGGTGTTTTCACACTCGTTGCTTGGCTTATAGATGGCGCTGACTGTCACTCGTGCTTCTAAATTCACGTATAAACCCAAAAAACTGGGTAGAGGGAAAGCCACTGCGGTAGTCTAGTGGTTAGAGCAGCAGACGCGTTATTCAAAGGTCGTAGGTTCGATTCCTGCTCACGGCTGGTAATTTTTTATCCACTTTCTTTCTTCCTATATACATTTCATTGGCTCTACTAACTTCCCCTGTACATTTCTTGGCATTACTGTCTGTTACATCTCATTATAATTGTGTTAAAACACGGAAAAACGAGCCCTTAGATATACACTTCTTTTCCTTATTTCATTAAACGAGGGTCTCGTACTGGCAGACTTGGTGTCATTAGGTTGTATATGAGGGACTATTAATCAGCTACCCGCTCATAACAGGTTCACGTGCTACATGACGCCAAGCATGCGCATAAAAGAGTGTTTTCACACTCGTTGCTTGGCTTATAGATGGCGCTGACTGTCACTCGTGCTTCTAAATTCACGTATAAACCCAAAAAATTGGGTGGAGGGAAAGCCACTGCGGTAGTTCAGTGGTTAGAGCAGCAGACGCGTTATTCGAAGGTCGTAGGTTCGATTCCTGCTCACGGCTGGTAATTTTTTATCCACTTTCTTTCTTCCTATTTACATTTCATTGACTCTACTAACTTCCCCTGTACATTTCTTGGCATTACTGTCTGTTACATCTCATTATAATTGTGTTAAAACACGGAAAAACGAGCCCTTACGTATACACTTCTTTCCCTTATTTCGTTAAACGAGGGTCTCGTACTGGCAGACATGGTGTCATTAGGTTGTATACGAGGGACTACTAATCAGCTGCCCGCTCATAATAAGTTCACGTGCTACGTGACGCCAAACATGCGCATAAAAGATTGTTTTCACACTCGTCGCTTGGCTTATACATGGCGCTGACTGTCACTCCTACTTCTAAATTCACGTGTAAACCCAAGAAAGTGGATGGAGGGAAGGTCGCTGTAGTAGCTCAGTGGTTAGAGCTTCGAACGCTTTATTTGAAGGTCGTAGGTTTGATTCCTGCTCACGGCTGGTTATTTTTTCATCCACTTTTTTTTCTTCTTATTTACATTTCATTGGTTCTAATAACTTCCCCTGTACATTCCTTGGCATTACTGTCTGTGACATCTCATTTTTATTGTGTTAAAACACGGAAAAACGAGCCCTTAGGTATACACTTCTTTTCCTTATTTCATTAAACGAGGGTCTCGTACTTGCAGACTTGGTGTCATTAGGTTGTTTATGAGGGACTATTAATCAGCTGCCCGCTCATAATAAGTTCACGTGCTACGTGACGCCAAACGTGCGCATAAAAGAGTGTTTTCACACTCGTCGCTTGGCCTATAGATGGCGCTGACTGTCACTCCTACATCTAAATTCACGTATAAACCCAAAAAAGTGGATGTAGGGAAGGCCGCTGTGGTAGCTCAGTGGTAAGAGCATCGAACGCGTTATTCGACGGTCGTGGGTTCGATTCCTGCACACGACTGGGTATTTTTTCATCCACTTTTCTTTCTTCTTAATTACATTTCACTGGTTCTAATAACTTTCCCTGAGCAATCCTTGGCATTACTGTCTGTTACATCTCATTATTATTGTGTTAAAACACGGAAAAACGAGCCCTTATGTATACACTTCTTCCCCTTATTCCATTAAACGAGGGTTTCGTACTGGCAGACTTGGTGTCATTAGGTTGTATATGAGGAACTATTAATCAGCTGCCCGCTCATAATAAGTTCGAGTGCTACGTGACGCCCAACATGCGCATAAAAGAGTGTTTTCACACTCGTCGCTTGACTTATAGATGGCGCTGACTGTCACTCCTACTTCTAATTTCACGTATAAACCCAAAAAAGGGGATGGAGGGAAGGCCGCTGTGGTAGCTCAGTGGTTAGAGCAGCAGACGCGTTATTAGAAGGTCGTAGGTTCGATTTCTGCTCACGACTGGTTATTTTTTCATCCACAGTTTTTTCTTCCTATTTACAATTCATTGGTTCTAATAATTTCCCCTGTACATTCCCTGGCATTACTGTCTGTTACATCTCATTATTACTGTGTTAAAACACAGAAAAACGAGCCCTAAGGTATACACTTCTTTCCCTTATTTCAATAAACGAGGGTCTCATACTGGCAGACTTGGTGTCATTAGGTTGTATACGAGGGACTACTAATCAGCTGCCCGCTCATAATAAGTTCACGTGCTACGTGACGCCAAACATGCGCATGAAAGAGTGTTTTCACACTCGTCGCTTGGCTTATAAATGGCGCTGACTGTCACTCCTACTTCTAAATTCACGTATAAACCCAAAAAAGTTGATGGAGGGAAGGTCGCTGTAGTAGCTCAGTGGCTAGAGCATCGAACGCGTTATTCGAAGGCCGTAGGTTCGATTCCTGCTCATGGCTGGTTAGTTTTTCATCCACTTTTCTTTCTTCTTATTTACATTTCATTGGTTATACTAACTTCCCCTGTACATTCCTTGGCATTCCTGCCTGTGACATCTCATTATTATTGTGTTAAAACACGGAAAAACGAGCCCTTAGGTATACACTTCTTTCCCTTATTTCGTTGAACGAGGGTCTCGTACTGGCCGACATGGTGTTATTAGGTTGTATACGAGGGACTATCAATCAGCTGCCCGATCGTAATAAGTTCACGTGCTACGTGACGCCAAAAGTGCGCTTAAAAGAGTTTTTTCACACTGGTCGCTTGGCCTATAGATGGCGCAGACTGTCACTCCTCCTTCTAAACTCACGTGTAAACCAAAAAAGTGGATAGAGGGAAGGCCGAGAGATAGCTCAGTGGTTAGAGCATCGAACGCGTTATTCGAAGGCCGTAGGTTCGATTCCTGCTCACGGCTGGTTATTGTTTTTTCATCCACTTTTCTTTCTTTCTATTTACATTTCATTGGTTCTAATTATTTCCCCTGTACATTCCTTGGCATTACTGTCTGTGACATCTCATTAATATTGTGTTAAAACACGAAAAAACGAGCCCTTAGGTATACACTTATTTCCCTTATTTCAATGAACGAGGGTCTCGTACTGGCAGACTTGGTGTCATTAGGTTGTATACGAGGGACTACTAATCAGCTGCCCGCTCATAATAAGTTCACGTGCTACGTGACGCCCAACATGCGCATAAAAGAGTGTTTTCACAGTCGTCGCTTGGCCTATAGATGGCGCTGACTGTCACTCCTACTTCTAAATTCACGTATAAACCCAAAAAAGTGGATGGAGGGAAGGTCGCTGTAGTAGCTCAGTGGTTAGAGCTTCGAACGCGTTATTCGAAGGTCGTAGGTTCGGTTCCTGCTCACGGCTGGTTATTTTTTCATCCACTTTTCTTTCTTCTTATTTACATTTCATTGCTTCTAATAACTTCCCCTGTACATTCCTTGGCATTACTGTCTGTGACATCACATTTTTATTGTGTTAAAACACGGAAAAACGAGCCCTTAGGTATACACTTCTTTTCCTTATTTCATTAAACGAGGGTCTCGTACTGGCAGACTTGGTGTCATTAGGTTGTATATGAGGGACTATTAATCAGCTGCCCGCTCATAACAGGTTCACGTGCTACGTGACGCCAAACATGCGCCTAAAAGAGTGTTTTCACACTCGTTGCTTGGCTTATAGATGGCGCTGACTGTCACTCGTGCTTCTAAATTCACGTGTAAACCCAGAAATTTGGGTGGAGGGAAAGCCACTGCGGTAGCTCAGTGGTTAGAGCAGCAGACGCGTTATTCGAAGGTCGTAGGTTCGATTCCTGCTCACGGCTGGTAATTTTTTATCCACAGTCTTATTTCCTATTTACATTTTATTGGCTCTACTAACTTCCCCTGTACATTTCTTGGCATTACTGTCTGTTACATCTCATTATAATTGTGTTAAAACACGGAAAAACGAGCCCTTAGATATACACTTCTTTCCCTTATTTCGTTAAACGAGGGTCTCATACTGGCAGACTTGGTGTCATTAGGTTGTATACGAGGGACTACTAATCAGCTGCCCGCTCATAATAAGTTCACGTGCTACGTGACGCCAAACATGCGCATGAAAGAGTGTTTTCACACTCGTCGCTTGGCTTATAAATGGCGCTGACTGTCACTCCTACTTCTAAATTCACGTATAAACCCAAAAAAGTTGATGGAGGGAAGGTCGCTGTAGTAGCTCAGTGGCTAGAGCATCGAACGCGTTATTCGAAGGCCGTAGGTTCGATTCCTGCTCATGGCTGGTTAGTTTTTCATCCACTTTTCTTTCTTCTTATTTACATTTCATTGGTTATACTAACTTCCCCTGTACATTCCTTGGCATTCCTGTCTGTGACATCTCATTATTATTGTGTTAAAACACGGAAAAACGAGCCCTTAGGTATACACTTCTTTCCCTTATTTCGTTGAACGAGGGTCTTGTACTGGCCGACATGGTGTTATTAGGTTGTATACGAGGGACTATAAAGCAGCTGCCCGATCGTAATAAGTTCACGTGCTACGTGACGCCAAAAGTGCGCTTAAAAGAGTTTTTTCACACTGGTCGCTTGGCCTATAGATGGCGCTGACTGTCAGTATTCCTTCTAAATTCACGTGTAAACCCAAAAAAGTGGATGGAGGGAAGGCCGCGGTGATAGCTCAGTGGTTAGAGCATCGAACGCGTTATTCGAAGGTCGTAGGTTCGATTACTGCTCACGGCTGGTTATTGTTTTTTTATTCACTTTTCTTTCTTCCTATTTACATTTCATTGGTTCTAAGAATTTCCCCTGTACATTCCTTGGCATTACTGTCTGTTACATCTCATTAATATTGTGTTAAAACACGGAAAAACGAGCCCTTAGGTATACACTTATTTCCCTTATTTCAATGAACGAGGGTCTCGTACTGGCAGACTTGGTGTCATTAGGTTGTATACGAGGGACTACTAATCAGCTGCCCGCTCATAATAAGTTCCCGTGCTACATGACGCCAAACATGCGCATAAACGATTGTTTTCACACTCGTCGCTTGGCGTATAGATGGCGCTGACTCACTCCTACTTCTAAATTCACGTGTAAACCCAAGAAAGTGGATGGAGGGAAGGCCGCTGTGGTAGCTCAGTGGTTAGAGCAGCAGACGCGTTATTCGAAGGTCGTAGGTTCGATTCCTGCTCACGGCTGGTAATCTTTATTCCACTTTCTTTCTTCTTATTTACATTTCATTGGTTTTAATGACTTCCCCTGTACATTCCTTGGCATTACTGTCTGTTACATCTCATTATAATTGTGTTAAAACACGGAAAAACGAGCCGTTAGGTATACACTTCTTTCCCTTATTTCGTTAAACGAGAGTCTCGTACTGGCAGACATGGTGTTATTAGGTTGTATACGAGGAACTATCAATCAGCTGCCCGCTCATAATAAGTTCACGTGCTACGTGACGCCCAACGTGCGCATAAAAGAGTGTTTTCACACTCGTTGCTTGGCTTATAGATGGCGCTGACTGTCACTCGTGCTTCTAAATTCACGTATAAACCCAAAAAAGTGGATGTAGAGAGGCCGCTGTGGTAGCTCAGTGGTTAGAGCATCGAACGCGTTATTCGAAGGCCGTAGGTTCGATTCCTGCTCACGGCTGGTTAGTTTTTCATCCACTTTTCTTTCTTCTTAATTACATTTCATTGGTTTTAATAACTTCCCCTGTACATTCCTTGGCATTCCTGTCTGTGACATCTCATTATTATTGTGTTAAAACACGGAAAAAGGAGCCCTTAGGTATACACTTCTTTCCCTTATTTCGTTAAACGAGGTCTCGTACTAGCCCACATGGTGTTATTAGGTTGTATACGAGGGACTATCAATCAGCTACCCGCTTGTAATTAGTTCACGTGCTACGTGACAACAAACGTTCGCATAAAAGAGTTTTTTCACACTGGTCGCTTGGCCTATAGATGGCGCTGACTGTCACTCCTCCTTCTAAACTCACGTGTAAACCAAAAAAGTGGATAGAGGGAAGGCCGAGAGATAGCTCAGTGGTTAGAGCATCGAACGCGTTATTCAAAGCCCGTAGGTTCGATTCCTGCTCACGGCTGGTTATTGTTTTTTCATCCACTTTTCTTTCTTTCTATTTACATTTCATTGGTTCTAATTATTTCCCCTGTACATTCCTTGGCATTACTGTCTGTGACATCTCATTAATTTTGTGTTAAAACACGGAAAAACGAGCCCTTAGGTATACACTTCTTTCCCTTATTTCGTTAAACGAGGGTCTCGTACTGGCAGACATGGTGTTATTAGGTTGTATACGAGGGACTATCAATCAGCTGCCCGCTCATAATAAGCTCACGTGCTACGTGACGCCAAATGTGCGCATAAAAGAGTGTTTTCACACTCGTCACTTGGCTTATAGAGGGCGCTGACTGTCACTCCTACTTCTAAATTCACGTATAAACCCAAAAAAGTGGATGAAGGGAAGGTCGCTGTAGTAGCTCAGTGGTTAGAGCATCGAACGCGTTATTCGAAGGTCGTAGGTTCGATTCCTGCTCACAGCTGGTTATTGTTTTTTCATCCACTTTTCTTTCTTCCTATTTACATTTCATTGGTTCTAATAATTTCCCCTGTACATTCCTTGGCATTACTGTCTGTTACATCTCATTAATTTTGTGTTGAAACACGGAAAAACGAGCCCTTAGGTATACACTTATTTCCCTTATTTTAATAAACGAGGGTCTCGTACTGGCAGACTTGGTGTCATTAGGTTGTATACGAGGTACTACTAATCAGCTGCCCGCTCATAATAAGTTCACGTGCTACGTGACGCCAAACATGCGCATAAAAGATTGTTTTCACACTCGTCGCTTGGCTTATTGATGGCGCTGACTGTCACTCCTACTTCTAAATTCACGTGTAAACCCAAGAAAGTGGATGGAGGGAAGGTCGCTGTAGTAGCTCAGTGGTTAGAGCAGCAGACGCCCTATTCGAAGGTCGTAGGTTCGATTCCTGCTCACGGCTGGTAATCTTTTATCCACTTTCTTTCTTCTTATTTACATTTCATTGGTTCTAATGACTTCTCCTGTACATTCCTTGGCATTACTGTCTGTTACATCTCATTATGATTGTGTTGAAACACGGAAAAACGAGCCCTTAGGTATACACTTCTTTCCCTTATTTCGTTAAACGAGGGTCTCGTACTGGCAGACATTGTGTTATTAGGTTGTATACGAGAGACTATCAATCAGCTGCCCGCTCATAATAAGTTCACGTGCTACGTGACGCCAAACGTGCGCATAAAAGAGTGTTTTCACACTCGTCGCTTGGCTTATAGATGGCGCTGACTGTCACTCCTACATCTAAACTCACGTATAAACCCAAAAAGTGGATGTAGGGAAGGCCGCTGTGGTAGCTCAGTGGTAAGAGCATCGAACGCGTTATTCGACGGTCGTAGGTTCGATTCCTGCACACGACTGGTTATTTTTTCATCCACTTTTCTTTCTTCTTAATTACATTTCATTGGTTCTAATAACTGTCCCTGAGCAATCCTTGGCATTACTGTCTGTTACATCTCATTATTATTGTGTTAAAACACGGAAAAACGAACCCCTTTGTATACACTTCTTTCCCTTATTTCATTAAACGAGGGTTTCGTACTGGCAGACTTGGTGTCATTAGATTGTATATGAGGAACTATTAATCAGCTGCCCGCTCATAATAAGTTCACGTGCTACGTGACGCCAAACATGCGCATGAAAGAGTGTTTTCACACTCGTCGCTTGGCTTATAAATGGCGCTGACTGTTACTCCTACTTCTAAATTCACTTATAAACCCAAAAAAGTGGATGGAGGGAAGGTCGCTGTAGTAGCTCAGTGGCTAGAGCATCGAACGCGTTATTCGAAGGCCGAAGGTTCGATTCCTGCTCACGGCTTGTTAGTTTTTCATCCACTTTTCTTTCTTCTTATTTACATTTCATTGGTTATACTAACTTCCCCTGTACATTTCTTGGCATTGCTGTCTGTGACATCTCATTATTATTGTGTTAAAACACGGAAAAACGAGCCCTTAGGTATACACTTCTTTCACTTATTTCGTTAAACGAGGGTCTCGTACTGGCCGACATGGTGTTATTAGGTTGTATACGAGGGACTATCAATCAGCTGCCCGATCGTAATAAGTTCACGTGCTACGTGACGCCAAACGTGCGCTTAAAAGAGTTTTTTCACACTGGTCGCTTGGCCTATAGATGGCGCTGACTGTCACTCCTCCTTCTAAATTCACGTGTAAACCCAAAAAAGTGGATGGAGGGAAGGCCGCGGTGATAGCTCAGTGGTTAGAGCATCGAACGCGTTATTCGAAGGTCGTAGGTTCGATTCCTGCTCACGGCTGGTTATTGTTTTTTCATCCACTTTTCTTTCTTCTTAAATACATTTCTTTGGTTCTAATAATTTCCCCTGTACATTCCTTGGCATTACTGTCTGTTACATCTCATTAATATTGTGTTAAAACACGGAAAAACAAGCCCTTAGGTATACACTTATTTCCCTTATTTCAATGAACGAGGGTCTCGTACTGGCAGACTTGGTGTCATTAGGTTGTATACGAGGGACTATCAATCAGCTGCCCGCTCATAATAAGTTCACGTGCTACGTGACGCCAAATGTGCGCATAAAAGGGTGTTTTCACACTCGTCGCTTGGCTTATAGATGGCGCTGACTGTCACGTCCCACTTCTAAATTCACGTATAAACCCAAAAAAGTGGATGGAGGGAAGGCCGCTGTGGTAGCTCAGTGGTTAGAGCAGCAGACGCGTTATTCGAAGTTCGTAGGTTCAATTCCTGCTCACGGCTGGTTATTTTTTCATCCACTTTTCTTTCTTCTTATTTACATTTCATTGGTTCTAATAACTTCTCCTGTACATTCCTTGGCATAACTGTCTGTGATATCTCATTTTTATTGTGTTAAAACACGGAAAAACAAGCCCTTAGGTATACACTTCTTTCCCTTATTTCATTAAACGAGGGTTTCGTACTGGCAGACTTGGTGTCATTAGGTTGTATATGAGGGACTATGAATCAGCTGCCCGCTCATAATAAGTTCACGTGCTACGTGACGCCAAACGTGTGCATAAAAGAGTGTTTTCACGCTCGTCACTTGGCTTATAGATGGCGCTGACTGTCACTCCTACATCTAAATTCACGTATAAACCCAAAAATGTGGATGTAGGGAAGGCCGCTGTGGTAGCTCAGTGGTAAGAGCATCGAACGCGTTATTCGACGGTCGTAGGTTCGATTCCTGCACACGACTGGTTATTTTTTCATCCACTTTTCTTTCTTCTTAATTACATTTCATTGGTTCTAATAACTTTCCCTGAGCAATCCTTGGCATTACTGTCTGTTACATCTCATTATTATTGTGTTAAAACACGGAAAAACGAGCCCTTATGTATACACTTCTTTCCCTTATTTCATTAAACGAGGGTTTCGTACTGGCAGACTTGGTGTCATTAGGTTGTATATGAGAAACTAATAATCAGCTGCCCGCTCATAATAAGTTCACGTGCTACGTGACGCCCAACATGCGCATAAAAGAGTGTTTTCACACTCGTCGCTTGGCTTATAGATGGCGCTGACTGTCACTCCTATTTCTAAATTCACGTATAAACCCAAAAAAGTGGATGTAGGGAAGGCCGCTGTGGTAGCTCAGTGGTAAGAGCATCGAACGCGTTATTCGAAGGTCGTAGGTTCGATTCCTGCACACGACTGGTTATTTTTTCATCCACTTTTCTTTCTTCCTAATTACACTTCATTGGTTCTAATAACTTTCCCTGAGCAATCCTTGGCATTACTGTCTGTTACATCTCATTATTATTGTGTTAAAACACGAAAAAACGAGCCCTTAGGTATACACTTCTTTCCCTTATTTCGTTAAACGAGGGTCTCGTACTGGCAGACTTGGTGTCATTAGGTTGTATACGAGGGACTATCAATCAGCTGCCCGATCGTAATAAGTTCACGTGCTACGTGACGCCAAACGTGCGCTTAAAAGTGTTTTTTCACACTGGTCGCTTGGCCTATAGATGGCGCTGACTGTCAGTCCTCCTTCTAAATTCACGTGTAAACCCAAAAAAGTGGATGGAGGGAAGGCCGCGGTGATAGCTCAGTGGTTAGAGCATCGAACGCGTTATTCGAAGGTCGTAGGTTCGATTCCTGCTCACAGCTGGTTATTGTTTTTTCATCCACTTTTCTTTCTTCCTCTTTACATTTCTTTGGTTCTAATAATTTCCCCTGTACATTCCTTGGCATTACTGTCTGTTACATCTCATTAATATTGTGTTAAAACACGGAAAAACGAGCCCTTAGGTATACACTTATTTCCCTTATTTCAATGAACGATGGTCTCGTACTGCCAGACTTGGTGTCATTAGGTTGTATACGAGGGACTACTAATCAGCTGCCCGCTCATAATAAGTTCACGTGTTACGTGACGCCAAACTTGCGCATAATAGAGTGTTTTCACACTCGTCGCTTCGCTTATAGATGGCGCTGACTGTCACTGCTACTTCTCAATTCACGTGTAAACCCAAGAAAGTGGATGGAGGGAAGGTCGCTGTAGTAGCTCAGTGGTTAGAGCTTCGAACGCGTTATTTGAAGGTCGTAGGTTCGATTCCTGCTCACGGCTGGTTATTTTTTCATCCACTTTTCTTTCTTCCTAATTAAATTTCATTGGTTCTAATAACTTCCCCTGTACATTCCTTGGCATTACTGTCTGTGACATCTCATTATTATTGTGTTAAAACACGGAAAAACGAGCCCTTAGGTATACACTTCTTTTTTTATTTCATTAAACGAGGGTCTCGTACTGACAGACATGGTGTTATTAGGTTGTATACTAGGGACTATCAATCAGCTGCCCGCTCAAAATAAGTTCACGTGCTACCTGACGCCAAATGTGCGCATAAAAGAGTGTTTTCACACTCGTCGCTTGGCTTATAGATGGCGCTGACTGTCACTCCCACATCTAAATTCACGTATAAACCCAAAAAAAGTGGATGGAGGGAGGGCCGCTGTGGTAGCTCAGTGGTTAGAGCAGCAGACGCGTTATTCGAAGGTAGTAGGTTCGATTCCTGCTCACGGCCGGTAATCTTTTATCCACTTTCTTTCTTCTTATTTACATTTCATTGGTTCTAATGACTTCACCTGTACATTCCTTGGCATTACTGTCTGTTACATCTCATTATAATTGTGTTAAAACACGGAAAAACGAGCCCTTAGGTATACACTTCTTTCCCTTATTTCCTTAAACGAGGGTCTCATACTGGCAGACATGGTGTTATTAGGTTGTATACGAGGTACTACTAATCAGCTGCCCGCTCATAATAAGTTCACGTGCTACGTGACGCCAAACATGCGCATAAAAGATTGTTTTCACACTCGTCGCTTGGCTTATTGATGGCGCTGACTGTCACTCCTACTTCTAAATTCACGTGTAAACCCAAGAAAGTGGATGGAGGGAAGGTCGCTGTAGTAGCTCAGTGGTTAGAGCAGCAGACGCCCTATTCGAAGGTCGTAGGTTCGATTCCTGCTCACGGCTGGTAATCTTTTATCCACTTTCTTTCTTCTTATTTACATTTCATTGGTTCTAATGACTTCCCCTGTACATTCCTTGGCATTACTGTCTGTTACATCTCATTATGATTGTGTTGAAACACGGAAAAACGAGCCCTTAGGTATACACTTCTTTCCCTTATTTCGTTAAACGAGGGTCTCGTACTGGCAGACATTGTGTTATTAGGTTGTATACGAGAGACTATCAATCAGCTGCCCGCTCATAATAAGTTCACGTGCTACGTGACGCCAAACGTGCGCATAAAAGAGTGTTTTCACACTCGTCGCTTGGCTTATAGATGGCGCTGACTGTCACTCCTACATCTAAACTCACGTATAAACCCAAAAAGTGGATGTAGGGAAGGCCGCTGTGGTAGCTCAGTGGTAAGAGCATCGAACGCGTTATTCGACGGTCGTAGGTTCGATTCCTGCACACGACTGGTTATTTTTTCATCCACTTTTCTTTCTTCTTAATTACATTTCATTGGTTCTAATAACTGTCCCTGAGCAATCCTTGGCATTACTGTCTGTTACATCTCATTATTATTGTGTTAAAACACGGAAAAACGAACCCCTTTGTATACACTTCTTTCCCTTATTTCATTAAACGAGGGTTTCGTACTGGCAGACTTGGTGTCATTAGATTGTATATGAGGAACTATTAATCAGCTGCCCGCTCATAATAAGTTCACGTGCTACGTGACGCCAAACATGCGCATGAAAGAGTGTTTTCACACTCGTCGCTTGGCTTATAAATGGCGCTGACTGTTACTCCTACTTCTAAATTCACTTATAAACCCAAAAAAGTGGATGGAGGGAAGGTCGCTGTAGTAGCTCAGTGGCTAGAGCATCGAACGCGTTATTCGAAGGCCGAAGGTTCGATTCCTGCTCACGGCTTGTTAGTTTTTCATCCACTTTTCTTTCTTCTTATTTACATTTCATTGGTTATACTAACTTCCCCTGTACATTTCTTGGCATTGCTGTCTGTGACATCTCATTATTATTGTGTTAAAACACGGAAAAACGAGCCCTTAGGTATACACTTCTTTCACTTATTTCGTTAAACGAGGGTCTCGTACTGGCCGACATGGTGTTATTAGGTTGTATACGAGGGACTATCAATCAGCTGCCCGATCGTAATAAGTTCACGTGCTACGTGACGCCAAACGTGCGCTTAAAAGAGTTTTTTCACACTGGTCGCTTGGCCTATAGATGGCGCTGACTGTCACTCCTCCTTCTAAATTCACGTGTAAACCCAAAAAAGTGGATGGAGGGAAGGCCGCGGTGATAGCTCAGTGGTTAGAGCATCGAACGCGTTATTCGAAGGTCGTAGGTTCGATTCCTGCTCACGGCTGGTTATTGTTTTTTCATCCACTTTTCTTTCTTCTTAAATACATTTCTTTGGTTCTAATAATTTCCCCTGTACATTCCTTGGCATTACTGTCTGTTACATCTCATTAATATTGTGTTAAAACACGGAAAAACAAGCCCTTAGGTATACACTTATTTCCCTTATTTCAATGAACGAGGGTCTCGTACTGGCAGACTTGGTGTCATTAGGTTGTATACGAGGGACTATCAATCAGCTGCCCGCTCATAATAAGTTCACGTGCTACGTGACGCCAAATGTGCGCATAAAAGGGTGTTTTCACACTCGTCGCTTGGCTTATAGATGGCGCTGACTGTCACGTCCCACTTCTAAATTCACGTATAAACCCAAAAAAGTGGATGGAGGGAAGGCCGCTGTGGTAGCTCAGTGGTTAGAGCAGCAGACGCGTTATTCGAAGTTCGTAGGTTCAATTCCTGCTCACGGCTGGTTATTTTTTCATCCACTTTTCTTTCTTCTTATTTACATTTCATTGGTTCTAATAACTTCTCCTGTACATTCCTTGGCATAACTGTCTGTGATATCTCATTTTTATTGTGTTAAAACACGGAAAAACAAGCCCTTAGGTATACACTTCTTTCCCTTATTTCATTAAACGAGGGTTTCGTACTGGCAGACTTGGTGTCATTAGGTTGTATATGAGGGACTATGAATCAGCTGCCCGCTCATAATAAGTTCACGTGCTACGTGACGCCAAACGTGTGCATAAAAGAGTGTTTTCACGCTCGTCACTTGGCTTATAGATGGCGCTGACTGTCACTCCTACATCTAAATTCACGTATAAACCCAAAAAAGTGGATGTAGGGAAGGCCGCTGTGGTAGCTCAGTGGTAAGAGCATCGAACGCGTTATTCGACGGTCGTAGGTTCGATTCCTGCACACGACTGGTTATTTTTTCATCCACTTTTCTTTCTTCTTAATTACATTTCATTGGTTCTAATAACTTTCCCTGAGCAATCCTTGGCATTACTGTCTGTTACATCTCATTATTATTGTGTTAAAACACGGAAAAACGAGCCCTTATGTATACACTTCTTTCCCTTATTTCATTAAACGAGGGTTTCGTACTGGCAGACTTGGTGTCATTAGGTTGTATATGAGAAACTAATAATCAGCTGCCCGCTCATAATAAGTTCACGTGCTACGTGACGCCCAACATGCGCATAAAAGAGTGTTTTCACACTCGTCGCTTGGCTTATAGATGGCGCTGACTGTCACTCCTATTTCTAAATTCACGTATAAACCCAAAAAAGTGGATGTAGGGAAGGCCGCTGTGGTAGCTCAGTGGTAAGAGCATCGAACGCGTTATTCGAAGGTCGTAGGTTCGATTCCTGCACACGACTGGTTATTTTTTCATCCACTTTTCTTTCTTCCTAATTACACTTCATTGGTTCTAATAACTTTCCCTGAGCAATCCTTGGCATTACTGTCTGTTACATCTCATTATTATTGTGTTAAAACACGAAAAAACGAGCCCTTAGGTATACACTTCTTTCCCTTATTTCGTTAAACGAGGGTCTCGTACTGGCAGACTTGGTGTCATTAGGTTGTATACGAGGGACTATCAATCAGCTGCCCGATCGTAATAAGTTCACGTGCTACGTGACGCCAAACGTGCGCTTAAAAGTGTTTTTTCACACTGGTCGCTTGGCCTATAGATGGCGCTGACTGTCAGTCCTCCTTCTAAATTCACGTGTAAACCCAAAAAAGTGGATGGAGGGAAGGCCGCGGTGATAGCTCAGTGGTTAGAGCATCGAACGCGTTATTCGAAGGTCGTAGGTTCGATTCCTGCTCACAGCTGGTTATTGTTTTTTCATCCACTTTTCTTTCTTCCTCTTTACATTTCTTTGGTTCTAATAATTTCCCCTGTACATTCCTTGGCATTACTGTCTGTTACATCTCATTAATATTGTGTTAAAACACGGAAAAACGAGCCCTTAGGTATACACTTATTTCCCTTATTTCAATGAACGATGGTCTCGTACTGCCAGACTTGGTGTCATTAGGTTGTATACGAGGGACTACTAATCAGCTGCCCGCTCATAATAAGTTCACGTGTTACGTGACGCCAAACTTGCGCATAATAGAGTGTTTTCACACTCGTCGCTTCGCTTATAGATGGCGCTGACTGTCACTGCTACTTCTCAATTCACGTGTAAACCCAAGAAAGTGGATGGAGGGAAGGTCGCTGTAGTAGCTCAGTGGTTAGAGCTTCGAACGCGTTATTTGAAGGTCGTAGGTTCGATTCCTGCTCACGGCTGGTTATTTTTTCATCCACTTTTCTTTCTTCCTAATTAAATTTCATTGGTTCTAATAACTTCCCCTGTACATTCCTTGGCATTACTGTCTGTGACATCTCATTATTATTGTGTTAAAACACGGAAAAACGAGCCCTTAGGTATACACTTCTTTTTTTATTTCATTAAACGAGGGTCTCGTACTGACAGACATGGTGTTATTAGGTTGTATACTAGGGACTATCAATCAGCTGCCCGCTCAAAATAAGTTCACGTGCTACCTGACGCCAAATGTGCGCATAAAAGAGTGTTTTCACACTCGTCGCTTGGCTTATAGATGGCGCTGACTGTCACTCCCACATCTAAATTCACGTATAAACCCAAAAAAAGTGGATGGAGGGAGGGCCGCTGTGGTAGCTCAGTGGTTAGAGCAGCAGACGCGTTATTCGAAGGTAGTAGGTTCGATTCCTGCTCACGGCCGGTAATCTTTTATCCACTTTCTTTCTTCTTATTTACATTTCATTGGTTCTAATGACTTCACCTGTACATTCCTTGGCATTACTGTCTGTTACATCTCATTATAATTGTGTTAAAACACGGAAAAACGAGCCCTTAGGTATACACTTCTTTCCCTTATTTCCTTAAACGAGGGTCTCATACTGGCAGACATGGTGTTATTAGGTGGTATACGAGAGACTATCAATCAGCTGCCCGCTCATAATAAGTTCACGTGCTACGTGACGCCAAACGTGCGCATAAAAGAGTGTTTTCACACTCGTCGCTTGGCTTATAGATGGCGCTGACTGTCACTCCTACATCCAAATTCACGTATAAACCCAAAAAAGTGGATGTAGGGAAGGCCACTGTGGTAGCTCAGTGGTAAGAGCATCGAACGCGTTATTCGACGGTCGTAGGTTCGATTCCTGCACACGACTGGTTATTTTTTCATCCACTTTTCTTTCTTCTTAATTACATTTCATTGGTTCTAATAACTTTCCCTGAGCAATCCTTGGCATTACTGTCTGTTACATCTCATTAATATTGTGTTAAAACACGGAAAAACGAGCCCTTATGTATACACTTCTTTCCCCTATTTCATTAAACGAGGGTTTCGTACTGGCAGACATGGTGTTATTAGGTTGTATACGAGGGACTATCAATCAGCTGCCCGATCGTAATAAGTTCACGTGCTACGTGACGCCAAACATGCGCTTAAAAGAGTTTTTTCACACTGGTCGCTTGGCCTATAGATGGCGCTGACTGTCACTCCTCCTTCTAAATTCACGTGTAAACCCAAAAAAGTAGATGGAGGGAAGGCCGCGGTGATAGCTCAGTGGTTAGAGCATCGAACGCTTTATTCGAAGGTCGTAGGTTCGATTCCTGCTCACGGCTGGTTATTGTTTTTTCATCCACTTTTCTTTCTTCTTAATTACATTTCTTTGGTTCTATCTAATAATTTCCCCTGTACATTCCTTGGCATTACTGTCTGTTACATCTCATTAATATTGTGTTAAAACACGGAAAAACAAGCCCTTAGGTATACACTTATTTCCCTTATTTCAATGAACGAGGGTCTCGTACTGGCAGACTTGGTGTCATTAGGTTGTATACGAGGGACTATCAATCAGCTGCCCGCTCATAATAAGTTCACGTGCTACGTGACGCCAAATGTGCGCATAAAAGGGTGTTTTCACACTCGTCGCTTGGCCTATAGATGGCGCTGACTGTCACGTCCCACTTCTAAATTCACGTATAAACCCAAAAAGTGGATGGAGGGAAGGCCGCTGTGGTAGCTCAGTGGTTAGAGCAGCAGACGCGTTATTCGAAGTTCGTAGGTTCAATTCCTGCTCACGGCTGGTTATTTTTTCATCCACTTTTCTTTCTTCTTATTTACATTTCATTGGTTCTAATAACTTCTCCTGTACATTCCTTGGCATAACTGTCTGTGATATCTCATTTTTATTGTGTTAAAACACGGAAAAACAAGCCCTTAGGTATACACTTCTTTCCCTTATTTCATTAAACGAGGGTTTCGTACTGGCAGACTTGGTGTCATTAGGTTGTATATGAGGGACTATGAATCAGCTGCCCGCTCATAATAAGTTCACGTGCTACGTGACGCCAAACGTGTGCATAAAAGAGTGTTTTCACGCTCGTCACTTGGCTTATAGATGGCGCTGACTGTCACTCCTACATCTAAATTCACGTATAAACCCAAAAAAGTGGATGTAGGGAAGGCCGCTGTGGTAGCTCAGTGGTAAGAGCATCGAACGCGTTATTCGACGGTCGTAGGTTCGATTCCTGCACACGACTGGTTATTTTTTCATCCACTTTTCTTTCTTCTTAATTACATTTCATTGGTTCTAATAACTTTCCCTGAGCAATCCTTGGAATTACTGTCTGTTACATCTCATTATTATTGTGTTAAAACACGGAAAAACGAGCCCTTATGTATACACTTCTTTCCCTTATTTCATTAAACGAGGGTTTCGTACTGGCAGACTTGGTGTCATTAGGTTGTATATGAGAAACTAATAATCAGCTGCCCGCTCATAATAAGTTCACGTGCTACGTGACGCCCAACATGCGCATAAAAGAGTGTTTTCACACTCGTCGCTTGGCTTATAGATGGCGCTGACTGTCACTCCTATTTCTAAATTCACGTATAAACCCAAAAAAGTGGATGTAGGGAAGGCCGCTGTGGTAGCTCAGTGGTAAGAGCATCGAACGCGTTATTCGAAGGTCGTAGGTTCGATTCCTGCACACGACTGGTTATTTTTTCATCCACTTCTCTTTCTTCCTAATTACACTTCATTGGTTCTAATAACTTTCCCTGAGCAATCCTTGGCATTACTGTCTGTTACATCTCATTATTATTGTGTTAAAACACGAAAAAACGAGCCCTTAGGTATACACTTCTTTCCCTTATTTCGTTAAACGAGGGTCTCGTACTGGCAGACTTGGTGTCATTAGGTTGTATACGAGGGACTATCAATCAGCTGCCCGATCGTAATAAGTTCACGTGCTACGTGACGCCAAACGTGCGCTTAAAAGTGTTTTTTCACACTGGTCGCTTGGCCTATAGATGGCGCTGACTGTCAGTCCTCCTTCTAAATTCACGTGTAAACCCAAAAAAGTGGATGGAGGGAAGGCCGCGGTGATAGCTCAGTGGTTAGAGCATCGAACGCGTTATTCGAAGGTCGTAGGTTCGATTCCTGCTCACAGCTGGTTATTGTTTTTTCATCCACTTTTCTTTCTTCCTATTTACATTTCTTTGGTTCTAATAATTTCCCCTGTACATTCCTTGGCATTACTGTCTGTTACATCTCATTAATATTGTGTAAAAACACGGAAAAACGAGCCCTTAGGTATACACTTATTTCCCTTATTTCAATGAACGATGGTCTCGTACTGCCAGACTTGGTGTCATTAGGTTGTATACGAGGGACTATCAATCAGCTGCCCGATCGTAATAAGTTCACGTGCTACGTGACGCCAAACATGCGCTTAAAAGAGTTTTTTCACACTGGTCGCTTGGCCTATAGATGGCGCTGACTGTCACTCCTCCTTCTAAATTCACGTGTAAACCCAAAAAAGTAGATGGAGGGAAGGCCGCGGTGATAGCTCAGTGGTTAGAGCATCGAACGCGTTATTCGAAGGTCGTAGGTTCGATTCCTGCTCACGGCTGGTTATTGTTTTTTCATCCACTTTTCTTTCTTCTTAATTAAATTTCATTGGTTCTAATAACTTCCCCTGTACATTCCTTGGCATTACTGTCTGTGACATCTCATTATTATTGTGTTAAAACACGGAAAAACGAGCCCTTAGGTATACACTTCTTTTTTTATTTCATTAAACGAGGGTCTCGTACTGACAGACATGGTGTTATTAGGTTGTATACTAGGGACTATCAATCAGCTGCCCGCTCAAAATAAGTTCACGTGCTACCTGACGCCAAATGTGCGCATAAAAGAGTGTTTTCACACTCGTCGCTTGGCTTATAGATGGCGCTGACTGTCACTCCCACATCTAAATTCACGTATAAACCCAAAAAAGTGGATGGAGGGAGGGCCGCTGTGGTAGCTCAGTGGTTAGAGCAGCAGACGCGTTATTCGAAGGTCGTAGGTTCGATTCCTGCTCACGGCCGGTAATCTTTTATCCACTTTCTTTCTTCTTATTTACATTTCATTGGTTCTAATGACTTCACCTGTACATTCCTTGGCATTACTGTCTGTTACATCTCATTATAATTGTGTTAAAACACGGAAAAACGAGCCCTTAGGTATACACTTCTTTCCCTTATTTCGTTAAACGAGGGTCTCATACTGGCAGACATGGTGTTATTAGGTGGTATACGAGAGACTATCAATCAGCTGCCCGCTCATAATAAGTTCACGTGCTACGTGACGCCAAACGTGCGCATAAAAGAGTGTTTTCACACTCGTCGCTTGGCTTATAGATGGCGCTGACTGTCACTCCTACATCCAAATTCACGTATAAACCCAAAAAAGTGGATGTAGGGAAGGCCGCTGTGGTAGCTCAGTGGTAAGAGCATCGAACGCGTTATTCGACGGTCGTAGGTTCGATTCCTGCACACGACTGGTTATTTTTTCATCCACTTTTCTTTCTTCTTAATTACATTTCATTGGTTCTAATAACTTTCCCTGAGCAATCCTTGGCATTACTGTCTGTTACATCTCATTAATATTGTGTTAAAACACGGAAAAACGAGCCCTTATGTATACACTTCTTTCCCCTATTTCATTAAACGAGGGTTTCGTACTGGCAGACTTGGTGTCATTAGGTTGTATATGAGGAACTATTAATCAGCTGCCCGCTCATAATGAGTTCACGTGCTACGTGACGCCCAACATGCGCATAAAAGAGTGTTTTCACACTCGTCGCTTGGCTTATAGATGGCGCTGACTGTCACTCCTACTTCTAAATTCACGTATAAACCCAAAAAAGGGGATGGAGGGAATGCCGCTGTGGTAGCTCAGTGGTTAGAGCAGCAGACGCGTTATTAGAAGGTCGTAGGTTCGATTTCTGCTCATGGCTGGTTATTTTTTCATCCACATTTCTTTCTTCCTATTTACATTTCATTGGTTCTAATAATTTCCCCTGTACATTCCTTGGCATTACTGTCTGTTACATCTCATTATTATTGTGTCAAAACACGGAAAAACGAGCCCTTAGGTATACACTTCTTTCCCTTATTTCAATAAACGAGGGTCTCATACTGGCAGACTTGGTGTCATTAGGTTGTATACGAGGGACTACTAATCAGCTGCCCGCTCATAATAAGTTCACGTGCTACGTGACGCCAAACATGCGCATGAAAGAGTGTTTTCACACTCGTCGCTTGGCTTATACATGGCGCTGACTGTCACTCCTACATCTAAATTCACGTATAAACCCAAAAAAGTGGATGTAGGGAATGCCGCTGTGGTAGCTCAGTGGTAAGAGCATCGAACGCGTTATTCGAAGGTCGTAGGTTCGATTCCTGCACACGACTGGTTATTTTTTCACCCACTTTTCTTTCTTCCTAATTACATTTCATTGGTTCCAATAACTTTCCCTGAGCAATCCTTGGCATTACTGTCAGTTACATCTCATTAATATTGTGTTAAAACACGAAAAAACGAGCCCTTAGGTATACACTTCTTTCCCTTATTTCGTTAAACGAGGGTCTCGTACTGGCAGACTTGGTGTCATTAGGTTGTATACGAGGGACTATCAATCAGCTGCCCGATCGTAATAAGTTCACGTGCTACGTGTCGCCAAACGTGCGCTTAAAAGAGTTTTTTCACACTGGTCGCTTGGCCTATAGATGGCGCTGACTGTCACTCCTCCTTCTAAATTCACGTGTAAACCCAAAAAGATGGATGGAGGGAAGGCCGCGGTGATAGCTCAGTGGTTAGAGCATCGAACGCGTTATTCGAAGGTCGTAGGTTCGATTCCTGCTCACGGCTGGTTATTGTTTTTTCATCCACTTTTATTTATTTCTATTTACATTTCTTTGGTTCTAATAATTTCCCCTGTACATTCCTTGGCATTACTGTCTGTTACATCTCATTAATATTGTGTGAAAACACGGAAAAACGTGCCCTTAGGTGTACCCTTATTTCCCTTATTTCAATGAACGAGGGTCTCGTACTGCCAGACTTGGTGTCATTAGGTTGTATACGAGGGACTACTAATCAGCTGCCCGCTCATAATAAGTTCACGTGTTACGTGACACCAAACTTGCGCATAATAGAGTGTTTTCACACTCGTCGCTTCGCTTATAGATGGCGCTGACTGTCACTCCTACTTCTAAATTCACGTGTAAACCCAAGAAAGTGGACGGAGGGAAGGTCGCTGTAGTAGCTCAGTTGTTAGAGCTTCGAACGCGTTATTCGAAGGTCGTAGGTTCGATTCCTGCTCACGGCTGGTTATTTTTTCATCCACTTTTCTTTCTTCTTATTTACATTTCATTGGTTCTAATAACTTCCCCTGTACATTCCTTGGCATTACTGTCTGTGACGTCTCATTTTTATTGTGTTAAAACACGGAAAAACGAGCCCTTAGGTATACACTTCTTTTTCTTATTTCATTAAACGAGGGTCTCGTACTGGCAGACTTGGTGTCATCAGGTTGTATATGAGGGACTATTATTCAGCTGCCCGCTCATAATAGGTTCACGTGCTACGTGACGCCAAACATGCGAAAAAAAGAGTGTTTTCACACTCGTCGCTTGGCTTATAGATGGCGCTGACTGTCACTCCTACTTCTAAATTCACGTGTAAGCCCAAGAAAGTGGATGGAGGGAAGGTCGCTGTAGTAGCTCAGTGGTTAGAGCTTCGAACGCGTTATTCGAAGGTCGTAGGTTCGGTTCCTGCTCACGGCTGGTTATTTTTTCATCCACTTTTCTTTCTTCTTATTTACATTTCATTGATTCTAATAACTTCCCCTGTACATTCCTTGGCATTACTCTCTGTGACATCTTATTTTTATTGTGTGAAAACACGGAAAAACGAGCCCTTAGGTATACACTTCTTTTCCTTATTTCATTAAACGAGGGTCTCGTACTGACAGACATGGTGTTATTAGGTTGTATACTAGGGACTATCAATCAGCTGCCCGCTCAAAATAAGTTCACGTGCTACCTGACGCCAAATGTGCGCATAAAAGAGTGTTTTCACACTCGTCGCTTGGCTTATAGATGGCGCTGACTGTCACTCCCACTTCTAAATTCACGTATAAACCCAAAAAAAGTGGATGAAGGGAAGGCCGCTGTGGTAGCTCAGTGGTTAGAGCAGCAGACGCGTTATTCGAAGGTCGATGGTTCGATTCCTGCTCACGGCTGGTAATCTTTTATCCACTTTCTTTCTTCTTATTTACATTTCATTGGTTCTAATGACTTCCCCTGTACATTCCTTGGCATTACTGTCTGTTACATCTCATTATAATTGTGTTAAAACACGGAAAAACGAGCCCTTAGGTATACACTTCTTTCCCTTATTTCGTTAAACGAGGGTCTCGTACTGGCAGACATGGTGTTATTAGGTGGTATACGAGAGCCTATCAATCAGCTTCCCGCTCATAATAAGTTCACGTGCTACGTGACGCCAAACGTGCGCATAAAAGAGTGTTTTCACACTCGTCGCTTGGCTTATAGATGGCGCTGACTGTCACTCCTACATTTAAATTCACGTATAAACCCAAAAAAGTGGATGTAGGGAAGGCCGCTGTGGTAGCTCAGTGGTAAGAGCATCGAACGCGTTATTCGACGGTCGTAGGTTCGATTCCTGCAGACGACTGATTATTTTTTCATCCACTTTTATTTCTTCTTATTACATTTCATTGGTTCTAATAACTTTCCCTGAGCAATCCTTGGCATTACTGTCTGTTACATCTCATTATTATTGAGTTAAAACACGGAAAAACGAGCCCTTAGGTATACACTTCTTTCCCTTATTTCATTAAACGAGGGTTTCGTACTGGCAGACTTGGTGTCATTAGGTTGTATATGAGGAACTATTATTCAGCTGCCCGCTCATAATAAGTTCACGTGCTACGTGACGCCCAACATGCGCATAAAAGAGTGTTTTCACACTCGTCGCTTGGCTTATAGATGGCGCTGACTGTCACTCCTACTTCTAAATTCACGTGTAAACCCAAGAAAGTGGATGGAGGGAAGGTCGCTGTAGTAGCTCAGTGGTTAGAGCTTCCAACGCGTTATTCCAAGGTCGTAGGTTCGATTCCTGCTCACGGCTGGTTATTTTTTCATCCACTTTTCTTTATTCCTATTTACATTTCATTGGTTCTAATAACTTCCCCTGTACATTCCTTGGCATTACTGTCTGTGACGTCTCATTTTTATTGTGTTAAAACACGGAAAACGAGCCCTTAGGTATACACTTCTTTTTCTTATTTCATTAAACGAGGGTCTCGTACTGGCAGACTTGGTGTCATTTGGTTGTATATGAGGGACTATGAATCAGCTGCCCGCTCATAATAGGTTCACGTGCTACGTGACGCCAAACATGCGCATAAAAGAGTGTTTTCACACTCGTTGCTTGGCTTATAGATGGCGCTGACTGTCACTCCTACATTTAAATTCACGTATAAACCCAAAAAATTGGATGGAGGGAAAGCCGCTGTGGTAGCTCAGTGGTTAGAGCAGCAGACGCGCTATTCGAAGGTTGTAGGTTTGATTCCTGCTCACGCCTGGTAATTTTTATTCACTTTCTTCTTATTTACATTTCATTGGTTCTAATAACTTCCCCTGTTATTCCTTGGCATTACTGTCTGTGACATCTCCTTTTTATTGTGTTAAAACACGGAAAAACGAGCCCTTAGGTATACAGTTCTTTTCCTTATTTCATTAAATGACGGTCTCGAACTGGCAGACATGGTGTTATTAGGTTGTATACGAGGGACTACTAATCAGCTGCCCGCTCATAATAAGTTCACGTGCTACGTGACGCCAAACATGCGCATGAAAGAGTGTTTTCACACTCGTCGCTTGGCTTATACATGGCGCTGACTGTCACTCCAACATCTAAATTCACGTATAAACCCAAAAAAGTGGATGTAGGGAAGGTCGCTGTGGTAGCTCAGTGGTAAGAGCATCGAACGCGTTATTCGAAGGTCGTAGGTTCGATTCCTGCACACGACTGGTTATTTTTTCATCCACTTTTCTTTCTTCCTAATTACATTTCATTGGTTCTAATAACTTTCCCTGAGCAATCCTTGGCATTACTGTCTGTTACATCTCATTAATATTGTGTTAAAACACGAAAAAACGAGCCCTTAGGTATACACTTCTTTCCCTTATTTCGTTAAACGAGGGTCTCGTACTGGCAGACTTGGTGTCATTAGGTTGTATACGAGGGACTATCAATCAGCTGCCCGATCGTAATAAGTTCACGTGCTACGTGACGCCAAACGTGCGCTTAAAAGAGTTTTTTCACACTGGTCGCTTGGCCTATAGATGGCGCTGACTGTCACTCCTCCTTCTAAATTCACGTGTAAACCCAAAGAAGTGGATGGAGGGAAGGCCGCGGTGATAGCTCAGTGGTTAGAGCATCTAACGCGTTATTCGAAGGTCGTAGGTTCGATTCCTGCTCACGGCTGGTTATTGTTTTTTCATCCACTTTTCTTTCTTCCTATTTACATTTCTTTGGTTCTAATAATTTCCCCTGTACATTCCTTGGCATTACTGTCTGTTACATCTCATTAATATTGTGTTAAAACACGGAAAAACGAGCCCTTAGGTATACACTTATTTTCCTTATTTCAATGAACGAAGGCCTCATACTGCCAGACTTGGTGTCATTAGGTTGTATACGAGGGACTACTAATCAGCTGCCCGCTCATAATAAGTTCACGTGTTACGTGACGCCAAACTTGCGCATAATAGAGTGTTTTCACACTCGTCGCTTCGCTTATAGAATGCGCTGACTGTCACTCCTACTTCTAAATTTCCGTGTAAACCCAAGAAAGTGGACGGAGGGAAGGTCGCTGTAGTAGCTCAGTGGTTAGAGCTTCGAACGCGTTATTCGAAGGTCGTAGGTTCGATTCCTGCTCACGGCTGGGTATTTTTTCATCCACTTTTCTTTCTTCTTATTTACATTTCATTGGTTCTAATAACTTCCCCTGTACATTCCTTGTCATTACTGTCTGTGACGTCTCATTTTTATTGTGTTAAAACACGGAAAAACGAGCCCTTAGGTATACACTTCTTTTTCTTATTTCATTAAACGAGGGTCTCGTACTGGCAGACTTGGTGTCATCAGGTTGTATATGAGGGACTATTAATCAGCTGCCCGCTCATAATAAGTTCACGTGCTACGTGACGCCAAACATGCGCATAAAAGAGCGTTTTCACACTCGTTGCTTGGCGTATAGAAGGCGCTGACTGTCACTCGTACTTCTAAATTCACGTATAAACCCAAAAAATTGGACGGAGGGAAAGCCGCTGTGGTAGCTCAGTGGTTAGAGCAGCAGACACGCTATTCGAAGGTTGTAGGTTTGATTCCTGCTCACGGCTGGTAATTTTTATTCACTTTCTTCTTATTTACATTTCATTGGTTCTAATAACTTCCCCTGTTATTCCTTGGCATTACTGTCTGTGACATCTCCTTTTTATTGTGTTAAAACACGGAAAAACGAGCCCTTAGGTATACACTTCTTTTCCTTATTACATTAAATGACGGTCTCGTACTGGCAGACATCGTGGTATTAGGTTGTATACGAGGGACTATCAATCAGCTGCCCGCTCACAATAAGTTCACGTGCTACGTGACGCCAAATGTGCGCATAAAAGGGTGTTTTCACACTCGTCGCTTGGCTTATAGATGGCGCTGACTGTCACTCTCACTTCTAAATTCACGTATAAACCAAAAAAAGTGGATGGAGGGAAGGCCGCTGTGGTAGCTCAGTGGTTAGAGCAGCATACGCGTTATTCGAAGGTCGTAGGTTCGATTCCTGCTCACGGCTGGTAATCTTTTATCCACTTTCTTTCTTCTTATTTACATTTCATTGGTTTTAATGACTTCCCCTGTACATTCCTTGGCATTACTGTCTGTTACATCTCATTATAATTGTGTTAAAACACGGAAAAACGAGCCCTTAGGTATACACTTCTTTCCCTTATTTCGTTAAACGAGGGTCTCGTACTGGCAGACATGGTGTTATTAGGTTGTTTACGAGGCACTATCAATCAGCTGCCCGCTCATAATAAGTTCACGTGCTACGTGACGCCAAACGTGGGCATAAAAGAGTGTTTTCACACTCGTCGCTTGGCTTATACATGGCGCTGACTGTCACTCCTACATCTAAATTCACGTATAAACCAAAAAAGTGGATATAGGGAAGGCCGCTGTGGTAGCTCAGTGGTAAGAGCATCGAACGCGTTATTCGAAGGTCGTACGTTCGATTCCTGCACACGACTGGTTATTTTTTCATCCACTTTTCTTTCTTCCTAATTACATTTCATTGGTTCTAATAATTTCCCCTGTACATTCCTTGGCATTACTGTCTGTTACATCTCATTAATATTGTGTTAAAACACGAAAAAACGAGCCCTTAGGTATACACTTATTTCCCTTATTTCAATGAACGAGGGTCTCGTACTGGCAGACTTCGTGTCATTAGGTTGTATACGAGGGACTACTAATCAGCTGCCTGCTCATAATAAGTTCAAGTGCTACGTGATGCCAAACATGCGCATAATAGAGTGTTTTCACACTCGTCGCTTCGCTTATAGATGGCGCTGACTGTCACTCCTACTTCTAAATTCACGTGTAAACCCAAGAAAGTGGATGGAGGGAAGGTCGCTGTAGTAGCTCAGTGGTTAGAGCTTCGAACGCGTTATTCGAAGGTCGTAGGTTCGATTCCTGCTCACGGCTGGTTATTTTTTCATCCACTTTTCTTTCTTCTTATTTACATTTCATTGGTTCTAATAACTTCCCCTGTACATTCCTTGGCATAACTGTCTGTGACATCTCATTTTTATTGTGTTAAAACACGGAAAAACGAGCCCTTAGGTATACACTTCTTTCTCTTATTTCCTTAAACGAGGGTCTCGTACTGGCAGACTTGGTGTCATTAGGTTGTATGTTAGGGACTATGAATCAGCTGCCCGCTCAGAATAAGTTCACGTGCTACGTGACGCCAAACATGCGCATAAAAGAGTGTTTTCACACTCGTTGCTTGGCTTATAGATGGCGCTGACTGTCACTCGTACTTCTAAATTCACGTATAAACCCGAAAAATTGGATGAAGGGAAAGCCGCTGTGGTAGCTCAGTGGTAAGAGCATCGAACGCGTTATTCGACGGTCGTAGGTTCGATTCCTGCACACGACTGATTATTTTTTCATCCACATTTCTTTCTTCTTAATTACTTTTTATTGGTTCTAATAACTTTCCCTGAGCAATCCTTGGCATTACTGTCTGTTACATCTCATTATATTTGAGTTAAAACACGGAAAAACGAGCCCTTAGGTATACACTTCTTTCCCTTATTTCATTAAACGAGGGTTTCGTACTGGCAGACTTGGTGTCATTAGGTTGTATATGAGGAACTATTATTCAGCTGCCCGCTCATAATAAGTTCACGTGCTACGTGACGCCCAACACGCGCATAAAAGAGTGTTTTCACACTCGTCGCTTGGCTTATAGATGGCGCTGACTGTCACTCCTACTTCTAAATTCACGTGTAAACCCAAGAAAAAGGATGGAGGGAAGGTCGCTGAAGTAGCTCAGTGGTTAGAGCTTCGAACGCGTTATTCCAAGGTCGTAGGTTCGATTCCTGCTCACGGCTGGTTATTTTTTCATCCACATTTCTTTCTTCCTATTTACATTTCATTGGTTCTAATAATTTCCCCTGTACATTCCTTGGCATTACTGTCTGTTACATCTCATTATTATTGTGTTAAAACACGGAAAAACGAGCCCTTAGGTATACACTTCTTTCCCATATTTCAATAAACGAGGGTCTCATACTGGCAGACTTGGTGTCATTAGGTTGTATACGAGGGACTACTAATCAGCTGCCCGCTCATAATAAGTTCACGCGCTACGTGACGCCAAACATGCGCATGAAAGAGTGTTTTCACACTCGTCGCTTGGCTTATACATGGCGCTGACTGTCACTCCTACATCTAAATTCACGTATAAACCCAAAAAAGTGGATGTAGGGAAGGCCGCTGTGGTAGCTCAGTGGTAAGAGCATCGAACGCGTTATTCGAAGGTCGTAGGTTCGATTCCTGCACACGACTGGTTATTTTTTCATCCACTTTTCTTTCTTCCTAATTACATTTCATTGGTTCTAATAACTTTCCCTGAGCAATCCTTGGCATTACTGTCTGTTACATCTCATTAATATTGTGTTAAAACACGAAAAAACGAGCCCTTAGGTATACACTTCTTTCCCTTATTTCGTTAAACGAGGGTCTCGTACTGGCAGACTTGGTGTCATTAGGTTGTATACGAGGGACTATCAATCAGCTGCCCGATCGTAATAAGTTCACGTGCTACGTGACGCCAAACGTGCGCTTAAAAGAGTTTTTTCACACTGGTCGCTTGGCCTATAGATGGCGCTGACTGTCACTCCTCCTTCTAAATTCACGTGTAAACCCAAAGAAGTGGATGGAGGGAAGGCCGCGGTGATAGCTCAGTGGTTAGAGCATCGAACGCGTTATTCGAAGGTCGTAGGTTCGATTCCTGCTCACGGCTGGTTATTGTTTTTTTCATCCACTTTTCTTTCTTCCTATTTACATTTCTTTGGTTCTAATAATTTCCCATGTACATTCCTTGGCATTACTGTCTGTTACATCTCATTAATATTGTGTTAAAACACGGAAAAACGAGCCCTTAGGTATACACTTATTTTCCTTATTTCAATGAACGAAGGCCTCATACTGCCAGACTTGGTGTCATTAGGTTGTATACGAGGGACTACTAATCAGCTGCCCGCTCATAATAAGTTCACGTGTTACGTGACGCCAAACTTGCGCATAATAGAGTGTTTTCACACTCGTCGCTTCGCTTATAGATGGCGGTGACTGTCACTCCTACTTCTAAATTTCCGTGTAAACCCAAGAAAGTGGACGGAGGGAAGGTCGCTGTAGTAGCTCAGTGGTTAGAGCTTCGAACGCGTTATTCGAAGGTCGTAGGTTCGATTCCTGCTCACGGCTGGGTATTTTTTCATCCACTTTTCTTTCTTCTTATTTACATTTCATTGGTTCTAATAACTTCCCCTGTACATTCCTTGTCATTACTGTCTGTGACGTCTCATTTTTATTGTGTTAAAACACGGAAAAACGAGCCCTTAGGTATACACTTCTTTTTCTTATTTCATTAAACGAGGGTCTCGTACTGGCAGACTTGGTGTCATCAGGTTGTATATGAGGGACTATAAATCAGCTGCCCGCTCATAATAAGTTCACGTGCTACGTGACGCCAAACATGCGCATAAAAGAGTGTTTTCACACTCGTTGCTTGGCTTATAGATGGCGCTGACTGTCACTCGTACTTCTAAATTCACGTATAAACCCAAAAAATTGGATGAAGGGAAAGCCGCTGTGGTAGCTCAGTGGTAAGAGCATCGAACGCGTTATTCGACGGTCGTAGGTTCGATTCCTGCACACGACTGATTATTTTTTCATCCACTTTTCTTTCTTCTTAATTACATTTCATTGGTTCTAATAACTTTCCCTGAGCAATCCTTGGCATTACTGTCTGTTACATCTCATTATTATTGAGTTAAAACACGGAAAAACGAGCCCTTAGGTATACACTTCTTTCCCTTATTTCATTAAACGAGGGTTTCGTACTGGCAGACTTGGTGTCATTAGGTTGTATATGAGGAACTATTATTCAGCTGCCCGCTCATAATAAGTTCACGTGCTACGTGACACCCAACATGCGCATAAAAGAGTGTTTTCACACTCGTCGCTTGGCTTATAGATGGCGCTGACTGTCACTCCTACTTCTAAATTCACGTGTAAACCCAAGAAAGTGGATGGAGGGAAGGTCGCTGTAGTAGCTCAGTGGTTAGAGCAGCAGACGCGCTATTCGAAGGTTGTAGGTTTGATTCCTGCTCACGCCTGGTAATTTTTATTCACTTTCTTCTTATTTACATTTCATTGGTTCTAATAACTTCCCCTGTTATTCCTTGGCATTACTGTCTGTGACATCTCCTTTTTATTGTGTTAAAACACGGAAAAACGAGCCCTTAGGTATACAGTTCTTTTCCTTATTTCATTAAATGACGGTCTCGAACTGGCAGACATGGTGTTATTAGGTTGTATACGAGGGACTATCAATCAGCTGCCCGTTCATAATAAGTTCACGTGCTACGTGACGCCAAATGTGCGCATAATAGGGTGTTTTCACACTCGTCGCTTGGCTTATAGATGGCGCTGACTGTCACTCCCACTTCTAAATTCACGTATAAACCAAAAAACTGGATGGAGGGAAGGCCGCTGTGGTAGCTCAGTGGTTAGAGCAGCATACGCGTTATTCGAAGGTCGTAGGTTCGATTCCTGCTCACGGCTGGTAATCTTTTATCCACCTTCTTTCTTCTTATTTACATTTCATTGGTTTTAATGACTTCCCCTGTACATTCCTTTGCATTACTGTCTGTTACATCTCATTATAATTGTGTTAAAACACGGAAAAACGAGCCCTTAGGTATACACTTCTTTCCCTTATTTCGTTAAACGAGGGTCTCGTACTGGCAGACATGGTGTTATTAGGTTGTATACGAGGCACTATCAATCAGCTGCCCGCTCATAATAAGTTCACGTGCTACGTGACGCCAAACGTGGGCATAAAAGAGTCTTTTCACACTCGTCGCTTGGCTTATACATGGCGCTGACTGTCACTCCTACATCTAAATTCACGTATAAACCCAAAAAAGTGGATATAGGGAAGGCCGCTGTGGTAGCTCAGTGGTAAGAGCATCGAACGCGTTATTCGAAGGTCGTAGGTTCGATTCCTGCACACGACTGGTTATTTTTTCATCCAGTTTTCTTTCTTCCTAATTACATTTCATTGGTTCTAATAACTTTCCCTGAGCAATCCTTGGCATTACTGTCTGTTACATCTCATTAATATTGTGTTAAAACACGAAAAAACGAGCCCTTAGGTATACACTTCTTTCCCTTATTTCATTAAACGAGGGTCTCGTACTGGCAGACTTGGTGTCATTAGGTTGTATACGAGGGACTATCAATCAGCTGCCCGATCGTAATAAGTTCACGTGCTACGTGACGCCAAACGTGCGCTTAAAAGAGTTTTTTCACACTGGTCGCTTGGCCTATAGATGGCGCTGACTGTCACTCCTCCTTCTAAATTCACGTGTAAACCCAAAAAAAGTGAATGGAGGGAAGGCCGTGGTGATAGCTCAGTGGTTAGAGCATCGAACGCGTTATTCGAAGGTCGTAGGTTCGATTCCTGCTCACGGCTGGTTATTGTTTTTTCATCCACTTTTCTTTCTTCCTATTTACATTTCATTGGTTCTAATAATTTCCCCTGTACATTCCTTGGCATTACTGTCTGTTACATCTCATTAATATTGTGTTAAAACACGGAAAAACGAGCCCTTAGGTATACACTTATTTCCCTTATTTCAATGAACGAGGGTCTCGTACTGGCAGACTTCGTGTCATTAGGTTGTATACGAGGGACTACTAATCAGCTGCCTGCTCATAATAAGTTCAAGTGCTACGTGACGCCAAACATGCGCATAATAGAGTGTTTTCACACTCGTCGCTTCGCTTATAGATGGCGCTGACTGTCACTCCTACTTCTAAATTCACGTGTAAACCCAAGAAAGTGGATGGAGGGAAGGTCGCTGTAGTAGCTCAGTGGTTAGAGCTTCGAACGCGTTATTCGAAGGTTGTAGGTTCGATTCCTGCTCACGGCTGGTTATTTTTTCATCCACTTTTCTTTTTTCTTATTTACATTTCATTGGTTCTAATAACTTCCCCTGTACATTCCTTGGCATAACTGTCTGTGACATCTCATTTTTATTGTGTTAAAACACGGAAAAACGAGCCCTTAGGTATACACTTCTTTCCCTTATTTCCTTAAACGAGGGTCTCGTACTGGCAGACTTGGTGTCATTAGGTTGTATGTGAGGGACTATGAATCAGCTGCCCGCTCATAATAAGTTCACGTGCTACGTGACGCCAAACATGCGCATAAAAGAGTGTTTTCACACTCGTTGCTTGGCTTATAGATGGCGCTGACTGTCACTCGTACTTCTAAATTCACGTATAAACCCAAAAAATTGGATGAAGGGAAAGCCGCTGTGGTAGCTCAGTGGTAAGAGCATCGAACGCGTTATTCGACGGTCGTAGGTTCGATTCCTGCACACGACTGATTATTTTTTCATCCACATTTCTTTCTTCTTAATTACATTTCATTGGTTCTAATAACTTTCCCTGAGCAATCCTTGGCATTACTGTCTGTTACATCTCATTATTATTGAGTTAAAACACGGAAAAACGAGCCCTTAGGTATACACTTCTTTCCCTTATTTCATTAAACGAGGGTTTCGTACTGGCAGACTTGGTGTCAATAGGTTGTATATGAGGAACTATTATTCAGCTGCCCGCTCATAATAAGTTCACGTGCTACGTGACGCCCAACACGCGCATAAAAGAGTGTTTTCACACTCGTCGCTTGGCTTATAGATGGCGCTGACTGTCACTCCTACTTCTAAATTCACGTGTAAACCCAAAGAAGTGGATGGAGGGAAGGCCGCGGTGATAGCTCAGTGGTTAGAGCATCGAACGCGTTATTCGAAGGTCGTAGGTTCGATTCCTGCTCACGGCTGGTTATTGTTTTTTCATCCACTTTTCTTTCTTCCTATTTACATTTCTTTGGTTCTAATAATTTCCCATGTACATTCCTTGGCATTACTGTCTGTTACATCTCATTAATATTGTGTTAAAACACGGAAAAACGAGCCCTTAGGTATACACTTATTTTCCTTATTTCAATGAACGAAGGCCTCATACTGCCAGACTTGGTGTCATTAGGTTGTATACGAGGGACTACTAATCAGCTGCCCGCTCATAATAAGTTCACGTGTTACGTGACGACAAACTTGCGCATAATAGAGTGTTTTCACACTCGTCGCTTCGCTTATAGAATGCGCTGACTGTCACTCCTACTTCTAAATTTCCGTGTAAACCCAAGAAAGTGGACGGAGGGAAGGTCGCTGTAGTAGCTCAGTGGTTAGAGCTTCGAACGCGTTATTCGAAGGTCGTAGGTTCGATTCCTGCTCACGGCTGGGTATTTTTTCATCCACTTTTCTTTCTTCTTATTTACATTTCATTGGTTCTAATAACTTCCCCTGTACATTCCTTGTCATTACTGTCTGTGACGTCTCATTTTTATTGTGTTAAAACACGGAAAAACGAGCCCTTAGGTATACACTTCTTTTTCTTATTTCATTAAACGAGGGTCTCGTACTGGCAGACTTGGTGTCATCAGGTTGTATATGAGGGACTATGAATCAGCTGCCCGCTCATAATAAGTTCACGTGCTACGTGACGCCAAACATGCGCATAAAAGAGTGTTTTCACACTCGTTGCTTGGCTTATAGATGGCGCTGACTGTCACTCGTACTTCTAAATTCACGTATAAACCCAAAAAATTGGATGAAGGGAAAGCCGCTGTGGTAGCTCAGTGGTAAGAGCATCGAACGCGTTATTCGACGGTCGTAGGTTCGATTCCTGCACACGACTGATTATTTTTTCATCCACTTTTCTTTCTTCTTAATTACATTTCATTGGTTCTAATAACTTTCCCTGAGCAATCCTTGGCATTACTGTCTGTTACATCTCATTATTATTGAGTTAAAACACGGAAAAACGAGCCCTTAGGTATACACTTCTTTCCCTTATTTCATTAAACGAGGGTTTCGTACTGGCAGACTTGGTGTCATTAGGTTGTATATGAGGAACTATTATTCAGCTGCCCGCTCATAATAAGTTCACGTGCTACGTGACACCCAACATGCGCATAAAAGAGTGTTTTCACACTCGTCGCTTGGCTTATAGATGGCGCTGACTGTCACTCCTACTTCTAAATTCACGTGTAAACCCAAGAAAGTGGATGGAGGGAAGGTCGCTGTAGTAGCTCAGTGGTTAGAGCAGCAGACGCGCTATTCGAAGGTTGTAGGTTTGATTCCTGCTCACGCCTGGTAATTTTTATTCACTTTCTTCTTATTTACATTTCATTGGTTCTAATAACTTCCCCTGTTATTCCTTGGCATTACTGTCTGTGACATCTCCTTTTTATTGTGTTAAAACACGGAAAAACGAGCCCTTAGGTATACAGTTCTTTTCCTTATTTCATTAAATGACGGTCTCGAACTGGCAGACATGGTGTTATTAGGTTGTATACGAGGGACTATCAATCAGCTGCCCGCTCATAATAAGTTCACGTGCTACGTGACGCCAAATGTGCGCATAATAGGGTGTTTTCACACTCGTCGCTTGGCTTATAGATGGCGCTGACTGTCACTCCCACTTCTAAATTCACGTATAAACCAAAAAACTGGATGGAGGGAAGGCCGCTGTGGTAGCTCAGTGGTTAGAGCAGCATACGCGTTATTCGAAGGTCGTAGGTTCGATTCCTGCTCACGGCTGGTAATCTTTTATCCACCTTCTTTCTTCTTATTTACATTTCATTGGTTTTAATGACTTCCCCTGTACATTCCTTTGCATTACTGTCTGTTACATCTCATTATAATTGTGTTAAAACACGGAAAAACGAGCCCTTAGGTATACACTTCTTTCCCTTATTTCGTTAAACGAGGGTCTCGTACTGGCAGACATGGTGTTATTAGGTTGTATACGAGGCACTATCAATCAGCTGCCCGCTCATAATAAGTTCACGTGCTACGTGACGCCAAACGTGGGCATAAAAGAGTCTTTTCACACTCGTCGCTTGGCTTATACATGGCGCTGACTGTCACTCCTACATCTAAATTCACGTATAAACCCAAAAAAGTGGATATAGGGAAGGCCGCTGTGGTAGCTCAGTGGTAAGAGCATCGAACGCGTTATTCGAAGGTCGTAGGTTCGATTCCTGCACACGACTGGTTATTTTTTCATCCAGTTTTCTTTCTTCCTAATTACATTTCATTGGTTCTAATAACTTTCCCTGAGCAATCCTTGGCATTACTGTCTGTTACATCTCATTAATATTGTGTTAAAACACGAAAAAACGAGCCCTTAGGTATACACTTCTTTCCCTTATTTCATTAAACGAGGGTCTCGTACTGGCAGACTTGGTGTCATTAGGTTGTATACGAGGGACTATCAATCAGCTGCCCGATCGTAATAAGTTCACGTGCTACGTGACGCCAAACGTGCGCTTAAAAGAGTTTTTTCACACTGGTCGCTTGGCCTATAGATGGCGCTGACTGTCACTCCTCCTTCTAAATTCACGTGTAAACCCAAAAAAAGTGAATGGAGGGAAGGCCGTGGTGATAGCTCAGTGGTTAGAGCATCGAACGCGTTATTCGAAGGTCGTAGGTTCGATTCCTGCTCACGGCTGGTTATTGTTTTTTCATCCACTTTTCTTTCTTCCTATTTACATTTCATTGGTTCTAATAATTTCCCCTGTACATTCCTTGGCATTACTGTCTGTTACATCTCATTAATATTGTGTTAAAACACGGAAAAACGAGCCCTTAGGTATACACTTATTTCCCTTATTTCAATGAACGAGGGTCTCGTACTGGCAGACTTCGTGTCATTAGGTTGTATACGAGGGACTACTAATCAGCTGCCTGCTCATAATAAGTTCAAGTGCTACGTGACGCCAAACATGCGCATAATAGAGTGTTTTCACACTCGTCGCTTCGCTTATAGATGGCGCTGACTGTCACTCCTACTTCTAAATTCACGTGTAAACCCAAGAAAGTGGATGGAGGGAAGGTCGCTGTAGTAGCTCAGTGGTTAGAGCTTCGAACGCGTTATTCGAAGGTCGTAGGTTCGATTCCTGCTCACGGCTGGTTATTTTTTCATCCACTTTTCTTTTTTCTTATTTACATTTCATTGGTTCTAATAACTTCCCCTGTACATTCCTTGGCATAACTGTCTGTGACATCTCATTTTTATTGTGTTAAAACACGGAAAAACGAGCCCTTAGGTATACACTTCTTTCCCTTATTTCCTTAAACGAGGGTCTCGTACTGGCAGACTTGGTGTCATTAGGTTGTATGTGAGGGACTATGAATCAGCTGCCCGCTCATAATAAGTTCACGTGCTACGTGACGCCAAACATGCGCATAAAAGAGTGTTTTCACACTCGTTGCTTGGCTTATAGATGGCGCTGACTGTCACTCGTACTTCTAAATTCACGTATAAACCCAAAAAATTGGATGAAGGGAAAGCCGCTGTGGTAGCTCAGTGGTAAGAGCATCGAACGCGTTATTCGACGGTCGTAGGTTCGATTCCTGCACACGACTGATTATTTTTTCATCCACATTTCTTTCTTCTTAATTACATTTCATTGGTTCTAATAACTTTCCCTGAGCAATCCTTGGCATTACTGTCTGTTACATCTCATTATTATTGAGTTAAAACACGGAAAAACGAGCCCTTAGGTATACACTTCTTTCCCTTATTTCATTAAACGAGGGTTTCGTACTGGCAGACTTGGTGTCAATAGGTTGTATATGAGGAACTATTATTCAGCTGCCCGCTCATAATAAGTTCACGTGCTACGTGACGCCCAACACGCGCATAAAAGAGTGTTTTCACACTCGTCGCTTGGCTTATAGATGGCGCTGACTGTCACTCCTACTTCTAAATTCACGTGTAAACCCAAGAAAAAGGATGGAGGGAAGGTCGCTGTAGTAGCTCAGTGGTTAGAGCTTCGAACGCGTTATTCCAAGGTCGTAGGTTCGATTCCTGCTCACGGCTGGTTATTTTTTCATCCACATTTCTTTCTTCCTATTTACATTTCATTGGTTCTAATAATTTCCCCTGTACATTCCTTGGCATTACTGTCTGTTACATCTCATTAATATTGTGTTAAAACACGGAAAAACGAGCCCTTAGGTATACACTTCTTTCCCATATTTCAATAAACGAGGGTCTCATACTGGCAGACTTGGTGTCATTAGGTTGTATACGAGGGACTACTAATCAGCTGCCCGCTCATAATAAGTTCACGTGCTACGTGACGCCAAACATGCGCATGAAAGAGTGTTTTCACACTCGTCGCTTGGCTTATACATGGCGCTGACTGTCACTCCTACATCTAAATTCACGTATAAACCCAAAAAAGTGGATGTAGGGAAGGCCGCTGTGGTAGCTCAGTGGTAAGAGCATCGAACGCGTTATTCGAAGGTCGTAGGTTCGATTCCTGCACACGGCTGGTTATTTTTTCATCCACTTTTCTTTCTTCCTAATTACATTTCATTGGTTCTAATAACTTTCCCTGAGCAATCCTTGGCATTACTGTCTGTTACATCTCATTAATATTGTGTTAAAACACGAAAAAACGAGCCCTTAGGTATACACTTCTTTCCCTTATTTCGTTAAACGAGGGTCTCGTACTGGCAGACTTGGTGTCATTAGGTTGTATACGAGGGACTATCAATCAGCTGCCCGATCGTAATAAGTTCACGTGCTACGTGACGCCAAACGTGCGCTTAAAAGAGTTTTTTCACACTGGTCGCTTGGCCTATAGATGGCGCTGACTGTCACTCCTCCTTCTAAATTCACGTGTAAACCCAAAGAAGTGGATGGAGGGAAGGCCGCGGTGATAGCTCAGTGGTTAGAGCATCGAACGCGTTATTCGAAGGTCGTAGGTTCGATTCCTGCTCACGGCTGGTTATTGTTTTTTCATCCACTTTTCTTTCTTCCTATTTACATTTCTTTGGTTCTAATAATTTCCCCTGTACATTCCTTGGCATTACTGTCTGTTACATCTCATTATTATTGTGTTAAAACACGGAAAAACGAGCCCTTAGGTATACACTTATTTTCCTTATTTCAATGAACGAAGGCCTCATACTGCCAGACTTGGTGTCATTAGGTTGTATACGAGGGACTACTAATCAGCTGCCCGCTCATAATAAGTTCACGTGTTACGTGACGCCAAACTTGCGCATAATAGAGTGTTTTCACACTCGTCGCTTCGCTTATAGAATGCGCTGACTGTCACTCCTACTTCTAAATTTCCGTGTAAACCCAAGAAAGTGGACGGAGGGAAGGTCGCTGTAGTAGCTCAGTGGTTAGAGCTTCGAACGCGTTATTCGAAGGTCGTAGGTTCGATTCCTGCTCACGGCTGGGTATTTTTTCATCCACTTTTCTTTCTTCTTATTTACATTTCATTGGTTCTAATAACTTCCCCTGTACATTCCTTGTCATTACTGTCTGTGACGTCTCATTTTTATTGTGTTAAAACACGGAAAAACGAGCCCTTAGGTATACACTTCTTTTTCTTATTTCATTAAACGAGGGTCTTGTACTGGCAGACTTGGTGTCATCAGGTTGTATATGAGGGACTATTAATCAGCTGCCCGCTCATAATAAGTTCACGTGCTACGTGACGCCAAACATGCGCATAAAAGAGCGTTTTCACACTCGTTGCTTGGCGTATAGAAGGCGCTGACTGTCACTCGTACTTCTAAATTCACGTATAAACCCAAAAAATTGGACGGAGGGAAAGCCGCTGTGGTAGCTCAGTGGTTAGAGCAGCAGACACGCTATTCGAAGGTTGTAGGTTTGATTCCTGCTCACGGCTGGTAATTTTTATTCACTTTCTTCTTATTTACATTTCATTGGTTTTAATGACTTCCCCTGTACATTCCTTGGCATTACTGTCTGTTACATCTCATTATAATTGTGTTAAAACACGGAAAAACGAGCCCTTAGGTATACACTTCTTTCCCTTATTTCGTTAAACGAGGGTCTCGTACTGGCAGACATGGTGTTATTAGGTTGTTTACGAGGCACTATCAATCAGCTGCCCGCTCATAATAAGTTCACGTGCTACGTGACGCCAAACGTGGGCATAAAAGAGTGTTTTCACACTCGTCGCTTGGCTTATACATGGCGCTGACTGTCACTCCTACATCTAAATTCACGTATAAACCAAAAAAGTGGATATAGGGAAGGCCGCTGTGGTAGCTCAGTGGTAAGAGCCTCGAACGCGTTATTCGAAGGTCGTACGTTCGATTCCTGCACACGACTGGTTATTTTTTCATCCACTTTTCTTTCTTCCTAATTACATTTCATTGGTTCTAATAACTTTCCCTGAGCAATCCTTGGCATTACTGTCTGTTACATCTCATTAATATTGTGTTAAAACACGAAAAAACGAGCCCTTAGGTATACACTTCTTTCCCTTATTTCATTAAACGAGGGTCTCGTACTGGCAGACTTGGTGTCATTAGGTTGTATACGAGGGACTATCAATCAGCTGCCCGATCGTAATAAGTTCACGTGCTACGTGACGCCAAACGTGCGCTCAAAAGAGTTTTTTCACACTGGTCGCTTGGCCTATAGATGGCGCTGACTGTCACTCCTCCTTCTAAATTCACGTGTAAACCCAAAAAAAGTGAATGGAGGGAAGGCCGTGGTGATAGCTCAGTGGTTAGAGCATCGAACGCGTTATTCGAAGGTCGTAGGTTCGATTCCTGCTCACGGATGGTTATTGTTTTTTCATCCACTTTTCTTTCTTCCTATTTACATTTCATTGGTTCTAATAATTTCCCCTGTACATTCCTTGGCATTACTGTCTGTTACATCTCATTAATATTGTGTTAAAACACGGAAAAACGAGCCCTTAGGTATACACTCATTTCCCTTATTTCAATGAACGAGGGTCTCGTACTGGCAGACTTCGTGTCATTAGGTTGTATACGAGGGACTACTAATCAGCTGCCTGCTCATAATACGTTCAAGTGCTACGTGACGCCAAACATGCGCATAATAGAGTGTTTTCACACTCGTCGCTTCGCTTATAGATGGCGCTGACTGTCACTCCTATTTCTAAATTCACGTGTAAACCCAAGAAAGTGGATGGAGGGAAGGTCGCTGTAGTAGTTCAGTGGTTAGAGCTTCGAACGCGTTATTCGAAGGTCGTAGGTTCGATTCCTGCTCACGGCTGGTTATTTTTTCATCCACTTTTCTTTCTTCTTATTTACATTTCATTGGTTCTAATACCTTCCCCTGTACATTCCTTGGCATAACTGTCTGTGACATCTCATTTTTATTGTGTTAAAACACGGAAAAACGAGCCCTTAGGTATACACTTCTTTCCCTTATTTCCTTAAACGAGGGTCTCGTACTGGCAGACTTGGTGTCATTAGGTTGTATATGAGGGACTATGAATCAGCTGCCCGCTCATAATAAGTTCACGTGCTACGTGACGCCAAACATGCGCATAAAAGAGTGTTTTCACACTCGTTGCTTGGCTTATAGATGGCGCTGACTGTCACTCGTACTTCTTAATTCACGTATAAACCCAAAAAATTGGATGAAGGGAAAGCCGCTGTGGTAGCTCAGTGGTAAGAGCATCGAACGCGTTATTCGACGGTCGTAGGTTCGATTCCTGCACACGACTGATTATTTTTTCATCCACTTTTCTTTCTTCTTAATTACATTTCATTGGTTCTAATAACTTTCCCTGAGCAATCCTTGGCATTACTGTCTGTTACATCTCATTATTATTGAGTTAAAACACGGAAAAACGAGCCCTTAGGTATACACTTCTTTCCCTTATTTCATTAAACGAGGGTTTCGTACTGGCAGACTTGGTGTCATTAGGTTGTATATGAGGAACTATTATTCAGCTGCCCGCTCATAATAAGTTCACGTGCTACGTGACGCCCAACATGCGCATAAAAGAGTGTTTTCACACTCGTCGCTTGGCTTATAGATGGCGCTGACTGTCACTCCTACTTCTAAATTCACGTGTAAACCCAAGAAAGTGGATATAGGGAAGGCCGCTGTGGTAGCTCAGTGGTAAGAGCCTCGAACGCGTTATTCGAAGGTCGTACGTTCGATTCCTGCACACGACTGGTTATTTTTTCATCCACTTTTCTTTCTTCCTAATTACATTTCATTGGTTCTAATAACTTTCCCTGAGCAATCCTTGGCATTACTGTCTGTTACATCTCATTAATATTGTGTTAAAACACGAAAAAACGAGCCCTTAGGTATACACTTCTTTCCCTTATTTCATTAAACGAGGGTCTCGTACTGGCAGACTTGGTGTCATTAGTTTGTATACGAGGGACTATCAATCAGCTGCCCGATCGTAATAAGTTCACGTGCTACGTGACGCCAAACGTGCGCTCAAAAGAGTTTTTTCACACTGGTCGCTTGGCCTATAGATGGCGCTGACTGTCACTCCTCCTTCTAAATTCACGTGTAAACCCAAAAAAAGTGAATGGAGGGAAGGCCGTGGTGATAGCTCAGTGGTTAGAGCATCGAACGCGTTATTCGAAGGTCGTAGGTTCGATTCCTGCTCACGGATGGTTATTGTTTTTTCATCCACTTTTCTTTCTTCCTATTTACATTTCATTGGTTCTAATAATTTCCCCTGTACATTCCTTGGCATTACTGTCTGTTACATCTCATTAATATTGTGTTAAAACACGGAAAAACGAGCGCTTAGGTATACACTCATTTCCCTTATTTCAATGAACGAGGGTCTCGTACTGGCAGACTTCGTGTCATTAGGTTGTATACGAGGGACTACTAATCAGCTGCCTGCTCATAATACGTTCAAGTGCTACGTGACGCCAAACATGCGCATAATAGAGTGTTTTCACACTCGTCGCTTCGCTTATAGATGGCGCTGACTGTCACTCCTATTTCTAAATTCACGTGTAAACCCAAGAAAGTGGATGGAGGGAAGGTCGCTGTAGTAGTTCAGTGGTTAGAGCTTCGAACGCGTTATTCGAAGGTCGTAGGTTCGATTCCTGCTCACGGCTGGTTATTTTTTCATCCACTTTTCTTTCTTCTTATTTACATTTCATTGGTTCTAATACCTTCCCCTGTACATTCCTTGGCATAACTGTCTGTGACATCTCATTTTTATTGTGTTAAAACACGGAAAAACGAGCGCTTAGGTATACACTTCTTTCCCTTATTTCCTTAAACGAGGGTCTCGTACTGGCAGACTTGGTGTCATTAGGTTGTATATGAGGGACTATGAATCAGCTGCCCGCTCATAATAAGTTCACGTGCTACGTGACGCCAAACATGCGCATAAAAGAGTGTTTTCACACTCGTTGCTTGGCTTATAGATGGCGCTGACTGTCACTCGTACTTCTAAATTCACGTATAAACCCAAAAAATTGGATGAAGGGAAAGCCGCTGTGGTAGCTCAGTGGTAAGAGCATCGAACGCGTTATTCGACGGTCGTAGGTTCGATTCCTGCACACGACTGATTATTTTTTCATCCACTTTTCTTTCTTCTTAATTACATTTCATTGGTTCTAATAACTTTCCCTGAGCAATCCTTGGCATTACTGTCTGTTACATCTCATTATTATTGAGTTAAAACACGGAAAAACGAGCAATTAGGTATACACTTCTTTCCCTTATTTCATTAAACGAGGGTTTCGTACTGGCAGCTTGGTGTCATTAGGTTGTATACGAGGGACTACTAATCAGCTGCCCGCTCATAATAAGTTCACGTGTTACGTGACGCCAAACTTGCGCATAATAGAGTGTTTTCACACTCGTCGCTTCGCTTATAGATGGCGGTGACTGTCACTCCTACTTCTAAATTTCCGTGTAAACCCAAGAAAGTGGACGAAGGGAAGGTCGCTGTAGTAGCTCAGTGGTTAGAGCTTCGAACGCGTTATTCGAAGGTCGTAGGTTCGATTCCTGCTCACGGCTGGGTATTTTTTCATCCACTTTTCTTTCTTCTTATTTACATTTCATTGGTTCTAATAACTTCCCCTGTACATTCCTTGGCATTACTGTCTGTGACGTCTCATTTTTATTGTGTTAAAACACGGAAAAAAGAGCCCTTAGGTATACACTTCTTTTTCTTATTTCATTAAACGAGGGTCTCGTACTGGCAGACTTGGAGTCATCAGGTTGTATATGAGGGACTATTAATCAGCTGCCCGCTCATAATAAGTTCACGTGCTTCGTGACGCCAAACATGCGCATAAAAGAGCGTTTTCACACTCGTTGCTTGGCTTATAGAAGGCGCTGACTGTCACTCGTACTTCTAAATTCACGTATAAACCCAAAAAATTGGATGGAGGGAAAGCCGCTGTGGTAGCTCAGTGGTTAGAGCAGCAGACGCGCTATTCGAAGGTTGTAGGTTTGATTCCTGCTCACGGCTGGTAATTTTTATTCACTTTCTTCTTATTTACATTTCATTGGTTCTAATAACTTCCCCTGTTATTCCTTGGCATTACTGTCTGTGACATCTCCTTTTTATTGTGTTAAAACACGGAAAAACGAGCCCTTAGGTATACAGTTCTTTTCCTTATTTCATTAAATGACGGTCTCGAACTGGCAGACATGGTGTTATTAGGTTGTATACGAGGGACTATCAATCAGCTGCCCGCTCATAATAAGTTCACGTGCTACGTGACGCCAAATGTGCGCATAGTAGGGTGTTTTCACACTCGTCGCTTGGCTTATAGATGGCGCTGACTGTCACTCCCACTTCTAAATTCACGTATAAACCAAAAAACTGGATGGAGGGAAGGCCGCTGTGGTAGCTCAGTGGTTAGAGCAGCATACGCGTTATTCGAAGGTCGTAGGTTCGATTCCTGCTCACGGCTGGTAATCTTTTATCCACCTTCTTTCTTCTTATTTACATTTCATTGGTTTTAATGACTTCCCCTGTACATTCCTTGGCATTACTGTCTGTTACATCTCATTATAATTGTGTTAAAACACGGAAAAACGAGCCCTTAGGTATACACTTCTTTCCCTTATTTCGTTAAACGAGGGTCTCGTACTGGCAGACATGGTGTTATTAGGTTGTATACGAGGCACTATCAATCAGCTGCCCGCTCATAATAAGTTCACGTGCTACGTGACGCCAAACGTGGGCATAAAAGAGTCTTTTCACACTCGTCGCTTGGCTTATACATGGCGCTGACTGTCACTCCTACATCTAAATTCACGTATAAACCCAAAAAAGTGGATATAGGGAAGGCCGCTGTGGTAGCTCAGTGGTAAGAGCATCGAACGCGTTATTCGAAGGTCGTAGGTTCGATTCCTGCACACGACTGGTTATTTTTTCATCCACTTTTCTTTCTTCCTAATTACATTTCATTGGTTCTAATAACTTTCCCTGAACAATCCTTGGCATTACTGTCTGTTACATCTCATTAATATTGTGTTAAAACACGAAAAAACGAGCCCTTAGGTATACACTTCTTTCCCTTATTTCATTAAACGAGGGTCTCGTACTGGCAGACTTGGTGTCATTAGGTTGTATACGAGGGACTATCAATCAGCTGCCCGATCGTAATAAGTTCACGTGCTACGTGACGCCAAACGTGCGCTTAAAAGAGTTTTTTCACACTGGTCGCTTGGCCTATAGATGGCGCTGACTGTCACTCCTCCTTCTAAATTCACGTGTAAACCCAAAAAAGTGAATGGAGGGAAGGCCGTGGTGATAGCTCAGTGGTTAGAGCATCGAACGCGTTATTCGAAGGTCGTAGGTTCGATTCCTGCTCACGGCTGGTTATTGTTTTTTCATCCACTTTTCTTTCTTCCTATTTACATTTCATTGGTTCTAATAATTTCCCCTGTACATTCCTTGGCATTACTGTCTGTTACATCTCTTTAATATTGTGTTAAAACACGGAAAAACGAGCCCTTAGGTATACACTTATTTCCCTTATTTCAATGAACGAGGGTCTCGTACTGGCAGACTTCGTGTCATTAGGTTGTATACGAGGGACTACTAATCAGCTGCCTGCTCATAATAAGTTCAAGTGCTACGTGACGCCAAACATGCGCATAATAGAGTGTTTTCACACTCGTCGCTTCGCTTATAGATGGCGCTGACTGTCACTCCTACTTCTAAATTCACGTGTAAACCCAAGAAAGTGGATGGAGGGAAGGTCGCTGTAGTAGCTCAGTGGTTAGAGCTTCGAACGCGTTATTCGAAGGTCGTAGGTTCGATTCCTGCTCACGGCTGGTTATTTTTTCATCCACTTTTCTTTCTTCTAATTTACATTTCATTGGTTCAAATAACTTCCCCTGTACATTCCTTGACATAACTGTCTGTGACATCTCATTTTTATTGTGTTAAAACACGGAAAAACGAGCCCTTAGGTATACACTTCTTTCCCTTATTTCCTTAAACGAGGGTCTCGTACTGGCAGACTTGGTGTCATTAGGTTGTATGTGAGGGACTATGAATCAGCTGCCCGCTCATAATAAGTTCACGTGCTACGTGACGCCAAACATGCGCATAAAAGAGTGTTTTCACACTCGTTGCTTGGCTTATAGATGGCGCTGACTGTCACTCGTACTTCTAAATTCACGTATAAACCCAAAAAATTGGATGAAGGGAAAGCCGCTGTGGTAGCTCAGTGGTAAGAGCATCGAACGCGTTATTCGACGGTCGTAGGTTCGATTCCTGCACACGACTGATTATTTTTTCATCCACATTTCTTTCTTCTTAATTACATTTCATTGGTTCTAATAACTTTCCCTGAGCAATCCTTGGCATTACTGTCTGTTACATCTCATTATTATTGAGTTAAAACACGGAAAAACGAGCCCTTAGGTATACACTTCTTTCCCTTATTTCATTAAACGAGGGTTTCGTACTGGCAGACTTGGTGTCATTAGGTTGTATATGAGGAACTATTATTCAGCTGCCCGCTCATAATAAGTTCACGTGCTACGTGACGCCCAACATGCGCATAAAAGAGTGTTTTCACACTCGTCGCTTGGCTTATAGATGGCGCTGACTGTCACTCCTACTTCTAAATTCACGTGTAAACCCAAGAAAGTGGATGGAGGGAAGGTCGCTGTAGTAGCTCAGTGGTTAGAGCTTCGAACGCGTTATTCCAAGGTCGTAGGTTCGATTCCTGCTCACGGCTGGTTATTTTTTCATCCACTTTTCTTTATTCCTATTTACATTTCATTGGTTCTAATAACTTCCCCTGTACATTCCTTGGCATTACTGTCTGTGACGTCTCATTTTTATTGTGTTAAAACACGGAAAACGAGCCCTTAGGTATACACTTCTTTTTCTTATTTCATTAAACGAGGGTATCGTACTGGCAGACTTGGTGTCATTAGGTTGTATATGAGGGACTATGAATCAGCTGCCCGCTCATAATAAGTTCACGTGCTACGTGACGCCAAACATGCGCATAAAAGAGTGTTTTCACACTCGTTGCTTGGCTAATAGATGGCGCTGACTGTCACTCGTACTTCTAAATTCACGTATAAACCCAAAAAATTGGATGAAGGGAAAGCCGCTTTGGTAGCTCAGTGGTAAGAGCATCGAACGCGTTATTCGACGGTCGTAGGTTCGATTCCTGCACACGACTGATTATTTTTTCATCCACTTTTCTTTCTTCTTAATTACATTTCATTGGTTCTAATAACTTTCCCTGAGCAATCCTTGGCATTACTGTCTGTTACATCTCATTATTATTGAGTTAAAACACGGAAAAACGAGCAATTAGGTATACACTTCTTTCCCTTATTTCATTAAACGAGGGTTTCGTACTGGCAGACTTGGTGTCATTAGGTTGTATACGAGGGACTACTAATCAGCTGCCCGCTCATAATAAGTTCACGTGTTACGTGACGCCAAACTTGCGCATAATAGAGTGTTTTCACACTCGTCGCTTCGCTTATAGATGGCGGTGACTGTCACTCCTACTTCTAAATTTCCGTGTAAACCCAAGAAAGTGGACGAAGGGAAGGTCGCTGTAGTAGCTCAGTGGTTAGAGCTTCGAACGCGTTATTCGAAGGTCGTAGGTTCGATTCCTGCTCACGGCTGGGTATTTTTTCATCCACTTTTCTTTCTTCTTAATTACATTTCATTGGTTCTAATAACTTTCCCTGAGCAATCCTTGGCATTACTGTCTGTTACATCTCATTATTATTGAGTTAAAACACGGAAAAACGAGCCCTTAGGTATACACTTCTTTCCCTTATTTCATTAAACGAGGGTTTCGTACTGGCAGACTTGGTGTCATTAGGTTGTATATGAGGAACTATTATTCAGCTGCCCACTCATAATAAGTTCACGTGCTACGTGACGCCCAACATGCGCATAAAAGAGTGTTTTCACACTCGTCGCTTGGCTTATAGATGGCGCTGACTGTCACTCCTACTTCTAAATTCACGTGTAAACCCAAGAAAGTGGATGGAGGGGAGGTCGCTGTAGTAGCTCAGTGGTTAGAGCTTCGAACGCGTTATTCCAAGGTCATAGGTTCGATTCCTGCTCACGGCTGGTTATTTTTTCATCCACTTTTCTTTATTCCTATTTACATTTCATTGGTTCTAATAACTTCCCCTGTACATTCCTTGGCATTACTGTCTGTGACGTCTCATTTTTATTGTGTTAAAACACGGAAAACGAGCCCTTAGGTATACACTTCTTTTTCTTATTTCATTAAACGAGGGTCTCGTACTGGCAGACTTGGTGTCATTAGGTTGTATATGAGGGACTATTAATCAGCTGCCCGCTCATAATAAGTTCACGTGCTACGTGACGCCAAACATGCGCATAAAAGAGTGTTTTCACACTCGTTGCTTGGCTTATAGATGGCGCTGACTGTCACTCGTACTTCTAAATTCACGTATAAACCCAAAAAATTGGATGTAGGGAAGGCCGCTGTGGTAGCTCAGTGGTAAGAGCATCAAACACGTTATTCGACGGTCGTAGGTTCGATTCCTGCACACGACTGATTATTTTTTCATCCACTTTTCTTTCTTCCTAATTACATTTCATTGGTTCTAATAACTTTCCCTGAGCAATCCTTGGCATTACTGTCTGTTACATCTCATTATTATTGTGTTAAAACACGGAAAAACGAGCCCTTAGGTATACACTTCTTTCCCTTATTTCATTAAACGAGGGTTTCGTACTGGCAGACTTGGTGTCATTAGGTTGTTTATGAGGAACTATTAATCAGCTGCCCGCTCATAATAAGTTCACGTGCTACGTGACGCCCAACATGCGCATAAAAGAGTGTTTTCACACTCGTCGCTTGGCTTATCGATGGCGCTGACTGTCACTCCTACTTCTAAATTCACGTGTAAGCCCAAGAAAGTGGATGGAGGGAAGGTCGCTGTAGTAGCTCAGTGGTTAGAGCTTCGTACGCGTTATTCGAAGGTCGTAGGTTCGATTCCTGCTCACGGCTGGTTATTTTTTATCCACTTTTCTTTCTTCTTATTTACATTTCATATGTTCTAATAACTTCCCCTGTACATTTCTTGGCATTACTGTCTGTGACGTCTCATTTTTATTGAGTTAAAACACGGAAAAACGAGCCCTTAGGTATACAGTTCTTTTTCTTATTTCATTAAACGAGGGTCTCGTACTGGCAGACTTGGTGTCATTAGGTTGTATATGAGGGACTATTATTCAGCTGCCCGCTCATAATAAGTTCACGTGCTACGTGACGCCAAACATGCGCATAAAAGAGTGTTTTCACACTCTATGCTTGGCTTATAGATGGCGCTGACTGTCACTCGTACTTCTAAATTCACGTATAAACCCAAAAAATTGGGTGTAGGGAAGGCCGCTGTGGTAGCTCAGTGATAAGAGCATCGAACGCGTTATTCGACGGTCGTAGGTTCGATTCCTGCACACGACTGGTTATTTTTTCATCCACTTTTCTTTCTTCTTAATTACATTTCATTGGTTCTAATAACTTTCCCTGAGCCATCCTTGGCATTACTGTCTGTTACATCTCATTATTATTGTGTTAAAACACGGAAAAACGAGCCCTTAGGTATACACTTCTTTCCCTTATTTCAATAAACGAGGGTTTCGTACTGGCAGACTTGGTGTCATTAGGTTGTATATGAGGAACTATTAATCAGCTGCCCGCTCATAATAAGTTCACGTGCTAGGTGACGCCCAACATGCGCATAAAAGAGTGTTTTCACACTCGTCGCTTGGCTTATCGATGGCGCTGACTGTCACTCCTACTTCTAAATTCACGTATAAACCCAAAAAAGGGGATGGAGGGAAGGCCGCTGTGGTAGCTCAGTGGTTAGAGCAGCAGACGCGTTATTAGAAGGTCGTAGGTTCGATTTCTGCTCACGGCTGGTTATTTTTTCATCCACATTTCTTTCTTTCTATTTACATTTCATTGGTTCTAATAATTTCCCCTGTACATTCCTTGGCATTACTGTCTGTTACATCTCATTATTATTGTGTTAAAACGCGGAAAAACTAGCCTTAGGTATACACTTATTTCCCTTATTTCATTAAACGAGGGTCTCATACTGGCAGACTTGGTGTCAATAGGTTGTATACGAGGGACTACTAATCAGCTGCCCGCTCATAATAAGTTCACGTGCTACGTGACGCCAAACATGCCCATGAAAGAGTGTTTTCACACTCGTCGCTTGGCTTATAAATGGCGCTGACTGTCACTCCTACTTCTAAATTCACGTATAAACCCAAAAAAAGTGGATGGAGGGAAGGTCGCTGTAGTAGCTCAGTGGCTAGAGCATCGAACGCGTTATTCGAAGGCCGTAGGTTCGATTCCTGCTCACGGCTGGTTAGTTTTTCATCCACTTTTCTTTCTTCTTATTTACATTTCATTGGTTATACTAACTTCCCCTGTACATTCCTTGGCATTCCTGTCTGTGACATCTCATTATTATTGTGTTAAAACCCGGGAAAACGAGCCCTTAGGTATACACTTCTTTCCCTTATTTCGTTCAACGAGGGTCTCGTACTGGCCGACATGGTGTTATTAGGTTGTATACGAGGGACTATCAATCAGCTGCCCGCTCATAATAATTTCACGTGCTACGTGACGCCAAATGTGCGCATAAAAGGGTGTTTTCTCACACGTCGCTTGGCTTATAGATGGCGCTGACTGTCACGTCCCACTTCTAAATTCACGTATAAACCCAAAAAAGTGGATGGAGGGAAGGCCGCTGTGGTAGCTCAGTGGTTAGAGCAGCAGACGCATTATTCGAAGGTCGTAGGTTCGATTCCTGCTCACGGCTGGTTATTTTTTCATCCACTTTTCTTTCTTCTTATTTACATTTTATTGGTTCTAATAACTTCCCCTGTACATTCCTTGGCATAACTGTCTGTGACATCTCATTTTTATTGTGTTAAAACACGGAAAAACGAGCCCTTAGGTATTCACTTCTTTCCCTTATTTCATTAAACGAGGGTCTCGTACTGGCAGACTTGGTGTCATTAGGTTGTATATGAGGGACCATGAATCAGCTGCCCGCTCATAATAAGTTCACGTGCTACGTGACGCAACATGCGCATAAAAGAGTGTTTTCACACTCGTTGCTTGGCCCATAGATGGCGCTGACTGTCACTCGTACTTCTAAATTCACGTATAAACCCAAAAAATTGGATGGAGGGAAAGCCACTGTGGCAGCTCAGTGGTAAGAGCATCGAACGCGTTATTCGACGGTCGTAGGTTCGATTCCTGCACACGACTGGTTATTTTTTCATCCACTTTTCTTTCTTCTTAATTACATTTCATTGGTTCTAATAACTTTCCCTGAGCAATCCTTGGCATTACTGTCTGTTACATCTCATTATTATTGAGTTAAAACACGGAAAAACGAGCCCTTAGGTATACACTTCTTTTCCTTATTTCATTAAACGAGGGTCTCGTACTGGCAGACTTGGTGTCATTAGGTTGTATATGAGGGACTATTAATCAGCTGCCCGCTCATAATAAGTTCACGTGCTACGTGACGCCAAACATGCGCATAAAAGAGTGTTTTCACACTCGTTGCTTGGCTTATAGATGGCGCTGACTGTCACTCGTACTTCTAAATTCCCGTATAAAGCCAAAAAACTGGATGGAGGGAAAGCCGCTGTGGTAGCTCAGTGGTTAGAGCAGCAGACGCGCTATTCGAAGGTCGTAGGTTCGATTCCTGCTCACTGCTGGTAATTTTTTATCCCCTTTCTTCTTATTTACATTTCATTGGTTCTAATAACTTCCCCTGTACATTCCTTGGCATTACTGTCTGTGACATCTTATTTTTATTGTGTTAAAACACGGAAAAACGAGCCCTTAGGTATACACTTCTTTTCCTTATTTCATTAGACGAGGGTCTCGTACTGACAGACATGGTGTCATTAGGTTGTATACTAGGGACTATCAATCAGCTGCCCGCTCAAAATAAGTTCACGTGCTACCTGACGCCAAATGTGCGCATAAAAGAGTGTTTTCACACTCGTTGCTTGGCTTATAGATGGCGCTGACTGTCACTCCCACTTCTAAATTCACGTATAAACCCAAAAAAGTGGATGGAGGGAAGGCCGCTGTGGTAGCTCAGTGGTTAGAGCAGCAGACGCGTTATTCGAAGGTCGTAGGTTCGATTCCTGCTCACGGCTGGTAATCTTTTATCCACTTTCTTCTTATTTACATTTCATTGGTTCTAATGACTTCCCCTGTACATTCCTTGGCATTACTGTCTGTTACATCTCATTATAATTGTGTTAAAACACGGAAAAACGAGCCCTTAGGTATACACTTCTTTCCCTTATTTCGTTAAACGAGGGTCTCGTACTGGCAGACATGGTGTTATTAGGTTGTATACGAGAGACTATCAATCAGCTGCCCGCTCATAATAAGTTCACGTGCTAGGTGACGCCAAACGTGCGCATAAAAGTGTGTTTTCACACTCGTCGCTTGGCTTATAGATGGCGCTGACTGTCACTCCTACATCTAAATTCACGTATAAACCCAAAAAAGTGGATGTAGGGAAGGCCGCTGTGGTAGCTCAGTGGTAAGAGCATCGAACGCGTTATTCGAAGGTCGTAGGTTCGATTCCTGCACACGACTGGTTATTTTTTCATCCACTTTTCTTTCTTCCTAATTACATTTCATTGGTTCTAATAACTTTCCCTGAGCAATCCTTGGCATTACTGTCTGTTAATTCTCATTAATATTGTGTTAAAACACGAAAAAACGAGCCCTTAGGTATACACTTCTTTCCCTTATTTCATTAAACGAGGGTTTCGTACTGGCAGACTTGGTGTCATTAGGTTGTATATAAGGAACTATTATTCAGCTGCCCACTCATAATAAGTTCACGTGCTACGTGACGCCCAACATGCGCATAAAAGAGTGTTTTCACACTCGTCGCTTGGCTTATAGATGGCGCTGACTGTCACTCCTACTTCTAAATTCACGTGTAAACCCAAGAAAGTGGATGGAGGGAAGGTCGCTGTAGTAGCTCAGTGGTTAGAGCTTCGAACGCGTTATTCCAAGGTCATAGGTTCGATTCCTGCTCACGGCTGGTTATTTTTTCATCCACTTTTCTTTATTCCTATTTACATTTCATTGGTTCTAATAACTTCCCCTGTACATTCCTTGGCATTACTGTCTGTGACGTCTCATTTTTATTGTGTTAAAACACGGAAAACGAGCCCTTAGGTATACACTTCTTTTTCTTATTTCATTAAACGAGGGTCTCGTACTGGCAGACTTGGTGTCATTAGGTTGTATATGAGGGACTATTAATCAGCTGCCCGCTCATAATAAGTTCACGTGCTGCGTGACGCCAAACATCCGCACAAAAGAGTGTTTTCACGCTCGTTGCTTGGCTTATAGATGGCGCTGACTGTCACTCGTACTTCTATATTCACGTATAAACCCAAAAAATTGGATGTAGGGAAGGCCGCTGTGGTAGCTCAGTGGTAAGAGCATCAAACACGTTATTCGACGGTCGTAGGTTCGATTCCTGCACACGACTGGTTATTTTTTCATCCACTTTTCTTTCTTCCTAATTACATTTCATTGGTTCTAATAACTTTCCCTGAGCAATCCTTGGCATTACTGTCTGTTACATCTCATTATTATTGTGTTAAAACACGGAAAAACGAGCCCTTAGGTATACACTTCTTTCCCTTATTTCATTAAACGAGGGTTTCGTACTGGCAGACTTGGTGTCATTAGGTTGTTTATGAGGAACTATTAATCAGCTGCCCGCTCATAATAAGTTCACGTGCTACGTGACGCCCAACATGCGCATAAAAGAGTGTTTTCACACTCGTCGCTTGGCTTATCGATGGCGCTGACTGTCACTCCTACTTCTAAATTCACGTGTAAGCCCAAGAAAGTGGATGGAGGGAAGGTCGCTGTAGTAGCTCAGTGGTTAGAGCTTCGTACGCGTTATTCGAAGGTCGTAGGTTCGATTCCTGCTCACGGCTGGTTATTTTTATCCACTTTTCTTTCTTCTTATTTACATTTCATATGTTCTAATAACTTCCCCTGTACATTCCTTGGCATTACTGTCTGTGACGTCTCATTTTTATTGAGTTAAAACACGGAAAAACGAGCCCTTAGGTATACAGTTCTTTTTCTTATTTCATTAAACGAGGGTCTCGTACTGGCAGACTTGGTGTCATTAGGTTGTATATGAGGGACTATTAATCAGCTGCCCGCTCATAATAAGTTCACGTGCTACGTGACGCCAAACATGCGCATAAAAGAGTGTTTTCACACTCTATGCTTGGCTTATAGATGGCGCTGACTGTCACTCGTACTTCTAAATTCACGTATAAACCCAAAAAATTGGGTGTAGGGAAGGCCGCTGTGGTAGCTCAGTGATAAGAGCATCGAACGCGTTATTCGACGGTCGTAGGTTCGATTCCTGCACACGACTGGTTATTTTTTCATCCACTTTTCTTTCTTCTTAATTACATTTCATTGGTTCTAATAACTTTCCCTGAGCCATCCTTGGCATTACTGTCTGTTACATCTCATTATTATTGTGTTAAAACACGGAAAAACGAGCGCTTAGGTATACACTTCTTTCCCTTATTTCAATAAACGAGGGTTTCGTACTGGCAGACTTGGTGTCATTAGGTTGTATATGAGGAACTATTAATCAGCTGCCCGCTCATAATAAGTTCACGTGCTAGGTGACGCCCAACATGCGCATAAAAGAGTGTTTTCACACTCGTCGCTTGGCTTATCGATGGCGCTGACTGTCACTCCTACTTCTAAATTCACGTATAAACCCAAAAAAGGGGATGGAGGGAAGGCCGCTGTGGTAGTTCAGTGGTTAGAGCAGCAGACGCGTTATTAGAAGGTCGTAGGTTCCATTTCTGCTCACGGCTGGTTATTTTTTCATCCACATTTCTTTCTTTCTATTTACATTTCAATGGTTCTAATAATTTCCCCTGTACATTCCTTGGCATTACTGTCTGTTACATCTCATTATTATTGTGTTAAAACGCGGAAAAACTAGCCTTAGGTATACACTTATTTCCCTTATTTTATTAAACGAGGGTCTCATACTGGCAGACTTGGTGTCAATAGGTTGTATACGAGGGACTACTAATCAGCTGCCCGCTCATAATAAGTTCACGTGCTACGTGACGCCAAACATGCGCATGAAAGAGTGTTTTCACACTCGTCGCTTGGCTTATAAATGGCGCTGACTGTCACTCCTACTTCTAAATTCACGTATAAACCCAAAAAAGTGGATGGAGGGAAGGTCGCTGTAGTAGCTCAGTGGCTAGAGCATCGAACGCGTTATTCGAAGGCCGTAGGTTCGATTCCTGCTCACGGCTGGTTAGTTTTTCATCCACTTTTCTTTCTTCTTATTTACATTTCATTGGTTATACTAACTTCCCCTGTACATTCCTTGGCATTCCTGTCTGTGACATCTCATTATTATTGTGTTAAAACCCGGGAAAACGAGCCCTTAGGTATACACTTCTTTCCCTTATTTCGTTAAACGAGGGTCTCGTACTGGCCGACATGGTGTTATTAGGTTGTATACGAGGGACTATCAATCAGCTGCCCGCTCATAATAATTTCACGTGCTACGTGGCGCCAAATGTGCGCATAAAAGGGTGTTTTCACACACGTCGCTTGGCTTATAGATGGCGCTGACTGTCACGTCCCACTTCTAAATTCACGTATAAACCCAAAAAAGTGGATGGAGGGAAGGCCGCTGTGGTAGCTCAGTGGTTAGAGCATCGAACGCGTTATTCGACGGTCGTAGGTTCGATTCCTGCACACGACTGGTTATTTTTTCATCCACTTTTCTTTCTTCTTAATTACATTTCATTGGTTCTAATAACTTTCCCTGAGCAATCCTTGGCATTGCTGTCTGTTACATCTCATTATTATTGAGTAAAAACACGGAAAAACGAGCCCTTAGGTATACACTTCTTTTCCTTATTTCATTAAACGAGGGTCTCGTACTGGCAGACTTGGTGTCATTAGGTTGTATATGAGGGACTATTAATCAGCTGCCCGCTCATAATAAGTTCACGTGCTACGTGACGCCAAACATGCGCATAAAAGAGTGTTTTCACACTCGTTGCTTGGCTTATAGATGGCGCTGACTGTCACTCGTACTTCTAAATTCCCGTATAAAGCCAAAAAACTGGATGGAGGGAAAGCCGCTGTGGTAGCTCAGTGGTTAGAGCAGCAGACGCGCTATTCGAAGGTCGTAGGTTCGATTCCTGTTCACTGCTGGTAATTTTTTATCCCCTTTCTTCTTATTTACATTTCATTGGTTCTAATAACTTCCCCTGTACATTCCTTGGCATTACTGTCTGTGACATCTTATTTTTATTGTGTTAAAACACGGAAAAACGAGCCCTTAGGTATACACTTCTTTTCCTTATTTCATTAGACGAGGGTCTCGTACTGACAGACATGGTGTCATTAGGTTGTATACTAGGGACTATCAATCAGCTGCCCGCTCAAAATAAGTTCACGTGCTACCTGACGCCAAATGTGCGCATAAAAGAGTGTTTTCACACTCGTTGCTTGGCTTATAGATGGCGCTGACTGTCACTCCCACTTCTAAATTCACGTATAAACCCAAAAAAGTGGATGGAGGGAAGGCCGCTGTGGTAGCTCAGTGGTTAGAGCAGCAGACGCGTTATTCGAAGGTCGTAGGTTCGATTCCTGCTCACGGCTGGTAATCTTTTATCCACTTTCTTCTTATTTACATTTCATTGGTTCTAATGACTTCCCCTGTACATTCCTTGGCATTACTGTCTGTTACATCTCATTATAATTGTGTTAAAACACGGAAAAACGAGCCCTTAGGTATACACTTCTTTCCCTTATTTCGTTAAACGAGGGTCTCGTACTGGCAGACATGGTGTTATTAGGTTGTATACGAGAGACTATCAATCAGCTGCCCGCTCATAATAAGTTCACGTGCTAGGTGACGCCAAACGTGCGCATAAAAGTGTGTTTTCACACTCGTCGCTTGGCTTATAGATGGCGCTGACTGTCACTCCTACATCTAAATTCACGTATAAACCCAAAAAAGTGGATGTAGGGAAGGCCGCTGTGGTAGCTCAGTGGTAAGAGCATCGAACGCGTTATTCGAAGGTCGTAGGTTCGATTCCTGCACACGACTGGTTATTTTTTCATCCACTTTTCTTTCTTCCTAATTACATTTCATTGGTTCTAATAACTTTCCCTGAGCAATCCTTGGCATTACTGTCTGTTAATTCTCATTAATATTGTGTTAAAACACGAAAAAACGAGCCCTTAGGTATACACTTCTTTCCCTTATTTCATTAAACGAGGGTTTCGTACTGGCAGACTTGGTGTCATTAGGTTGTATATAAGGAACTATTATTCAGCTGCCCACTCATAATAAGTTCACGTGCTACGTGACGCCCAACATGCGCATAAAAGAGTGTTTTCACACTCGTCGCTTGGCTTATAGATGGCGCTGACTGTCACTCCTACTTCTAAATTCACGTGTAAACCCAAGAAAGTGGATGGAGGGAAGGTCGCTGTAGTAGCTCAGTGGTTAGAGCTTCGAACGCGTTATTCCAAGGTCATAGGTTCGATTCCTGCTCACGGCTGGTTATTTTTTCATCCACTTTTCTTTATTCCTATTTACATTTCATTGGTTCTAATAACTTCCCCTGTACATTCCTTGGCATTACTGTCTGTGACGTCTCATTTTTATTGTGTTAAAACACGGAAAACGAGCCCTTAGGTATACACTTCTTTTTCTTATTTCATTAAACGAGGGTCTCGTACTGGCAGACTTGGTGTCATTAGGTTGTATATGAGGGACTATTAATCAGCTGCCCGCTCATAATAAGTTCACGTGCTACGTGACGCCAAACATGCGCATAAAAGAGTGTTTTCACACTCTATGCTTGGCTTATAGATGGCGCTGACTGTCACTCGTACTTCTAAATTCACGTATAAACCCAAAAAATTGGGTGTAGGGAAGGCCGCTGTGGTAGCTCAGTGATAAGAGCATCGAACGCGTTATTCGACGGTCGTAGGTTCGATTCCTGCACACGACTGGTTATTTTTTCATCCACTTTTCTTTCTTCTTAATTACATTTCATTGGTTCTAATAACTTTCCCTGAGCCATCCTTGGCATTACTGTCTGTTACATCTCATTATTATTGTGTTAAAACACGGAAAAACGAGCGCTTAGGTATACACTTCTTTCCCTTATTTCAATAAACGAGGGTTTCGTACTGGCAGACTTGGTGTCATTAGGTTGTATATGAGGAACTATTAATCAGCTGCCCGCTCATAATAAGTTCACGTGCTAGGTGACGCCCAACATGCGCATAAAAGAGTGTTTTCACACTCGTCGCTTGGCTTATCGATGGCGCTGACTGTCACTCCTACTTCTAAATTCACGTATAAACCCAAAAAAGGGGATGGAGGGAAGGCCGCTGTGGTAGTTCAGTGGTTAGAGCAGCAGACGCGTTATTAGAAGGTCGTAGGTTCCATTTCTGCTCACGGCTGGTTATTTTTTCATCCACATTTCTTTCTTTCTATTTACATTTCAATGGTTCTAATAATTTCCCCTGTACATTCCTTGGCATTACTGTCTGTTACATCTCATTATTATTGTGTTAAAACGCGGAAAAACTAGCCTTAGGTATACACTTATTTCCCTTATTTCATTAAACGAGGGTCTCATACTGGCAGACTTGGTGTCAATAGGTTGTATACGAGGGACTACTAATCAGCTGCCCGCTCATAATAAGTTCACGTGCTACGTGACGCCAAACATGCGCATGAAAGAGTGTTTTCACACTCGTCGCTTGGCTTATAAATGGCGCTGACTGTCACTCCTACTTCTAAATTCACGTATAAACCCAAAAAAGTGGATGGAGGGAAGGTCGCTGTAGTAGCTCAGTGGCTAGAGCATCGAACGCGTTATTCGAAGGCCGTAGGTTCGATTCCTGCTCACGGCTGGTTAGTTTTTCATCCACTTTTCTTTCTTCTTATTTACATTTCATTGGTTATACTAACTTCCCCTGTACATTCCTTGGCATTCCTGTCTGTGACATCTCATTATTATTGTGTTAAAACCCGGGAAAACAAGCCCTTAGGTATACACTTCTTTCCCTTATTTCGTTAAACGAGGGTCTCGTACTGGCCGACATGGTGTTATTAGGTTGTGTACGAGGGACTATCAATCAGCTGCCCGCTCATAATAATTTCACGTGCTACGTGGCGCCAAATGTGCGCATAAAAGGGTGTTTTCACACACGTCGCTTGGCGCATAGATGGCGCTGACTGTCACGTCCCACTTCTAAATTCACGTATAAACCCAAAAAAGTGGATGGAGGGAAGGCCGCTGTGGTAGCTCAGTGGTTAGAGCATCGAACGCGTTATTCGACGGTCGTAGGTTCGATTCCTGCACACGACTGGTTATTTTTTCATCCACTTTTCTTTCTTCTTAATTACATTTCATTGGTTCTAATAACTTTCCCTGAGCAATCCTTGGCATTGCTGTCTGTTACATCTCATTATTATTGAGTAAAAACACGGAAAAACGAGCCCTTAGGTATACACTTCTTTTCCTTATTTCATTAAACGAGGGTCTCGTACTGGCAGACTTGGTGTCATTAGGTTGTATATGAGGGACTATTAATCAGCTGCCCGCTCATAATAAGTTCACGTGCTACGTGACGCCAAACATGCGCATAAAAGAGTGTTTTCACACTCGTTGCTTGGCTTATAGATGGCGCTGACTGTCACTCGTACTTCTAAATTCCCGTATAAACCCAAAAAATTGGATGGAGGGAAAGCCGCTGTGGTAGCTCAGTGGTTAGAGCAGCAGACGCATTATTCGAAGGTCGTAGGTTCGATTCCTGCTCACGGCTGGTTATTTTTTCATCCACTTTTCTTTCTTCTTATTTACATTTTATTGGTTCTAATAACTTCCCCTGTACATTCCTTGGCATAACTGTGTGTGACATCTCATTTTTATTGTGTTAAAACACGGAAAAACGAGCCCTTAGGTATTCACTTCTTTCCCTTATTTCATTAAACGAGGGTCTCGTACTGGCAGACTTGGTGTCATTAGGTTGTATATGAGGGACCATGAATCAGCTGCCCGCTCATAATAAGTTCACGTGCTACGTGACGCAACATGCGCATAAAAGAGTGTTTTCACACTCGTTGCTTGGCCCATAGATGGCGCTGACTGTCACTCGTACTTCTAAATTCACGTATAAACCCAAAAAATTGGATGGAGGGAAAGCCACTGTGGCAGCTCAGTGGTAAGAGCATCGAACGCGTTATTCGACGGTCGTAGGTTCGATTCCTGCACACGACTGGTTATTTTTTCATCCACTTTTCTTTCTTCTTAATTACATTTCATTGGTTCTAATAACTTTCCCTGAGCAATCCTTGGCATTACTGTCTGTTACATCTCATTATTATTGAGTTAAAACACGGAAAAACGAGCCCTTAGGTATACACTTCTTTTCCTTATTTCATTAAACGAGGGTCTCGTACTGGCAGACTTGGTGTCATTAGGTTGTATATGAGGGACTATTAATCAGCTGCCCGCTCATAATAAGTTCACGTGCTACGTGACGCCAAACATGCGCATAAAAGAGTGTTTTCACACTCGTTGCTTGGCTTATAGATGGCGCTGACTGTCACTCGTACTTCTAAATTCCCGTATAAAGCCAAAAAACTGGATGGAGGGAAAGCCGCTGTGGTAGCTCAGTGGTTAGAGCAGCAGACGCGCTATTCGAAGGTCGTAGGTTCGATTCCTGCTCACTGCTGGTAATTTTTTATCCCCTTTCTTCTTATTTACATTTCATTGGTTCTAATAACTTCCCCTGTACATTCCTTGGCATTACTGTCTGTGACATCTTATTTTTATTGTGTTAAAACACGGAAAAACGAGCCCTTAGGTATACACTTCTTTTCCTTATTTCATTAGACGAGGGTCTCGTACTGACAGACATGGTGTCATTAGGTTGTATACTAGGGACTATCAATCAGCTGCCCGCTCAAAATAAGTTCACGTGCTACCTGACGCCAAATGTGCGCATAAAAGAGTGTTTTCACACTCGTTGCTTGGCTTATAGATGGCGCTGACTGTCACTCCCACTTCTAAATTCACGTATAAACCCAAAAAAGTGGATGGAGGGAAGGCCGCTGTGGTAGCTCAGTGGTTAGAGCAGCAGACGCGTTATTCGAAGGTCGTAGGTTCGATTCCTGCTCACGGCTGGTAATCTTTTATCCACTTTCTTCTTATTTACATTTCATTGGTTCTAATGACTTCCCCTGTACATTCCTTGGCATTACTGTCTGTTACATCTCATTATAATTGTGTTAAAACACGGAAAAACGAGCCCTTAGGTATACACTTCTTTCCCTTATTTCGTTAAACGAGGGTCTCGTACTGGCAGACATGGTGTTATTAGGTTGTATACGAGAGACTATCAATCAGCTGCCCGCTCATAATAAGTTCACGTGCTAGGTGACGCCAAACGTGCGCATAAAAGTGTGTTTTCACACTCGTCGCTTGGCTTATAGATGGCGCTGACTGTCACTCCTACATCTAAATTCACGTATAAACCCAAAAAAGTGGATGTAGGGAAGGCCGCTGTGGTAGCTCAGTGGTAAGAGCATCGAACGCGTTATTCGAAGGTCGTAGGTTCGATTCCTGCACACGACTGGTTATTTTTTCATCCACTTTTCTTTCTTCCTAATTACATTTCATTGGTTCTAATAACTTTCCCTGAGCAATCCTTGGCATTACTGTCTGTTAATTCTCATTAATATTGTGTTAAAACACGAAAAAACGAGCCCTTAGGTATACACTTCTTTCCCTTATTTCATTAAACGAGGGTTTCGTACTGGCAGACTTGGTGTCATTAGGTTGTATATAAGGAACTATTATTCAGCTGCCCACTCATAATAAGTTCACGTGCTACGTGACGCCCAACATGCGCATAAAAGAGTGTTTTCACACTCGTCGCTTGGCTTATAGATGGCGCTGACTGTCACTCCTACTTCTAAATTCACGTGTAAACCCAAGAAAGTGGATGGAGGGAAGGTCGCTGTAGTAGCTCAGTGGTTAGAGCTTCGAACGCGTTATTCCAAGGTCATAGGTTCGATTCCTGCTCACGGCTGGTTATTTTTTCATCCACTTTTCTTTATTCCTATTTACATTTCATTGGTTCTAATAACTTCCCCTGTACATTCCTTGGCATTACTGTCTGTGACGTCTCATTTTTATTGTGTTAAAACACGGAAAACGAGCCCTTAGGTATACACTTCTTTTTCTTATTTCATTAAACGAGGGTCTCGTACTGGCAGACTTGGTGTCATTAGGTTGTATATGAGGGACTATTAATCAGCTGCCCGCTCATAATAAGTTCACGTGCTACGTGACGCCAAACATGCGCATAAAAGAGTGTTTTCACACTCTATGCTTGGCTTATAGATGGCGCTGACTGTCACTCGTACTTCTAAATTCACGTATAAACCCAAAAAATTGGGTGTAGGGAAGGCCGCTGTGGTAGCTCAGTGATAAGAGCATCGAACGCGTTATTCGACGGTCGTAGGTTCGATTCCTGCACACGACTGGTTATTTTTTCATCCACTTTTCTTTCTTCTTAATTACATTTCATTGGTTCTAATAACTTTCCCTGAGCCATCCTTGGCATTACTGTCTGTTACATCTCATTATTATTGTGTTAAAACACGGAAAAACGAGCGCTTAGGTATACACTTCTTTCCCTTATTTCAATAAACGAGGGTTTCGTACTGGCAGACTTGGTGTCATTAGGTTGTATATGAGGAACTATTAATCAGCTGCCCGCTCATAATAAGTTCACGTGCTAGGTGACGCCCAACATGCGCATAAAAGAGTGTTTTCACACTCGTCGCTTGGCTTATCGATGGCGCTGACTGTCACTCCTACTTCTAAATTCACGTATAAACCCAAAAAAGGGGATGGAGGGAAGGCCGCTGTGGTAGTTCAGTGGTTAGAGCAGCAGACGCGTTATTAGAAGGTCGTAGGTTCCATTTCTGCTCACGGCTGGTTATTTTTTCATCCACATTTCTTTCTTTCTATTTACATTTCAATGGTTCTAATAATTTCCCCTGTACATTCCTTGGCATTACTGTCTGTTACATCTCATTATTATTGTGTTAAAACGCGGAAAAACTAGCCTTAGGTATACACTTATTTCCCTTATTTCATTAAACGAGGGTCTCATACTGGCAGACTTGGTGTCAATAGGTTGTATACGAGGGACTACTAATCAGCTGCCCGCTCATAATAAGTTCACGTGCTACGTGACGCCAAACATGCGCATGAAAGAGTGTTTTCACACTCGTCGCTTGGCTTATAAATGGCGCTGACTGTCACTCCTACTTCTAAATTCACGTATAAACCCAAAAAAGTGGATGGAGGGAAGGTCGCTGTAGTAGCTCAGTGGCTAGAGCATCGAACGCGTTATTCGAAGGCCGTAGGTTCGATTCCTGCTCACGGCTGGTTAGTTTTTCATCCACTTTTCTTTCTTCTTATTTACATTTCATTGGTTATACTAACTTCCCCTGTACATTCCTTGGCATTCCTGTCTGTGACATCTCATTATTATTGTGTTAAAACCCGGGAAAACGAGCCCTTAGGTATACACTTCTTTCCCTTATTTCGTTAAACGAGGGTCTCGTACTGGCCGACATGGTGTTATTAGGTTGTGTACGAGGGACTATCAATCAGCTGCCCGCTCATAATAATTTCACGTGCTACGTGGCGCCAAATGTGCGCATAAAAGGGTGTTTTCACACACGTCGCTTGGCGCATAGATGGCGCTGACTGTCACGTCCCACTTCTAAATTCACGTATAAACCCAAAAAAGTGGATGGAGGGAAGGCCGCTGTGGTAGCTCAGTGGTTAGAGCATCGAACGCGTTATTCGACGGTCGTAGGTTCGATTCCTGCACACGACTGGTTATTTTTTCATCCACTTTTCTTTCTTCTTAATTACATTTCATTGGTTCTAATAACTTTCCCTGAGCAATCCTTGGCATTGCTGTCTGTTACATCTCATTATTATTGAGTAAAAACACGGAAAAACGAGCCCTTAGGTATACACTTCTTTTCCTTATTTCATTAAACGAGGGTCTCGTACTGGCAGACTTGGTGTCATTAGGTTGTATATGAGGGACTATTAATCAGCTGCCCGCTCATAATAAGTTCACGTGCTACGTGACGCCAAACATGCGCATAAAAGAGTGTTTTCACACTCGTTGCTTGGCTTATAGATGGCGCTGACTGTCACTCGTACTTCTAAATTCCCGTATAAACCCAAAAAATTGGATGGAGGGAAAGCCGCTGTGGTAGCTCAGTGGTTAGAGCAGCAGACGCATTATTCGAAGGTCGTAGGTTCGATTCCTGCTCACGGCTGGTTATTTTTTCATCCACTTTTCTTTCTTCTTATTTACATTTTATTGGTTCTAATAACTTCCCCTGTACATTCCTTGGCATAACTGTCTGTGACATCTCATTTTTATTGTGTTAAAACACGGAAAAACGAGCCCTTAGGTATTCACTTCTTTCCCTTATTTCATTAAACGAGGGTCTCGTACTGGCAGACTTGGTGTCATTAGGTTGTATATGAGGGACCATGAATCAGCTGCCCGCTCATAATAAGTTCACGTGCTACGTGACGCAACATGCGCATAAAAGAGTGTTTTCACACTCGTTGCTTGGCCCATAGATGGCGCTGACTGTCACTCGTACTTCTAAATTCACGTATAAACCCAAAAAATTGGATGGAGGGAAAGCCACTGTGGCAGCTCAGTGGTAAGAGCATCGAACGCGTTATTCGACGGTCGTAGGTTCGATTCCTGCACACGACTGGTTATTTTTTCATCCACTTTTCTTTCTTCTTAATTACATTTCATTGGTTCTAATAACTTTCCCTGAGCAATCCTTGGCATTACTGTCTGTTACATCTCATTATTATTGAGTTAAAACACGGAAAAACGAGCCCTTAGGTATACACTTCTTTTCCTTATTTCATTAAACGAGGGTCTCGTACTGGCAGACTTGGTGTCATTAGGTTGTATATGAGGGACTATTAATCAGCTGCCCGCTCATAATAAGTTCACGTGCTACGTGACGCCAAACATGCGCATAAAAGAGTGTTTTCACACTCGTTGCTTGGCTTATAGATGGCGCTGACTGTCACTCGTACTTCTAAATTCCCGTATAAAGCCAAAAAACTGGATGGAGGGAAAGCCGCTGTGGTAGCTCAGTGGTTAGAGCAGCAGACGCGCTATTCGAAGGTCGTAGGTTCGATTCCTGCTCACTGCTGGTAATTTTTTATCCCCTTTCTTCTTATTTACATTTCATTGGTTCTAATAACTTCCCCTGTACATTCCTTGGCATTACTGTCTGTGACATCTTATTTTTATTGTGTTAAAACACGGAAAAACGAGCCCTTAGGTATACACTTCTTTTCCTTATTTCATTAGACGAGGGTCTCGTACTGACAGACATGGTGTCATTAGGTTGTATACTAGGGACTATCAATCAGCTGCCCGCTCAAAATAAGTTCACGTGCTACCTGACGCCAAATGTGCGCATAAAAGAGTGTTTTCACACTCGTTGCTTGGCTTATAGATGGCGCTGACTGTCACTCCCACTTCTAAATTCACGTATAAACCCAAAAAAGTGGATGGAGGGAAGGCCGCTGTGGTAGCTCAGTGGTTAGAGCAGCAGACGCGTTATTCGAAGGTCGTAGGTTCGATTCCTGCTCACGGCTGGTAATCTTTTATCCACTTTCTTCTTATTTACATTTCATTGGTTCTAATGACTTCCCCTGTACATTCCTTGGCATTACTGTCTGTTACATCTCATTATAATTGTGTTAAAACACGGAAAAACGAGCCCTTAGGTATACACTTCTTTCCCTTATTTCGTTAAACGAGGGTCTCGTACTGGCAGACATGGTGTTATTAGGTTGTATACGAGAGACTATCAATCAGCTGCCCGCTCATAATAAGTTCACGTGCTAGGTGACGCCAAACGTGCGCATAAAAGTGTGTTTTCACACTCGTCGCTTGGCTTATAGATGGCGCTGACTGTCACTCCTACATCTAAATTCACGTATAAACCCAAAAAAGTGGATGTAGGGAAGGCCGCTGTGGTAGCTCAGTGGTAAGAGCATCGAACGCGTTATTCGAAGGTCGTAGGTTCGATTCCTGCACACGACTGGTTATTTTTTCATCCACTTTTCTTTCTTCCTAATTACATTTCATTGGTTCTAATAACTTTCCCTGAGCAATCCTTGGCATTACTGTCTGTTAATTCTCATTAATATTGTGTTAAAACACGAAAAAACGAGCCCTTAGGTATACACTTCTTTCCCTTATTTCATTAAACGAGGGTTTCGTACTGGCAGACTTGGTGTCATTAGGTTGTATATAAGGAACTATTATTCAGCTGCCCACTCATAATAAGTTCACGTGCTACGTGACGCCCAACATGCGCATAAAAGAGTGTTTTCACACTCGTCGCTTGGCTTATAGATGGCGCTGACTGTCACTCCTACTTCTAAATTCACGTGTAAACCCAAGAAAGTGGATGGAGGGAAGGTCGCTGTAGTAGCTCAGTGGTTAGAGCTTCGAACGCGTTATTCCAAGGTCATAGGTTCGATTCCTGCTCACGGCTGGTTATTTTTTCATCCACTTTTCTTTATTCCTATTTACATTTCATTGGTTCTAATAACTTCCCCTGTACATTCCTTGGCATTACTGTCTGTGACGTCTCATTTTTATTGTGTTAAAACACGGAAAACGAGCCCTTAGGTATACACTTCTTTTTCTTATTTCATTAAACGAGGGTCTCGTACTGGCAGACTTGGTGTCATTAGGTTGTATATGAGGGACTATTAATCAGCTGCCCGCTCATAATAAGTTCACGTGCTACGTGACGCCAAACATGCGCATAAAAGAGTGTTTTCACACTCTATGCTTGGCTTATAGATGGCGCTGACTGTCACTCGTACTTCTAAATTCACGTATAAACCCAAAAAATTGGGTGTAGGGAAGGCCGCTGTGGTAGCTCAGTGATAAGAGCATCGAACGCGTTATTCGACGGTCGTAGGTTCGATTCCTGCACACGACTGGTTATTTTTTCATCCACTTTTCTTTCTTCTTAATTACATTTCATTGGTTCTAATAACTTTCCCTGAGCCATCCTTGGCATTACTGTCTGTTACATCTCATTATTATTGTGTTAAAACACGGAAAAACGAGCGCTTAGGTATACACTTCTTTCCCTTATTTCAATAAACGAGGGTTTCGTACTGGCAGACTTGGTGTCATTAGGTTGTATATGAGGAACTATTAATCAGCTGCCCGCTCATAATAAGTTCACGTGCTAGGTGACGCCCAACATGCGCATAAAAGAGTGTTTTCACACTCGTCGCTTGGCTTATCGATGGCGCTGACTGTCACTCCTACTTCTAAATTCACGTATAAACCCAAAAAAGGGGATGGAGGGAAGGCCGCTGTGGTAGTTCAGTGGTTAGAGCAGCAGACGCGTTATTAGAAGGTCGTAGGTTCCATTTCTGCTCACGGCTGGTTATTTTTTCATCCACATTTCTTTCTTTCTATTTACATTTCAATGGTTCTAATAATTTCCCCTGTACATTCCTTGGCATTACTGTCTGTTACATCTCATTATTATTGTGTTAAAACGCGGAAAAACTAGCCTTAGGTATACACTTATTTCCCTTATTTCATTAAACGAGGGTCTCATACTGGCAGACTTGGTGTCAATAGGTTGTATACGAGGGACTACTAATCAGCTGCCCGCTCATAATAAGTTCACGTGCTACGTGACGCCAAACATGCGCATGAAAGAGTGTTTTCACACTCGTCGCTTGGCTTATAAATGGCGCTGACTGTCACTCCTACTTCTAAATTCACGTATAAACCCAAAAAAGTGGATGGAGGGAAGGTCGCTGTAGTAGCTCAGTGGCTAGAGCATCGAACGCGTTATTCGAAGGCCGTAGGTTCGATTCCTGCTCACGGCTGGTTAGTTTTTCATCCACTTTTCTTTCTTCTTATTTACATTTCATTGGTTATACTAACTTCCCCTGTACATTCCTTGGCATTCCTGTCTGTGACATCTCATTATTATTGTGTTAAAACCCGGGAAAACGAGCCCTTAGGTATACACTTCTTTCCCTTATTTCGTTAAACGAGGGTCTCGTACTGGCCGACATGGTGTTATTAGGTTGTATACGAGGGACTATCAATCAGCTGCCCGCTCATAATAATTTCACGTGCTACGTGGCGCCAAATGTGCGCATAAAAGGGTGTTTTCACACACGTCGCTTGGCTTATAGATGGCGCTGACTGTCACGTCCCACTTCTAAATTCACGTATAAACCCAAAAAAGTGGATGGAGGGAAGGCCGCTGTGGTAGCTCAGTGGTTAGAGCATCGAACGCGTTATTCGACGGTCGTAGGTTCGATTCCTGCACACGACTGGTTATTTTTTCATCCACTTTTCTTTCTTCTTAATTACATTTCATTGGTTCTAATAACTTTCCCTGAGCAATCCTTGGCATTGCTGTCTGTTACATCTCATTATTATTGAGTAAAAACACGGAAAAACGAGCCCTTAGGTATACACTTCTTTTCCTTATTTCATTAAACGAGGGTCTCGTACTGGCAGACTTGGTGTCATTAGGTTGTATATGAGGGACTATTAATCAGCTGCCCGCTCATAATAAGTTCACGTGCTACGTGACGCCAAACATGCGCATAAAAGAGTGTTTTCACACTCGTTGCTTGGCTTATAGATGGCGCTGACTGTCACTCGTACTTCTAAATTCCCGTATAAACCCAAAAAATTGGATGGAGGGAAAGCCGCTGTGGTAGCTCAGTGGTTAGAGCAGCAGACGCGCTATTCGAAGGTCGTAGGTTCGATTCCTGCTCACTGCTGGTAATTTTTTATCCCCTTTCTTCTTATTTACATTTCATTGGTTCTAATAACTTCCCCTGTACATTCCTTGGCATTACTGTCTGTGACATCTTATTTTTATTGTGTTAAAACACGGAAAAACGAGCCCTTAGGTATACACTTCTTTTCCTTATTTCATTAAACGAGGGTCTCGTACTGACAGACATGGTGTCATTAGGTTGTATACTAGGGACTATCAATCAGCTGCCCGCTCAAAATAAGTTCATGTGCTACCTGACGCCAAATATGCGCATAAAAGAGTGTTTTCACACTCGTTGCTTGGCTTATAGATGGCGCTGACTGTCACTCCCACTTCTAAATTCACGTATAAACCCAAAAAAGTGGATGGAGGGAAGGCCGCTGTGGTAGCTCAGTGGTTAGAGCAGCAGACGCGTAATTCGAAGGTCGTAGGTTCGATTCCTGCTCACGGCTGGTAATCTTTTATCCACTTTCTTTCTTCTTATTTACATTTCATTGGTTCTAATGACTTCCCCTGTACATTCCTTGGCATTACTGTCTGTTACATCTCATTATAATTGTGTTAAAACACGGAAAAACGAGCCCTTAGGTATACACTTCTTTCCCTTATTTCGTTAAACGAGGGTCTCGTACTGGCAGACATGGTGTTATTAGGTTGTATACGAGAGACTATCAATCAGCTGCCCGCTCCTAATAAGTTCACGTGCTAGGTGACGCCAAACGTGCGCATAAAAGTGTGTTTTCACACTCGTCGCTTGGCTTATAGATGGCGCTGACTGTCACTCCTCCTTCTAAATTCGCGTGTAAACCCAAAAAAGTGAATGAAGGGAAGGCCGCGGTAATAGCTCAGTGGTTAGAGCATCGAACGCGTTATTCAAAGGTCGTAGGTTCGATTCCTGCTCACGGCTGGTTATTGTTTTTTCATCCACTTTTCTTTCTTCCTATTTACATTTCATTGGTTCTAATAACTTTCCCTGAGCCATCCTTGGCATTACTGTCTGTTACATCTCAATATTATTGTGTTAAAACACGGAAAAACGAGCCCTTAGGTATACACTTCTTTCCCTTATTTCAATAAACGAGGGTTTCGTACTGGCAGACTTGGTGTCATTAGGTTGTATATGAGGAACTATTAATCAGCTGCCCGCTCATAATAAGTTCACGTGCTAGGTGACGCCCAACATGCGCATAAAAGAGTGTTTTCACACTCGTCGCTTGGCTTATTGATGGCGCTGACTGTCACTCCTACTTCTAAATTCACGTATAAACCCAAAAAAGGGGATGAAGGGTAGGCCGCTGTGGTAGCTCAGTGGTTAGAGCAGCAGACGCGTTATTAGAAGGTCGTAGGTTCGATTTCTGCTCACGGCTGGTTATTTTTTCATCCACATTTCATCTTTCTATTTACATTTCATTGGTTCTAATAATTTCCCCTGTACATTCCTTGGCATTACTGTCTGTTACATCTCATTATTATTGTGTTAAAACGCGGAAAAACTAGCCTTAGGTATACACTTCTTTCCCTTATTTCAATAAACGAGGGTCTCATACTGGCAGACTTGGTGTCAATAGGTTGTATACGAGGGACTACTAATCAGCTGCCCGCTCATAATAAGTTCACGTGCTACGTGACGCCAAACATGCGCATAAAAGAGTGTTTTCACACTCTATGCTTGGCTTATTGATGGCGCTGACTGTCACTCCTACTTCTAAATTCACGTGTAAACCCAAGAAAGTGGATGGAGGGAAGGTCGCTGTAGTAGCTCAGTGGTTAGAGCTTCGAACGCGTTATTCCAAGGTCGTAGGTTCGATTCCTGCTCACGGCTGGTTATTTTTTCATCCACTTTTCTTTATTCCTATTTACATTTCATTGGTTCTAATAACTTCCCCTGTACATTCCTTGGCATTACTGTCTGTGACGTCTCATTTTTATTGTGTTAAAACACGGAAAACGAGCCCTTAGGTATACACTTCTTTTTCTTATTTCATTAAACGAGGGTCTCGTACTGGCAGACTTGGTGTCATTAGGTTGTATATGAGGGACTATTAATCAGCTGCCCGCTCATAATAAGTTCACGTGCTACGTGACGCCAAACATGCGCATAAAAGAGTGTTTTCACGCTCGTTGCTTGGCTTATAGATGGCGCTGACTGTCACTCGTACTTCTATATTCACGTATAAACCCAAAAATTGGATGTAGGGAAGGCCGCTGTGGTAGCTCAGTGGTAAGAGCATCAAACACGTTATTCGACGGTCGTAGGTTCGATTCCTGCACACGACTGGTTATTTTTTCATCCACTTTTCTTTCTTCCTAATTACATTTCATTGGTTCTAATAACTTTCCCTGAGCAATCCTTGGCATTACTGTCTGTTACATCTCATTATTATTGTGTTAAAACACGGAAAAACGAGCCCTTAGGTATACACTTCTTTCCCTTATTTCATTAAACGAGGGTTTCGTACTGGCAGACTTGGTGTCATTAGGTTGTATATGAGGAACTATTAATCAGCTGCCCGCTCATAATAAGTTCACGTGCTACGTGACGCCCAACATGCGCATAAAAGAGTAATTTCACACTCGTCGCTTGGCTTATAGATGGCGCTGACTGTCACTCCTACTTCTAAATTCACGTGTAAGCCCAAGAAAGTGGATGGAGGGAAGGTCGCTGTAGTAGCTCAGTGGTTAGAGCTTCGAACGCGTTATTCGAAGGTCGTAGGTTCGATTCCTGCTCACGGCTGGTTATTTTTTATCCACTTTTCTTTCTTCTTATTTACATTTCATATGTTCTAATAACTTCCCCTGTACATTCCTTGGCATTACTGTCTGTGACGTCTCATTTTTATTGTGTTAAAACACGGAAAAACGAGCCCTTAGGTATACAGTTCTTTTTCTTATTTCATTAAACGAGGGTCTCGTACTGGCAGACTTGGTGTCATTAGGTTGTATATGAGGGACTATTAATCAGCTGCCCGCTCATAATAAGTTCACGTGCTACGTGACGCCAAACATGCGCATAAAAGAGTGTTTTCACACTCTATGCTTGGCTTATAGATGGCGCTGACTGTCACTCGTACTTCTCAATTCACGTATAAACCCAAAAAATTGGGTGTAGGGAAGGCCGCTGTGGTAGCTCAGTGATAAGAGCATCGAACGCGTTATTCGACGGTCGTAGGTTCGATTCCTGCACACGACTGGTTATTTTTTCATCCACTTTTCTTTCTTCTAATTACATTTCATTGGTTCTAATAACTTTCCCTGAGCCATTCTTGGCATTACTGTCTGTTACATCTCATTATTATTGTGTTAAAACACGGAAAAACGAGCCCTTAGGTATACACTTCTTTCCCTTATTTCAATAAACGAGGGTTTCGTACTGGCAGACTTGGTGTCATTAGGTTGTATATGAGGAACTATTAATCAGCTGCCCGCTCATAATAAGTTCACGTGCTAGGTGACGCCCAACATGCGCATAAAAGAGTGTTTTCACACTCGTCGCTTGGCTTATCGATGGCGCTGACTGTCACTCCTACTTCTAAATTCACGTATAAACCCAAAAAATTGGATGGAGGGAAAGCCGCTGTGGTAGCTCAGTGGTTAGAGCAGCAGACGCGCTGTTCGAAGGTTGTAGGTTTGATTCCTGCTCACGGCTGGTAATTTTTATTCACTTTCTTCTTATTTACATTTCATTGGTTCTAATAACTTCCCCTGTTATTCCTTGGCATTACTGTCTATAACATCTCCTTTTTATTGTGTTAAAACACGGAAAAACGAGCCCTTAGGTATACACTTCTTTTCCTTATTTCATTAAATGACGGTCTCGAACTGGCAGACATGGTGTTATTAGGTTGTATACGAGGGACTATCAATCAGCTGCCCGCTCATAATAAGTTCACGTGCTACGTGACGCCAATTGTGCGCATAAAAGGGTGTTTTCACACTCGTCGCTTACCTTATAGATGGCGCTGACTGTCACTCCCACTTCTAAATTCACGTATAAACCAAAAAACTGGATGGAGGGAAGGCCGCTGTGGTAGCTCAGTGGTTAGAGCAGCATACGCGTTATTCGAAGGTCGTAGGTTCGATTCCTGCTCACGGCTGGTAATCTTTTATCCACCTTCTTTCTTCTTATTTACATTTCATTGGTTTTAATGACTTCCCCTGTACATTCCTTGGCATTACTGTCTGTTACATCTCATTTTTATTGTGTTAAAACACGGAAAAACGAGCCCTTAGGTATACACTTCTTTCCCTTATTTCGTTAAACGAGGGTCTCGTACTGGCAGACATGGTGTTATTAGGTTGTATACGAGGCACTATCAATCAGCTGCCCGCTCATAATAAGTTCACGTGCTACGTGACGCCAAACGTGGGTATAAAAGAGTGTTTTCACACTCGTCGCTTGGCTTATACATGGCGCTGACTGTCACTCCTACATCTAAATACACGTATAAACCCAAAAAAGTGGATATAGGGAAGGCCGCTGTGGTAGCTCAGTGGTAAGAGCATCGAACGCGTTATTCGAAGGTCGTAGGTTCGATTCCTGCACACGACTGGTTATTTTTTCATCCACTTTTCTTTCTTCCTAATTACATTTCATTGGTTCTAATTACTTTCCCTGAGCAATCCTTGGCATTACTGTCTGTTACATCTCATTAATATTGTGTTAAAACACGAAAAAACGAGCCCTTAGGTATACACTTCTTTCCCTTATTTCATTAAACGAGGGTCTCGTACTGGCAGACTTGGTGTCATTAGGTTGTATACGAGGGACTACTAATCAGCTGCCTGCTCATAATAAGTTCAAGTGCTACGTGACGCCAAACATGCGCATAATAGAGTGTTTTCACACTCGTCGCTTGGCTTATAGATGGCGCTGACTGTCACTCCTACTTCTAAATTCACGTGTAAACCCAAGAAAGTGGATGGAGGGAAGGTCGCTGTAGTAGCTCAGTGGTTAGAGCTTCGAACGCGTTATTCGAAGGTCGTAGGTTCGATTCCTGCTCACGGCTGGTTATTTTTTCATCCACTTTTCTTTCTTCTTATTTACATTTCATTGGTTCTAATAACTTCCCCTGTACATTCCTTGGCATAACTGTCTGTGACATCTCATTTTTATTGTGTTAAAACACGGAAAAACGAGCCCTTAGGTATACACTTCTTTCCCTTATTTCCTTAAACGAGGGTCTCGTACTGGCAGACTTGGTGTCATTAGGTTGTATATGAGGGACTATGAATCAGCTGCCTGCTCATAATAAGTTCACGTGCTACGTGACGCCAAACATGCGCATAAAAGAGTGTTTTCACACTCGTTGCTTGGCTTATAGATGGCGCTGACTGTCACTCGTACTTCTAAATTCACGTATAAACCCAAAAAATTGGATGAAGGGAAAGCCGCTGTGGTAGCTCAGTGGTAAGAGCATCGAACGCGTTATTCGACGGTCGTAGGTTCGATTCCTGCACACGACTGATTATTTTTTCATCCACTTTTCTTTCTTCTTAATTACATTTCATTGGTTCTAATAACTTTCCCTGAGCAATCCTTGGCATTACTGTCTGTTACATCTCATTATTATTGAGTTAAAACACGGAAAAACGAGCCCTTAGGTATACACTTCTTTCCCTTATTTCATTAAACGAGGGTTTCGTACTGGTAGACTTGGTGTCATTAGGTTGTATATGAGGAACTATTATTCAGCTGCCCACTCATAATAAGTTCACGTGCTACGTGACGCCCAACATGCGCATAAAAGAGTGTTTTCACACTCGTCGCTTGGCTTATAGATGGCGCTGACTGTCACTCCTACTTCTAAATTCACGTGTAAACCCAAGAAAGTGGATGGAGGGAAGGTCGCTGTAGTAGCTCAGTGGTTAGAGCTTCGAACGCGTTATTCCAAGGTCATAGGTTCGATTCCTGCTCACGGCTGGTTATTTTTTCATCCACTTTTCTTTATTCCTATTTACATTTCATTGGTTCTAATAACTTCCCCTGTACATTCCTTGGCATTACTGTCTGTGACGTCTCATTTTTATTGTGTTAAAACACGGAAAACGAGCCCTTAGGTATACACTTCTTTTTCTTATTTCATTAAACGAGGGTCTCGTACTGGCAGACTTGGTGTCATTAGGTTGTATATGAGGGACTATTAATCAGCTGCCCGCTCATAATAAGTTCACGTGCTACGTGACGCCAAACATGCGCATAAAAGAGTGTTTTCACGCTCGTTGCTTGGCTTATAGATGGCGCTGACTGTCACTCGTACTTCTATATTCACGTATAAACCCAAAAAATTGGATGTAGGGAAGGCCGCTGTGGTAGCTCAGTGGTAAGAGCATCAAACACGTTATTCGACGGTCGTAGGTTCGATTCCTGCACACGACTGGTTATTTTTTCATCCACTTTTCTTTCTTCCTAATTACATTTCATTGGTTCTAATAACTTTCCCTGAGCAATCCTTGGCATTACTGTCTGTTACATCTCATTATTATTGTGTTAAAACACGGAAAAACGAGCCCTTAGGTATACACTTCTTTCCCTTATTTCATTAAACGAGGGTTTCGTACTGGCAGACTTGGTGTCATTAGGTTGTTTATGAGGAACTATTAATCAGCTGCCCGCTCATAATAAGTTCACGTGCTACGTGACGCCCAACATGCGCATAAAAGAGTGTTTTCACACTCGTCGCTTGGCTTATCGATGGCGCTGACTGTCACTCCTACTTCTAAATTCACGTGTAAGCCCAAGAAAGTGGATGGAGGGAAGGTCGCTGTAGTAGCTCAGTGGTTAGAGCTTCGTACGCGTTATTCGAAGGTCGTAGGTTCGATTCCTGCTCACGGCTGGTTATTTTTTATCCACTTTTCTTTCTTCTTATTTACATTTCATATGTTCTAATAACTTCCCCTGTACATTTCTTGGCATTACTGTCTGTGACGTCTCATTTTTATTGAGTTAAAACACGGAAAAACGAGCCCTTAGGTATACAGTTCTTTTTCTTATTTCATTAAACGAGGGTCTCGTACTGGCAGACTTGGTGTCATTAGGTTGTATATGAGGGACTATTAATCAGCTGCCCGCTCATAATAAGTTCACGTGCTACGTGACGCCAAACATGCGCATAAAAGAGTGTTTTCACACTCTATGCTTGGCTTATAGATGGCGCTGACTGTCACTCGTACTTCTAAATTCACGTATAAACCCAAAAAATTGGGTGTAGGGAAGGCCGCTGTGGTAGCTCAGTGATAAGAGCATCGAACGCGTTATTCGAAGGTCGTAGGTTCGATTCCTGCTCACGGCTGGTTATTTTTTATCCACTTTTCTTTCTTCTTATTTACATTTCATATGTTCTAATAACTTCCCCTGTACATTTCTTGGCATTACTGTCTGTGACGTCTCATTTTTATTGAGTTAAAACACGGAAAAACGAGCCCTTAGGTATACAGTTCTTTTTCTTATTTCATTAAACGAGGGTCTCGTACTGGCAGACTTGGTGTCATTAGGTTGTATATGAGGGACTATTAATCAGCTGCCCGCTCATAATAAGTTCACGTGCTACGTGACGCCAAACATGCGCATAAAAGAGTGTTTTCACACTCTATGCTTGGCTTATAGATGGCGCTGACTGTCACTCGTACTTCTAAATTCACGTATAAACCCGAAAAATTGGGTGTAGGGAAGGCCGCTGTGGTAGCTCAGTGATAAGAGCATCGAACGCGTTATTCGACGGTCGTAGGTTCGATTCCTGCACACGACTGGTTATTTTTTCATCCACTTTTCTTTCTTCTTAATTACATTTCATTGGTTCTAATAACTTTCCCTGAGCCATCCTTGGCATTACTGTCTGTTACATCTCATTATTATTGTGTTAAAACACGGAAAAACGAGCCCTTAGGTATACACTTCTTTCCCTTATTTCAATAAACGAGGGTTTCGTACTGGCAGACTTGGTGTCATTAGGTTGTATATGAGGAACTATTAATCAGCTGCCCGCTCATAATAAGTTCACGTGCTAGGTGACGCCCAACATGCGCATAAAAGAGTGTTTTCACACTCGTCGCTTGGCTTATCGATGGCGCTGACTGTCACTCCTACTTCTAAATTCACGTATAAACCCAAAAAAGGGGATGGAGGGAAGGCCGCTGTGGTAGCTCAGTGGTTAGAGCAGCAGACGCGTTATTAGAAGGTCGTAGGTTCGATTTCTGCTCACGGCTGGTTATTTTTTCATCCACATTTCTTTCTTTCTATTTACATTTCATTGGTTCTAATAATTTCCCCTGTACATTCCTTGGCATTACTGTCTGTTACATCTCATTATTATTGTGTTAAAACGCGGAAAAACTAGCCTTAGGTATACACTTATTTCCCTTATTTCATTAAACGAGGGTCTCATACTGGCAGACTTGGTGTCAATAGGTTGTATACGAGGGACTACTAATCAGCTGCCCGCTCATAATAAGTTCACGTGCTACGTGACGCCAAACATGCGCATGAAAGAGTGTTTTCACACTCGTCGCTTGGCTTATAAATGGCGCTGACTGTCACTCCTACTTCTAAATTCACGTATAAACCCAAAAAAAGTGGATGGAGGGAAGGTCGCTGTAGTAGCTCAGTGGCTAGAGCATCGAACGCGTTATTCGAAGGCCGTAGGTTCGATTCCTGCTCACGGCTGGTTAGTTTTTCATCCACTTTTCTTTCTTCTTATTTACATTTCATTGGTTATACTAACTTCCCCTGTACATTCCTTGGCATTCCTGTCTGTGACATCTCATTATTATTGTGTTAAAACCCGGGAAAACGAGCCCTTAGGTATACACTTCTTTCCCTTATTTCGTTAAACGAGGGTCTCGTACTGGCCGACATGGTGTTATTAGGTTGTATACGAGGGACTATCAATCAGCTGCCCGCTCATAATAATTTCACGTGCTACGTGACGCCAAGTGTGCGCATAAAAGGGTGTTTTCACACACGTCGCTTGGCTTATAGATGGCGCTAACTGTCACGTCCCACTTCTAAATTCACGTATAAACCCAAAAAAGTGGATGGAGGGAAGGCCGCTGTGGTAGCTCAGTGGTTAGAGCAGCAGACGCATTATTCGAAGGTCGTAGGTTCGATTCCTGCTCACGGCTGGTTATTTTTTCATCCACTTTTCTTTCTTCTTATTTACATTTTATTGGTTCTAATAACTTCCCCTGTACATTCCTTGGCATAACTGTCTGTGACATCTCATTTTTATTGTGTTAAAACGCGGAAAAACTAGCCTTAGGTATACACTTCTTTCCCTTATTTCAATAAACGAGGGTCTCATACTGGCAGACTTGGTGTCAATAGGTTGTATACGAGGGACTACTAATCAGCTGCCCGCTCATAATAAGTTCACGTGCTACGTGACGCCAAACATGCGCATAAAAGAGTGTTTTCACACTCGTTGCTTGGCCCATACATGGCGCTGACTGTCACTCGTACTTCTAAATTCACGTATAAACCCAAAAAATTGGATGGAGGGAAAGCCACTGTGGCAGCTCAGTGGTAAGAGCATCGAACGCGTTATTCGACGGTCGTAGGTTCGATTCCTGCACACGACTGGTTATTTTTTCATCCACTTTTCTTTCTTCTTAATTACATTTCATTGGTTCTAATAACTTTCCCTGAGCAATCCTTGGCATTACTGTCTGTTACATCTCATTATTATTGAGTTAAAACACGGAAAAACGAGCCCTTAGGTATACACTTCTTTTCCTTATTTCATTAAACGAGGGTCTCGTACTGACAGACATGGTGTCATTAGGTTGTATACTAGGGACTATCAATCAGCTGCCCGCTCAAAATAAGTTCACGTGCTACCTGACGCCAAATGTGCGCATAAAAGAGTGTTTTCACACTCGTTGCTTGGCTTATAGATGGCGCTGACTGTCACTCCCACTTCTAAATTCACGTATAAACCCAAAAAAGTGGATGGAGGGAAGGCCGCTGTGGTAGCTCAGTGGTTAGATCAGCAGACGCGTTATTCGAAGGTCGTAGGTTCGATTCCTGCTCACGGCTGGTAATCTTTTATCCACTTTCTTTCTTCTTATTTACATTTCATTGGTTCTAATGACTTCCCCTGTACATTCCTTGGCATTACTGTCTGTTACATCTCATTATAATTGTGTTAAAACACGGAAAAACGAGCCCTTAGGTATACACTTCTTTCCCTTATTTCGTTAAACGAGGGTCTCGTACTGGCAGACATGGTGTTATTAGGTTGTATACGAGAGACTATCAATCAGCTGCCCGCTCCTAATAAGTTCACGTGCTAGGTGACGCCAAACGTGCGCATAAAAGTGTGTTTTCACACTCGTCGCTTGGCTTATAGATAGCGCTGACTGTCACTCCTCCTTCTAAATTCGCGTGTAAACCCAAAAAAGTGAATGAAGGGAAGGCCGCGGTAATAGCTCAGTGGTTAGAGCATCGAACGCGTTATTCAAAGGTCGTAGGTTCGATTCCTGCTCACGGCTGGTTATTGTTTTTTCATCCACTTTTCTTTCTTCCTATTTACATTTCATTGGTTCTAATAATTTTCCCTGTACATTCCTTGGCATTACTGTCTGTTACATCTCATTAATATTGTGTTAAAACACGGAAAAACGAGCCCTTAGGTATACACTTTTTTCCCTTATTTCAATGAACGAGGGTCTCGTACTGGCAGACTTCGTGTCATTAGGTTGTATACGAGGGACTACTAATCAGCTGCCTGCTCATAATAAGTTCACGTGCTACGTGACGCCAAACATGCGCATAATAGAGTGTTTTCACACTCGTCGCTTCGCCTATAGATGGCGCTGACTGTCACTCCTACTTCTAAATTCACGTGTAAACCCAAGAAAGTGGATGGAGGGAAGGTCGCTGTAGTAGCTCAGTGGTTAGAGCTTCGAACGCGTTATTCGAAGGTCGTAGGTTCGATTCCTGCTCACGGCTGGTTATTTTTTCATCCACTTTTCTTTCTTCTTATTTACATTTCATTGGTTCTAATAACTTCCCCTGTATATTCCTTGGCATATCTGTCTGTGACATCTCATTTTTATTGTGTTAAAACACGGAAAACGAGCCCTTAGGTATACACTTCTTTTTCTTATTTCATTAAACGAGGGTCTCGTACTGGCAGACTTGGTGTCATTAGGTTGTATATGAGGGACTATTAATCAGCTGCCCGCTCATAATAAGTTCACGTGCTACGTGACGCCAAACATGCGCATAAAAGAGTGTTTTCACACTCGTTGCTTGGCTTATAGATGGCGCTGACTGTCACTCGTACTTCTAAATTCACGTATAAACCCAAAAAATTGGATGAAGGGAAAGCCGCTGTGGTAGCTCAGTGGTAAGAGCATCGAACGCGTTATTCGACGGTCGTAGGTTCGATTCCTGCACACGACTGATTATTTTTTCATCCACTTTTCTTTCTTCTTAATTACATTTCATTGGTTCTAATAACTTTCCCTGAGCAATCCTTGGCATTACTGTCTGTTACATCTCATTATTATTGAGTTAAAACACGGAAAAACGAGCCCTTAGGTATACACTTCTTTCCCCTATTTCATTAAACGAGGGTTTCGTACTGGGAGACTTGGTGTCATTAGGTTGTATACGAGGGACTACTAATCAGCTGCCCGCTCATAATAAGTTCACGTGCTACGTGACGCCAAACATGCGCATGAAAGAGTGTTTTCACACTCGTCGCTTGGCTTATAAATGGCGCTGACTGTCACTCCTACTTCTAAATTCACGTATAAACCCAAAAAAAGTGGATGGAGGGAAGGTCGCTGTAGTAGCTCAGTGGCTAGAGCATCGAACGCGTTATTCGAAGGCCGTAGGTTCGATTCCTGCTCAAGGCTGGTTAGTTTTTCATCCACTTTTCTTTCTTCTTATTTACATTTCATTGGTTATACTAACTTCCCCTGTACATTCCTTGGCATTCCTGTCTGTGACATCTCATTATTATTGTGTTAAAACCCGGGAAAACGAGCCCTTAGGTATACACTTCTTTCCCTTATTTCGTTAAACGAGGGTCTCGTACTGGCCGACATGGTGTTATTAGGTTGTATACGAGGGACTATCAATCAGCTGCCCGCTCATAATAATTTCACGTGCTACGTGACGCCAAATGTGCGCATAAAAGGGTGTTTTCACACACGTCGCTTGGCCTATAGATGGCGCTGACTGTCACGTCCCACTTCTAAATTCACGTATAAACCCAAAAAAGTGGATGGAGGGAAGGCCGCTGTGGTAGCTCAGTGGTTAGAGCAGCAGACGCATTATTCGAAGGTCGTAGGTTCGATTCCTGCTCACGGCTGGTTATTTTTTCATCCACTTTTCTTTCTTCTTATTTACATTTTATTGGTTCTAATAACTTCCCCTGTACATTCCTTGGCATAACTGTCTGTGACATCTCATTTTTATTGTGTTAAAACACGGAAAAACGAGCCCTTAGGTATTCACTTCTTTCCCTTATTTCATTAAACGAGGGTCTCGTACTGGCAGACTTGGTGTCATTAGGTTGTATATGAGGGACCATGAATCAGCTGCCCGCTCATAATAAGTTCACGTGCTACGTGACGCCAAACATGCGCATAAAAGAGTGTTTTCACACTCGTTGCTTGGCCCATAGATGGCGCTGACTGTCACTCGTACTTCTAAATTCACGTATAAACCCAAAAAATTGGATGGAGGGAAAGCCACTGTGGCAGCTCAGTGGTAAGAGCATCGAACGCGTTATTCGACGGTCGTAGGTTCGATTCCTGCACACGACTGGTTATTTTTTCATCCACTTTTCTTTCTTCTTAATTACATTTCATTGGTTCTAATAACTTTCCCTGAGCAATCCTTGGCATTACTGTCTGTTACATCTCATTATTATTGAGTTAAAACACGGAAAAACGAGCCCTTAGGTATACACTTCTTTTCCTTATTTCATTAAACGAGGGTCTCGTACTGGCAGACTTGGTGTCATTAGGTTGTATATGAGGGACTATTAATCAGCTGCCCGCTCATAATAAGTTCACGTGCTACGTGACGCCAAACATGCGCATAAAAGAGTGTTTTCACACTCGTTGCTTGGCTTATAGATGGCGCTGACTGTCACTCGTACTTCTAAATTCCCGTATAAAGCCAAAAAACTGGATGGAGGGAAAGCCGCTGTGGTAGCTCAGTGGTTAGAGCAGCAGACGCGCTATTCGAAGGTTGTAGGTTCGATTCCTGCTCACTGCTGGTAATTTTTTATCCCCTTTCTTCTTATTTACATTTCATTGGTTCTAATAACTTCCCCTGTACATTCCTTGGCATTACTGTCTGTGACATCTTATTTTTATTGTGTTAAAACACGGAAAAACGAGCCCTTAGGTATACACTTCTTTTCCTTATTTCATTAGACGAGGGTCTCGTACTGACAGACATGGTGTCATTAGGTTGTATACTAGGGACTATCAATCAGCTGCCCGCTCAAAATAAGTTCACGTGCTACCTGACGCCAAATGCGCGCATAAAAGAGTGTTTTCACACTCGTTGCTTGGCTTATAGATGGCGCTGACTGTCACTCCCACTTCTAAATTCACGTATAAACCCAAAAAAGTGGATGGAGGGAAGGCCGCTGTGGTAGCTCAGTGGTTAGAGCAGCAGACGCGTTATTCGAAGGTCGTAGGTTCGATTCCTGCTCACGGCTGGTAATCTTTTATCCACTTTCTTCTTATTTACATTTCATTGGTTCTAATGACTTCCCCTGTACATTCCTTGGCATTACTGTCTGTTACATCTCATTATAATTGTGTTAAAACACGGAAAAACGAGCCCTTGGGTATACACTTCTTTCCCTTATTTCGTTAAACGAGGGTCTCGTACTGGCAGACATGGTGTTATTAGGTTGTATACGAGAGACTATCAATCAGCGGCCCGCTCATAATAAGTTCACGTGCTAGGTGACGCCAAACGTGCGCATAAAAGTGTGTTTTCACACTCGTCGCTTGGCTTATAGATGGCGCTGACTGTCACTCCTACATCTAAATTCACGTATAAACCCAAAAAAGTGGATGTAGGGAAGGCCGCTGTGGTAGCTCAGTGGTAAGAGCATCGAACGCGTTATTCGAAGGTCGTAGGTTCGATTCCTGCACACGACTGGTTATTTTTTCATCCACTTTTCTTTCTTCCTAATTACATTTCATTGGTTCTAATATCTTTCCCTGAGCAATCCTTGGCATTACTGTCTGTTACATCTCATTAATATTGTGTTAAAACACGAAAAAACGAGCCCTTAGGTATACACTTCTTTCCCTTATTTCATTAAACGAGGGTTTCGTACTGGCAGACTTCGTGTCATTAGGTTGTATACGAGGGACTACTAATCAGCTGCCTGCTCATAATAAGTTCAAGTGCTACGTGACGCCAAACATGCGCATAATAGAGTGTTTTCACACTCGTCGCTTGGCTTATAGATGGCGCTGACTGTCACTCCTACTTCTAAATTCACGTGTAAACCCAAGAAAGTGGATGGAGGGAAGGTCGCTGTAGTAGCTCAGTGGTTAGAGCTTCGAACGCGTTATTCGAAGGTCGTAGGTTCGATTCCTGCTCACGGCTGGTTATTTTTTCATCCACTTTTCTTTCTTCTTATTTACATTTCATTGGTTCTAATAACTTCCCCTGTACATTCCTTGGCATAACTGTCTGTGACATCTCATTTTTATTGTGTTAAAACACGGAAAAACGAGCCCTTAGGTATACACTTCTTTCCCTTGAAGCGGTATGAGCCTTTGGACAGAAGATGAAGAAGCGCGAGGGCCGGGGCAGGAAAGAAGAGGGGGATGAAGTGAAAAATAAAGCAGATTAAGATGGACGCCAGTTCCATACTGAAGCTTTAATGCTGTTCCGTTATTTTAAGTAGGAACACTACATTATTTTGGCGCAGCCGGCCATCGAAGCCATCATGTGGGTGACGTTCTTCATAGACGAGACCTCCGAGGAGATCATCTTTTCGAAGTACCAAGTTCAAGACGAAGCAGCGGTAGACCTACCTCGTGAGCTCAGCTCGGAAGAACTCGTAAACCTGGTTGTGGAAAAGGCAGCCGTAGACACTACTGAACTACGACGGAAAGGTGCTGTGAAAGTGAACTTGCGTGTGGCGACCTTCAACGACCTAGTTCTTGAACCAGCGCGTCGAAAACACTCAGGATCACGATCTCCGACGGAAGAGGTGAGCCTCGTTTTGAAAGCTTTTCAGCTGCAACAGGAACAGATGCTTCAACAAAACCAAATAATGACATCTCTTATAAGCTCTCTGAATGCTGAGAGACCGACACCTAATTTCGTAGAACCTGATGCTTTCGACGGTGTGTCTTCAAATCCAGAAAGTTGGCTTGATTTCTACGAATATGCCGCTGGAAAAAACAAGTGGCTCTCTGATGAGGCTAAAATCACCAACATGCGCGTTTACTTGAGAGGTGTTGCGCGAAAGTGGTATGAAACATGCATTCTGGAAGACAGTGACGACTCTTGGGGCCAGTGGAGGAAAAAGTTTTTGACTGCATTCCGAAGCAATCCAGTAGAAAGATGGAACACGGCGCTTAATTTCAAGTCTGAGCAAAGCTGCCTTGTCGAGTACTTCTTTGAGAAACGCCGTCTTTTAAAGCTGGCGGAGCCTTTGCTTCCATCTACGGCCGTAGTTGCCTTAATAATGCATGGATTGCACACTAACGTGTTGAAGCAAGTGCAAATACTGTCACCAAAGACTCTAGATGACCTCCTCGCGTGTCTTCAGAACATACCATCAGCTTCGGAAACAAGCATAACCGCCGAGTCAAGCAGCTGTTTCAGTCGGAGTAAATCGGACTGGTCAAGCCGCGCTCAGCGAGAACCGAGCCACCTCGCAACTCGCACAGATAACTTGCCCTGGCGTGTTCCAAGAGGTCGAGTGAATAATATCGACACTGAAGCTCAGGAGTATTCGACAGAAAAAAACTAATAAACGAGGGTGATCAGTCCCACCCGATGACTCCAAATGAGACTGTTTATTTAAGTTGCTCTAGCCTACTTCACATTCCCGTCAAAGTAGGAAACAAACATATGATGGCTCTGGTAGACAGCGGTGCTTCTGTGTCCATTATAAATGCCAAGCTGGTGGATGCAAATCGCTTGCATAGTGGAAGAATTCTACGAGTACAAGGCTATGATGGAAAAGTAACGTTGCATGATCAGTGGGCCTTGGTAAACATCGAGTTCCAGGGTCAGCAAATAGAGAGCGAAGTGTTGGTGATAGAGGGGGTAACGTACGACTTTTTGCTATCAAGACCAGATATAAAGAAACTAAAGATCAACGTGTACTGGGACGATGTGGTTCTAGTAGAAGGAGTAGCAAGGAACGAGACAAATCAGGGTAGACAAGATAATCTACGAGTTGTCAAGTGCGCGGAGGATATCGCAACGACCTACCCTGAACTTGTATGCATAGGAAGCTATCCTCAGGCGATGAAGTCCCACAAGGTTCCTTTCGAACTCGCTGACAAGACCGTCATCCGGAAAGCACCTTACAATATGTCAAGGGAGCGAAAGATGTGGCTCAAGAAAGAGTTGCAGGAGATGCTAGATGCTGATATCATACGACCTTCGGTATCACCCTTCGCTTCTCCCATAACGATCGCACCGAAAGAAGACGGAACCTTCAGATTATGCACCGACTACAGGGTTCTCAATCGTCAGACAGAACTCATACCATTTCCTATGCCGAAGATCGACACAATTATAGATGAGACCGGGGGTTGCCGACATTTTTCCCGCATCGATTTATGCAAAGGTTTCTGGCAGATCCCACTAACCGAAGAAACAAAAATGTACACCGCTTTTATCACGCCATTCGATCTCTACGAATACAACCGGCTCCCTTTCGGTTGGAAAAACTCGCCAGCGTGGTTCCAGAAGATCATGAACGACGTCCTAAAGCCATTCCTTGGTGTTTTTTGTAATGTGTACATAGACGACATTATCGTCTTCTCCAAAACAGAGGCTGAGCATCAGGACCATCTGTCTCAGGTGTTAAACGCCTTGAGCTTGGCACATCTCAAGGTTAATTTTAAGAAGAGTGTATTCTTTCAACGAAAAGTGGTGTTTCTTGGAAGAGTCTTCGATGGGAACACCAAAAGCACAAAACAAGAGTCCGTCGAGAAGATCTCCCAGTTGAAGAAACCATATGACGTCCATTCACTGCGTGTGTTTTTGGGATTGGCAGGACATTTCCGATCTTTCATAAAGGACTTTGCTGTCAAAACTAGATGCCTCACGCGCTTAACGCAGAAAGAAGTTCCCTTTGAATGGAGTGACGAATGAGAGAGAGTCTACCGTGACTTGGTGCACAGAATTTCTTCTGACCCCGTTCTGCGTATACCAGATTTCACTTTACCCTTTGAATTGAACACTGACGCCTCACATTATGGGACTGGTGCAGTGTTGTATCAAAAATGTATTGAAGCATCTGGCCGAGAAAAGCGACACGTAGTCGGTTACTACAGTTACACTTTCAAGCCGTCTGAAACAAACTACACTACTACGGAAAAAGAAGCACTGGCGGTTCTGAAGGCCGTTGACTACTTCCGCACGTACCTGGAAGGTACGAAGTTCACTTTGTTCACCGATCACCAGGCACTCACTCATCTCTTGAATATGACCCAAACTAAAGGGCGTATCGCCAGATGGGTGAATTACTTGCAGCAATTTGACTTTACCATCTCGCACCGACCAGGACCGCTTTTAACCGATGCAGATGCTCTATCAAGATTGATGGTACAAAACAACACAGAAAAATCTGAAGAAATCAATGAAGTGAAGCTGTGGGAAGGCTCAGAACAACTGGTTTTTACGGAAGGTCGGTATCAAGTCCCACCAACTCTTGTTTCCAAAGTGCTTTACTTGTACCACGATAGCCCAGAATCTGGAGGACACGACGGCTTTTGGCGTACCTACAACAAGTTGGTCAAGAGGTTTACGTGGCCTCACATGAAGAAAGACGTTAGTCAGTACGTTCGTTCATGCCATGTGTGTCAAGTACACAAAGTCAAGTATAAACAGCCTACGGACACCATGATACTACCTTGCCACTCGAACGTGCCTTTTGAAGTAGTTCACCTGGATTTCGCCGAACTTAACAAGAAACGGGAAGGAGTCAGAAAAACGCAAGCTTTTCTGCTGGCCATAGATGAATGCACCAGGATGGTCGCGGCACGAGCAGGAAAAGAAGATGCAAATAGCGTCATAACCCTTCTCGAAAGGGACATGTTTAGAACTACGCGGACAATCGTATGCGATAACGGCCCCGCGTTCAAGAGTGAAAAGCTAGTAAGATGGGCTCGAGATCACAATGTATCGATCAAGTTCTGTGCGCCATACCATCCTGCGGCGAATGGGCTTGCAGAACGTGCCATACGGGACGTGAAACAATACATCAAGATGTACGATAGTTTTCCTGGGGGATGGAAATGTTCTTTAGAAGCAGCCGTAAAACATCATAACCGATCCTACACAAGTGGCTTGGGGTGCAGTCCACAGTACGCTTCTACAGGAGAGACCCCTATTCTGCAGGCAGACCGTGAGTTGGGACTCTTGGAAAACCTCAAGATTGTCGAGGAGAGGCAACAAAAATCACAGGAGGAGAGGTACCGAAAACGAATGAAAAAGAATTTCGACAAGAGGCATCGAGCAGACATGCCAGACATTCAAGTCACCGACCTCGTACTAGTGAGAAAAGGAATAAGAGATTCCAGTGCCAAATTTTATGGGCCTTACTCTGTGACCAAGACAGCCACCCAGAACGGAATTTTGAAGACTGTCTGGTACACTGGTGAACGTGGATCTGTTGAATGTGCTTCAATTGGGAATGTCTTCAAGTATTACCCCAGGAGGGGTAATTAAAAGAAAGCGGGAAGGGTGAAGCGGTATGAGCCTTTGGACAGAAGATGAAGAAGCGCGAGGGCCGGGGCAGGAAAGAAGAGGGGGATGAAGTGAAAAATAAAGCAGATTAAGATGGACGCCAGTTCCATACTGAAGCTTTAATGCTGTTCCGTTATTTTAAGTAGGAACACTACATCCCTTATTTCCTTAAACGAGGGTCTCGTACTGGCAGACTTGGTGTCATTAGGTTGTATATGAGGGACTATGAATCAGCTGCCTGCTCATAATAAGTTCACGTGCTACGTGACGCCAAACATGCGCATAAAAGAGTGTTTTCACACTCGTTGCTTGGCTTATAGATGGCGCTGACTGTCACTCGTACTTCTAAATTCACGTATAAACCCAAAAAATTGGATGAAGGGAAAGCCGCTGTGGTAGCTCAGTGGTAAGAGCATCGAACGCGTTATTCGACGGTCGTAGGTTCGATTCCTGCACACGACTGATTATTTTTTCATCCACTTTTCTTTCTTCTTAATTACATTTCATTGGTTCTAATAACTTTCCCTGAGCAATCCTTGGCATTACTGTCTGTTACATCTCATTATTATTGAGTTAAAACACGGAAAAACGAGCCCTTAGGTATACACTTCTTTCCCTTATTTCATTAAACGAGGGTTTCGTACTGGTAGACTTGGTGTCATTAGGTTGTATATGAGGAACTATTATTCAGCTGCCCACTCATAATAAGTTCACGTGCTACGTGACGCCCAACATGCGCATAAAAGAGTGTTTTCACACTCGTCGCTTGGCTTATAGATGGCGCTGACTGTCACTCCTACTTCTAAATTCACGTGTAAACCCAAGAAAGTGGATGGAGGGAAGGTCGCTGTAGTAGCTCAGTGGTTAGAGCTTCGAACGCGTTATTCCAAGGTCATAGGTTCGATTCCTGCTCACGGCTGGTTATTTTTTCATCCACTTTTCTTTATTCCTATTTACATTTCATTGGTTCTAATAACTTCCCCTGTACATTCCTTGGCATTACTGTCTGTGACGTCTCATTTTTATTGTGTTAAAACACGGAAAACGAGCCCTTAGGTATACACTTCTTTTTCTTATTTCATTAAACGAGGGTCTCGTACTGGCAGACTTGGTGTCATTAGGTTGTATATGAGGGACTATTAATCAGCTGCCCGCTCATAATAAGTTCACGTGCTACGTGACGCCAAACATGCGCATAAAAGAGTGTTTTCACGCTCGTTGCTTGGCTTATAGATGGCGCTGACTGTCACTCGTACTTCTATATTCACGTATAAACCCAAAAAATTGGATGTAGGGAAGGCCGCTGTGGTAGCTCAGTGGTAAGAGCATCAAACACGTTATTCGACGGTCGTAGGTTCGATTCCTGCACACGACTGGTTATTTTTTCATCCACTTTTCTTTCTTCCTAATTACATTTCATTGGTTCTAATAACTTTCCCTGAGCAATCCTTGGCATTACTGTCTGTTACATCTCATTATTATTGTGTTAAAACACGGAAAAACGAGCCCTTAGGTATACACTTCTTTCCCTTATTTCATTAAACGAGGGTTTCGTACTGGCAGACTTGGTGTCATTAGGTTGTTTATGAGGAACTATTAATCAGCTGCCCGCTCATAATAGGTTCACGTGCTACGTGACGCCCAACATGCGCATAAAAGAGTGTTTTCACACTCGTCGCTTGGCTTATCGATGGCGCTGACTGTCACTCCTACTTCTAAATTCACGTGTAAGCCCAAGAAAGTGGATGGAGGGAAGGTCGCTGTAGTAGCTCAGTGGTTAGAGCTTCGTACGCGTTATTCGAAGGTCGTAGGTTCGATTCCTGCTCACGGCTGGTTATTTTTATCCACTTTTCTTTCTTCTTATTTACATTTCATATGTTCTAATAACTTCCCCTGTACATTTCTTGGCATTACTGTCTGTGACGTCTCATTTTTATTGAGTTAAAACACGGAAAAACGAGCCCTTAGGTATACAGTTCTTTTTCTTATTTCATTAAACGAGGGTCTCGTACTGGCAGACTTGGTGTCATTAGGTTGTATATGAGGGACTATTAATCAGCTGCCCGCTCATAATAAGTTCACGTGCTACGTGACGCCAAACATGCGCATAAAAGAGTGTTTTCACACTCTATGCTTGGCTTATAGATGGCGCTGACTGTCACTCGTACTTCTAAATTCACGTATAAACCCAAAAAATTGGGTGTAGGGAAGGCCGCTGTGGTAGCTCAGTGATAAGAGCATCGAACGCGTTATTCGAAGGTCGTAGGTTCGATTCCTGCTCACGGCTGGTTATTTTTTATCCACTTTTCTTTCTTCTTATTTACATTTCATATGTTCTAATAACTTCCCCTGTACATTTCTTGGCATTACTGTCTGTGACGTCTCATTTTTATTGAGTTAAAACACGGAAAAACGAGCCCTTAGGTATACAGTTCTTTTTCTTATTTCATTAAACGAGGGTCTCGTACTGGCAGACTTGGTGTCATTAGGTTGTATATGAGGGACTATTAATCAGCTGCCCGCTCATAATAAGTTCACGTGCTACGTGACGCCAAACATGCGCATAAAAGAGTGTTTTCACACTCTATGCTTGGCTTATAGATGGCGCTGACTGTCACTCGTACTTCTAAATTCACGTATAAACCCAAAAAATTGGGTGTAGGGAAGGCCGCTGTGGTAGCTCAGTGATAAGAGCATCGAACGCGTTATTCGACGGTCGTAGGTTCGATTCCTGCACACGACTGGTTATTTTTTCATCCACTTTTCTTTCTTCTTAATTACATTTCATTGGTTCTAATAACTTTCCCTGAGCCATCCTTGGCATTACTGTCTGTTACATCTCATTATTATTGTGTTAAAACACGGAAAAACGAGCCCTTAGGTATACACTTCTTTCCCTTATTTCAATAAACGAGGGTTTCGTACTGGCAGACTTGGTGTCATTAGGTTGTATATGAGGAACTATTAATCAGCTGCCCGCTCATAATAAGTTCACGTGCTAGGTGACGCCCAACATGCGCATAAAAGAGTGTTTTCACACTCGTCGCTTGGCTTATCGATGGCGCTGACTGTCACTCCTACTTCTAAATTCACGTATAAACCCAAAAAAGGGGATGGAGGGAAGGCCGCTGTGGTAGCTCAGTGGTTAGAGCAGCAGACGCGTTATTAGAAGGTCGTAGGTTCGATTTCTGCTCACGGCTGGTTATTTTTTCATCCACATTTCTTTCTTTCTATTTACATTTCATTGGTTCTAATAATTTCCCCTGTACATTCCTTGGCATTACTGTCTGTTACATCTCATTATTATTGTGTTAAAACGCGGAAAAACTAGCCTTAGGTATACACTTATTTCCCTTATTTCATTAAACGAGGGTCTCATACTGGCAGACTTGGTGTCAATAGGTTGTATACGAGGGACTACTAATCAGCTGCCCGCTCATAATAAGTTCACGTGCTACGTGACGCCAAACATGCGCATGAAAGAGTGTTTTCACACTCGTCGCTTGGCTTATAAATGGCGCTGACTGTCACTCCTACTTCTAAATTCATGTATAAACCCAAAAAAAGTGGATGGAGGGAAGGTCGCTGTAGTAGCTCAGTGGCTAGAGCATCGAACGCGTTATTCGAAGGCCGTAGGTTCGATTCCTGCTCACGGCTGGTTAGTTTTTCATCCACTTTTCTTTCTTCTTATTTACATTTCATTGGTTATACTAACTTCCCCTGTACATTCCTTGGCATTCCTGTCTGTGACATCTCATTATTATTGTGTTAAAACCCGGGAAAACGAGCCCTTAGGTATACACTTCTTTCCCTTATTTCGTTAAACGAGGGTCTCGTACTGGCCGACATGGTGTTATTAGGTTGTATACGAGGGACTATCAATCAGCTGCCCGCTCATAATAATTTCACGTGCTACGTGACGCCAAGTGTGCGCATAAAAGGGTGTTTTCACACACGTCGCTTGGCTTATAGATGGCGCTAACTGTCACGTCCCACTTCTAAATTCACGTATAAACCGAAAAAAGTGGATGGAGGGAAGGCCGCTGTGGTAGCTCAGTGGTTAGAGCAGCAGACGCATTATTCGAAGGTCGTAGGTTCGATTCCTGCTCACGGCTGGTTATTTTTTCATCCACTTTTCTTTCTTCTTATTTACATTTTATTGGTTCTAATAACTTCCCCTGTACATTCCTTGGCATAACTGTCTGTGACATCTCATTTTTATTGTGTTAAAACGCGGAAAAACTAGCCTTAGGTATACACTTCTTTCCCTTATTTCAATAAACGAGGGTCTCATACTGGCAGACTTGGTGTCAATAGGTTGTATACGAGGGACTACTAATCAGCTGCCCGCTCATAATAAGTTCACGTGCTACGTGACGCCAAACATGCGCATAAAAGAGTGTTTTCACACTCGTTGCTTGGCCCATACATGGCGCTGACTGTCACTCGTACTTCTAAATTCACGTATAAACCCAAAAAATTGGATGGAGGGAAAGCCACTGTGGCAGCTCAGTGGTAAGAGCATCGAACGCGTTATTCGACGGTCGTAGGTTCGATTCCTGCACACGACTGGTTATTTTTTCATCCACTTTTCTTTCTTCTTAATTACATTTCATTGGTTCTAATAACTTTCCCTGAGCAATCCTTGGCATTACTGTCTGTTACATCTCATTATTATTGAGTTAAAACACGGAAAAACGAGCCCTTAGGTATACACTTCTTTTCCTTATTTCATTAAACGAGGGTCTCGTACTGACAGACATGGTGTCATTAGGTTGTATACTAGGGACTATCAATCAGCTGCCCGCTCAAAATAAGTTCACGTGCTACCTGACGCCAAATGTGCGCATAAAAGAGTGTTTTCACACTCGTTGCTTGGCTTATAGATGGCGCTGACTGTCACTCCCACTTCTAAATTCACGTATAAACCCAAAAAAGTGGATGGAGGGAAGGCCGCTGTGGTAGCTCAGTGGTTAGAGCAGCAGACGCGTTATTCGAAGGTCGTAGGTTCGATTCCTGCTCACGGCTGGTAATCTTTTATCCACTTTCTTTCTTCTTATTTACATTTCATTGGTTCTAATGACTTCCCCTGTACATTCCTTGGCATTACTGTCTGTTACATCTCATTATAATTGTGTTAAAACACGGAAAAACGAGCCCTTAGGTATACACTTCTTTCCCTTACTTCGTTAAACGAGGGTCTCGTACTGGCAGACATGGTGTTATTAGGTTGTATACGAGAGACTATCAATCAGCTGCCCGCTCCTAATAAGTTCACGTGCTAGGTGACGCCAAACGTGCGCATAAAAGTGTGTTTTCACACTCGTCGCTTGGCTTATAGATAGCGCTGACTGTCACTCCTCCTTCTAAATTCGCGTGTAAACCCAAAAAAGTGAATGAAGGGAAGGCCGCGGTAATAGCTCAGTGGTTAGAGCATCGAACGCGTTATTCAAAGGTCGTAGGTTCGATTCCTGCTCACGGCTGGTTATTGTTTTTTCATCCACTTTTCTTTCTTCCTATTTACATTTCATTGGTTCTAATAATTTTCCCTGTACATTCCTTGGCATTACTGTCTGTTACATCTCATTAATATTGTGTTAAAACACGGAAAAACGAGCCCTTAGGTATACACTTTTTTCCCTTATTTCAATGAACGAGGGTCTCGTACTGGCAGACTTCGTGTCATTAGGTTGTATACGAGGGACTACTAATCAGCTGCCTGCTCATAATAAGTTCACGTGCTACGTGACGCCAAACATGCGCATAATAGAGTGTTTTCACACTCGTCGCTTCGCCTATAGATGGCGCTGACTGTCACTCCTACTTCTAAATTCACGTGTAAACCCAAGAAAGTGGATGGAGGGAAGGTCGCTGTAGTAGCTCAGTGGTTAGAGCTTCGAACGCGTTATTCGAAGGTCGTAGGTTCGATTCCTGCTCACGGCTGGTTATTTTTTCATCCACTTTTCTTTCTTCTTATTTACATTTCATTGGTTCTAATAACTTCCCCTGTATATTCCTTGGCATATCTGTCTGTGACATCTCATTTTTATTGTGTTAAAACACGGAAAACGAGCCCTTAGGTATACACTTCTTTTTCTTATTTCATTAAACGAGGGTCTCGTACTGGCAGACTTGGTGTCATTAGGTTGTATATGAGGGACTATTAATCAGCTGCCCGCTCATAATAAGTTCACGTGCTACGTGACGCCAAACATGCGCATAAAAGAGTGTTTTCACACTCGTTGCTTGGCTTATAGATGGCGCTGACTGTCACTCGTACTTCTAAATTCACGTATAAACCCAAAAAATTGGATGAAGGGAAAGCCGCTGTGGTAGCTCAGTGGTAAGAGCATCGAACGCGTTATTCGACGGTCGTAGGTTCGATTCCTGCACACGACTGATTATTTTTTCATCCACTTTTCTTTCTTCTTAATTACATTTCATTGGTTCTAATAACTTTCCCTGAGCAATCCTTGGCATTACTGTCTGTTACATCTCATTATTATTGAGTTAAAACACGGAAAAACGAGCCCTTAGGTATACACTTCTTTCCCTTATTTCATTAAACGAGGGTTTCGTACTGGGAGACTTGGTGTCATTAGGTTGTATACGAGGGACTACTAATCAGCTGCCCGCTCATAATAAGTTCACGTGCTACGTGACGCCAAACATGCGCATGAAAGAGTGTTTTCACACTCGTCGCTTGGCTTATAAATGGCGCTGACTGTCACTCCTACTTCTAAATTCACGTATAAACCCAAAAAAAGTGGATGGAGGGAAGGTCGCTGTAGTAGCTCAGTGGCTAGAGCATCGAACGCGTTATTCGAAGGCCGTAGGTTCGATTCCTGCTCAAGGCTGGTTAGTTTTTCATCCACTTTTCTTTCTTCTTATTTACATTTCATTGGTTATACTAACTTCCCCTGTACATTCCTTGGCATTCCTGTCTGTGACATCTCATTATTATTGTGTTAAAACCCGGGAAAACGAGCCCTTAGGTATACACTTCTTTCCCTTATTTCGTTAAACGAGGGTCTCTTACTGGCCGACATGGTGTTATTAGGTTGTATACGAGGGACTATCAATCAGCTGCCCGCTCATAATAATTTCACGTGCTACGTGACGCCAAATGTGCGCATAAAAGGGTGTTTTCACACACGTCGCTTGGCTTATAGATGGCGCTGACTGTCACGTCCCACTTCTAAATTCACGTATAAACCCAAAAAAGTGGATGGAGGGAAGGCCGCTGTGGTAGCTCAGTGGTTAGAGCAGCAGACGCATTATTCGAAGGTCGTAGGTTCGATTCCTGCTCACGGCTGGTTATTTTTTCATCCACTTTTCTTTCTTCTTATTTACATTTTATTGGTTCTAATAACTTCCCCTGTACATTCCTTGGCATAACTGTCTGTGACATCTCATTTTTATTGTGTTAAAACACGGAAAAACGAGCCCTTAGGTATTCACTTCTTTCCCTTATTTCATTAAACGAGGGTCTCGTACTGGCAGACTTGGTGTCATTAGGTTGTATATGAGGGACCATGAATCAGCTGCCCGCTCATAATAAGTTCACGTGCTACGTGACGCCAAACATGCGCATAAAAGAGTGTTTTCACACTCGTTGCTTGGCCCATAGATGGCGCTGACTGTCACTCGTACTTCTAAATTCACGTATAAACCCAAAAAATTGGATGGAGGGAAAGCCACTGTGGCAGCTCAGTGGTAAGAGCATCGAACGCGTTATTCGACGGTCGTAGGTTCGATTCCTGCACACGACTGGTTATTTTTTCATCCACTTTTCTTTCTTCTTAATTACATTTCATTGGTTCTAATAACTTTCCCTGAGCAATCCTTGGCATTACTGTCTGTTACATCTCATTATTATTGAGTTAAAACACGGAAAAACGAGCCCTTAGGTATACACTTCTTTTCCTTATTTCATTAAACGAGGGTCTCGTACTGGCAGACTTGGTGTCATTAGGTTGTATATGAGGGACTATTAATCAGCTGCCCGCTCATAATAAGTTCACGTGCTACGTGACGCCAAACATGCGCATAAAAGAGTGTTTTCACACTCGTTGCTTGGCTTATAGATGGCGCTGACTGTCACTCGTACTTCTAAATTCCCGTATAAAGCCAAAAAACTGGATGGAGGGAAAGCCGCTGTGGTAGCTCAGTGGTTAGAGCAGCAGACGCGCTATTCGAAGGTCGTAGGTTCGATTCCTGCTCACTGCTGGTAATTTTTTATCCCCTTTCTTCTTATTTACATTTCATTGGTTCTAATAACTTCCCCTGTACATTCCTTGGCATTACTGTCTGTGACATCTTATTTTTATTGTGTTAAAACACGGAAAAACGAGCCCTTAGGTATACACTTCTTTTCCTTATTTCATTAGACGAGGGTCTCGTACTGACAGACATGGTGTCATTAGGTTGTATACTAGGGACTATCAATCAGCTGCCCGCTCAAAATAAGTTCACGTGCTACCTGACGCCAAATGCGCGCATAAAAGAGTGTTTTCACACTCGTTGCTTGGCTTATAGATGGCGCTGACTGTCACTCACACTTCTAAATTCACGTATAAACCCAAAAAAGTGGATGGAGGGAAGGCCGCTGTGGTAGCTCAGTGGTTAGAGCAGCAGACGCGTTATTCGAAGGTCGTAGGTTCGATTCCTGCTCACGGCTGGTAATCTTTTATCCACTTTCTTCTTATTTACATTTCATTGGTTCTAATGACTTCCCCTGTACATTCCTTGGCATTACTGTCTGTTACATCTCATTATAATTGTGTTAAAACACGGAAAAACGAGCCCTTGGGTATACACTTCTTTCCCTTATTTCGTTAAACGAGGGTCTCGTACTGGCAGACATGGTGTTATTAGGTTGTATACGAGAGACTATCAATCAGCGGCCCGCTCATAATAAGTTCACGTGCTAGGTGACGCCAAACGTGCGCATAAAAGTGTGTTTTCACACTCGTCGCTTGGCTTATAGATGGCGCTGACTGTCACTCCTACTTCTAAATTCACGTGTAAACCCAAGAAAGTGGATGGAGGGAAGGTCGCTGTAGTAGCTCAGTGGTTAGAGCATCAAACACGTTATTCGACGGTCGTAGGTTCGATTCCTGCACACGACTGGTTATTTTTTCATCCACTTTTCTTTCTTCCTAATTACATTTCATTGGTTCTAATGACTTTCCCTGAGCAATCCTTGGCATTACTGTCTGTTACATCTCATTATTATTGTGTTAAAACACGGAAAAACGAGCCCTTAGGTATACACTTCTTTCCCTTATTTCATTAAACGAGGGTTTCGTACTGGCAGACTTGGTGTCATTAGGTTGTTTATGAGGAACTATTAATCAGCTGCCCGCTCATAATAAGTTCACGTGCTACGTGACGCCCAACATGCGCATAAAAGAGTGTTTTCACACTCGTCGCTTGGCTTATCGATGGCGCTGACTGTCACTCCTACTTCTAAATTCACGTGTAAGCCCAAGAAAGTGGATGGAGGGAAGGTCGCTGTAGTAGCTCAGTGGTTAGAGCTTCGTACGCGTTATTCGAAGGTCGTAGGTTCGATTCCTGCTCACGGCTGGTTATTTTTTATCCACTTTTCTTTCTTCTTATTTACATTTCATATGTTCTAATAACTTCCCCTGTACATTCCTTGGCATTACTGTCTGTGACGTCTCATTTTTATTGAGTTAAAACACGGAAAAACGAGCCCTTAGGTATACAGTTCTTTTTCTTATTTCATTAAACGAGGGTCTCGTACTGGCAGACTTGGTGTCATTAGGTTGTATATGAGGGACTATTAATCAGCTGCCCGCTCATAATAGGTTCACGTGCTACGTGACGCCAAACATGCGCATAAAAGAGTGTTTTCACACTCTATGCTTGGCTTATAGATGGCGCTGACTGTCACTCGTACTTCTAAATTCACGTATAAACCCAAAAAATTGGGTGTAGGGAAGGCCGCTATGGTAGCTCAGTGATAAGAGCATCGAACGCGTTATTCGACGGTCGTAGGTTCGATTCCTGCACACGACTGGTTATTTTTTCATCCACTTTTCTTTCTTCTTAATTACATTTCATTGGTTCTAATAACTTTCCCTGAGCCATCCTTGGCATTACTGTCTGTTACATCTCATTATTATTGTGTTAAAACACGGAAAAACGAGCCCTTAGGTATACACTTCTTTCCCTTATTTCAATAAACGAGGGTTTCGTACTGGCAGACTTGGTGTCATTAGGTTGTATATGAGGAACTATTAATCAGCTGCCCGCTCATAATAAGTTCACGTGCTAGGTGACGCCCAACATGCGCATAAAAGAGTGTTTTCACACTCGTCGCTTGGCTTATCGATGGCGCTGACTGTCACTCCTACTTCTAAATTCACGTATAAACCCAAAAAAGGGGATGGAGGGAAGGCCGCTGTGGTAGCTCAGTGGTTAGAGCAGCAGACGCGTTATTAGAAGGTCGTAGGTTCGATTTCTGCTCACGGCTGGTTATTTTTTCATCCACATTTCTTTCTTTCTATTTACATTTCATTGGTTCTAATAATTTCCCCTGTACATTCCTTGGCATTACTGTCTGTTACATCTCATTATTATTGTGTTAAAACGCGGAAAAACTAGCCTTAGGTATACACTTATTTCCCTTATTTCATTAAACGAGGGTCTCATACTGGCAGACTTGGTGTCAATAGGTTGTATACGAGGGACTACTAATCAGCTGCCCGCTCATAATAAGTTCACGTGCTACGTGACGCCAAACATGCGCATGAAAGAGTGTTTTCACACTCGTCGCTTGGCTTATAAATGGCGCTGACTGTCACTCCTACTTCTAAATTCACGTATAAACCCAAAAAAGTGGATGGAGGGAAGGTCGCTGTAGTAGCTCAGTGGCTAGAGCATCGAACGCGTTATTCGAAGGCCGTAGGTTCGATTCCTGCTCACGGCTGGTTAGTTTTTCATCCACTTTTCTTTCTTCTTATTTACATTTCATTGGTTATACTAACTTCCCCTGTACATTCCTTGGCATTCCTGTCTGTGACATCTCATTATTATTGTGTTAAAACCCGGGAAAACGAGCCCTTAGGTATACACTTCTTTCCCTTATTTCGTTAAACGAGGGTCTCGTACTGGCCGACATGGTGTTATTAGGTTGTATACGAGGGACTATCAATCAGCTGCCCGCTCATAATAATTTCACGTGCTACGTGGCGCCAAATGTGCGCATAAAAGGGTGTTTTCACACACGTCGCTTGGCTTATAGATGGCGCTGACTGTCACGTCCCACTTCTAAATTCACGTATAAACCCAAAAAAGTGGATGGAGGGAAGGCCGCTGTGGTAGCTCAGTGGTTAGAGCATCGAACGCGTTATTCGACGGTCGTAGGTTCGATTCCTGCACACGACTGGTTATTTTTTGATCCACTTTTCTTTCTTCTTAATTACATTTCATTGGTTCTAATAACTTTCCCTGAGCAATCCTTGGCATTACTGTCTGTTACATCTCATTATTATTGAGTAAAAACACGGAAAAACGAGCCCTTAGGTATACACTTCTTTTCCTTATTTCATTAAACGAGGGTCTCGTACTGGCAGACTTGGTGTCATTAGGTTGTATATGAGGGACTATTAATCAGCTGCCCGCTCATAATAAGTTCACGTGCTACGTGACGCCAAACATGCGCATAAAAGAGTGTTTTCACACTCGTTGCTTGGCTTATAGATGGCGCTGACTGTCACTCGTACTTCTAAATTCCCGTATAAACCCAAAAAATTGGATGGAGGGAAAGCCGCTGTGGTAGCTCAGTGGTTAGAGCAGCAGACGCGCTATTCGAAGGTCGTAGGTTCGATTTCTGCTCACTGCTGGTAATTTTTTATCCCCTTTCTTCTTATTTACATTTCATTGGTTCTAATAACTTCCCCTGTACATTCCTTGGCATTACTGTCTGTGACATCTTATTTTTATTGTGTTAAAACACGGAAAAACGAGCCCTTAGGTATACACTTCTTTTCCTTATTTCATTAAACGAGGGTCTCGTACTGACAGACATGGTGTCATTTGGTTGTATACTAGGGACTATCAATCAGCTGCCCGCTCAAAATAAGTTCACGTGCTACCTGACGCCAAATGTGCGCATAAAAGAGTGTTTTCACACTCGTTGCTTGGCTTATAGATGGCGCTGACTGTCACTCCCACTTCTAAATTCACGTATAAACCCAAAAAAGTGGATGGAGGGAAGGCCGCTGTGGTAGCTCAGTGGTTAGAGCAGCAGACGCGTTATTCGAAGGTCGTAGGTTCGATTCCTGCTCACGGCTGGTAATCTTTTATCCACTTTCTTTCTTCTTATTTACATTTCATTGGTTCTAATGACTTCCCCTGTACATTCCTTGGCATTACTGTCTGTTACATCTCATTATAATTGTGTTAAAACACGGAAAAACGAGCCCTTAGGTATACACTTCTTTCCCTTATTTCGTTAAACGAGGGTCTCGTACTGGCAGACATGGTGTTATTAGGTTGTATACGAGAGACTATCAATCAGCTGCCCGCTCCTAATAAGTTCACGTGCTAGGTGACGCCAAACGTGCGCATAAAAGTGTGTTTTCACACTCGTCGCTTGGCTTATAGATAGCGCTGACTGTCACTCCTCCTTCTAAATTCGCGTGTAAACCCAAAAAAGTGAATGAAGGGAAGGCCGCGGTAATAGCTCAGTGGTTAGAGCATCGAACGCGTTATTCAAAGGTCGTAGGTTCGATTCCTGCTCACGGCTGGTTATTGTTTTTTCATCCACTTTTCTTTCTTCCTATTTACATTTCATTGGTTCTAATAATTTTCCCTGTACATTCCTTGGCATTACTGTCTGTTACATCTCATTAATATTGTGTTAAAACACGGAAAAACGAGCCCTTAGGAAAACACTTTTTTCCCTTATTTCAATGAACGAAGGTCTCGTACTGGCAGACTTCGTGTCATTAGGTTGTATACGAGGGACTACTAATCAGCTGCCTGCTCATAATAAGTTCACGTGCTACGTGACGCCAAACATGCGCATAATAGAGTGTTTTCACACTCGTCGCTTCGCCTATAGATGGCGCTGACTGTCACTCCTACTTCTAAATTCACGTGTAAGCCCAAGAAAGTGGATGGAGGGAAGGTCGCTGTAGTAGCTCAGTGGTTAGAGCAGCAGACGCGTTATTAGAAGGTCGTAGGTTCGATTTCTGCTCACGGCTGGTTATTTTTTCATCCACATTTCTTTCTTTCTATTTACATTTCATTGGTTCTAATAATTTCCCCTGTACAATCCTTGGCATTACTGTCTGTTACATCTCATTATTATTGTGTTAAAACGCGGAAAAACTAGCCTTAGGTATACACTTATTTCCCTTATTTCATTAAACGAGGGTCTCATACTGGCAGACTTGGTGTCAATAGGTTGTATACGAGGGACTACTAATCAGCTGCCCGCTCATAATAAGTTCACGTGCTACGTGACGCCAAACATGCGCATGAAAGAGTGTTTTCACACTCGTCGCTTGGCTTATAAATGGCGCTGACTGTCACTCCTACTTCTAAATTCACGTATAAACCCAAACAAGTGGATGGAGGGAAGGTCGCTGTAGTAGCTCAGTGGCTAGAGCATCGAACGCGTTATTCGAAAGCCGTAGGTTCGATTCCTGCTCACGGCTGGTTAGTTTTTCATCCACTTTTCTTTCTTCTTATTTACATTTCATTGGTTATACTAACTTCCCCTGTACATTCCTTGGCATTCCTGTCTGTGACATCTCATTATTATTGTGTTAAAACCCGGGAAAACGAGCCCTTAGGTATACACTTCTTTCCCTTATTTCGTTAAACGAGGGTCTCGTACTGGCCGACATGGTGTTATTAGGTTGTATACGAGGGACTATCAATCAGCTGCCCGCTCATAATAATTTCACGTGCTACGTGGCGCCAAATGTGCGCATAAAAGGGTGTTTTCACACACGTCGCTTGGCTTATAGATGGCGCTGACTGTCACGTCCCACTTCTAAATTCACGTATAAACCCAAAAAAGTGGATGGAGGGAAGGCCGCTGTGGTAGCTCAGTGGTTAGAGCCTCGAACGCGTTATTCGACGGTCGTAGGTTCGATTCCTGCACACGACTGGTTATTTTTTGATCCACTTTTCTTTCTTCTTAATTACATTTCATTGGTTCTAATAACTTTCCCTGAGCAATCCTTGGCATTACTGTCTGTTACATCTCATTATTATTGAGTAAAAACACGGAAAAACGAGCCCTTAGGTATACACTTCTTTTCCTTATTTCATTAAACGAGGGTCTCGTACTGGCAGACTTGGTGTCATTAGGTTGTATATGAGGGACTATTAATCAGCTGCCCGCTCATAATAAGTTCACGTGCTACGTGACGCCAAACATGCGCATAAAAGAGTGTTTTCACACTCGTTGCTTGGCTTATAGATGGCGCTGACTGTCACTCGTACTTCTAAATTCCCGTATAAACCCAAAAAATTGGATGTAGGGAAAGCCGCTGTGGTAGCTCAGTGGTTAGAGCAGCAGACGCGCTATTCGAAGGTCGTAGGTTCGATTCCTGCTCACTGCTGGTAATTTTTTATCCCCTTTCTTCTTATTTACATTTCATCGGTTCTAATAACTTCCCCTGTACATTCCTTGGCATTACTGTCTGTGACATCTTATTTTTATTGTGTTAAAACACGGAAAAACGAGCCCTTAGGTATACACTTCTTTTCCTTATTTCATTAAACGAGGGTCTCGTACTGACAGACATGGTGTCATTAGGTTGTATACTAGGGACTATCAATCAGCTGCCCGCTCAAAATAAGTTCACGTGCTACCTGACGCCAAATGTGCGCATAAAAGAGTGTTTTCACACTCGTTGCTTGGCTTATAGATGGCGCTGACTGTCACTCCCACTTCTAAATTCACGTATAAACCCAAAAAAGTGGATGGAGGGAAGGCCGCTGTGGTAGCTCAGTGGTTAGAGCAGCAGACGCGTTATTCGAAGGTCGTAGGTTCGATTCCTGCTCACGGCTGGTAATCTTTTATCCACTTTCTTTCTTCTTATTTACATTTCATTGGTTCTAATGACTTCCCCTGTACATTCCTTGGCATTACTGTCTGTTACATCTCATTATAATTGTGTTAAAACACGGAAAAACGAGCCCTTAGGTATACACTTCTTTCCCTTATTTCGTTAAACGAGGGTCTCGTACTGGCAGACATGGTGTTATTAGGTTGTATACGAGAGACTATCAATCAGCTGCCCGCTCCTAATAAGTTCACGTGCTAGGTGACGCCAAACGTGCGCATAAAAGTGTGTTTTCACACTCGTCGCTTGGCTTATAGATAGCGCTGACTGTCACTCCTCCTTCTAAATTGGCGTGTAAACCCAAAAAAGTGAATGAAGGGAAAGCCGCGGTAATAGCTCAGTGGTTAGAGCATCGAACGCGTTATTCAAAGGTCGTAGGTTCGATTCCTGCTCACGGCTGGTTATTGTTTTTTCATCCACTTTTCTTTCTTCCTATTTACATTTCATTGGTTCTAATAATTTTCCCTGTACATTCCTTGGCATTACTGTCTGTTACATCTCATTAATATTGTGTTAAAACACGGAAAAACGAGCCCTTAGGTATACACTTTTTTCCCTTATTTCAATGAACGAGGGTCTCGTACTGGCAGACTTCGTGTCATTAGGTTGTATACGAGGGACTACTAATCAGCTGCCTGCTCATAATAAGTTCACGTGCTACGTGACGCCAAACATGCGCATAATAGAGTGTTTTCACACTCGTCGCTTCGCCTATAGATGGCGCTGACTGTCACTCCTACTTCTAAATTCACGTGTAAACCCAAGAAAGTGGATGGAGGGAAGGTCGCTGTAGTAGCTCAGTGGTTAGAGCTTCGAACGCGTTATTCGAAGGTCGTAGGTTCGATTCCTGCTCACGGCTGGTTATTTTTTCATCCACTTTTCTTTCTTCTTATTTACATTTCATTGGTTCTAATAACTTCCCCTGTATATTCCTTGGCATATCTGTCTGTGACATCTCATTTTTATTGTGTTAAAACACGGAAAACGAGCCCTTAGGTATACACTTCTTTTTCTTATTTCATTAAACGAGGGTCTCGTACTGGCAGACTTGGTGTCATTAGGTTGTATATGAGGGACTATTAATCAGCTGCCCGCTCATAATAAGTTCACGTGCTACGTGACGCCAAACATGCGCATAAAAGAGTGTTTTCACACTCGTTGCTTGGCTTATAGATGGCGCTGACTGTCACTCGTACTTCTAAATTCACGTATAAACCCAAAAAATTGGATGAAGGGAAAGCCGCTGTGGTAGCTCAGTGGTAAGAGCATCGAACGCGTTATTCGACGGTCGTAGGTTCGATTCCTGCACACGACTGATTATTTTTTCATCCACTTTTCTTTCTTCTTAATTACATTTCATTGGTTCTAATAACTTTCCCTGAGCAATCCTTGGCATTACTGTCTGTTACATCTCATTATTATTGAGTAAAAACACGGAAAAACGAGCCCTTAGGTATACACTTCTTTTCCTTATTTCATTAAACGAGGGTCTCGTACTGGCAGACTTGGTGTCATTAGGTTGTATATGAGGGACTATTAATCAGCTGCCCGCTCATAATAAGTTCACGTGCTACGTGACGCCAAACATGCGCATAAAAGAGTGTTTTCACACTCGTTGCTTGGCTTATAGATGGCGCTGACTGTCACTCGTACTTCTAAATTCCCGTATAAACCCAAAAAATTGGATGGAGGGAAAGCCGCTGTGGTAGCTCAGTGGTTAGAGCAGCAGACGCGCTATTCGAAGGTCGTAGGTTCGATTCCTGCTCACTGCTGGTAATTTTTTATCCCCTTTCTTCTTATTTACATTTCATTGGTTCTAATAACTTCCCCTGTACATTCCTTGGCATTACTGTCTGTGACATCTTATTTTTATTGTGTTAAAACACGGAAAAACGAGCCCTTAGGTATACACTTCTTTTCCTTATTTCATTAAACGAGGGTCTCGTACTGACAGACATGGTGTCATTAGGTTGTATACTAGGGACTATCAATCAGCTGCCCGCTCAAAATAAGTTCACGTGCTACCTGACGCCAAATGTGCGCATAAAAGAGTGTTTTCACACTCGTTGCTTGGCTTATAGATGGCGCTGACTGTCACTCCCACTTCTAAATTCACGTATAAACCCAAAAAAGTGGATGGAGGGAAGGCCGCTGTGGTAGCTCAGTGGTTAGAGCAGCAGACGCGTTATTCGAAGGTCGTAGGTTCGATTCCTGCTCACGGCTGGTAATCTTTTATCCACTTTCTTTCTTCTTATTTACATTTCATTGGTTCTAATGACTTCCCCTGTACATTCCTTGGCATTACTGTCTGTTACATCTCATTATAATTGTGTTAAAACACGGAAAAACGAGCCCTTAGGTATACACTTCTTTCCCTTATTTCGTTAAACGAGGGTCTCGTACTGGCAGACATGGTGTTATTAGGTTGTATACGAGAGACTATCAATCAGCTGCCCGCTCCTAATAAGTTCACGTGCTAGGTGACGCCAAACGTGCGCATAAAAGTGTGTTTTCACACTCGTCGCTTGGCTTATAGATAGCGCTGACTGTCACTCCTCCTTCTAAATTCGCGTGTAAACCCAAAAAAGTGAATGAAGGGAAGGCCGCGGTAATAGCTCAGTGGTTAGAGCATCGAACGCGTTATTCAAAGGTCGTAGGTTCGATTCCTGCTCACGGCTGGTTATTGTTTTTTCATCCACTTTTCTTTCTTCCTATTTACATTTCATTGGTTCTAATAATTTTCCCTGTACATTCCTTGGCATTACTGTCTGTTACATCTCATTAATATTGTGTTAAAACACGGAAAAACGAGCCCTTAGGAAAACACTTTTTTCCCTTATTTCAATGAACGAGGGTCTCGTACTGGCAGACTTCGTGTCATTAGGTTGTATACGAGGGACTACTAATCAGCTGCCTGCTCATAATAAGTTCACGTGCTACGTGACGCCAAACATGCGCATAATAGAGTGTTTTCACACTCGTCGCTTCGCCTATAGATGGCGCTGACTGTCACTCCTACTTCTAAATTCACGTGTAAGCCCAAGAAAGTGGATGGAGGGAAGGTCGCTGTAGTAGCTCAGTGGTTAGAGCAGCAGACGCGTTATTAGAAGGTCGTAGGTTCGATTTCTGCTCACGGCTGGTTATTTTTTCATCCACATTTCTTTCTTTCTATTTACATTTCATTGGTTCTAATAATTTCCCCTGTACAATCCTTGGCATTACTGTCTGTTACATCTCATTATTATTGTGTTAAAACGCGGAAAAACTAGCCTTAGGTATACACTTATTTCCCTTATTTCATTAAACGAGGGTCTCATACTGGCAGACTTGGTGTCAATAGGTTGTATACGAGGGACTACTAATCAGCTGCCCGCTCATAATAAGTTCACGTGCTACGTGACGCCAAACATGCGCATGAAAGAGTGTTTTCACACTCGTCGCTTGGCTTATAAATGGCGCTGACTGTCACTCCTACTTCTAAATTCACGTATAAACCCAAAAAAGTGGATGGAGGGAAGGTCGCTGTAGTAGCTCAGTGGCTAGAGCATCGAACGCGTTATTCGAAGGCCGTAGGTTCGATTCCTGCTCACGGCTGGTTAGTTTTTCATCCACTTTTCTTTCTTCTTATTTACATTTCATTGGTTATACTAACTTCCCCTGTACATTCCTTGGCATTCCTGTCTGTGACATCTCATTATTATTGTGTTAAAACCCGGGAAAACGAGCCCTTAGGTATACACTTCTTTCCCTTATTTCGTTAAACGAGGGTCTCGTACTGGCCGACATGGTGTTATTAGGTTGTATACGAGGGACTATCAATCAGCTGCCCGCTCATAATAATTTCACGTGCTACGTGGCGCCAAATGTGCGCATAAAAGGGTGTTTTCACACACGTCGCTTGGCTTATAGATGGCGCTGACTGTCACGTCCCACTTCTAAATTCACGTATAAACCCAAAAAAGTGGATGGAGGGAAGGCCGCTGTGGTAGCTCAGTGGTTAGAGCATCGAACGCGTTATTCGACGGTCGTAGGTTCGATTCCTGCACACGACTGGTTATTTTTTGATCCACTTTTCTTTCTTCTTAATTACATTTCATTGGTTCTAATAACTTTCCCTGAGCAATCCTTGGCATTACTGTCTGTTACATCTCATTATTATTGAGTAAAAACACGGAAAAACGAGCCCTTAGGTATACACTTCTTTTCCTTATTTCATTAAACGAGGGTCTCGTACTGGCAGACTTGGTGTCATTAGGTTGTATATGAGGGACTATTAATCAGCTGCCCGCTCATAATAAGTTCACGTGCTACGTGACGCCAAACATGCGCATAAAAGAGTGTTTTCACACTCGTTGCTTGGCTTATAGATGGCGCTGACTGTCACTCGTACTTCTAAATTCCCGTATAAACCCAAAAAATTGGATGTAGGGAAAGCCGCTGTGGTAGCTCAGTGGTTAGAGCAGCAGACGCGCTATTCGAAGGTCGTAGGTTCGATTCCTGCTCACTGCTGGTAATTTTTTATCCCCTTTCTTCTTATTTACATTTCATTGGTTCTAATAACTTCCCCTGTACATTCCTTGGCATTACTGTCTGTGACATCTTATTTTTATTGTGTTAAAACACGGAAAAACGAACCCTTAGGTATACACTTCTTTTCCTTATTTCATTAAACGAGGGTCTCGTACTGACAGACATGGTGTCATTAGGTTGTATACTAGGGACTATCAATCAGCTGCCCGCTCAAAATAAGTTCACGTGCTACCTGACGCCAAATGTGCGCATAAAAGAGTGTTTTCACACTCGTTGCTTGGCTTATAGATGGCGCTGACTGTCACTCCCACTTCTAAATTCACGTATAAACCCAAAAAAGTGGATGGAGGGAAGGCCGCTGTGGTAGCTCAGTGGTTAGAGCAGCAGACGCGTTATTCGAAGGTCGTAGGTTCGATTCCTGCTCACGGCTGGTAATCTTTTATCCACTTTCTTTCTTCTTATTTACATTTCATTGGTTCTAATGACTTCCCCTGTACATTCCTTGGCATTACTGTCTGTTACATCTCATTATAATTGTGTTAAAACACGGAAAAACGAGCCCTTAGGTATACACTTCTTTCCCTTATTTCGTTAAACGAGGGTCTCGTACTGGCAGACATGGTGTTATTAGGTTGTATACGAGAGACTATCAATCAGCTGCCCGCTCCTAATAAGTTCACGTGCTAGGTGACGCCAAACGTGCGCATAAAAGTGTGTTTTCACACTCGTCGCTTGGCTTATAGATAGCGCTGACTGTCACTCCTCCTTCTAAATTGGCGTGTAAACCCAAAAAAGTGAATGAAGGGAAAGCCGCGGTAATAGCTCAGTGGTTAGAGCATCGAACGCGTTATTCAAAGGTCGTAGGTTCGATTCCTGCTCACGGCTGGTTATTGTTTTTTCATCCACTTTTCTTTCTTCCTATTTACATTTCATTGGTTCTAATAATTTTCCCTGTACATTCCTTGGCATTACTGTCTGTTACATCTCATTAATATTGTGTTAAAACACGGAAAAACGAGCCCTTAGGTATACACTTTTTTCCCTTATTTCAATGAACGAGGGTCTCGTACTGGCAGACTTCGTGTCATTAGGTTGTATACGAGGGACTACTAATCAGCTGCCTGCTCATAATAAGTTCACGTGCTACGTGACGCCAAACATGCGCATAATAGAGTGTTTTCACACTCGTCGCTTCGCCTATAGATGGCGCTGACTGTCACTCCTACTTCTAAATTCACGTGTAAACCCAAGAAAGTGGATGGAGGGAAGGTCGCTGTAGTAGCTCAGTGGTTAGAGCTTCGAACGCGTTATTCGAAGGTCGTAGGTTCGATTCCTGCTCACGGCTGGTTATTTTTTCATCCACTTTTCTTTCTTCTTATTTACATTTCATTGGTTCTAATAACTTCCCCTGTATATTCCTTGGCATATCTGTCTGTGACATCTCATTTTTATTGTGTTAAAACACGGAAAACGAGCCCTTAGGTATACACTTCTTTTTCTTATTTCATTAAACGAGGGTCTCGTACTGGCAGACTTGGTGTCATTAGGTTGTATATGAGGGACTATTAATCAGCTGCCCGCTCATAATAAGTTCACGTGCTACGTGACGCCAAACATGCGCATAAAAGAGTGTTTTCACACTCGTTGCTTGGCTTATAGATGGCGCTGACTGTCACTCGTACTTCTAAATTCACGTATAAACCCAAAAAATTGGATGAAGGGAAAGCCGCTGTGGTAGCTCAGTGGTAAGAGCATCGAACGCGTTATTCGACGGTCGCAGGTTCGATTCCTGCACACGACTGATTATTTTTTCATCCACTTTTCTTTCTTCTTAATTACATTTCATTGGTTCTAATAACTTTCCCTGAGCAATCCTTGGCATTACTGTCTGTTACATCTCATTATTATTGAGTTAAAACACGGAAAAACGAGCCCTTATGTATACACTTCTTTCCCTTATTTCATTAAACGAGGGTTTCGTACTGGGAGACTTGGTGTCATTAGGTTGTATATGAGGAACTATTATTCAGCTGCCCGCTCATAATAAGTTCACGTGCTACGTGACGCCCAACATGCGCATAAAAGAGTGTTTTCACACTCGTAGCTTGGCTTATAGATGGCGCTGACTGTCACTCCTACTTCTAAATTCACGTGTAAACCCAAGAAAGTGGATGGAGGGAAGGTCGCTGTAGTAGCTCAGTGGTTAGAGCTTCGAACGCGTTATTCCAAGGTCGCAGGTTCGATTCCTGCTCACGGCTGGTTATTTTTTCATCCACTTTTCTTTATTCCTATTTACATTTCATTGGTTCTAATAACTTCCCCTATACATTCCTTGGCATTACTGTCTGTGACGTCTCATTTTTATTGTGTTAAAACACGGAAAAACGAGCCCTTAGGTATACACTTCTTTTTCTTATTTCATTAAACGAAGGTCTCGTACTGGCAGACTTGGTGTCATTAGGTTGTATATGAGGGACTATTAATCAGCTGCCCGCTCATATTAAGTTCACGTGCTACGTGACGCCAAACATGCGCATAAAAGAGTGTTTTCACGCTCGTTGCTTGGCTTATAGATGGCGCTGACTGTCACTCCTCCTTCTAAATTCACGTGTAAACCCAAAAAAGTGAATGGAGGGAAGGCCGCGGTAATAGCTCAGTGGTTAGAGCATCGAACGCGTTATTCAAAGGTCGTAGGTTCGATTCCTGCTCACGGCTGGTTATTGTTTTTTCATCCACTTTTCTTTCTTCCTATTTACATTTCATTGGTTCTAATAACTTTCCCTGAGCCATCCTTGGCATTACTGTCTGTTACATCTCAATATTAATGTGTTAAAACACGGAAAAACGAGCCCTTAGGTATACACTTCTTTCCCTTATTTCAATAAACGAGGGTTTCGTACTGGCAGACTTGGTGTCATTAGGTTGTATATGAGGAACTATTAATCAGCTGCCCGCTCATAATAAGTTCACGTGCTAGGTGACGCCCAACATGCGCATAAAAGAGTGTTTTCACACTCGTCGCTTGGCTTATTGATGGCGCTGACTGTCACTCCTACTTCTAAATTCACGTATAAACCCAAAAAAGGGGATGGAGGGTAGGCCGCTGTGGTAGCTCAGTGGTTAGAGCAGCAGACGCGTTATTAGAAGGTCGTAGGTTCGATTTCTCCTCACGGCTGGTTATTTTTTCATCCACATTTTATCTTTCTATTTACATTTCATTGGTTCTAATAATTTCCCCTGTACATTCCTTGGCATTACTGTCTGTTACATCTCATTATTATTGTGTTAAAACGCGGAAAAACTAGCCTTAGGTATACACTTCTTTCCCTTATTTCAATAAACGAGGGTCTCATACTGGCAGACTTGGTGTCAATAGGTTGTATACTAGGGACTATCAATCAGCTGCCCGCTCAAAATAAGTTCACGTGCTACCTGACGCCAAATGTGCGCATAAAAGAGTGTTTTCACACTCGCCGCTTGGCTTATAGATGGCGCTGACTGTCACTCCCACTTCTAAATTCACGTATAAACCCAAAAAAGTGGATGGAGGGAAGGCCGCTGTGGTAGCTCAGTGGTTAGAGCAGCAGACGCGTTATTCGAAGGTCGTAGGTTCGATTCCTGCTCACGGCTGGTAATCCTTTATCCACTTTCTTTCTTCTTATTTACATTTCATTGGTTCTAATGACTTCCCCTGTACATTCCTTGGCATTACTGTCTGTTACATCTCATTATAATTGTGTTAATACACGGAAAAACGAGCCCTTAGGTATACACTTCTTTCCCTGATTTCGTTAAACGAGGGTCTCGTACTGGCAGACATGGTGTTATTAGGTTGTATACGAGAGACTATCAATCAGCTGCCCGCTCATAATAAGTTCACGTGCTACGTGACGCCAAACGTGCGCATAAAAGAGTGTTTTCACACTCGTCGCTTGGCTTATAGATGGCGCTGACTGTCACTCCTACATCTAAATTCACGTATAAACCCAAAAAAGTGAATGTACGGAAGGCCGCTGTGGTAGCTCAGTGGTAAGAGCATCGAACGCGTTATTCGACGGTCGTAGGTTCGATTTCTGCACACGAGTGGTTATTTTTTCATCCACTTTTCTTTCTTCTTAATTACATTTCATTGGTTCTAATAACTTTCCCTGAGCGATTCTTGGCATTACTGTCTGTTACATCTCATTATTATTGTGTTAAAACACGGAAAAACGAGCCCTTATGTATACACTTCTTTCCCTTATTTCATTAAACGAGGGTTTCGTACTGGCAGACTTGGTGTCATTAGGTTGTATATGAGGAACTATTAATCAGCTGCCCGCTCATAATAAGTTCACGTGCTACGTGACGCCCAACATGCGCATAAAAGAGTGTTTTCACACTCGTCGCTTGGCTTATAGATGGCGCTGACTGTCACTCCTACATCTAAATTCACGTATAAACCCAAAAAGTGGATGTAGGGAAGGCCGCTGTGGTAGCTCAGTGGTAAGAGCATCGAACGCGTTATTCGAAGGTCGTAGGTTCGATTCCAGCACACGACTGGTTATTTTTTCATCCACTTTTCTTTCTTCCTAATTACATTTCATTGGTTCGAATAACTTTCCCTGAGCAATCCTTGGCATTACTGTCTGTTACATCTCATTAATATTGTGTTAAAACACGAAAAAAGGAGCCCTTAGGTATACACTTCTTATCTTATTTCATTAAACGAGGGTCTCGTACTGGCAGACTTGGTGTCATTAGGTTGTATACGAGGGACTATCAATCAGCTGCCCGATCGTAATAAGTTCACGTGCTACGTGACGCCAAACGTGCGCTCAAAAGAGTTTTTTCACACTGGTCGCTTGGCCTATAGATGGCGCTGACTGTCACTCCTACTTCTAAATTCACGTATAAACCCAAAAAAGGGGATGGAGGGAAGGCCGCTGTGGTAGCTCAGTGGTTAGAGCAGCAGACGCGTTATTAGAAGGTCGTAGGTTCGATTTCTGCTCACGGCTGGTTATTTTTTCATCCACATTTCTATCTTTCTATTTACATTTCATTGGTTCTACTAATTTCCCCTGTACATTCCTTGGCATAACTGTCTGTGACATCTCATTTTTATTGTGTTAAAACACGGAAAAACGAGCCCTTAGGTATACACTTCTTTCCCTTATTTCATTAAACGAGGGTCTCGTACTGGCAGACTTGGTGTCATTAGGTTGTATACGAGGGACTACTAATCAGCTGCCCGCTCATAATAAGTTCACGTGCTACGTGACGCCAAACATGCGCATGAAAGAGTGTTTTCACACTCGTCGCTTGGCTTATAAATGGCGCTGACTGTCACTTCTACTTCTAAATTCACGTATAAACCCAAAAAAGTGGATGGAGGGAAGGTCGCTGTAGTAGCTCAGTGGCTAGAGCATCGAACGCGTTATTGGAAGGCCGTAGGTTCGATTCCTGCTCACGGCTGGTTATTTTTTCATCCACTTTTCTTTCTTCTTATTTACATTTCATTGGTTATACTAACTTCCCCTGTACATTCCTTGGCATTCCTGTCTGTGACATCTCATTATTATTGTGTTAAAACCCGGAAAAACGAGCCCTTAGGTATACCCTTCTTTCCCTTATTTCGTTAAACGAGGGTCTCGTACTGGCCGACATGGTGTTATTAGGTTGTATACGAGGGACTATCAATCAGCTGCCCGCTCATAATAAGTTCACGTGCTACGTGACGCCAAACGTGCGCATAAAAGAGTGTTTTCACACTCGTCGCTTGGCTTATAGATGGCGCTGACTGTCACTCTTACATCTGAATTCACGTATAAACCCAAAAAAGTGGATGTAGGGAAGGCCGCTGTGGTAGCTCAGTGGTAAGAGCATCGAACGCGTTATTCGAAGGCCGTAGGTTCGATTCCTGCTCACGGCTGGTTAGTTTTTCATCCACTTTTCTTTCTTCTTATTTACATTTCATTGGTTATACTAACTTCCCCTGTACATTCCTTGGCATTCCTGTCTGTGACATCTCATTATTATTGTGTTAAAACCTGGGAAAACGAGCCCATAGGTATACACTTCTTTCCCTTATTTCGTTAAACGAGGGTCTCGTACTGGCCGACATGGTGTTATTAGGTTGTATACGAGGGACTATCAATCAGCTGCCCGCTCATAATAAGTTCACGTGCTACGTGACGCCAAATGTGCGCATAAAAGGGTGTTTTCACACTCGTCGCTTGGCTTATAGATGGCGCTGACTGTCACGTCCCACTTCTAAATTCACGTATAAACCCAAAAAAGTGGATGGAGGGAAGGCCGCTGTGGTAGCTCAGTGGTTAGAGCAGCAGACGCATTATTCGAATGTCGTAGGTTCGATTCCTGCTCACGGCTGGTTATTTTTTCATCCACTTTTCTTTCTTTTTATTTACATTTTATTGGTTCTAATAACTTCCCCTGTACATTCCTTGGCATAACTGTCTGTGACATCTCATTTTTATTGTGTTAAAACACGGAAAAACGAGCCCTTAGGTATACACTCCTTTCCCTTATTTCATTAAACGAGGGTCTCGTACTGGCAGACTTGGTGTCATTAGGTTGTATATGAGGGACCATGAATCAGCTGCCCGCTCATATTAAGTTCACGTGCTACGTGACGCCAAACATGCGCATAAAAGAGTGTTTTCACACTCGTTGCTTGGCTTATAGATGGCGCTGACTGTCACTCGTACTTCTAAATTCACGTATAAACCCAAAAAATTGGATGGAGGGAAAGCCGCTGTGGCAGCTCAGTGGTAAGAGCATCGAACGCGTTATTCGACGGTCGTAGGTTCGATTCCTGCACACGACTGGTTATTTTTTCATCCACTTTTCTTTCTTCTTAATTACATTTCATTGGTTCTAATAACTTTCCCTGAGCAATCCTTGGCATTACTGTCTGTTACATCTCATTATTATTGAGTTAAAACACGGAAAAACGAGCCCTTAGGTATACACTTCTTTTCCTTATTTCATTAAACGAGGGTCTCGTACTGGCAGACTTGGTCTCATTAGGTTGTATATGAGGGACTATTAATCAGCTGCCCGCTCATAATAAGTTCACGTGCTACGTGACGCCAAACATGCGCATAAAAGAGTGTTTTCACACTCGTTGCTTGGCTTATAGATGGCGCTGACTGTCACTCGTACTTCTAAATTCCCGTATAAACCCAAAAAATTGGATGGAGGGAAAGCCACTGTGGTAGCTCAGTGGTTAGAGCAGCAGACGCGCTATTCGAAGGTCCTAGGTTCGATTCCTGCTCACGGCTGGTAATTTTTTATCCCCTTTCTTCTTATTTACATTTCATTGGTTCTAATAACTTCCCCTGTACATTCCTTGGCATTACTGTCTGTGACATCTTATTTTTATTGTGTTAAAACACGAAAAAACGAGCCCTTAGGTATACACTTCTTTTCCTTATTTCATTAAACGAGGGTCTCGTACTGACAGACATGGTGTTATTAGGTTGTATACTAGGGACTATCAATCAGCTGCCCGCTCAAAATAAGGTCACGTGCTACCTGACGCCAAATGTGCGCATAAAAGAGTGTTTTCACACTCGCCGCTTGGCTTATAGATGGCGCTGACTGTCACTCCCACTTCTAAATTCACGTATAAACCCAAAAAAGTGGATGGAGGGAAGGCCGCTGCGGTAGCTCAGTGGTTAGAGCAGCAGACGCGTTATTCGAAGGTCGTAGGTTCGATTCCTGCTCACGGCTGGTAATCTTTTATCCACTTTCTTTCTTCTTATTTACATTTCATTGGTTCTAATGACTTCCCCTGTACATTCCTTGGCATTACTGTCTGTTACATCTCATTATAATTGTGTTAAAACACGGAAAAACGAGCCCTTAGGTATACACTTCTTTCCCTTATTTCGTTAAACGAGGGTCTCGTACTGGCAGACATGGTGTTATTAGGTTGTATACGAGAGACTATCAATCAGCTGCCCACTCATAATAAGTTCACGTGCTACGTGACGCCAAACGTGCGCATAAAAGAGTGTTTTCACACTCGTCGCTTGGCTTATAGATGGCGCTGACTGTCACTCCTACATCTAAATTCACGTATAAACCCAAAAAAGTGAATGTAGGGAAGGCCGCTGTGGTAGCTCAGTGGTAAGAGCATCGAACGCGTTATTTGACGGTCATAGGTTCGATTTCTGCACACGACTGGTTATTTTTTCATCCACTTTTCTTTCTTCTTAATTACATTTCATTGGTTCTAATAACTTTCCCTGAGCAATCCTTGGCATTACTGTCTGTTACATCTCATTAATATTGTGTTAAAACACGGAAAAACGAGCCCTTAGGTATACATTTTTTCCCTTATTTCAATGAACGAGGGTCTCGTACTGGCAGACTTCGTGTCATTAGGTTGTATACGAGGGACTACTAATAAGCTGCCCGCTCATAATAAGTTCACGTGCTACGTGACGCCAAACATGCGCATAATAGAGTGTTTTCACACTCGTCGCTTCGCTTATAGATGGCGCTGACTGTCACTCCTACTTCTAAATTCACGTGTAAACCCAAGAAAGTGAATGAAGGGAAGGTCGCTGTAGTAGTTCAGTGGTTAGAGCTTCGAACGCGTTATTCGAAGGTCGTAGGTTCGATTCCTGCTCACGGCTGGTTATTTTTTCATCCACTTTTCTTTCTTCTTATTTACATTTCATTGGTTCTAATAACTTCCCCTGTATATTCCTTGGCATAACTGTCTGTGACATCTCATTTTTATTGTGTTAAAACACGGAAAAACGAGCCCTTAGGTATACACTTCTTTCCCTTATTTCATTAAACGAGGGTCTCGTACTGGCAGACTTGGTGTCATTAGGTTGTATATGAGGGACTATGAATCAGCTGCCGGCTCATAATAAGTTCACGTGCTACGTGACGCCAAACATGCGCATAAAAGAGTGTTTTCACACTAGTCTTGGCTTATAGATGGCGCTGACTGTCACTCCTACTTCTAAATTCACGTATAAACCCAAAAAAGGGGATGGAGGTAAGGCCGCTGTGGTAGCTCAGTGGTTAGAGCAGCAGACGCGTTATTAGAAGGTCGTAGGTTCGATTTCTGCTCACGGCTGGTTATTTTTTCATCCACATTTCTATCTTTCTATTTACATTTCATTGGTTCTACTAATTTCCCCTGTACATTCCTTGGCATAACTGTCTGTGACATCTCATTTTTATTGTGTTAAAACACGGAAAAACGAGCCCTTAGGTATACACTTCTTTCCCTTATTTCATTAAACGAGGGTCTCGTACTGGCAGACTTGGTGTCATTAGGTTGTATATGAGGGACTATGAATCAGCTGCCGGCTCATAATAAGTTCACGTGCTACGTGACGCCAAACATGCGCATAAAAGAGTGTTTTCACACTAGTTGCTTGGCTTATAGATGGCGCTGACTGTCACTCCTACTTCTAAATTCACGTATAAACCCAAAAAAGGGGATGGAGGGAAGGCCGCTGTGGTAGCTCAGTGGTTAGAGCAGCAGACGCGTTATTAGAAGGTCGTAGGTTCGATTTCTGCTCACGGCTGGTTATTTTTTCATCCACATTTCTATCTTTCTATTTACATTTCATTGGTTCTACTAATTTCCCCTGTACATTCCTTGGCATTACTGTCTGTTACATCTCATTATTATTGTGTTAAAACACGGAAAAACTAGCCTTAGGTATACACTTCTTTCCCTTATTTCAATAAACGAGGGTCTCATACTGGCAGACTTGGTGTCATTAGGTTGTATACGAGGGACTACTAATCAGCTGCCCGCTCATAATAAGTTCACGTGCTACGTGACGACAAACATGCGCATGAAAGAGTGTTTTCACACTCGTCGCTTGGCTTATAAATGGCGCTGACTGTCACTTCTACTTCTAAATTCACGTATAAACCCAAAAAAGTGGATGGAGGGAAGGTCGCTGTAGTAGCTCAGTGGCTAGAGCATCGAACGCGTTATTGGAAGGCCGTAGGTTCGATTCCTGCTCACGGCTGGTTAGTTTTTCATCCACTTTTCTTTCTTCTTATTTACATTTCATTGGTTATACTAACTTCCCCTGTACATTCCTTGGCATTCCTGTCTGTGACATCTCATTAATATTGTGTTAAAACCCGGAAAAACGAGCCCTTAGGTATACACTTCTTTCCCTTATTTCGTTAAACGAGGGTCTCGTACTGGCCGACATGGTGTTATTAGGTTGTATACGAGGGACTATCAATCAGCTGCCCGCTCATAATAAGTTCACGTGCTACGTGACGCCAAATGTGCGCATAAAAGGGTGTTTTCACACTCGTCGCTTGGCTTATAGATGGCGCTGACTGTCACGTCCCACTTCTAAATTCACGTATAAACCCAAAAAAGTGGATGGAGGGAAGGCCGCTGTGGTAGCTCAGAGGTTAGAGCAGCAGACGCGTTATTCGAAGGTCGTAGGTTCGATTCCTGCTCACGGCTGGTAATCTTTTATCCACTTTCTTTCTTCTTAGTTACATTTCATTGGTTCTAATGACTTCCCCTGTACATTCCTTGGCATTACTGTCTGTTACATCTCATTATAATTGTGTTAAAACACGGAAAAACGAGCCCTTAGGTATACACTTCTTTCCCTTATTTCGTTAAACGAGGGTCTCGTACTGGCAGACATGGTGTTATTAGGTTGTATACGAGAGACTATCAATCAGCTGCCCGCTCATAATAAGTTCACGTGCTACGTGACGCCAAACGTGTGCATAAAAGAGTGTTTTCACACTCGTCGCTTGGCTTATAGATGGCGCTGACTGTCACTCTTACATCTAAATTCACGTATAAACCCAAAAAAGTGGATGTAGGGAAGGCCGCTGTGGTAGCTCAGTGGTAAGAGCATCGAACGCGTTATTCGACGGTCGTAGGTTCGATTCCTGCACACGACTGGTTATTTTTTCATCCACTTTTCTTTCTTCTTAATTACATTTCATTGGTTCTAATAACTTTCCCTGAGCAATCCTTGGCATTACTGTCTGTTACATCTCATTATTATTGTGTTAAAACACGGAAAAACGAGCCCTTATGTATACACTTCTTTCCCTTATTTCATTAAACGAGGGTTTCGTACTGGCAGACTTGGTGTCATTAGGTTGTATATGAGGAACTATTAATCAGCTGCCCGCTCATAATAAGTTCACGTGCTACGTGACGCCAAACATGCGCATGAAAGAGTGTTTTCACACTCGTCGCTTGGCTTATAAATGGCGCTTACTGTCACTCCTACTTCTAAATTCACGTATAAACTCAAAAAAGTGGATGGAGGGAAGGTCGCTGTAGTAGCTCAGTGGCTAGAGCATCGAACGCGTTATTGGAAGGCCGTAGGTTCGATTCCTGCTCACGGCTGGTTAGTTTTTCATCCACTTTTCTTTCTTCTTATTTACATTTCATTGGTTATACTAGCTTCCCCTGTACATTCCTTGGCATTCCTGTCTGTGACATCTCATTATTATTGTGTTAAAACCCGGAAAAACGAGCCCTTAGGTATACACTTCTTTCCCTTATTTCGTTAAACGAGGGTCTCGTACTGGCAGACTTGGTGTCATTAGGTTGTATACGAGGAACTATCAATCAGCTGCCCGATCGTAATAAGTTCACGTGCTACGTGACGCCAAACGTGCGCTTAAAAGAGTTTTTTCACACTGGTCGCTTGGCCTATAGATGGCGCTGACTGTCACTCCTCCTTCTAAATTCACGTGTAAACCCAAAAACGTGAATGGAGGGAAGGCCGCGGTAATAGCTCAGTGGTTAGAGCATCGAACGCGTTATTCAAAGGTCGTAGGTTCGATTCCTGCTCACGGCTGGTTATTGTTTTTTCATCCACTTTTATTTCTTCCTATTTACATTTCATTGGTTCTAATAATTTTCCCTGTACATTCCTTGGCATTACTGTCTGTTACATCTCATTATTATTGTGTTAAAACACGGAAAAACGAGCCCTTAGGTATACACTTATTTCCCTTATTTCAATGAACGAGGGTCTCGTACTGGCAGACTTGGTGTCATTAGGTTGTATATGAGGAACTATGAATCAGCTGCCCGCTCATAATAAGTTCACGTGCTACGTGACGCCAAACATGCGCATAAAAGAGTGTTTTCACACTAGTTGCTTGGCTTATAGATGGCGCTGACTGTCACTCCTACTTCTAAATTCACGTATAAACCCAAAAAAGGGGATGGAGGGAAGGCCGCTGTGGTAGCTCAGTGGTTAGAGCAGCAGACGCGTTATTAGAAGGTCGTAGGTTCGATTTCTGCTCACGGCTGGTTATTTTTTCATCCACATTTCTTTCTTTCTATTTACATTTCATTGGTTCTACTAATTTCCCCTGTACATTCCTTGGCATTACTGTCTGTTACATCTCATTATTATTGTGTTAAAACACGGAAAAACTAGCCTTAGGTATACACTTCTTTCCCTTATTTCAATAAACGAGGGTCTCATACTGGCAGACTTGGTGTCATTAGGTTGTATACGAGGGACTACTATTCAGCTGCCCGCTCATAATAAGTTCACGTGCTACGTGACGCCAAACATGCGCATGAAAGAGTGTTTTCACACTCGTCGCTTGGCTTATAAATGGCGCTGACTGTCACTCCTACTTCTAAATTCACGTATAAACTCAAAAAAGTGGATGGAGGGAAGGTCGCTGTAGTAGCTCAGTGGCTAGAGCATCGAACGCGTTATTGGAAGGCCGTAGGTTCGATTCCTGCTCACGGCTCGTTAGTTTTTCATCCACTTTTCTTTCTTCTAATTTACATTTCATTGGTTATACTAACTTCCCCTGTACATTCCTTGGCATTCCTGTCTGTGACATCTCATTATTATAGTGTTAAAACCCGGAAAAACGAGCCCTTAGGTATACACTTCTTTCCCTTATTTCGTTAAACGAGGGTCTCGTACTGGCCGACATGGTGTTATTAGGTTGTATACGAGGGACTATCAATCAGCTGCCCGCTCATAATAAGTTCACGTGCTACGTGACGCCAAATGTGCGCATAAAAGGGTGTTTTCACACTCGTCGCTTGGCTTATAGATGGCGCTGACTGTCACGTCCCACTTCTAAATTCACGTATAAACCCAAAAAAGTGGATGTAGGGAAGGCCGCTGTGGTAGCTCAGTGGTAAGAGCATCGAACGCGTTATTCGACGGTCGTAGGTTCGATTCCTGCACACGACTGGTTATTTTTTCATCCACTTTTCTGTCTTCTTAATTACATTTCATTGATTCTAATAACTTTCCCTGAGCAATCCTTGGCATTACTGTCTGTTACATCTCATTATTATTGTGTTAAAACACGGAAAAACGAGCCCTTATGTATACACTTCTTTCCCTTATTTCATTAAACGAGGGTTTCGTACTGGCAGACTTGGTGTCATTAGGTTGTATATGAGGAACTATTAATCAGCTGCCCGCTCATAATAAGTTCACGTGCTACGTGACGCCAAACATGCGCATGAAAGAGTGTTTTCACACTCGTCGCTTGGCTTATAAATGGCGCTGACTGTCACTCCTACTTCTAAATTCACGTATAAACCCAAAAAAGTGGATGGAGGGAAGGTCGCTGTAGTAGCTCAGTGGCTAGAGCATCGAACGCGTTATTGGAAGGCCGTAGGTTCGATTCCTGCTCACGGCTGGTTAGTTTTTCATCCACTTTTCTTTCTTCTTATTTACATTTCATTGGTTATACTAACTTCCCCTGTACATTCCTTGGCATTCCTGTCTGTGACATCTCATTAATATTGTGTTAAAACCCGGAAAAACGAGCCCTTAGGTATACACTTCTTTCCCTTATTTCGTTAAACGAGGGTCTCGTACTGGCCGACATGGTGTTATTAGGTTGTATACGAGGGACTATCAATCAGCTGCCCGCTCATAATAGGTTCACGTGCTACGTGACGCCAAATGTGCGCATAAAAGGGTGTTTTCACACTCGTCGCTTGGCTTATAGATGGCGCTGACTGTCACGTCCAACTTCTAAATTCACGTATAAACCCAAAAAAGTGGATGGCGGGAAGGCCGCTGTGGTAGCTCAGTGGTTAGAGCAGCAGACGCGTTATTCGAAGGTCGTAGGTTCGATTCCTGCTCACGGCTGGTAATCTTTTATCCACTTTCTTTCTTCTTATTTACATTTCATTGGTTCTAATGACTTCCCCTGTACATTCCTTGGCATTACTGTCTGTTACATCTCATTATAATTGTGTTAAAACACGGAAAAACGAGCCCTTAGGTGTACACTTCTTCCCCTTATTTCGTTAAACGAGGGTCTCGTACTGGCAGACATGGTGTTATTAGGTTGTATACGAGAGACTATCAATCAGCTGCCCGCTCATAATAAGTTCACGTGCTACGTGACGCCAAACGTGCGCATAAAAGAGTGTTTTCACACTCGTCGCTTTGCTTATAGATGGCGCTGACTGTCACTCTTACATCTAAATTAACGTATAAACCCAAAAAAGTGGATGTAGGGAAGGCCGCTGTGGTAGCTCAGTGGTAAGAGCATCGAACGCGTTATTCGACGGTCGTAGGTTCGATTCCTGCACACGACTGGTTATTTTTTCATCCACTTTTCTTTCTTCTTAATTACATTTCATTGGTTCTAATAACTTTCCCTGAGCAATCCTTGGCATTACTGTCTGTTACATCTCAATATTATTGTGTTAAAACACGGAAAAACGAGCCCTTATGTATACACTTCTTTCCCTTATTTCATTAAACGAGGGTTTCGTACTGGCAGACTTGGTGTCATTAGGTTGTATATGAGGAACTATTAATCAGCTGCCCGCTCATAATAAGTTCACGTGCTACGTGACGCCAAACATGCGCATGAAAGAGTGTTTTCACACTCGTCGCTTGGCTTATAGATGGCGCTGACTGTCACGTCCCACTTCTAAATTCACGTATAAACCCAAAAAAGTGGATGGAGGGAAGGCCGCTGTGGTAGCTCAGTGGTTAGAGCAGCAGACGCGTTAATCGAAGGTCGTAGGTTCGATTCCTGCTCACGGCTGGTAATCTTTTATCCACTTTCTTTCTTCTTATTTACATTTCATTGGTTCTAATGACTTCCCCTGTACATTCCTTGGCATTACTGTCTGTTACATCTCATTATAATTGTGTTAAAACACGGAAAAACGAGCCCTTAGGTGTACACTTCTTCCCCTTATTTCGTTAAACGAGGGTCTCGTACTGGCAGACATGGCGTTATTAGGTTGTATACGAGAGACTATCAATCAGCTGCCCGCTCATAATAAGTTCACGTGCTACGTGACGCCAAACGTGCGCATAAAAGAGTGTTTTCACACTCGTCGCTTTGCTTATAGATGGCGCTGACTGTCACTCTTACATCTAAATTCACGTATAAACCCAAAAAAGTGGATGTAGGGAAGGCCGCTGTGGTAGCTCAGTGGTAAGAGCATCGAACGCGTTATTCGACGGTCGTAGGTTCGATTCCTGCACACGACTGGTTATTTTTTCATCCACTTTTCTTTCTTCTTAATTACATTTCATTGGTTCTAATAACTTTCCCTGAGCAATCCTTGGCATTACTGTCTGTTACATCTCATTATTATTGTGTTAAAACACGGAAAAACGAGCCCTTATGTATACACTTCTTTCCCTTATTTCATTAAACGAGGGTTTCGTACTGGCAGACTTGGTGTCATTAGGTTGTATATGAGGAACTATTAATCAGCTGCCCGCTCATAATAAGTTCACGTGCTACGTGACGCCAAACATGCGCATGAAAGAGTGTTTTCACACTCGTCGCTTGGCTTATAAATGGCGCTGACTGTCACTCCTACTTCTAAATTCACGTATAAACTCAAAAAAGTGGATGGAGGGAAGGTCGCTGTAGTAGCTCAGTGGCTAGAGCATCGAACGCGTTATTGGAAGGCCGTAGGTTGGATTCCTGCTCACGGCTGGTTAGTTTTTCATCCACTTTTCTTTCTTCTTATTTACATTTCATTGGTTATACTAACTTCCCCTGTACATTCCTTGGCATTCCTGTCTGTGACATCTCATTATTATTGTGTTAAAACCCGGAAAAACGAGCCCTTAGGTATACACTTCTTTCCCTTATTTCGTTAAACGAGGGTCTCGTACTGGCAGACTTGGTGTCATTAGGTTGTATACGAAGGACTATCAATCAGCTTCCCGATCGTAATAAGTTCACGTGCTACGTGACGCCAAACGTGCGCTTAAAAGAGTTTTTTCACACTGGTCGCTTGGCCTATAGATGGCGCTGACTGTCACTCCTCCTTCTAAATTCACGTATAAACCCAAAAAAGGGGATGGAGGGAAGGCAGCTGTGGTAGCTCAGTGGTTAGAGCCGCAGACGCGTTATTAGAAGGTCGTAGGTTCGATTTCTGCTCACGGCTGGTTATTTTTTCATCCACATTTCTTTCTTTCTATTTACATTTCATTGGTTCTACTAATTTCCCCTGTACATTCCTTGGCATTACTGTCTGTTACATCTCATTATTATTGTGTTAAAACACGGAAAAACTAGCCTTAGGTATACACTTCTTTTCCTTATTTCAATAAACGAGGGTCTCATACTGGCAGACTTGGTGTCATTAGGTTGTATACGAGGGACTACTAATCAGCTGCCCGCTCATAATAAGTTCACGTGCTACGTGACGCCAAACATGCGCATGAAAGAGTGTTTTCACACTCATCGCTTGGCTTATAAATGGCGCTGACTGTCACTCCTACTTCTAAATTCACGTATAAACTCAAAAAAGTGGATGGAGGGAAGGTCGCTGTAGTAGCTCAGTGGCTAGAGCATCGAACGCGTTATTGGAAGGCCGTAGGTTCGATTCCTGCTCACGGCTCGTTAGTTTTTCATCCACTTTTCTTTCTTTTAATTTACATTTCATTGGTTATACTAACTTCCCCTGTACATTCCTTGGCATTCCTGTCTGTGACATCTCATTATTATTGTGTTAAAACCCGGAAAAACGAGCCCTTAGGTATACACTTCTTTCCCTTATTTCGTTAAACGAGGGTCTCGTACTGGCCGACATGGTGTTATTAGGTTGTATACGAGGGACTATCAATCAGCTGCCCGCTCATAATAAGTTCACGTGCTACGTGACGCCAAATGTGCGCATAAAAGGGTGTTTTCACACTCGTCGCTTGGCTTATAGATGGCGCTCACTGTCACGTCCCACTTCTAAATTCACGTATAAACCCAAAAAAGTGGATGGAGGGAAGGCCGCTGTGGTAGCTCAGTGGTTAGAGAAGCAGACGCGTTATTCGAAGGTCGTAGGTTCGATTCCTGCTCACGGCTGGTTATTTTTTCATCCACTTTTCTTTCTTCTTATTTACATTTCATTGCTTCTAATAACTTTCCCTGTACATTCCTTGGCATAACTGTCTGTGACATCTCATTTTTATTGTGTTAAAACACGGAAAAACGAGCCCTTAGGTATACACTTCTTTCCCTTATTTCATCAAACGAGGGTCTCGTACTGGCAGACATGGTGTTATTAGGTTGTATACGAGGGACTATCAATCAGCTGCCCGCTCATAATAAGTTCACGTGCTACGTGACGCCAAATGTGCGCATAAAAGGGTGTTTTCACACTCGTTGCTTGGCTTATAGATGGCGCTGACTGTCACTCGTACTTCTAAATTAACGTATAAACCCAAACAATTGGATGGAGGGAAAGCCGCTGTGGTAGCTCAGTGGTAAGAGCATCGAACGCGTTATTCGACGGTCGTAGGTTCGATTCCTGCACACGACTGGTTAATTTTTCATCCACTTTTCTTTCTTCCTAATTACATTTCATTGGTTCTAATAACTTTCCCTGAGCAATCCTTGGCATTACTGTCTGTTACATCTCATTATTATTGAGTTAAAACACGGAAAAAAGAGCCCTTAGGTATACACTTCTTTTCCTTATTTCATTAAACGAGGGTCTCGTACTGGCAGACTTGGTGTCATTAGGTTGTATATGAGGGACTATTAATCAGCTGCCCGCTCATAATAAGTTCACGTGCTACGTGACGCCAAACATGCGCATAAAAGAGTGTTTTCACACTCGTTGCTTGGCCCATAGATGGCGCTGACTGTCACTCGTACTTCTAAATTCCCGTATAAACCCAAAAAATTGGATGGAGGGAAGGCCACTGTGGTAGCTCAGTGGTAAGAGCATCGAACGCGTTATTCGAAGGTCGTAGGTTCGATCCCTGCACACGACTGGTTATTTTTTCATCCACTTTTCTTTCTTCCTAATTACATTTCATTGGTTCTAATAACTTTCCCTGAGCAATCCTTGGCATTACTGTCTGTTACATCTCATTAATATTGTGTTAAAACACGAAAAAACGAGCCCTTAGGTATACACTTCTTATCTTATTTCATTAAACGAGGCTCTCGTACTGGCAGACTTGGTGTCATTAGGTTGTATACGAGGGACTATCAATCAGCTGCCCGATCGTAATAAGTTCACGTGCTACGTGACGCCAAACGTGCGCTTCAGTCAGTCAAGAACTTTAATATATGGTCCTGAGGAGTTTAAGCCACCAGGGTGCCCACGTGGGACATCCTAGCAGCCGCTACCGTAGGCGACGCCCGAGTCGGGGCGGGAACGTGGTGGCGTTCCGCCAGTTCTTGGGCCCTCTGGACTGCCTTAAGTTGGTTTCGGAGATTGGGGCTCCTGAGTGCCTCCTCCCAGTCGGACTCACTGGTGAGAGGTCCCTGAGGTAACGCGGGACATTGCCAGAGCATGTGCGCGAGTGAACAGTACACTTCTGTGCAATCTGGGCACTGTGAATTTATGTCTGAGTTATAATGGCTGAGTCGGCCCCGTGATGGGTACGATCTCGTTTGTAACATTCTAAAGGCTACTTCTTGCGCGCGTTCGAGTTTTGAATGGGGTAAAGGGTATCGGCTTCTGTTGTGTCGGTAGTGGGAGGTAATTTCATGGAAGGTGAGTAGTGGGTCATTAAACTGCACGTCTGGGCCCAGCTCTTCGGTGGCTGATTGATCGTCACGGCGGGTCAGTTCTCGTGCTCGATCATGAGCCATTTCGTTGAGGTTGGGTTGTTGTGGGTGAACGTCTTTGCCCATGTGGGCAGGGAACCAAGAGAGGTAGTGCGAGCCCGTATATTTCCGTGTTTGTAAAATGCGGGCTGCTTCTGGAACGATGTTGCCGGTTTCGTAAGCCCGAATGGCGGCGCGAGAGTCTGTGAAGACATTAGTGAGTGAGGGGTCGGTCATCGCTAAAGCTATAGCAACTTGTTCGGCTATGGCGCTTGTTGATAGCCTAACCGAGGCGGCTGAGCGTAGGGCTCCGTCGCCATCTACTACCGCGAGTGCGAAAGAGGAGGAGTTACCGTATTGCGCTGCGTCGACGAATGCGGTAGAGTTGCGATTCGCGGCGGTACGGTTTAGGATCGCGCGAGCGCGGGCCAGCCGTCTGCCTTCGTTGTGTTGTGGGTGGACATTTCGCGGAAATGGGGTTACCATGTAAGTAGCTCGGACAACTCTGGGGAGGGTTACTGCGCGTTCAAGGCAGGGGTGTGGGGACATGCCGGCCTCGCTTAGAAGTCGGCGGCCTGCCTTGGAGGAGGAGAGGCGGATCACTTGGGCCGTGGTCTGGGCCTCGATCACTTCATCGATGCCGTTGTGCATGCCTAGTTGGTCGAGACGGGAAGTGCTCGTGTTTTGAGGCAAACCAAGGACTTGTTTAATGCTTTTGCGCATGAGTGTGTTTAGTTTCGTCTTTTCTACCTTCGTCCAGTTGTGGGCAGAGGCGACGTAATTGATGTGACTCATTAGGAACGCGTGGTATATGCGCAGAAGGTTGGCCTCTCCAAGGCCTCGTCTACGACCCGAGACTCGCTGAATGAGTCGGAGCATGTTCTCGGTTTTAGCTGTGATATGTTTAATTGTTCTTGCATGACAGCCAGTGGCCTCGACGAGGAGGCCGAGAATGCGTATGGAGTCCACGCGGGGTATTCGCTGCCCATCTTTGGCGTGTAGCGCTATGGGTAGATCACCTAAGGGTGTTAAGTTACGAACGCCTTGGCGAGATTGCCGGTACAGTAGCAACTCTGATTTTGTGGGCGACAAACGAAGTCCAGTGTTTTTTAAGTAGGCTTCTGTGGTATTGAGAGCAGTTTGAAGGGCTTGCTCCAACTCCGCCAATGAGCCTCCCGGGCACCAGATGGTGATGTCATCTGCGTATATAGCATGGTTTATGTTTGGGATCTCGCGGAGTTTGTCAGATAGTCCCTTCATTACTATGTTAAAAAGGAGTGGAGAAATGACTGCCCCTTGTGGTGTCCCGTTGGAACCTAATGTGTAAGTGTCGGATGTAAGTTGCGATAAATGCAGCTGAGCTTTTCGATTTTGCAGAAAAGAACGAATGTACGCCTGGAATCTTTTACCGAGACCAAGGCTGGCAATGGATTCCAGTATAAAGCGGTGTGAGACGCTGTCGAATGCTTTAGTGAGGTCTAGGGCGAGAATGCCACGAACATCTCTCGTTTTTGAGTCGAAGATCTGTTTCTTTAGTAATAGCATGACGTCTTGTGTTGAAAGGTGCGGACGGAACCCGACCATGTTGAACGGAAAGAGTTCGTGATCCTCTATGTAGCGCGATACACGATTTAGGATGACATGTTCAGCTGCTTTTCCTATGCATGAGGTTAGGGAAATCGGGCGTAGATTGTCGAAGTTGAGTGGTTTACCTGGCTTTGAGAGAAGGATTACCGTGGCCGTGCGCCATTGTTCAGGTACCTGGCCAGTTTCCCACATGTAATTAATGTCTTTTGTGAGTAGTGTGATGGCTTGGTCGTCTAAATTTCGCAACAGGCGGTTGGTTACCTTGTCAGGACCGGGGGCTGATCTGCTGTTGAGGTTGTGTAATGCCTCCCGAATTTCTGACTCCGTGAAGGGTTCGTCGAGTTCGGGTATCGTTTCGCATTCTATTTCTGGGTAGTCGGTGGGTTGTGCTGTGTTTAAGGGGAGGTGACGTTTGGAGATTTCTTCAAGAAAGGATGAGTTTGTTCCTCCCATCTTTTTGTGCGAGTGTAGGAGCCGGTCTATGGCATGACTCTGGTTGTTTTTTGTTTCGCAGTCGTCCAGCATGTATTTTAGGAGGTTCCATTTACCCCCAGTTCAAAGAGTTTTTTCACACTGGTCGCTTAGCCTATAGATGGCGCTGACTGTCACTCCTCCTTCTAAATTCACGTGTAAACCCAAAAAAGTGAATGGAGGGAAGGCCGCGGTAATAGCTCAGTGGTTAGAGCATCGAACGCGTTATTCAAAGGTCGTAGGTTCGATTCCTTCTCACGGCTGGTTATTGTTTTTTCATCCACTTTTATTTTTTCCTATTTACATTTCATTGGTTCTAATAATTTTCCCTGTACATTCTTTGGCATTACTGTCTGTTACATTTCGTTATTATTGTGTTAAAACACGGAAAAACGAGCCCTTAGGTATACACTTCTTTCCTTTATTTCATTAAACGAGGGTCTCGTACTGGCAGACTTGGTGTCATTAGGTTGTATATGAGGGACTATTATTCAGCTGCCCGCTCATAATAAGTCCACGTGCTACGTGACGCCAAACATGCGCATAAAAGAGTGTTTTCACACTCGTTGCTTGGCTTATAGATGGCGCTGACTGTCACTCGTACTTCTAAATTCACGTATAAACCCAAAAAATTGGATGTAGGGAAGGCCGCCGTGGTAGCTCAGTGGTAAGAGCATCGAACGCGTTATTCGACGGTCGTAGGTTCGATTCCTGCACACGACTGGTTATTTTTTCATCCACTTTTCTTTTTTCTTAATTACATTTCATTGGTTCTAATAACTTTCCCTGAGCAATCCTTGGCATTACTGTCTGTTACATCTCATAATTATTGTGTTAAAACACGGAAAAACGAGCCCTTAGGTATACACTTCCTTCCCTTATTTCATTAAACGAGGGTTTCGTACTGGCAGACTTGGTGTCATTAGGTTGTATATGAGGAACTAATAATCAGCTGCCCGCTCATAATAAGTTCACGTGCTACGTGACGCCCAACATGCGCATAAAAGAGTGTTTTCACACTCGTTGCTTGGCTTATAGATGGCGCTGACTGTCACTCCTACTTCTAAATTCACGTGTAAACCCAAGAAAGTGGATGGAGGGAAGGTCGCTGTAGTAGCTCAGTGGTTAGAGGTTCGAACGCGTTATTCGAAGGTCGTAGGTTCGATTCCTGCTCACGGCTGGTTAGTTTTTCATCCACTTTTCTTTCTTCTTATTTACATTTCATTGGTTATACTAGCTTCCCCTGTACATTCCTTGGCATTCCTGTCTGTGACATCTCATTATTATTGTGTTAAAACCCGGAAAAACGAGCCCTTAGGTATACACTTCTTTCCCTTATTTCGTTAAACGAGGGTCTCGTACTGGCAGACTTGGTGTCATTAGGTTGTATACGACGAACTATCAATCAGCTGCCCGATCGTAATAAGTTCACGTGCTACGTGACGCCAAATGTGCGCATAAAAGGGTGTTTTCACACTCGTCGCTTGGCTTATAGATGGCGCTGACTGTCACGTCCCACTTCTAAATTCACGTATAAACCCAAAAAAGTGGATGTAGGGAAGGCCGCTGTGGTAGCTCAGTGGTAAGAGCTCGAACGCGTTATTCGACGGTCGTAGGTTCGATTCCTGCACACGACTGGTTATTTTTTCATCCACTTTTCTGTCTTCTTAATTACATTTCATTGATTCTAATAACTTTCCCTGAGCAATCCTTGGCATTACTGTCTGTTACATCTCATTATTATTGTGTTAAAACACGGAAAAACGAGCCCTTATGTATACACTTCTTTCCCTTATTTCATTAAACGAGGGTTTCGTACTGGCAGACTTGGTGTCATTAGGTTGTATATGAGGAACTATTAATCAGCTGCCCGCTCATAATAAGTTCACGTGCTACGTGACGCCAAACATGCGCATGAAAGAGTGTTTTCACACTCGTCGCTTGGCTTATAAATGGCGCTGACTGTCACTCCTACTTCTAAATTCACGTATAAACCCAAAAAAGTGGATGGAGGGAAGGTCGCTGTAGTAGCTCAGTGGCTAGAGCATCGAACGCGTTATTGGAAGGCCGTAGGTTCGATTCCTGCTCACGGCTGGTTAGTTTTTCATCCACTTTTCTTTCTTCTTATTTACATTTCATTGGTTATACTAACTTCCCCTGTACATTCCTTGGCATTCCTGTCTGTGACATCTCATTAATATTGTGTTAAAACCCGGAAAAACGAGCCCTTAGGTATACACTTCTTTCCCTTATTTCGTTAAACGAGGGTCTCGTACTGGCCGACATGGTGTTATTAGGTTGTATACGAGGGACTATCAATCAGCTGCCCGCTCATAATAAGTTCACGTGCTACGTGACGCCAAATGTGCGCATAAAAGGGTGTTTTCACACTCGTCGCTTGGCTTATAGATGGCGCTGACTGTCACGTCCCACTTCTAAATTCACGTATAAACCCAAAAAAGTGGATGGCGGGAAGGCCGCTGTGGTAGCTCAGTGGTTAGAGCAGCAGACGCGTTATTCGAAGGTCGTAGGTTCGATTCCTGCTCACGGCTGGTAATCTTTTATCCACTTTCTTTCTTCTTATTTACATTTCATTGGTTCTAATGACTTCCCCTGTACATTCCTTGGCATTACTGTCTGTTACATCTCATTATAATTGTGTTAAAACACGGAAAAACGAGCCCTTAGGTGTACACTTCTTCCCCTTATTTCGTTAAACGAGGGTCTCGTACTGGCAGACATGGTGTTATTAGGTTGTATACGAGAGACTATCAATCAGCTGCCCGCTCATAATAAGTTCACGTGCTACGTGACGCCAAACGTGCGCATAAAAGAGTGTTTTCACACTCGTCGCTTTGCTTATAGATGGCGCTGACTGTCACTCTTACATCTAAATTAACGTATAAACCCAAAAAAGTGGATGTAGGGAAGGCCGCTGTGGTAGCTCAGTGGTAAGAGCATCGAACGCGTTATTCGACGGTCGTAGGTTCGATTCCTGCACACGACTGGTTATTTTTTCATCCACTTTTCTTTCTTCTTAATTACATTTCATTGGTTCTAATAACTTTCCCTGAGCAATCCTTGGCATTACTGTCTGTTACATCTCATTATTATTGTGTTAAAACACGGAAAAACGAGCCCTTATGTATACACTTCTTTCCCTTATTTCATTAAACGAGGGTTTCGTACTGGCAGACTTGGTGTCATTAGGTTGTATATGAGGAACTATTAATCAGCTGCCCGCTCATAATAAGTTCACGTGCTACGTGACGCCAAACATGCGCATGAAAGAGTGTTTTCACACTCGTCGCTTGGCTTATAGATGGCGCTGACTGTCACGTCCCACTTCTAAATTCACGTATAAACCCAAAAAAGTGGATGGAGGGAAGGCCGCTGTGGTAGCTCAGTGGTTAGAGCAGCAGACGCGTTAATCGAAGGTCGTAGGTTCGATTCCTGCTCACGGCTGGTAATCTTTTATCCACTTTCTTTCTTCTTATTTACATTTCATTGGTTCTAATGACTTCCCCTGTACATTCCTTGGCATTACTGTCTGTTACATCTCATTATAATTGTGTTAAAACACGGAAAAACGAGCCCTTAGGTGTACACTTCTTCCCCTTATTTCGTTAAACGAGGGTCTCGTACTGGCAGACATGGCGTTATTAGGTTGTATACGAGAGACTATCAATCAGCTGCCCGCTCATAATAAGTTCACGTGCTACGTGACGCCAAACGTGCGCATAAAAGAGTGTTTTCACACTCGTCGCTTTGCTTATAGATGGCGCTGACTGTCACTCTTACATCTAAATTCACGTATAAACCCAAAAAAGTGGATGTAGGGAAGGCCGCTGTGGTAGCTCAGTGGTAAGAGCATCGAACGCGTTATTCGACGGTCGTAGGTTCGATTCCTGCACACGACTGGTTATTTTTTCATCCACTTTTCTTTCTTCTTAATTACATTTCATTGGTTCTAATAACTTTCCCTGAGCAATCCTTGGCATTACTGTCTGTTACATCTCATTATTATTGTGTTAAAACACGGAAAAACGAGCCCTTATGTATACACTTCTTTCCCTTATTTCATTAAACGAGGGTTTCGTACTGGCAGACTTGGTGTCATTAGGTTGTATATGAGGAACTATTAATCAGCTGCCCGCTCATAATAAGTTCACGTGCTACGTGACGCCAAACATGCGCATGAAAGAGTGTTTTCACACTCGTCGCTTGGCTTATAAATGGCGCTGACTGTCACTCCTACTTCTAAATTCACGTATAAACTCAAAAAAGTGGATGGAGGGAAGGTCGCTGTAGTAGCTCAGTGGCTAGAGCATCGAACGCGTTATTGGAAGGCCGTAGGTTCGATTCCTGCTCACGGCTGGTTAGTTTTTCATCCACTTTTCTTTCTTCTTATTTACATTTCATTGGTTATACTAACTTCCCCTGTACATTCCTTGGCATTCCTGTCTGTGACATCTCATTATTATTGTGTTAAAACCCGGAAAAACGAGCCCTTAGGTATACACTTCTTTCCCTTATTTCGTTAAACGAGGGTCTCGTACTGGCAGACTTGGTGTCATTAGGTTGTATACGAAGGACTATAAATCAGCTTCCCGATCGTAATAAGTTCACGTGCTACGTGACGCCAAACGTGCGCTTAAAAGAGTTTTTTCACACTGGTCGCTTGGCCTATAGATGGCGCTGACTGTCACTCCTCCTTCTAAATTCACGTATAAACCCAAAAAAGGGGATGGAGGGAAGGCCGCTGTGGTAGCTCAGTGGTTAGAGCCGCAGACGCGTTATTAGAAGGTCGTAGGTTCGATTTCTGCTCACGGCTGGTTATTTTTTCATCCACATTTCTTTCTTTCTATTTACATTTCATTGGTTCTACTAATTTCCCCTGTACATTCCTTGGCATTACTGTCTGTTACATCTCATTATTATTGTGTTAAAACACGGAAAAACTAGCCTTAGGTATACACTTCTTTCCCTTATTTCAATAAACGAGGGTCTCATACTGGCAGACTTGGTGTCATTAGGTTGTATACGAGGGACTACTAATCAGCTGCCCGCTCATAATAAGTTCACGTGCTACGTGACGCCAAACATGCGCATGAAAGAGTGTTTTCACACTCGTCGCTTGGCTTATAAATGGCGCTGACTGTCACTCCTACTTCTAAATTCACGTATAAACTCAAAAAAGTGGATGGAGGGAAGGTCGCTGTAGTAGCTCAGTGGCTAGAGCATCGAACGCGTTATTGGAAGGCCGTAGGTTCGATTCCTGCTCACGGCTCGTTAGTTTTTCATCCACTTTTCTTTCTTCTAATTTACATTTCATTGGTTATACTAACTTCCCCTGTACATTCCTTGGCATTCCTGTCTGTGACATCTCATTATTATTGTGTTAAAACCCGGAAAAACGAGCCCTTAGGTATACACTTCTTTCCCTTATTTCGTTAAACGAGGGTCTCGTACTGGCCGACATGGTGTTATTAGGTTGTATACGAGGGACTATCAATCAGCTGCCCGCTCATAATAAGTTCACGTGCTACGTGACGCCAAATGTGCGCATAAAAGGGTGTTTTCACACTCGTCGCTTGGCCTATAGATGGCGCTGACTGTCACTCCTCCTTCTAAATTCACGTGTAAACCCAAAAAAGTGAATGGAGGGAAGGCCGCGGTAATAGCTCAGTGGTTAGAGCATCGAACGCGTTATTCGAAGGTCGTAGGTTCGATTCCTGCTCACGGCTGGTTATTGTTTTTTCATCCACTTTTCTTTCTTCCTATTTACAATTCACTGGTTCTAATAACTTCCCCTGTATATTCCTTGGCATAACTGTCTGTGACATCTCATTTTTATTGTGTTAAAACACGGGAAAACGAGCCCTTAGGTATACACTTCTTTCCCTTATTTCATTAAACGAGTGTCTCGTACTGGCAGTACTTGGTGTCATTAGGTTGTATATGAGGGACTATTATTCAGCTGCCCGCTCATAATAAGTCCACGTGCTACGTGACGCCAAACATGCGCATAAAAGAGTGTTTTCACACTCGTTGCTTGGCTTATAGATGGCGCTGACTGTCACTCGTACTTCTAAATTCACGTATAAACCCAAAAAATTGGATGTAGGGAAGGCCGCCGTGGTAGCTCAGTGGTAAGAGCATCGAACGCGTTATTCGACGGTCGTAGGTTCGATTCCTGCACACGACTGGTTATTTTTTCATCCACTTTTCTTTTTTCTTAATTACATTTCATTGGTTCTAATAACTTTCCCTGAGCAATCCTTGGCATTACTGTCTGTTACATCTCATAATTATTGTGTTAAAACACGGAAAAACGAGCCCTTAGGTATACACTTCCTTCCCTTATTTCATTAAACGAGGGTTTCGTACTGGCAGACTTGGTGTCATTAGGTTGTATATGAGGAACTAATAATCAGCTGCCCGCTCGTAATAAGTTCACGTGCTACGTGACGCCCAACATGCGCATAAAAGAGTGTTTTCACACTCGTTGCTTGGCTTATAGATGGCGCTGACTGTCACTCCTACTTCTAAATTCACGTGTAAACCCAAGAAAGTGGATGGAGGGAAGGTCGCTGTAGTAGCTCAGTGGTTAGAGGTTCGAACGCGTTATTCGAAGGTCGTAGGTTCGATTCCTGCTCACGGCTGGTTAGTTTTTCATCCACTTTTCTTTCTTCTTATTTACATTTCATTGGTTATACTAGCTTCCCCTGTACATTCCTTGGCATTCCTGTCTGTGACATCTCATTATTATTGTGTTAAAACCCGGAAAAACGAGCCCTTAGGTATACACTTCTTTCCCTTATTTCGTTAAACGAGGGTCTCGTACTGGCAGACTTGGTGTCATTAGGTTGTATACGAGGAACTATCAATCAGCTGCCCGATCGTAATAAGTTCACGTGCTACGTGACGCCAAACGTGCGCTTAAAAGAGTTTTTTCACACTGGTCGCTTGGCCTATAGATGGCGCTGACTGTCACTCCTCCTTCTAAATTCACGTGTAAACCCAAAAACGTGAATGGAGGGAAGGCCGCGGTAATAGCTCAGTGGTTAGAGCATCGAACGCGTTATTCAAAGGTCGTAGGTTCGATTCCTGCTCACGGCTGGTTATTGTTTTTTCATCCACTTTTATTTCTTCCTATTTACATTTCATTGGTTCTAATAATTTTCCCTGTACATTCTTTGGCATTACTGTCTGTTACATCTCATTATTATTGTGTTAAAACACGGAAAAACGAGCCCTTAGGTATACACTTATTTCCCTTATTTCAATGAACGAGGGTCTCGTACTGGCAGACTTCGTGTCATTAGGTTGTATACGAGGGAATACTAATCAGCTGCCCGCTCATAATAAGTTCACGTGCTACGTGACGCCAAACATGCGCATAATACAGTGTTTTCACACTCGTCGCTTCGCTTATAGATGGCGCTGACTGTCACTCCTACTTCTAAATTCACGTGTAAACCCAAGAAAGTGGATGGAGGGAAGGTCGCTGTAGTAGCTCAGTGGTTAGAGCTTCGAACGCGTTATTCGAAGGTCGTAGGTTCGATTCCTGCTCACGGCTGGTTATTTTTTCATCCACTTTTCTTTCTTCCTATTTACATTTCATTGGTTCTAATAACTTCCCCTGTATATTCCTTGGCACAACTGTCTGTGACATCTCATTTTTATTGTGTTAAAACACGGAAAAACGAGCCCTTAGGTATACACTTCTTTCCCTTATTTCATTAAACGAGGGTCTCGTACTGGCAGACTTGGTGTCATTAGGTTGTATATGAGGAACTATGAATCAGCTGCCCGCTCATAATAAGTTCACGTGCTACGTGACGCCAAACATGCGCATAAAAGAGTGTTTTCACACTAGTTGCTTGGCTTATAGATGGCGCTGACTGTCACTCCTACTTCTAAATTCACGTATAAACCCAAAAAAGGGGATGGAGGGAAGGCCGCTGTGGTAGCTCAGTGGTTAGAGCAGCAGACGCGTTATTAGAAGGTCGTAGGTTCGATTTCTGCTCAAGGCTGGTTATTTTTTCATCCACATTTCTTTCTTTCTATTTACATTTCATTGGTTCTACTAATTTCCCCTGTACATTCCTTGGCATTACTGTCTGTTACATCTCATTATTATTGTGTTAAAACACGGAAAAACTAGCCTTAGGTATACACTTCTTTCCCTTATTTCAATAAACGAGGGTCTCATACTGGCAGACTTGGTGTCATTAGGTTGTATACGAGGAACTATCAATCAGCTGCCCGCTCATAATAAGTTCACGTGCTACGTGACGCCAAACATGCGCATGAAAGAGTGTTTTCACACTCGTCGCTTGGCTTATAAATGGCGCTGACTGTCACTCCTACTTCTAAATTCACGTATAAACTCAAAAAAGTGGATGGAGGGAAGGTCGCTGTAGTAGCTCAGTGGCTAGAGCATCGAACGCGTTATTGGAAGTCCGTAGGTTCGATTCCTGCTCACGGCTCGTTAGTTTTTCATCCACTTTTCTTTCTTCTAATTTACATTTCATTGGTTATACTAACTTCCCCTGTACATTCCTTGGCATTCCTGTCTGTGACATCTCATTATTATTGTGTTAAAACCCGGAAAAACGAGCCCTTAGGTATACACTTCTTTCCCTTATTTCGTTAAACGAGGGTCTCGTACTGGCCGACATGGTGTTATTAGGTTGTATACGAGGGACTATCAATCAGCTGCCCGCTCATAATAAGTTCACGTGCTACGTGACGCCAAATGTGCGCATAAAAGGGTGTTTTCACACTCGTCGCTTGGCTTATAGATGGCGCTGACTGTCACGTCCCACTTCTAAATTCACGTATAAACCCAAAAAAGTGGATGTAGGGAAGGCCGCTGTGGTAGCTCAGTGGTAAGAGCATCGAACGCGTTATTCGACGGTCGTAGGTTCGATTCCTGCACACGACTGGTTATTTTTTCATCCACTTTTCTGTCTTCTTAATTACATTTCATTGATTCTAATAACTTTCCCTGAGCAATCCTTGGCATTACTGTCTGTTACATCTCATTATTATTGTGTTAAAACACGGAAAAACGAGCCCTTATGTATACACTTCTTTCCCTTATTTCATTAAACGAGGGTTTCGTACTGGCAGACTTGGTGTCATTAGGTTGTATATGAGGAACTATTAATCAGCTGCCCGCTCATAATAAGTTCACGTGCTACGTGACGCCAAACATGCGCATGAAAGAGTGTTTTCACACTCGTCGCTTGGCCTATAAATGGCGCTGACTGTCACTCCTACTTCTAAATTCACGTATAAACCCAAAAAAGTGGATGGAGGGAAGGTCGCTGTAGTAGCTCAGTGGCTAGAGCATCGAACGCGTTATTGGAAGGCCGTAGGTTCGATTCCTGCTCACGGCTGGTTAGTTTTTCATCCACTTTTCTTTCTTCTTATTTACATTTCATTGGTTATACTAACTTCCCCTGTACATTCCTTGGCATTCCTGTCTGTGACATCTCATTAATATTGTGTTAAAACCCGGAAAAACGAGCCCTTAGGTATACACTTCTTTCCCTTATTTCGTTAAACGAGGGTCTCGTACTGGCCGACATGGTGTTATTAGGTTGTATACGAGGGACTATCAATCAGCTGCCCGCTCATAATAAGTTCACGTGCTACGTGACGCCAAATGTGCGCATAAAAGGGTGTTTTCACACTCGTCGCTTGGCTTATAGATGGCGCTGACTGTCACGTCCCACTTCTAAATTCACGTATAAACCCAAAAAAGTGGATGGCGGGAAGGCCGCTGTGGTAGCTCAGTGGTTAGAGCAGCAGACGCGTTATTCGAAGGTCGTAGGTTCGATTCCTGCTCACGGCTGGTAATCTTTTATCCACTTTCTTTCTTCTTATTTACATTTCATTGGTTCTAATGACTTCCCCTGTACATTCCTTGGCATTACTGTCTGTTACATCTCATTATAATTGTGTTAAAACACGGAAAAACGAGCCCTTAGGTGTACGCTTCTTCCCCTTATTTCGTTAAACGAGGGTCTCGTACTGGCAGACATGGTGTTATTAGGTTGTATACGAGAGACTATGAATCAGCTGCCCGCTCATAATAAGTTCACGTGCTACGTGACGCCAAACGTGCGCATAAAAGAGTGTTTTCACACTCGTCGCTTTGCTTATAGATGGCGCTGACTGTCACTCTTACATCTAAATTAACGTATAAACCCAAAAAAGTGGATGTAGGGAAGGCCGCTGTGGTAGCTCAGTGGTAAGAGCATCGAACGCGTTATTCGACGGTCGTAGGTTCGATTCCTGCACACGACTGGTTATTTTTTCATCCACTTTTCTTTCTTCTTAATTACATTTCATTGGTTCTAATAACTTTCCCTGAGCAATCCTTGGCATTACTGTCTGTTACATCTCATTATTATTGTGTTAAAACACGGAAAAACGAGCCCTTATGTATACACTTCTTTCCCTTATTTCATTAAACGAGGGTTTCGTACTGGCAGACTTGGTGTCATTAGGTTGTATATGAGGAACTATTAATCAGCTGCCCGCTCATAATAAGTTCACGTGCTACGTGACGCCAAACATGCGCATGAAAGAGTGTTTTCACACTCGTCGCTTGGCTTATAGATGGCGCTGACTGTCACGTCCCACTTCTAAATTCACGTATAAACCCAAAAAAGTGGATGGAGGGAAGGCCGCTGTGGTAGCTCAGTGGTTAGAGCAGCAGACGCGTTAATCGAAGGTCGTAGGTTCGATTCCTGCTCACGGCTGGTAATCTTTTATCCACTTTCTTTCTTCTTATTTACATTTCATTGGTTCTAATGACTTCCTCTGTACATTCCTTGGCATTACTGTCTGTTACATCTCATTATAATTGTGTTAAAACACGGAAAAACGAGCCCTTATGTATACACTTCTTTCCCTTATTTCATTAAACGAGGGTTTCGTACTGGCAGACTTGGTGTCATTAGGTTGTATATGAGGAACTAGTAATCAGCTGCCCGCTCATAATAAGTTCACGTGCTACGTGACGCCAAACATGCGCATGAAAGAGTGTTTTCACACTCGTCGCTTGGCTTATAAATGGCGCTGACTGTCACTCCTACTTCTAAATTCACGTATAAACTCAAAAAAGTGGATGGAGGGAAGGTCGCTGTAGTAGCTCAGTGGCTAGAGCATCGAACGCGTTATTGGAAGGCCGTAGGTTCGATTCCTGCTCACGGCTGGTTAGTTTTTCATCCACTTTTCTTTCTTCTTATTTACATTTCATTGGTTATACTAACTTCCCCTGTACATTCCTTGGCATTCCTGTCTGTGACATCTCATTATTATTGTGTTAAAACCCGGAAAAACGAGCCCTTAGGTATACACTTCTTTCCCTTATTTCGTTAAACGAGGGTCTCGTACTGGCAGACTTGGTGTCATTAGGTTGTATACGAAGGACTATCAATCAGCTTCCCGATCGTAATAAGTTCACGTGCTACGTGACGCCAAACGTGCGCTTAAAAGAGTTTTTTCACACTGGTCGCTTGGCCTATAGATGGCGCTGACTGTCACTCCTCCTTCTAAATTCACGTATAAACCCAAAAAAGGGGATGGAGGGAAGGCCGCTGTGGTAGCTCAGTGGTTAGAGCCGCAGACGCGTTATTAGAAGGTCGTAGGTTCGATTTCTGCTCACGGCTGGTTATTTTTTCATCCACATTTCTTTCTTTCTATTTACATTTCATTGGTTCTACTAATTTCCCCTGTACATTCCTTGGCATTACTGTCTGTTACATCTCATTATTATTGTGTTAAAACACGGAAAAACTAGCCTTAGGTATACACTTCTTTCCCTTATTTCAATAAACGAGGGTCTCATACTGGCAGACTTGGTGTCATTAGGTTGTATACGAGGGACTACTAATCAGCTGCCCGCTCATAATAAGTTCACGTGCTACGTGACGCCAAACATGCGCATGAAAGAGTGTTTTCACACTCGTCGCTTGGCTTATAAATGGCGCTGACTGTCACTCCTACTTCTAAATTCACGTATAAACTCAAAAAAGTGGATGGAGGGAAGGCCGCTGTGGTAGCTCAGTGGTTAGAGCAGCAGACGCGTTAATCGAAGGTCGTAGGTTCGATTCCTGCTCACGGCTGGTAATCTTTTATCCACTTTCTTTCTTCTTATTTACATTTCATTGGTTCTAATGACTTCCTCTGTACATTCCTTGGCATTACTGTCTGTTACATCTCATTATAATTGTGTTAAAACACGGAAAAACGAGCCCTTAGGTGTACACTTCTTCCCCTTATTTCGTTAAACGAGGGTCTCGTACTGGCAGACATGGCGTTATTAGGTTGTATACGAGAGACTATCAATCAGCTGCCCGCTCATAATAAGTTCACGTGCTACGTGACGCCAAACGTGCGCATAAAAGAGTGTTTTCACACTCGTCGCTTTGCTTATAGATGGCGCTGACTGTCACTCTTACATCTAAATTCACGTATAAACCCAAAAAAGTGGATGTAGGGAAGGCCGCTGTGGTAGCTCAGTGGTAAGAGCATCGAACGCGTTATTCGACGGTCGTAGGTTCGATTCCTGCACACGACTGGTTATTTTTTCATCCACTTTTCTTTCTTCTTAATTACATTTCATTGGTTCTAATAACTTTTCCTGAGCAATCCTTGGCATTACTGTCTGTTACATCTCATTATTATTGTGTTAAAACACGGAAAAACGAGCCCTTATGTATACACTTCTTTCCCTTATTTCATTAAACGAGGGTTTCGTACTGGCAGACTTGGTGTCATTAGGTTGTATATGAGGAACTATTAATCAGCTGCCCGCTCATAATAAGTTCACGTGCTACGTGACGCCAAACGTGCGCTTAAAAGAGTTTTTTCACACTGGTCGCTTGGCCTATAGATGGCGCTGACTGTCACTCCTCCTTCTAAATTCACGTATAAACCCAAAAAAGGGGATGGAGGGAAGGCCGCTGTGGTAGCTCAGTGGTTAGAGCCGCAGACGCGTTATTAGAAGGTCGTAGGTTCGATTTCTGCTCACGGCTGGTTATTTTTTCATCCACATTTCTTTCTTTCTATTTACATTTCATTGGTTCTACTAATTTCCCCTGTACATTCCTTGGCATTACTGTCTGTTACATCTCATTATTATTGTGTTAAAACACGGAAAAACTAGCCTTAGGTATACACTTCTTTCCCTTATTTCAATAAACGAGGGTCTCATACTGGCAGACTTGGTGTCATTAGGTTGTATACGAGGGACTACTAATCAGCTGCCCGCTCATAATAAGTTCACGTGCTACGTGACGCCAAACATGCGCATGAAAGAGTGTTTTCACACTCGTCGCTTGGCTTATAAATGGCGCTGACTGTCACTCCTACTTCTAAATTCACGTATAAACTCAAAAAAGTGGATGGAGGGAAGGTCGCTGTAGTAGCTCAGTGGCTAGAGCATCGAACGCGTTATTGGAAGGCCGTAGGTTCGATTCCTGCTCACGGCTCGTTAGTTTTTCATCCACTTTTCTTTCTTCTAATTTACATTTCATTGGTTATACTAACTTCCCCTGTACATTCCTTGGCATTCCTGTCTGTGACATCTCATTATTATTGTGTTAAAACCCGGAAAAACGAGCCCTTAGGTATACACTTCTTTCCCTTATTTCGTTAAACGAGGGTCTCGTACTGGCCGACATGGTGTTATTAGGTTGTATACGAGGGACTATCAATCAGCTGCCCGCTCATAATAAGTTCACGTGCTACGTGACGCCAAATGTGCGCATAAAAGGGTGTTTTCACACTCGTCGCTTGGCTTATAGATGGCGCTCACTGTCACGTCCCACTTCTAAATTCACGTATAAACCCAAAAAAGTGGATGGAGGGAAGGCCGCTGTGGTAGCGCAGTGGTTAGAGCAGCAGACGCGTTATTCGAAGGTCGTAGGTTCGATTCCTGCTCACGGCTGGTTATTTTTTCATCCACTTTTCTTTCTTCTTATTTACATTTCATTGCTTCTAATAACTTTCCCTGTACATTCCTTGGCATAACTGTCTGTGACATCTCATTTTTATTGTGTTAAAACACGGAAAAACGAGCCCTTAGGTATACACTTCTTTCCCTTATTTCATCAAACGAGGGTCTCGTACTGGCAGACATGGTGTTATTAGGTTGTATACGAGGGACTATCAATCAGCTGCCCGCTCATAATAAGTTCACGTGCTACGTGACGCCAAATGTGCGCATAAAAGGGTGTTTTCACACTCGTTGCTTGGCTTATAGATGGCGCTGACTGTCACTCGTACTTCTAAATTAACGTATAAACCCAAACAATTGGATGGAGGGAAAGCCGCTGTGGTAGCTCAGTGGTAAGAGCATCGAACGCGTTATTCGACGGTCGTAGGTTCGATTCCTGCACACGACTGGTTAATTTTTCATCCACTTTTCTTTCTTCCTAATTACATTTCATTGGTTCTAATAACTTTCCCTGAGCAATCCTTGGCATTACTGTCTGTTACATCTCATTATTATTGAGTTAAAACACGGAAAAAAGAGCCCTTAGGTATACACTTCTTTTCCTTATTTCATTAAACGAGGGTCTCGTACTGGCAGACTTGGTGTCATTAGGTTGTATATGAGGGACTATTAATCAGCTGCCCGCTCATAATAAGTTCACGTGCTACGTGACGCCAAACATGCGCATAAAAGAGTGTTTTCACACTCGTTGCTTGGCCCATAGATGGCGCTGACTGTCACTCGTACTTCTAAATTCCCGTATAAACCCAAAAAATTGGATGGAGGGAAGGCCACTGTGGTAGCTCAGTGGTAAGAGCATCGAACGCGTTATTCGAAGGTCGTAGGTTCGATCCCTGCACACGACTGGTTATTTTTTCATCCACTTTTCTTTCTTCCTAATTACATTTCATTGGTTCTAATAACTTTCCCTGAGCAATCCTTGGCATTACTGTCTGTTACATCTCATTAATATTGTGTTAAAACACGAAAAAACGAGCCCTTAGGTATACACTTCTTATCTTATTTCATTAAACGAGGCTCTCGTACTGGCAGACTTGGTGTCATTAGGTTGTATACGAGGGACTATCAATCAGCTGCCCGATCGTAATAAGTTCACGTGCTACGTGACGCCAAACGTGCGCTTAAAAGAGTTTTTTCACACTGGTCGCTTGGCCTATAGATGGCGCTGACTGTCACTCCTCCTTCTAAATTCACGTGTAAACCCAAAAAAGTGAACGGAGGGAAGGCCGCGGTAATAGCTCAGTGGTTAGAGCATCGAACGCGTTATTCAAAGGTCGTAGGTTCGATTCCTTCTCACGGCTGGTTATTGTTTTTTCATCCACTTTTATTTTTTCCTATTTACATTTCATTGGTTCTAATAATTTTCCCTGTACATTCTTTGGCATTACTGTCTGTTACATTTCGTTATTATTGTGTTAAAACACGGAAAAACGAGCCCTTAGGTATACACTTCTTTCCTTTATTTCATTAAACGTGGGTCTCGTACTGGCAGACTTGGTGTCATTAGGTTGTATATGAGGGACTATGAATCAGCTGCCCGCTCATAATAAGTTCACGTGCTACGTGACGCCAAACATGCGCATAAAAGAGTGTTTTCACACTAGTTGCTTGGCTTATAGATGGCGCTGACTGTCACTCCAACTTCTAAATTCACGTATAAACCAAAAAAGGGGATGGAGGGAAGGCCGCTGTGGTAGCTCAGTGGTTAGAGCAGCAGACGCGTTATTAGAAGGTCGTAGGTTCGATTTCTGCTCACGGCTGGTTATTTTTTCATCCACATTTCTTTCTTTCTATTTACATTTCATTGGTTCTACTAATTTCCCCTGTACATTCCTTGGCATTACTGTATGTTACATCTCATTATTATTGTGTTAAAACACGGAAAAACTAGCCTTAGGTATACACTTCTTTCCCTTATTTCAATAAACGAGGGTCTCATACTGGCAGACTTGGTGTCATTAGGTTGTATACGAGGGACTACTAATCAGCTGCCCGCTCATAATAGGTTCACGTGCTACGTGACGCCAAACATGCGCATGAAAGAGTGTTTTCACACTCGTCGCTTGGCTTATAAATGGCGCTGACTGTCACTCCTACTTCTAAATTCACGTATAAACTCAAAAAAGTGGATGGAGGGAAGGTCGCTGTAGTAGCTCAGTGGCTAGAGCATCGAACGCGTTATTGGAAGGCCGTAGGTTCGATTCCTGCTCACGGCTGGTTAGTTTTTCATCCACTTTTCTTTCTTCTTATTTACATTTCATTGGTTATACTAACTTCCTCTGTACATTCCTTGGCATTCCTGTCTGTGACATCTCATTATTATTGTGTTAAAACCCGGAAAAACGAGCCCTTAGGTATACACTTCTTTCCCTTATTTCGTTAAACGAGGGTCTCGTACTGGCCGACATGGTGTTATTAGGTTGTATACGAGGGACTATCAATCAGCTGCCCGATCATAATAAGTTCACGTGCTACGTGACGCCAAATGTGCGCATAAAAGGGTGTTTTCACACTCGTCGCTTGGCTTATAGATGGCGCTGACTGTCACGTCCCACTTCTAAATTCACGTATAAACCCAAAAAAGTGGATGGAGGGAAGGCCGCTGTGGTAGCTCAGTGGTTAGAGCAGCAGACGCATTATTCGAAGGTCGTAGGTTCGATTCCTGCTCACGGCTGGTTATTTTTTCATCCACTTTTCTTTCTTCTTATTTACATTTCATTGGTTCTAATAACTTTCCCTGTACATTCCTTGGCATAACTGTCTGTGACATCTCATTTTTATTGTGTTAAAACACGGAAAAACGAGCCCTTAGGTATACACTTCTTATCTTATTTCATTAAACGAGGGTCTCGTACTGGCAGACTTGGTGTCATTAGGTTGTATACGAGGGACTATCAATCAGCTGCCCGATCGTAATAAGTTCACGTGTTACGTGACGCCAAACGTGCGCTTAAAAGAGTTTTTTCACACTGGTCGCTTGGCCTATAGATGGCGCTGACTGTCACTCCTCCTTCTAAATTCACGTGTAAACCCAAAAAAGTGAATGGAGGGAAGGCCGCGGTAATAGCTCAGTGGTTAGAGCATCGAACGCGTTATTCGAAGGTCGTAGGTTCGATTCCTGCTCACGGCTGGTTATTGTTTTTTCATCCACTTTTCTTTCTTCCTATTTACAATTCACTGGTTCTAATAACTTCCCCTGTATATTCCTTGGCATAACTGTCTGTGACATCTCATTTTTATTGTGTTAAAACACGGGAAAACGAGCCCTTAGGTATACACTTCTTTCCCTTATTTCATTAAACGAGTGTCTCGTACTGGCAGTACTTGGTGTCATTAGGTTGTATATGAGGGACTATTATTCAGCTGCCCGCTCATAATAAGTCCACGTGCTACGTGACGCCAAACATGCGCATAAAAGAGTGTTTTCACACTCGTTGCTTGGCTTATAGATGGCGCTGACTGTCACTCGTACTTCTAAATTCACGTATAAACCCAAAAAATTGGATGTAGGGAAGGCCGCCGTGGTAGCTCAGTGGTAAGAGCATCGAACGCGTCATTCGACGGTCGTAGGTTCGATTCCTGCACACGACTGGTTATTTTTTCATCCACTTTTCTTTTTTCTTAATTACATTTCATTGGTTCTAATAACTTTCCCTGAGCAATCCTTGGCATTACTGTCTGTTACATCTCATAATTATTGTGTTAAAACACGGAAAAACGAGCCCTTAGGTATACACTTCCTTCCCTTATTTCATTAAACGAGGGTTTCGTACTGGCAGACTTGGTGTCATTAGGTTGTATATGAGGAACTAATAATCAGCTGCCCGCTCATAATAAGTTCACGTGCTACGTGACGCCCAACATGCGCATAAAAGAGTGTTTTCACACTCGTTGCTTGGCTTATAGATGGCGCTGACTGTCACTCCTACTTCTAAATTCACGTGTAAAACCAAGAAAGTGGATGGAGGGAAGGTCGCTGTAGTAGCTCAGTGGTTAGAGGTTCGAACGCGTTATTCGAAGGTCGTAGGTTCGATTCCTGCTCACGGCTGGTTATTTTTTCATCCACTTTTCTTTCTTCTTATTTACATTTCATTGGTTCCAATAACTTCCCCTGTACATTCCTTGGCATTACTGTCTGTGACGTCTCATTTTTATTGTGTTGAAACACGGAAAAACGAGCCCTTAGGTATACACTTCTTTTTCTTATTTCATTAAACGAGGGTCTCGTACTGGCAGCCTTGGTGTCATTAGGTTGTATATGAGGGACTATGAATCAGCTGCCCGCTCATAATAAGTTCACGTGCTACGTGACGCCAAACATGCGCATAAAATATTGTTTTCACACTCGTTGCTTGGCTTATAGATGGCGCTGACTGTCACTCGTACTTCTAAACTCACGTATAAACCCAAAAAATTGGATGGAGGGAAAGCCGCTGTGGTAGCTCAGTGGTTAAAGCAGCAGACGCGCTATTCGTAGGTCGTAGGTTCGATTCCTGCTCACGGCTGGTAATTTTTTTATCCCCTTTCTTCTTATTTACATTTCATTGGTTGTAATAACTTCCCTTGTACATTCCTTGGCATTACTGTCTGTGACATCTTATTTTTATTGTGTTAAAACACGGAAAAACAAGCCCTTAGGTATACACTTCTTTTCCTTATTTCATTAAACGAGGGTCTCGTACTGACAGACATGGTGTTATTAGGTTGTATACTAGGGACTATCAATCAGCTGCCCGCTCAAAATAAGTTCACGTGCTACCTGACGCCAAATGTGCGCATAAAAGAGTGTTTTCACACTCGTCGCTTGGCTTATAGATGGCGCTGACTGTCACTCCCACTTCTAAATTCACGTATAAACCCAAAAAAGTGGATGGAGGGAAGGCCGCTGTGGTAGCTCAGTGGTTAGAGCAGCAGTTGCGTTATTCGAAGGTCGTAGGTTCAATTCCTGCTCACGGCTGGTAATCCTTTATCCACTTTCCTTCTTCTTATTTACATTTCATTGGTTCTAATGCTTTCACCTGTACATTCCTTGGCATTACTGTCTGTTACATCTCATTATAATTGTGTTAAAACACGGAAAAACAAGCCCTTAGGTATACACTTCTTTCCCTTATTTCGTTAAACGAGCGTCTCGTACTGGCAGACATGGTGTTATTAGGTTGTATACGAGAGACTATCAATCAGCTGCCCGCTCATAATAAGTTCACGTGCTACGTGACGCCAAACGTGCGCATAAAAGAGTGTTTTCACACTCGTCGCTTGGCTTATAGATGGCGCTGACTGTCACTCCTACATCTAAATTCACGTATAAACCCAAAAAAGTGGATGTAGGGAAGGCCGCTGTGGTAGCTCAGTGGTAAGAGCATCGAACGCGTTATTCGACGGTCGTAGGTTCGATTCCTGCACACGACTGGTTATTTTTTCATCCACTTTTCTTTCTTCTTAATTACATTTCATTGGTTCTAATAACTTTCCCTGAGCAATCCTTTGCATTACTGTCTGTTACATCTCATTATTATTGTGTTAAAACACGGAAAAACGAGCCCTTATTAATACACTTATTTCCCTTATTTCATTAAAAGGGTTTCGTACTGGCAGACTTGGTGTCATTAGGTTGTATATGAGGAACTATTAATCAGCTGCCCGCCCATAATAAGTTCACGTGCTACGTGACGCCCAACATGCGCATAAAAGAGTGTTTTCACACTCGTCGCTTGGCTTATAGATGGCGCTGACTGTCACTCCTACATCTAAATTCACGTATAAACCCAAAAGAGTGCATGTAGGGAAGGCCGCTGTGGTAGCTCAGTGGTAAGAGCATCGAACGCGTTATTCGAAGGTCGTAGGTTCGATTCCTGCACACGACTGGTTATTTTTTCATCCACTTTTCTTTCTTCCTAATTACATTTCATCTGTTCTAATAACTTTCCCTGAGCAATCCTTGGCATTACTGTCTGTTACATCTCATTATTATTGAGTTAAATCACGAAAAAACGAGCCCTTAGGTATACACTTCTTATCTTATTTCATTAAACGAGGGTCTCGTACTGGCAGACTTGGTGTCATTAGGTTGTATACGAGGGACTATCAATCAGCTGCCCGCTCATAATAAATTCACGTGCTACGTGACGCCAAACATGCGCATAATAGAGTGTTTTCACACTCGTCGCTTCGCTTATAGATGGCGCTGACTGTCACTCCTACTTCTAAATTCACGTGTAAACCCGAGAAAGTGGATTGAGGGAAGGTCGCTGTAGTAGCTCAGTGGTTAGAGCTTCGAACGCGTTATTCGAAGGTCGTAGGTTTGATTCCTGCTCACGGCTGGTTATTTTTTCATCCACTTTTCTTTCTTCTTATTTACATTTCATTGGTTCTAATAACTTCCCCTGTATATTCCTTGGCATAACTGTCTGTGACATCTCATTTTTATTGTGTTAAAACACGGAAAAACGAGCCCTTAGGTATACACTTCTTTCCCTTATTTCATTAAACGAGGGTCTCGTACTGGCAGACTTGGTGTCATTAGTTTGTATATGAGGGACTATGAATCAGCTGCCCGCTCATAATAAGTTCACGTGCTACGTGACGCCAAACATGCGCATAAAAGAGTGGTTTCACACTAGTTGCTTGGCTAATAGATGGCGCTGACTGTCACTCGTACTTCTAAATTCACGTATAAACCCAAAAAATTGGATGGAGGGAAACCCGCTGTGGTAGCTCAGTGGTAAGAGCATCGAACGCGTTATTCGACGGTCGTAGGTTCGATTCCTACACACGACTGGTTATTTTTTCATCCACTTTTCTTTCTTCTTAATTACATTTCATTGGTTCTAATAACTTTCCCTGAGCAATCCTTGGCATTACTGTCTGTTACATCTCATTATTATTGAGTTAAAACATGGAAAAACGAGCCCTTAAGTATACACTTCTTTCCCTTATTTCATTAAACGAGGGTTTCGTACTGGCAGACTTGGTGTCATTAGGTTGTATATGAGGAACTATTAATCAGCTGCCCGCTCATAATAAGTTCACGTGCTACGCGACGCCCAACATGCGCATAAAAGAGTGTTTTCACACTCGTCGCTTGGCTTATAGATGGCGCTGACTGTCACTCCTACTTCTAAATTCACGTGTAAACCCAAGAAAGTGGATGGAGGGAAGGTCGCTGTAGTAGCTCAGTGGTTAGAGCTTCGAACGCGTTATTCGAAGGTCGTAGGTTCGATTCCTGCTCACGGCTGGTTATTTTTTCATCCACAGTTCTTTATTCCTATTTACATTTCATTGGTTCTAATAACTTCCCCTGTACATTCCTTGGCATTACTGTCTGTGACGTCTCATTTTTATTGTGTTAAAACACCGAAAAACGAGCCCTTAGGTCATCATCATCATCATCATCAGCCTGACTACGTCCACTGCAGGACAAAGGCCTCTCCCATGTTCCGCCAGTTAACCCGGTCCTGTGCTTGCTGCTGCCAATTTATACCCGCAAACTTCTTAATCTCATCTGCCCACCTAACCTTCTGTCTCCCCCTAACCCGCTTCCCTTCTCTGGGAATCCAGTCAGTTACCCTTAATGACCAGCGGTTATCCTGTCTACGCGCTACATGCCCTGCCCATGTCCATTTCTTCTTCTTGATTTCAGCTATGATATCCTTAACCCCCGTTTGTTCCCTAATCCACTCTGCTCTCTTCTTGTCTCTTAAGGTTACACCTACCATTTTTCTTTTCATTGCTCGCTGCGTCGTCCTCAATTTAAGCTGAACCCTCTTTGTAAGTCTCCAGGTTTCTGCTCCGTAGCTATGTACCGGCAAGATACAGCTGTTATATACCTTCCTCTTGAGGGATAGTGGCAAACTACCTGTCATAATTTGAGAGTGCTTGCCAAATGTGCTCCACCCCATTCTTATTCTTCTAGTTACTTCAATCTCGTGGTTCGGCTCTTCGGTTATTACCTGCCCTAAGTAGACATAGTCTTTTACAACTTCAAGTGCACTATTACCTATCTCGAAGCGCTGCTCCTTGCCGAGGTTGTTGTACATTACTTTCGTTTTCTGCAGATTAATTTTAAGACCCACCTTTCTGCTCTCCTTGTCTAGCTCCGTAATCATGAGTTGCAATTCGTCCCCCGAGTTACTCTGCAATGCAATGTCATCGGCAAAGCGCAGGTTACTAAGGTATTCTCCATTGACTCTTATCCCTTACTGTTCCCATTCTAGGCTTCATAAAACCTCCTGTAAGCACGCGGTAAATAGCATTGGGGAAATTGTGTCCCCCTGCCTTACACCCTTCTTGATTGGTATTCTGTTGCTTTCATTATGAAGCACTATGGTAGCAGTTGATCCCCTGTAGATTTCTTCCAGAATGTTTATATATACTTCATCTACGCCCTGATTCCGCAGTGTTTGCATGACGGCTGATATTTCTACTGAATCAAACGCTTTCTCGTAATCTATGAAGGCTATGTATAGGGGTTGGTTATACTCTGAGCATTTCTCTATTACCTGATTGATAGTATGAATGTGGTCAATTGTTGAGTAGCCTGTTCGAAATCCTGCTTGTTCCTTTGGTTGATTGAATTCTAATGTTTTCTTTACTCTGTTAGCAATTACCTTTGTAAATAGCTTGTATACTACAGAGAGCAAGCTGATCGGCCTGTAATTCTTCAAGTCCTTGTCATCTCCTTTCTTATGTATTAAGATGATGTTAGCGTTCTTCCAAGACTCTGGTACTCTTCCCGTCAGGAGACACCTCGTAAAAAGGGTGGCTAGTTTTTCTAACACAATCTGTCCTCCATCTTTCAGCAGATCTGATGTTACCTGATCCTCACCAGCAGCTTTGCCCCTTTGCATGCTCTCCAAAGCTTTCCTGACTTCTTCTATCATTACTGGTGGGGTGTAATATGGGTTACTGCTAGTTCTTATAGTATTAAGGCCGTGGTTGTCACGGCTACTGTACAGATCTCTGTAAAACTCCTCTGCTATTTTAACTATCCTATCCATATTGGTAGTTATTTTGCCTTCTTTGTCCCTTAGTGCATACATCCGACTTTTGCCTATCCCAAGTTTCCTCTTCAATGCTTTGACACTTCCTCCGTTTTTCAGAGCGTGTTCAATTCTCTCCATGTTATACCTTCTTACATCGCATACCTTACGTCTATTAATCAACTTCGAAAGCTCTGCCAGTTCTATTTTGTCTGTTGTACTTGACACTTTCATGATTTGACGCTTCTTAATTAGGTTCTTCGTTTCCTGGGAAAGCTTGCCAGTGTCCTGTCTAACTACCCTGCCTCCAACTTCCACTGCACACTCCGTAATGATACTCGTTAGATTATCATTCATTGTATCTACGCTAAGGTTCGTTTCCTCACTAAGAGCCGAGTACCTGTTCTGCAGCGACACTCTGAATTCCTGTACTTTCCCTCTCAGTGCTAGCTGATTGATTGGCTTCTTGCGTATCAGTTTCTGTCGTTAATTCTTCCGAAACTGATAGGAGAAGCCCTTAGGTATACACTTCTTTCCCTTATTTCGTTAAACGAGGGTCTCGTACTGGCAGACATGGTGTTATTAGGTTGTATACGAGAGACTATCAATCAGCTGCCCGCTCATAATAAGTTCACGTGCTACGTGACGCCAAACGTGCGCATAAAAGAGTGTTTTCACACTCGTCGCTTGGCTTATAGATGGCGCTGACTGTCACTCCTACATCTAAATTCACGTATAAACCCAAAAAAGTGGATGTAGGGAAGGCCGCTGTGGTAGCTCAGTGGTAAGAGCATCGAACGCGTTATTCGACGGTCGTAGGTTCGATTCCTGCACACGACTGGTTATTTTTTCATCCACTTTTCTTTCTTCCTAATTACATTTCATTGGTTCTAATAACTTTCCCTGAGCAATCCTTTGCATTACTGTCTGTTACATCTCATTATTATTGTGTTAAAACACGGAAAAACGAGCCCTTATGTATACACTTATTTCCCTTATTTCATTAAAAGGGTTTCGTACTGGCAGACTTGGTGTCATTAGGTTGTATATGAGGAACTATTAATCAGCTGCCCGCTCATAATAAGTTCACGTGCTACGTGACGCCCAACATGCGCATAAAAGAGTGTTTTCACACTCGTCGCTTGGCTTATAGATGGCGCTGACTGTCACTCCTACATCTAAATTCACGTATAAACCCAAAAAAGTGGATGTAGGGAAGGCCGCTGTGGTAGCTCAGTGGTAAGAGCATCGAACGCGTTATTCGACGGTCGTAGGTTCGATTCCTGCACACGACTGGTTATTTTTTCATCCACTTTTCTTTCTTCTTAATTACATTTCATTGGTTCTAATAACTTTCCCTGAGCAATCCTTTGCATTACTGTCTGTTACATCTCATTATTATTGTGTTAAAACACGGAAAAACGAGCCCTTATGTATACACTTATTTCCCTTATTTCATTAAAAGGGTTTCGTACTGGCAGACTTGGTGTCATTAGGTTGTATATGAGGAACTATTAATCAGCTGCCCGCTCATAATAAGTTCACGTGCTACGTGACGCCCAACATGCGCATAAAAGAGTGTTTTCACACTCGTCGCTTGGCTTATAGATGGCGCTGACTGTCACTCCTACATCTAAATTCACGTATAAACCCAAAAGAGTGCATGTAGGGAAGGCCGCTGTGGTAGCTCAGTGGTAAGAGCATCGAACGCGTTATTCGAAGGTCGTAGGTTCGATTCCTGCACACGACTGGTTATTTTTTCATCCACTTTTCTTTCTTCCTAATTACATTTCATCTGTTCTAATAACTTTCCCTGAGCAATCCTTGGCATTACTGTCTGTTACATCTCATTATTATTGAGTTAAATCACGAAAAAACGAGCCCTTAGGTATACACTTCTTATCTTATTTCATTAAACGAGGGTCTCGTACTGGCAGACTTGGTGTCATTAGGTTGTATACGAGGGACTATCAATCAGCTGCCCGCTCATAATAAATTCACGTGCTACGTGACGCCAAACATGCGCATAATAGAGTGTTTTCACACTCGTCGCTTCGCTTATAGATGGCGCTGACTGTCACTCCTACTTCTAAATTCACGTGTAAACCCTAGAAAGTGGATTGAGGGAAGGTCGCTGTAGTAGCTCAGTGGTTAGAGCTTCGAACGCGTTATTCGAAGGTCGTAGGTTCGATTCCTGCTCACGGCTGGTTATTTTTTCATCCACTTTTCTTTCTTCTTATTTACATTTCATTGGTTCTAATAACTTCCCCTGTATATTCCTTGGCATAACTGTCTGTGACATCTCATTTTTATTGTGTTAAAACACGGAAAAACGAGCCCTTAGGTATACACTTCTTTCCCTTATTTCATTAAACGAGGGTCTCGTACTGGCAGACTTGGTGTCATTAGTTTGTATATGAGGGACTATGAATCAGCTGCCCGCTCATAATAAGTTCACGTGCTACGTGACGCCAAACATGCGCATAAAAGAGTGGTTTCACACTAGTTGCTTGGCTAATAGATGGCGCTGACTGTCACTCGTACTTCTAAATTCACGTATAAACCCAAAAAATTGGATGGAGGGAAAGCCGCTGTGGTAGCTCAGTGGTAAGAGCATCGAACGCGTTATTCGACGGTCGTAGGTTCGATTCCTACACACGACTGGTTATTTTTTCATCCACTTTTCTTTCTTCTTAATTACATTTCATTGGTTCTAATAACTTTCCCTGAGCAATCCTTGGCATTACTGTCTGTTACATCTCATTATTATTGAGTTAAAACATGGAAAAACGAGCCCTTAAGTATACACTTCTTTCCCTTATTTCATTAAACGAGGGTTTCGTACTGGCAGACTTGGTGTCATTAGGTTGTATATGAGGAACTATTAATCAGCTGCCCGCTCATAATAAGTTCATGTGCTACGCGACGCCCAACATGCGCATAAAAGAGTGTTTTCACACTCGTCGCTTGGCTTATAGATGGCGCTGACTGTCACTCCTACTTCTAAATTCACGTGTAAACCCAAGAAAGTGGATGGAGGGAAGGTCGCTGTAGTAGCTCAGTGGTTAGAGCTTTGAACGCGTTATTCGAAGGTCGTAGGTTCGATTCCTGCTCACGGCTGGTTATTTTTTCATCCACAGTTCTTTATTCCTATTTACATTTCATTGGTTCTAATAACTTCCCCTGTACATTCCTTGGCATTACTGTCTGTGACGTCTCATTTTTATTGTGTTAAAACACCGAAAAACGAGCCCTTAGGTCATCATCATCATCATCATCAGCCTGACTACGTCCACTGCAGGACAAAGGCTTCTCCCATGTTCCGCCAGTTAACCCGGTCCTGTGCTTGCTGCTGCCAATTTATACCCGCAAACTTCTTAATCTCATCTGCCCACCTAACCTTCTGTCTCCCCCTAACCCGCTTCCCTTCTCTGGGAATCCAGTCAGTTACCCTTAATGACCAGCGGTTATCCTGTCTACGCGCTACATGCCCTGCCCATGTCCATTTCTTCTTCTTGATTTCAGCTATGATATCCTTAACCCCCGTTTGTTCCCTAATCCACTCTGCTCTCTTCTTGTCTCTTAAGGTTACACCTACCATTTTTCTTTTCATTGCTCGCTGCGTCGTCCTCAATTTAAGCTGAACCCTCTTTGTAAGTCTCCAGGTTTCTGCTCCGTAGCTAAGTACCGGCAAGATACAGCTGTTATATACCTTCCTCTTGAGGGATAGTGGCAAACTACCTGTCATAATTTGAGAGTGCTTGCCAAATGTGCTCCACCCCATTCTTATTCTTCTAGTTACTTCAATCTCGTGGTTCGGCTCTTCGGTTATTACCTGCCCTAAGTAGACATAGTCTTTTACAACTTCAAGTGCACTATTACCTATCTCGAAGCGCTGCTCCTTGCCGAGGTTGTTGTACATTACTTTCGTTTTCTGCAGATTAATTTTAAGACCCACCTTTCTGCTCTCCTTGTCTAGCTCCGTAATCATGAGTTGCAATTCGTCCCCCGAGTTACTCTGCAATGCAATGTCATCGGCAAAGCGCAGGTTACTAAGGTATTCTCCATTGACTCTTATCCCTTACTGTTCCCATTCTAGGCTTCATAAAACCTCCTGTAAGCACGCGGTAAATAGCATTGGGGAAATTGTGTCCCCCTGCCTTACACCCTTCTTGATTGGTATTCTGTTGCTTTCATTATGAAGCACTATGGTAGCAGTTGATCCCCTGTAGATTTCTTCCAGAATGTTTATATATACTTCATCTACGCCCTGATTCCGCAGTGTTTGCATGACGGCTGATATTTCTACTGAATCAAACGCTTTCTCGTAATCTATGAAGGCTATGTATAGGGGTTGGTTATACTCTGAGCATTTCTCTATTACCTGATTGATAGTATGAATGTGGTCAATTGTTGAGTAGCCTGTTCGAAATCCTGCTTGTTCCTTTGGTTGATTGAATTCTAATGTTTTCTTTACTCTGTTAGCAATTACCTTTGTAAATAGCTTGTATACTACAGAGAGCAAGCTGATCGGCCTGTAATTCTTCAAGTCCTTGTCATCTCCTTTCTTATGTATTAAGATGATGTTAGCGTTCTTCCAAGACTCTGGTACTCTTCCCGTCAGGAGACACCTCGTAAACAGGGTGGCTAGTTTTTCTAACACAATCTGTCCTCCATCTTTCAGCAGATCTGATGTTACCTGATCCTCACCAGCAGCTTTGCCCCTTTGCATGCTCTCCAAAGCTTTCCTGACTTCTTCTATCATTACTGGTGGGGTGTAATATGGGTTACTGCTAGTTCTTATAGTATTAAGGCCGTGGTTGTCACGGCTACTGTACAGATCTCTGTAAAACTCCTCTGCTATTTTAACTATCCTATCCATATTGGTAGTTATTTTGCCTTCTTTGTCCCTTAGTGCATACATCCGACTTTTGCCTATCCCAAGTTTCCTCTTCAATGCTTTGACACTTCCTCCGTTTTTCAGAGCGTGTTCAATTCTCTCCATGTTATACCTTCTTACATCGCATACCTTACGTCTATTAATCAACTTCGAAAGCTCTGCCAGTTCTATTTTGTCTGTTGTACTTGACACTTTCATGATTTGACGCTTCTTAATTAGGTTCTTCGTTTCCTGGGAAAGCTTGCCAGTGTCCTGTCTAACTACCCTGCCTCCAACTTCCACTGCACACTCCGTAATGATACTCGTTAGATTATCATTCATTGTATCTACGCTAAGGTTCGTTTCCTCACTAAGAGCCGAGTACCTGTTCTGCAGCGACACTCTGAATTCCTGTACTTTCCCTCTCAGTGCTAGCTGATTGATTGGCTTCTTGCGTATCAGTTTCTGTCGTTCATTCTTCCGAAACTGATAGGAGAAGCCCTTAGGTATACACTTCTTTCCCTTATTTCGTTAAACGAGGGTCTCGTACTGGCAGACATGGTGTTATTAGGTTGTATACGAGAGACTATCAATCAGCTGCCCGCTCATAATAAGTTCACGTGCTACGTGACGCCAAACGTGCGCATAAAAGAGTGTTTTCACACTCGTCGCTTGGCTTATAGATGGCGCTGACTGTCACTCCTACATCTAAATTCACGTATAAACCCAAAAAAGTGGATGTAGGGAAGGCCGCTGTGGTAGCTCAGTGGTAAGAGCATCGAACGCGTTATTCGACGGTCGTAGGTTCGATTCCTGCACACGACTGGTTATTTTTTCATCCACTTTTCTTTCTTCTTAATTACATTTCATTGGTTCTAATAACTTTCCCTGAGCAATCCTTTGCATTACTGTCTGTTACATCTCATTATTATTGTGTTAAAACACGGAAAAACGAGCCCTTATGTATACACTTATTTCCCTTATTTCATTAAAAGGGTTTCGTACTGGCAGACTTGGTGTCATTAGGTTGTATATGAGGAACTATTAATCAGCTGCCCGCTCATAATAAGTTCACGTGCTACGTGACGCCCAACATGCGCATAAAAGAGTGTTTTCACACTCGTCGCTTGGCTTATAGATGGCGCTGACTGTCACTCCTACATCTAAATTCACGTATAAACCCAAAAAAGTGCATGTAGGGAAGGCCGCTGTGGTAGCTCAGTGGTAAGAGCATCGAACGCGTTATTCGAAGGTCGTAGGTTCGGATTCCTGCACACGACTGGTTATTTTTTCATCCACTTTTCTTTCTTCCTAATTACATTTCATCTGTTCTAATAACTTTCCCTGAGCAATCCTTGGCATTACTGTCTGTTACATCTCATTATTATTGAGTTAAATCACGAAAAAACGAGCCCTTAGGTATACACTTCTTATCTTATTTCATTAAACGAGGGTCTCGTACTGGCAGACTTGGTGTCATTAGGTTGTATACGAGGGACTATCAATCAGCTGCCCGCTCATAATAAATTCACGTGCTACGTGACGCCAAACATGCGCATAATAGAGTGTTTTCACACTCGTCGCTTCGCTTATAGATGGCGCTGACTGTCACTCCTACTTCTAAATTCACGTGTAAACCCGAGAAAGTGGATTGAGGGAAGGTCGCTGTAGTAGCTCAGTGGTTAGAGCTTCGAACGCGTTATTCGAAGGTCGTAGGTTCGATTCCTGCTCACGGCTGGTTATTTTTTCATCCACTTTTCTTTCTTCTTATTTACATTTCATTGGTTCTAATAACTTCCCCTGTATATTCCTTGGCATAACTGTCTGTGACATCTCATTTTTATTGTGTTAAAACACGGAAAAACGAGCCCTTAGGTATACACTTCTTTCCCTTATTTCATTAAACGAGGGTCTCGTACTGGCAGACTTGGTGTCATTAGTTTGTATATGAGGGACTATGAATCAGCTGCCCGCTCATAATAAGTTCACGTGCTACGTGACGCCAAACATGCGCATAAAAGAGTGGTTTCACACTAGTTGCTTGGCTAATAGATGGCGCTGACTGTCACTCGTACTTCTAAATTCACGTATAAACCCAAAAAATTGGATGGAGGGAAAGCCGCTGTGGTAGCTCAGTGGTAAGAGCATCGAACGCGTTATTCGACGGTCGTAGGTTCGATTCCTACACACGACTGGTTATTTTTTCATCCACTTTTCTTTCTTCTTAATTACATTTCATTGGTTCTAATAACTTTCCCTGAGCAATCCTTGGCATTACTGTCTGTTACATCTCATTATTATTGAGTTAAAACATGGAAAAACGAGCCCTTAAGTATACACTTCTTTCCCTTATTTCATTAAACGAGGGTTTCGTACTGGCAGACTTGGTGTCATTAGGTTGTATATGAGGAACTATTAATCAGCTGCCCGCTCATGATAAGTTCACGTGCTACGCGACGCCCAACATGCGCATAAAAGAGTGTTTTCACACTCGTCGCTTGGCTTATAGATGGCGCTGACTGTCACTCCTACTTCTAAATTCACGTGTAAACCCAAGAAAGTGGATGGAGGGAAGGTCGCTGTAGTAGCTCAGTGGTTAGAGCTTCGAACGCGTTATTCGAAGGTCGTAGGTTCGATTCCTGCTCACGGCTGGTTATTTTTTCATCCACAGTTCTTTATTCCTATTTACATTTCATTGGTTCTAATAACTTCCCCTGTACATTCCTTGGCATTACTGTCTGTGACGTCTCATTTTTATTGTGTTAAAACACCGAAAAACGAGCCCTTAGGTCATCATCATCATCATCATCAGCCTGACTACGTCCACTGCAGGACAAAGGCCTCTCCCATGTTCCGCCAGTTAACCCGGTCCTGTGCTTGCTGCTGCCAATTTATACCCGCAAACTTCTTAATCTCATCTGCCCACCTAACCTTCTGTCTCCCCCTAACCCGCTTCCCTTCTCTGGGAATCCAGTCAGTTACCCTTAATGACCAGCGGTTATCCTGTCTACGCGCTACATGCCCTGCCCATGTCCATTTCTTCTTCTTGATTTCAGCTATGATATCCTTAACCCCCGTTTGTTCCCTAATCCACTCTGCTCTCTTCTTGTCTCTTAAGGTTACACCTACCATTTTTCTTTTCATTGCTCGCTGCGTCGTCCTCAATTTAAGCTGAACCCTCTTTGTAAGTCTCCAGGTTTCTGCTCCGTAGCTAAGTACCGGCAAGATACAGCTGTTATATACCTTCCTCTTGAGGGATAGTGGCAAACTACCTGTCATAATTTGAGAGTGCTTGCCAAATGTGCTCCACCCCATTCTTATTCTTCTAGTTACTTCAATCTCGTGGTTCGGCTCTTCGGTTATTACCTGCCCTAAGTAGACATAGTCTTTTACAACTTCAAGTGCACTATTACCTATCTCGAAGCGCTGCTCCTTGCCGAGGTTGTTGTACATTACTTTCGTTTTCTGCAGATTAATTTTAAGACCCACCTTTCTGCTCTCCTTGTCTAGCTCCGTAATCATGAGTTGCAATTCGTCCCCCGAGTTACTCTGCAATGCAATGTCATCGGCAAAGCGCAGGTTACTAAGGTATTCTCCATTGACTCTTATCCCTTACTGTTCCCATTCTAGGCTTCATAAAACCTCCTGTAAGCACGCGGTAAATAGCATTGGGGAAATTGTGTCCCCCTGCCTTACACCCTTCTTGATTGGTATTCTGTTGCTTTCATTATGAAGCACTATGGTAGCAGTTGATCCCCTGTAGATTTCTTCCAGAATGTTTATATATACTTCATCTACGCCCTGATTCCGCAGTGTTTGCATGACGGCTGATATTTCTACTGAATCAAACGCTTTCTCGTAATCTATGAAGGCTATGTATAGGGGTTGGTTATACTCTGAGCATTTCTCTATTACCTGATTGATAGTATGAATGTGGTCAATTGTTGAGTAGCCTGTTCGAAATCCTGCTTGTTCCTTTGGTTGATTGAATTCTAATGTTTTCTTTACTCTGTTAGCAATTACCTTTGTAAATAGCTTGTATACTACAGAGAGCAAGCTGATCGGCCTGTAATTCTTCAAGTCCTTGTCATCTCCTTTCTTATGTATTAAGATGATGTTAGCGTTCTTCCAAGACTCTGGTACTCTTCCCGTCAGGAGACACCTCGTAAACAGGGTGGCTAGTTTTTCTAACACAATCTGTCCTCCATCTTTCAGCAGATCTGATGTTACCTGATCCTCACCAGCAGCTTTGCCCCTTTGCATGCTCTCCAAAGCTTTCCTGACTTCTTCTATCATTACTGGTGGGGTGTAATATGGGTTACTGCTAGTTCTTATAGTATTAAGGCCGTGGTTGTCACGGCTACTGTACAGATCTCTGTAAAACTCCTCTGCTATTTTAACTATCCTATCCATATTGGTAGTTATTTTGCCTTCTTTGTCCCTTAGTGCATACATCCGACTTTTGCCTATCCCAAGTTTCCTCTTCAATGCTTTGACACTTCCTCCGTTTTTCAGAGCGTGTTCAATTCTCTCCATGTTATACCTTCTTACATCGCATACCTTACGTCTATTATTCAACTTCGAAAGCTCTGCCAGTTCTATTTTGTCTGTTGTACTTGACACTTTCATGATTTGACGCTTCTTAATTAGGTTCTTCGTTTCCTGGGAAAGCTTGCCAGTGTCCTGTCTAACTACCCTGCCTCCAACTTCCACTGCACACTCCGTAATGATACTCGTTAGATTATCATTCATTGTATCTACGCTAAGGTTCGTTTCCTCACTAAGAGCCGAGTACCTGTTCTGCAGCGACACTCTGAATTCCTGTACTTTCCCTCTCAGTGCTAGCTGATTGATTGGCTTCTTGCGTATCAGTTTCTGTCGTTCATTCTTCCGAAACTGATAGGAGAAGCCCTTAGGTATACACTTCTTTTTCTTATTTCATTAAACGAGGGTCTCGTACTGGCAGACTTGGTGTCATTAGGTTGTATATGAGGGACTATTAATCAGCTGCCCGCTCATAATAAGTCCACGTGCTACGTGACGCCAAACATGCGCATAAAAGAGTGTTTTCACACTCGTTGCTTGGCTTATAGATGGCGCTGACTGTCACTCGTATTTCTAAATTCACGTATAAACCCAAAAAAGTGGATGTAGGGAAGGCCGCTGTGGTAGCTTAGTGGTAAGAGCATCGAACGCGTTATTCGACGGTCGTAGGTTCGATTCCTGCACACGACTGGTTAATTTTTCATCCACTTTTCTTTTTTCTTAATTACATTTCATTGGTTCTAATAACTTTCCCTGAGCAATCCTTGGCATTACTGTCTGTTACATCTCATTATTATTGTGTTAAAACACGGAAAAACGAGCCCTTAGGTATACACTTCCTTCCCTTACTTCATTAAACGAGGGTTTCGTACTGGCAGACTTGGTGTCATTAGGTTGTATACGAGGGACTATCAATCAGCTGCCGATCGTAATAAGTTCACGTGCTACGTGACGCCAAATGTTCGCTTAAAAGAGTTTTTTCACACTCGTCGCTTCGCTTATAGATGGCGCTGACTGTCACTCCTACTTCTAAATTCACGTGTAAACCGAAGAAAGTGGATGGAGGGGAGGTCGCTGTAGTAGCTCAGTGGTTAGAGCTTCGAACGCGTTATTCGAAAGTCGTAGGTTCGATTCCTTCTCACGGCTGGTTATTGTTTTTTCATCCACTTTTCTTTCTTCCTATTTACATTTATTGGTTCTACTAATTTCCCCTGTACATTCCTTGGCATTACTGTCTGTGACGTCTCATTTTTATTGTGTTAAAACACGGAAAAACGAGCCCTTAGGTATACACTTTTTTTTCTTATTTCATTAAAGGAGGGTCTCGTACTGGCAGACTTGGTGTCATTAGGTTGTATATGAGGGACTATTAATCAGCTGCCCGCTCATAATAAGTCCACGTGCTACGAGACGCCAAACATGCGCATAAAAGAGTGTTTTCACACTCGTTGCTTGGCTTATAGATGGCGCTGACTGTCACTCGTACTTCTAAATTCACGTATAAACCCAAAAAATTGGATGTAGGGAAGGCCGCTGTGGTAGCTCAGTGGTAAGAGCATCGAACGCGTTATTCGACGGTCGTAGGTTCGATTCCTGCACACGACTGGTTATTTTTTCATCCACTTTTCTTTTTTCTTAATTACATTTCATTGGTTCTAATAACTTTCCCTGAGCAATCCTTGGCATTACTGTCTGTTACATCTCATTATTATTGTGTTAAAACACGGAAAAACGAGCCCTTAGGTATACACTTCCTTCCCTTATTTCATTAAACGAGGGTTTCGTACTGGCAGACTTGGTGTCATTAGGTTGTATATGAGGAACTATTAATCAGCTGCCGATCGTAATAAGTTCACGTGCTACGTGACGCCAAATTTGCGCTTAAAAGAGTTTTTTCACACTGGTCGCTTGGCCTATAGATGGCGCTGACTGTCACTCCTCCTTCTAAATTCACGTGTAAACCCAAAAAAGTGAATGGAGGGAAGGCCGCGGTGATAGCTCAGTGGTTAGAGCATCGAACGCGTTATTCGAAGGTCGTAGGTTCGATTCCTTCTCACGGCTGGTTATTGTTTTTTCATCCACTTTTCTTTCTTCCTATTTACATTTATTGGTTCTAATAATTTCCCCTGTACATTCCTTGGCATTACTGTCTGTTACATCTCATTAATATTGTGTTAAAACACGGAAAACGAGCCCTTAGGTATACACTTATTTCCCTTATTTCAATGAACGAGGGTCTCGTACTGGCAGACTTCGTGTCATTAGGTTGTATACGAGGGACTACTAATCAGCTGCCCGCTCATAATAAGTTCACGTGCTACGTGACGCTAAACATGCGCATAATAGAGTGTTTTCACACTCGTCGCTTCGCTTATAGATGGCGCTGACTGTCACTCCTACTTCTAAATTCACGTGTAAACCCAAGAAAGTGGATGGAGGGGAGGTCGCTGTAGTAGCTCAGTGGTTAGAGCTTCGAACACGTTATTCGAAAGTCGTAGGTTCGATTCCTTCTCACGGCTGGTTATTGTTTTTTCATCCACTTTTCTTTCTTCCTATTTACATTTATTGGTTCTAATAATTTCCCCTGTACATTCCTTGGCATTACTGTCTGTTACATCTCATTATAATTGTGTTAAAACACGGAAAAACGAGCCATAAGGTATACACTTCTTTCCCTTATTTCCTTAAACGAGGGTCTCGTACTGGCAGACATGGTGTTATTAGGTTGTATATGAGGAACTATTAATCAGCTGCCCGCTCATAATAAGTTCACGTGCTACGTGACGCCCAACCTGCGCATAAAAGAGTGTTTTCACACTCGTCGCTTGGCTTATAGATGGCGCTCACTGTCACTCCTACTTCTAAATTCACGTGTAAACCCGAGAAAGTGGATTGAGGGAAGGTCGCTGTAGTAGCTCAGTGGTTAGAGCTTCGAACGCGTTATTCGAAGGTCGTAGGTTCGATTCCTGCTCACGGCTGGTTATTTTTTCATCCACTTTTCTTTCTTCTTATTTACATTTCATTGGTTCTAATAATTTCCCCTGTACATTCCTTGGCATTACTGTCTGTTACATCTCATTATTATTGAGTTAAATCACGAAAAAACGAGCCCTTAGGTATACACTTCTTATCTTATTTCATTAAACGAGGGTCTCGTACTGGCAGACTTGGTGTCATTAGGTTGTATACGAGGGACTATCAATCAGCTGCCCGCTCATAATAAATTCACGTGCTACGTGACGCCAAACATGCGCATAATAGAGTGTTTTCACACTCGTCGCTTCGCTTATAGATGGCGCTGACTGTCACTCCTACTTCTAAATTCACGTGTAAACCCGAGAAAGTGGATTGAGGGAAGGTCGCTGTAGTAGCTCAGTGGTTAGAGCTTCGAACGCGTTATTCGAAGGTCGTAGGTTCGATTCCTGCTCACGGCTGGTTATTTTTTCATCCACTTTTCTTTCTTCTTATTTACATTTCATTGGTTCTAATAACTTCCCCTGTATATTCCTTGGCATAACTGTCTGTGACATCTCATTTTTATTGTGTTAAAACACGGAAAAACGAGCCCTTAGGTATACACTTCTTTCCCTTATTTCATTAAACGAGGGTCTCGTACTGGCAGACTTGGTGTCATTAGTTTGTATATGAGGGACTATGAATCAGCTGCCCGCTCATAATAAGTTCACGTGCTACGTGACGCCAAACATGCGCATAAAAGAGTGGTTTCACACTAGTTGCTTGGCTAATAGATGGCGCTGACTGTCACTCGTACTTCTAAATTCACGTATAAACCCAAAAAATTGGATGGAGGGAAAGCCGCTGTGGTAGCTCAGTGGTAAGAGCATCGAACGCGTTATTCGACGGTCGTAGGTTCGATTCCTACACACGACTGGTTATTTTTTCATCCACTTTTCTTTCTTCTTAATTACATTTCATTGGTTCTAATAACTTTCCCTGAGCAATCCTTGGCATTACTGTCTGTTACATCTCATTATTATTGAGTTAAAACATGGAAAAACGAGCCCTTAAGTATACACTTCTTTCCCTTATTTCATTAAACGAGGGTTTCGTACTGGCAGACTTGGTGTCATTAGGTTGTATATGAGGAACTATTAATCAGCTGCCCGCTCATGATAAGTTCACGTGCTACGCGACGCCCAACATGCGCATAAAAGAGTGTTTTCACACTCGTCGCTTGGCTTATAGATGGCGCTGACTGTCACTCCTACTTCTAAATTCACGTGTAAACCCAAGAAAGTGGATGGAGGGAAGGTCGCTGTAGTAGCTCAGTGGTTAGAGCTTCGAACGCGTTATTCGAAGGTCGTAGGTTCGATTCCTGCTCACGGCTGGTTATTTTTTCATCCACAGTTCTTTATTCCTATTTACATTTCATTGGTTCTAATAACTTCCCCTGTACATTCCTTGGCATTACTGTCTGTGACGTCTCATTTTTATTGTGTTAAAACACCGAAAAACGAGCCCTTAGGTCATCATCATCATCATCATCAGCCTGACTACGTCCACTGCAGGACAAAGGCCTCTCCCATGTTCCGCCAGTTAACCCGGTCCTGTGCTTGCTGCTGCCAATTTATACCCGCAAACTTCTTAATCTCATCTGCCCACCTAACCTTCTGTCTCCCCCTAACCCGCTTCCCTTCTCTGGGAATCCAGTCAGTTACCCTTAATGACCAGCGGTTATCCTGTCTACGCGCTACATGCCCTGCCCATGTCCATTTCTTCTTCTTGATTTCAGCTATGATATCCTTAACCCCCGTTTGTTCCCTAATCCACTCTGCTCTCTTCTTGTCTCTTAAGGTTACACCTACCATTTTTCTTTTCATTGCTCGCTGCGTCGTCCTCAATTTAAGCTGAACCCTCTTTGTAAGTCTCCAGGTTTCTGCTCCGTAGCTAAGTACCGGCAAGATACAGCTGTTATATACCTTCCTCTTGAGGGATAGTGGCAAACTACCTGTCATAATTTGAGAGTGCTTGCCAAATGTGCTCCACCCCATTCTTATTCTTCTAGTTACTTCAATCTCGTGGTTCGGCTCTTCGGTTATTACCTGCCCTAAGTAGACATAGTCTTTTACAACTTCAAGTGCACTATTACCTATCTCGAAGCGCTGCTCCTTGCCGAGGTTGTTGTACATTACTTTCGTTTTCTGCAGATTAATTTTAAGACCCACCTTTCTGCTCTCCTTGTCTAGCTCCGTAATCATGAGTTGCAATTCGTCCCCCGAGTTACTCTGCAATGCAATGTCATCGGCAAAGCGCAGGTTACTAAGGTATTCTCCATTGACTCTTATCCCTTACTGTTCCCATTCTAGGCTTCATAAAACCTCCTGTAAGCACGCGGTAAATAGCATTGGGGAAATTGTGTCCCCCTGCCTTACACCCTTCTTGATTGGTATTCTGTTGCTTTCATTATGAAGCACTATGGTAGCAGTTGATCCCCTGTAGATTTCTTCCAGAATGTTTATATATACTTCATCTACGCCCTGATTCCGCAGTGTTTGCATGACGGCTGATATTTCTACTGAATCAAACGCTTTCTCGTAATCTATGAAGGCTATGTATAGGGGTTGGTTATACTCTGAGCATTTCTCTATTACCTGATTGATAGTATGAATGTGGTCAATTGTTGAGTAGCCTGTTCGAAATCCTGCTTGTTCCTTTGGTTGATTGAATTCTAATGTTTTCTTTACTCTGTTAGCAATTACCTTTGTAAATAGCTTGTATACTACAGAGAGCAAGCTGATCGGCCTGTAATTCTTCAAGTCCTTGTCATCTCCTTTCTTATGTATTAAGATGATGTTAGCGTTCTTCCAAGACTCTGGTACTCTTCCCGTCAGGAGACACCTCGTAAACAGGGTGGCTAGTTTTTCTAACACAATCTGTCCTCCATCTTTCAGCAGATCTGATGTTACCTGATCCTCACCAGCAGCTTTGCCCCTTTGCATGCTCTCCAAAGCTTTCCTGACTTCTTCTATCATTACTGGTGGGGTGTAATATGGGTTACTGCTAGTTCTTATAGTATTAAGGCCGTGGTTGTCACGGCTACTGTACAGATCTCTGTAAAACTCCTCTGCTATTTTAACTATCCTATCCATATTGGTAGTTATTTTGCCTTCTTTGTCCCTTAGTGCATACATCCGACTTTTGCCTATCCCAAGTTTCCTCTTCAATGCTTTGACACTTCCTCCGTTTTTCAGAGCGTGTTCAATTCTCTCCATGTTATACCTTCTTACATCGCATACCTTACGTCTATTATTCAACTTCGAAAGCTCTGCCAGTTCTATTTTGTCTGTTGTACTTGACACTTTCATGATTTGACGCTTCTTAATTAGGTTCTTCGTTTCCTGGGAAAGCTTGCCAGTGTCCTGTCTAACTACCCTGCCTCCAACTTCCACTGCACACTCCGTAATGATACTCGTTAGATTATCATTCATTGTATCTACGCTAAGGTTCGTTTCCTCACTAAGAGCCGAGTACCTGTTCTGCAGCGACACTCTGAATTCCTGTACTTTCCCTCTCAGTGCTAGCTGATTGATTGGCTTCTTGCGTATCAGTTTCTGTCGTTCATTCTTCCGAAACTGATAGGAGAAGCCCTTAGGTATACACTTCTTTTTCTTATTTCATTAAACGAGGGTCTCGTACTGGCAGACTTGGTGTCATTAGGTTGTATATGAGGGACTATTAATCAGCTGCCCGCTCATAATAAGTCCACGTGCTACGTGACGCCAAACATGCGCATAAAAGAGTGTTTTCACACTCGTTGCTTGGCTTATAGATGGCGCTGACTGTCACTCGTATTTCTAAATTCACGTATAAACCCAAAAAAGTGGATGTAGGGAAGGCCGCTGTGGTAGCTTAGTGGTAAGAGCATCGAACGCGTTATTCGACGGTCGTAGGTTCGATTCCTGCACACGACTGGTTAATTTTTCATCCACTTTTCTTTTTTCTTAATTACATTTCATTGGTTCTAATAACTTTCCCTGAGCAATCCTTGGCATTACTGTCTGTTACATCTCATTATTATTGTGTTAAAACACGGAAAAACGAGCCCTTAGGTATACACTTCCTTCCCTTACTTCATTAAACGAGGGTTTCGTACTGGCAGACTTGGTGTCATTAGGTTGTATACGAGGGACTATCAATCAGCTGCCGATCGTAATAAGTTCACGTGCTACGTGACGCCAAATGTTCGCTTAAAAGAGTTTTTTCACACTCGTCGCTTCGCTTATAGATGGCGCTGACTGTCACTCCTACTTCTAAATTCACGTGTAAACCGAAGAAAGTGGATGGAGGGGAGGTCGCTGTAGTAGCTCAGTGGTTAGAGCTTCGAACGCGTTATTCGAAAGTCGTAGGTTCGATTCCTTCTCACGGCTGGTTATTGTTTTTTCATCCACTTTTCTTTCTTCCTATTTACATTTATTGGTTCTACTAATTTCCCCTGTACATTCCTTGGCATTACTGTCTGTTACATCTCATTATAATTGTGTTAAAACACGGAAAAACGAGCCATAAGGTATACACTTCTTTCCCTTATTTCCTTAAACGAGTGTCTCGTACTGGCAGACATGGTGTCATTAGGTTGTATATGGGGAACTATTAATCAGCTGCCCGCTCATAATAAGTTCACGTGCTACGTGACGCCCAACCTGCGCATAAAAGAGTGTTTTCACACTCGTCGCTTGGCTTATAGATGGCGCTGACTGTCACTCCTACTTCTAAATTCACGTGTAAACCCAAGAAAGTGGATGGAGGGAAGGTCGCTGTAGTAGCTCAGTGGTTAGAGCTTCGAACGCGTTATTCGAAGGTCGTAGGTTCGATTCCTGCTCACGGCTGGTTATTTTTTCATCCACATTTCTTTATTCCTATTTACATTTCATTGGTTCTAATAACTTCCCCTGTACATTCCTTGGCATTACTGTCTGTGACGTCTCATTTTTATTGTGTTAAAACACGGAAAAACGAGCCCTTAGGTATACACTTTTTTTTCTTATTTCATTAAAGGAGGGTCTCGTACTGGCAGACTTGGTGTCATTAGGTTGTATATGAGGGACTATTAATCAGCTGCCCGCTCATAATAAGTCCACGTGCTACGAGACGCCAAACATGCGCATAAAAGAGTGTTTTCACACTCGTTGCTTGGCTTATAGATGGCGCTGACTGTCACTCGTACTTCTAAATTCACGTATAAACCCAAAAAATTGGATGTAGGGAAGGCCGCTGTGGTAGCTCAGTGGTAAGAGCATCGAACGCGTTATTCGACGGTCGTAGGTTCGATTCCTGCACACGACTGGTTATTTTTTCATCCACTTTTCTTTTTTCTTAATTACATTTCATTGGTTCTAATAACTTTCCCTGAGCAATCCTTGGCATTACTGTCTGTTACATCTCATTATTATTGTGTTAAAACACGGAAAAACGAGCCCTTAGGTATACACTTCCTTCCCTTATTTCATTAAACGAGGGTTTCGTACTGGCAGACTTGGTGTCATTAGGTTGTATATGAGGAACTATTAATCAGCTGCCGATCGTAATAAGTTCACGTGCTACGTGACGCCAAATTTGCGCTTAAAAGAGTTTTTTCACACTGGTCGCTTGGCCTATAGATGGCGCTGACTGTCACTCCTCCTTCTAAATTCACGTGTAAACCCAAAAAAGTGAATGGAGGGAAGGCCGCGGTGATAGCTCAGTGGTTAGAGCATCGAACGCGTTATTCGAAGGTCGTAGGTTCGATTCCTTCTCACGGCTGGTTATTGTTTTTTCATCCACTTTTCTTTCTTCCTATTTACATTTATTGGTTCTAATAATTTCCCCTGTACATTCCTTGGCATTACTGTCTGTTACATCTCATTAATATTGTGTTAAAACACGGAAAACGAGCCCTTAGGTATACACTTATTTCCCTTATTTCAATGAACGAGGGTCTCGTACTGGCAGACTTCGTGTCATTAGGTTGTATACGAGGGACTACTAATCAGCTGCCCGCTCATAATAAGTTCACGTGCTACGTGACGCTAAACATGCGCATAATAGAGTGTTTTCACACTCGTCGCTTCGCTTATAGATGGCGCTGACTGTCACTCCTACTTCTAAATTCACGTGTAAACCCAAGAAAGTGGATGGAGGGGAGGTCGCTGTAGTAGCTCAGTGGTTAGAGCTTCGAACACGTTATTCGAAAGTCGTAGGTTCGATTCCTTCTCACGGCTGGTTATTGTTTTTTCATCCACTTTTCTTTCTTCCTATTTACATTTATTGGTTCTAATAATTTCCCCTGTACATTCCTTGGCATTACTGTCTGTTACATCTCATTATAATTGTGTTAAAACACGGAAAAACGAGCCATAAGCTATACACTTCTTTCCCTTATTTCCTTAAACGAGGGTCTCGTACTGGCAGACATGGTGTTATTAGGTTGTATATGAGGAACTATTAATCAGCTGCCCGCTCATAATAAGTTCACGTGCTACGTGACGCCCAACCTGCGCATAAAAGAGTGTTTTCACACTCGTCGCTTGGCTTATAGATGGCGCTCACTGTCACTCCTACTTCTAAATTCACGTGTAAACCCAAGAAAGTGGATGGAGGGAAGGTCGCTGTAGTAGCTCAGTGGTTAGAGCTTCGAACGCGTTATTCGAAGGTCGTAGGTTCGATTCCTGCTCACGGCTGGGTATTTTTTCATCCACATTTCTTTATTCCTATTTACATTTCATTGGTTCTAATAACTTCCCCTGTGCATTCCTTGGCATTACTGTCTGTGACGTCTCATTTTTATTGTGTTAAAACACGGAAAAACGAGCCCTTAGGTATACACTTCTTTTTCTTATTTCATTAAATGAGGGTCTCGTACTGGCAGACTTGGTGTCATTAGGTTGTATATGAGGGACTATTAATCAGCTGCCCGCTCATAATAAGTCCACGTGCTACGAGACGCCAAACATGCGCATAAAAGAGTGTTTTCACACTCGTTGCTTGGCTTATAGATGGCGCTGACTGTCACTCGTACTTCTAAATTCACGTATAAACCCAAAAAATTGGATGTAGGGAAGGCCGCTGTGGTAGCTCAGTGGTAAGAGCATCGAACGCGTTATTCGACGGTCGTAGGTTCGATTCCTGCACACGACTGGTTATTTTTTCATCCACTTTTCTTTTTTCTTAATTACATTTCATTGGTTCTAATAACTTTCCCTGAGCAATCCTTGGCATTACTGTCTGTTACATCTCATTATTATTGTGTTAAAACACGGAAAAACGAGCCCTTAGGTATACACTTCCTTCCCTTATTTCATTAAACGAGGGTTTCGTACTGGCAGACTTGGTGTCATTAGGTTGTATATGAGGAACTATTAATCAGCTGCCGATCGTAATAAGTTCACGTGCTACGTGACGCCAAATGTGCGCTTAAAAGAGTTTTTTCACACTGGTCGCTTGGCCTATAGATGGCGCTGACTGTCACTCCTCCTTCTAAATTCACGTGTAAACCCAAAAAAGTGAATGGAGGGAAGGCCGCGGTGATAGCTCAGTGGTTAGAGCATCGAACGCGTTATTCGAAGGTCGTAGGTTCGATTCCTTCTCACGGCTGGTTATTGTTTTTTCATCCACTTTTCTTTCTTCCTATTTACATTTATTGGTTCTAATAATTTCCCCTGTACATTCCTTGGCATTACTGTCTGTTACATCTCATTAATATTGTGTTAAAACACGGAAAACGAGCCCTTAGGTATACACTTATTTCCCTTATTTCAATGAACGAGGGTCTCGTACTGGCAGACTTCGTGTCATTAGGTTGTATACGAGGGACTACTAATCAGCTGCCCGCTCATAATAAGTTCACGTGCTACGTGACGCTAAACATGCGCATAATAGAGTGTTTTCACACTCGTCGCTTCGCTTATAGATGGCGCTGACTGTCACTCCTACTTCTAAATTCACGTGTAAACCCAAGAAAGTGGATGGAGGGGAGGTCGCTGTAGTAGCTCAGTGGTTAGAGCTTCGAACGCGTTATTCGAAAGTCGTAGGTTCGATTCCTTCTCACGGCTGGTTATTGTTTTTTCATCCACTTTTCTTTCTTCCTATTTACATTTATTGGTTCTAATAATTTCCCCTGTACATTCCTTGGCATTACTGTCTGTTACATCTCATTATAATTGTGTTAAAACACGGAAAAACGAGCCATAAGGAATACACTTCTTTCCCTTATTTCCTTAAACGAGGGTCTCGTACTGGCAGACATGGTGTTATTAGGTTGTATATGAGGAACTATTAATCAGCTGCCCGCTCATAATAAGTTCACGTGCTACGTGACGCCCAACCTGCGCATAAAAGAGTGTTTTCACACTCGTCGCTTGGCTTATAGATGGCGCTGACTGTCACTCCTACTTCTAAATTCACGTGTAAACCCAAGAAAGTGGATGGAGGGAAGGTCGCTGTAGTAGCTCAGTGGTTAGAGCTTCGAACGCGTTATTCGAAGGTCGTAGGTTCGATTCCTGCTCACGGCTGGTTATTTTTTCATCCACATTTCTTTATTCCTATTTACATTTCATTGGTTCTAATAACTTCCCCTGTACATTCCTTGGCATTACTGTCTGTGACGTCTCATTTTTATTGTGTTAAAACACGGAAAAACGAGCCCTTAGGTATACACTTCTTTTTCTTATTTCATTAAACGAGGGTCTCGTACTGGCAGACTTGGTGTCATTAGGTTGTATATGAGGGACTATTAATCAGCTGCCCGCTCATAATAAGTCCACGTGCTACGAGACGCCAAACATGCGCATAAAAGAGTGTTTTCACACTCGTTGCTTGGCTTATAGATGGCGCTGACTGTCACTCGTACTTCTAAATTCACGTATAAACCCAAAAAATTGGATGTAGGGAAGGCCGCTGTGGTAGCTCAGTGGTAAGAGCATCGAACGCGTTATTCGACGGTCGTAGGTTCGATTCCTGCACACGACTGGTTATTTTTCATCCACTTTTCTTTTTTCTTAATTACATTTCATTGGTTCTAATAACTTTCCCTGAGCAATCCTTGGCATTACTGTCTGTTACATCTCATTATTATTGTGTTAAAACACGGAAAAACGAGCCCTTAGGTATACACTTCCTTCCCTTATTTCATTAAACGAGGGTTTCGTACTGGCAGACTTGGTGTCATTAGGTTGTATATGAGGAACTATTAATCAGCTGTCCGCTCATAATAAGTTCACGTGCTACGTGACGCCCAACATGCGCATAAAAGAGTGTTTTCACACTCGTCGCTTGGCTTATAGATGGCGCTGACTGTCACTCCTACTTCTAAATTCACGTGTAAACCCAAGAAAGTGGATGGAGGGAAGGTCGCTGTAGTAGCTCAGTGGTTAGAGCTTCGAACGCGTTATTCGAAGGTCGTAGGTTCGATTCCTGCTCACGGCTGGTTATTTTTTCATCCACTTTTCTTTCTTCTTATTTACATTTCATTGGTTCCAATAACTTCCCCTGTACATTCCTTGGCATTACTGTCTGTGACGTCTCATTTTTATTGTGTTGAAACACGGAAAAACGAGCCCTTAGGTATACACTTCTTTTTCTTATTTCATTAAACGAGGGTCTCGTACTGGCAGACTTGGTGTCATTAGGTTGTATATGAGGGACTATGAATCAGCTGCCCGCTCATAATAAGTTCACGTGCTACATGACGCCAAACATGCGCATAAAAGAGTGTTTTCACACTCGTTGCTTGGCTTATAGATGGCGCTGACTGTCACTCGTACTTCTAAATTCCCGCATAAACCCAAAAAATTGGATGGAGGGAAAGCCGCTGTGGTAGCTCAGTGGTTAGAGCAGCAGACGCGCTATTCCTAGGTCGTAGGTTCGATTCCTGCTCACGGCTGGTAATTTTTTATCCCCTTTCTTCTTATTTACGTTTCATTGGTTCTAATAACTTCCCTTGTACATTCCTTGGCATTACTGTCTGTGACATCTTATTTTTATTGTGTTAAAACACGGAAAAACAAGCCCTTAGGTATACACTTCTTTTCCTTATTTCATTAAACGAGGGTCTCGTACTGACAGACATGGTGTTATTAGGTTGTATACTAGGGACTATCAATCAGCTGCCCGCTCAAAATAAGTTCACGTGCTACCTGACGCCAAATGTGCGCATAAAAGAGTGTTTTCACACTCGTCGCTTGGCTTATAGATGGCGCTGACTGTCACTCCCACTTCTAAATTCACGTATAAACCCAAAAAAGTGGATGGAGGGAAGGCCGCTGTGGTAGCTCAGTGGTTAGAGCAGCAGACGCGTTATTCGAAGGTCGTAGGTTCGATTCCTGCTCACGGCTGGTAATCTTTTATCCACTTTCTTTCTTCTTATTTACATTTCATTGGTTCTAATGCTTTCACCTGTACATTCCTTGGCATTACTGTCTGTTACATCTCATTAAAATTGTGTTAAAACACGGAAAAACGAGCCCTTAGGTATACACTTCTTTCCCTTATTTCGTTAAACGAGGGTCTCGTACTGGCAGACATGGTGTTATTAGGTTGTATACGAGAGACTATCAATCAGCTGCCCGCTCATAATAAGTTCACGTGCTACGTGACGCCAAACGTGCGCATAAAAGAGTGTTTTCACACTCGTCGCTTGGCTTATAGATGGCGCTGACTGTCACTCCTACATCTAAATTCACGTATAAACCCAAAAAAGTGGATGTAGGGAAGGCCGCTGTGGTAGCTCAGTGGTAAGAGCATCGAACGCGTTATTCGACGGTCGTAGGTTCGATTCCTGCACACGACTGGTTATTTTTTCATCCACTTTTCTTTCTTCTTATTTACATTTCATTGGTTCTAATGCTTTCACCTGTACATTCCTTGGCATTACTGTCTGTTACATCTCATTAAAATTGTGTTAAAACACGGAAAAACGAGCCCTTAGGTATACACTTCTTTCCCTTATTTCGTTAAACGAGGGTCTCGTACTGGCAGACATGGTGTTATTAGGTTGTATACGAGAGACTATCAATCAGCTGCCCGCTCATAATAAGTTCACGTGCTACGTGACGCCAAACGTGCGCATAAAAGAGTGTTTTCACACTCGTCGCTTGGCTTATAGATGGCGCTGACTGTCACTCCTACATCTAAATTCACGTATAAACCCAAAAAAGTGGATGTAGGGAAGGCCGCTGTGGTAGCTCAGTGGTAAGAGCATCGAACGCGTTATTCGAAGGTCGTAGGTTCGATTCCTGCTCACGGCTGGTTATTTTTTCATCCACTTTTCTTTCTTCTTATTTACATTTCATTGGTTCTAATAACTTCCCTTGTATATTCCTTGGCATAACTGTCTGTGACATCTCATTTTTATTGTGTTAAAACACGGAAAAACGATCCCTTAGGTATACACTTCTTTCCCTTATTTCATTAAACGAGGGTCTCGTACTGGCAGACTTGGTGTCATTAGGTTGTATATGAGGGACTATGAATCAACTGCCCGCTCATAATAAGTTCACGTGCTACGTGACGCCAAACATGCGCATAAAAGAGTGGTTTCACACTAGTTGCTTGGCTAATAGATGGCGCTGACTGTCACTCCTACTTCTAAATTCACGTGTAAACCCGAGAAAGTGGATGGAGGGAAGGTCGCTGTAGTAGCTCAGTGGTTAGAGCTTCGAACGCGTTATTCGAAGGTCGTTGGTTTCGATTGCTGCTCACGGCTGGTTATTTTTTCATCCACTTTTCTTTCTTCTTATTTACATTTCATTGGTTCTAATAACTTCCCTTGTATATTCCTTGGCATAACTGTCTGTGACATCTCATTTTTATTGTGTTAAAACACGGAAAAACGATCCCTTAGGTATACACTTCTTTCCCTTATTTCATTAAACGAGGGTCTCGTACTGGCAGACTTGGTGTCATTAGGTTGTATATGAGGGACTATGAATCAACTGCCCGCTCATAATAAGTTCACGTGCTACGTGACGCCCAACATGCGCATAAAAGAGTGTTTTCACACTCGTCGCTTGGCTTATAGATGGCGCTGACTGTCACTCCCACTTCTAAATTCACGTATAAACCCAAAAAAGTGGATGGAGGGAAGGCCGCTGTGGTAGCTCAGTGGTTAGAGCAGCAGACGCGTTATTCGAAGGTCGTAGGTTCGATTCCTGCTCACGGCTGGTAATCTTTTATCCACTTTCTTTCTTCTTATTTACATTTCATTGGTTCTAATGCTTTCACCTGTACATTCCTTGGCATTACTGTCTGTTACATCTCATTAAAATTGTGTTAAAACACGGAAAAACGAGCCCTTAGGTATACACTTCTTTCCCTTATTTCGTTAAACGAGGGTCTCGTACTGGCAGACTTGGTGTCATTAGGTTGTATACGAGGGACTATCAATCAGCTGCCGATCGTAATAAGTTCACGTGCTACGTGACGCCAAATGTGCGCTTAAAAGAGTTTTTTCACACTGGTCGCTTGGCCTATAGATGGCGCTGACTGTCACTCCTCCTTCTAAATTCACGTGTAAACCCAAAAAAGTGAATGGAGGGAAGGCCGCGGTGATAGCTCAGTGGTTAGAGCATCGAACGCGTTATTCGAAGGTCGTAGGTTCGATTCCTTCTCACGGCTGGTTATTGTTTTTTCATCCACTTTTCTTTCTTCCTATTTACATTTATTGGTTCTAATAATTTCCCCTGTACATTCCTTGGCATTACTGTCTGTTACATCTCATTAATATTGTGTTAAAACACGGAAAACGAGCCCTTAGGTATACACTTATTTCCCTTATTTCAATGAACGAGGGTCTCGTACTGGCAGACTTCGTGTCATTAGGTTGTATACGAGGGACTACTAATCAGCTGCCCGCTCATAATAAGTTCACGTGCTACGTGACGCTAAACATGCGCATAATAGAGTGTTTTCACACTCGTCGCTTCGCTTATAGATGGCGCTGACTGTCACTCCTACTTCTAAATTCACGTGTAAACCCAAGAAAGTGGATGGAGGGGAGGTCGCTGTAGTAGCTCAGTGGTTAGAGCTTCGAACGCGTTATTCGAAAGTCGTAGGTTCGATTCCTTCTCACGGCTGGTTATTGTTTTTTCATCCACTTTTCTTTCTTCCTATTTATATTTATTGGTTCTAATAATTTCCCCTGTACATTCCTTGGCATTACTGTCTGTTACATCTCATTATAATTGTGTTAAAACACGGAAAAACGAGCCCTTAGGTATACACTTCTTTTCCTTATTTCATTAAACGAGGGTCTCGTACTGGCAGACATGGTGTTATTAGGTTGTATACGAGGGACTATCAATCAGCTGCCCGCTCATAATAAGTTCACGTGGTACGTGACGCCAAATGTGCGCATAAAAGAGTGTTTTCACACTCGTCGCTTGGCTTATAGATGGCGCTGACTGTCACTCCCACTTCTAAATTAACGTATGAACCCAAAAAAGTGGATGGAGGGAAGGCCGCTGTGGTAGCTCAGTGGTTAGAGCAGCAGACGCGTTATTCGAAGGCCGTAGGTTCGATTCCTGCTCACGGCTGGTAATCTTTTATCCACCTTCTTTCTTCTTATATACATTTCATTGGTTCTAATGACTTCCCCTGTACATTCCTTGGCATTACTGTCTGTTACATCTCATTATAATTGTGTTAAAACACGGAAAAACGAGCCCTTAGGTATACACTTCTTTCCCTTATTTCATTAAACGAGGGTCTCGTACTGGCAGACTTGGTGTCATTAGGTTGTATACGAGGGACTATCAATCAGCTGCCCGCTCATAATAAGTTCACGTGCTACGTGACGCCAAATGTGCGCATAAAAGAGTGTTTTCACACTCGTCGCTTGGCTTATAGATGGCGCTGACTGTCACTCCCACTTGTAAATTCACGTATAAACCCAAAAAAGTGGATGTAGGGAAGGTCGCTGTGGTAGCTCAGTGGTAAGAGCATCGAACGCGTTATTCGAAGGTCGTAGGTTCGATTCCTTCACACGACTGGTTATTTTTTCATCCATTTTTTTTCTTCCTATTTACATTTCATTGGTTCTAATAACTTTCCCTGAGCAATCCTTGGCATTACCGTCTGTTACATCTCGTTAATATTGTGTTAAAACACGGAAAAACGAGCCCTTATGTATACACTTCTTTCCCTTATTTCAATAAACGAGGGTCTCGTACTGGCAGACTTGGTGTCATTAGGTTGTATATGAGGGACTATCAATCAGCTGCCCGATAGTAATAAGTTCACGTGCTACGTGACGCCAAATGTGCGCATAAAAGAGTGTTTTCACACTCGTCGCTTGGCTTATAGATGGCGCTGACTGTCACTCCTACTTTTAAATTCACGTATAAACCCAAAAAAGTGGATGGAGGGAAGGTCGCTGTAGTAGCTCAGTGGCTAGAGCATCGAACGCGTTATTCGAAGGCCGTAGGTTCGATTCCCGCTGACGGCTGGTTAGTTTTTCATCCACTTTTTTTCTTATTTACAATTCATTAGTTATACTAACTTCCCCTGTACATTCCTTGGCATTCCTGTCTGTGACATCTCATTTTTATTGTGTTAAAACACGGAAAAACGAGCCCTTAGGTATACACTTCTTTCCCTTATTTCAATAAACGAGGGTCTCGTACTGGCAGACTTGGTGTCATTACGTTGTATATGAGGGACTATTAATCAGCTGCCCGCTCATAATAAGTTCACGTGCTACGTGACGCCAAACATGCGCATAAAGGAGTGTTTTCACCCTCGTTGCTTGGCTTATAGATGGCGCTGACTGTCACTCGTACTTCTAAATTCACGTATAAACCCAAAAAATTGGATGGAGGGAAGCCGCTGTGGTAGCTCAGTGGTTAGAGCAGCAGACGCGCTATTCGAAGGTCGTAGGTTTGATTCCTGCTCATGGCTGGTAATTTTTATCCACTTTCTTCTTATTTACATTTCATTGGTTCTAATAACTTCCCCTGTACATTCCTTGGCATTACTGTCTGTGACATCTCATTTTTATTGTGTTAAAACACTAAAAAACGAGCCCTTAGGTATACACTTATTTTCCTTATTTCATTAAACGACGGTCTCGTACTGGCAGATATGGTGCTATTAGGTTGTATACGATGGACTATCAATCAGCTGCCCGCTCATAATAAGTTCACGTGCTACGTGACGCCAAATGTGCGCATAAAAGAGTCTTTTCACACTCGTCGCTTGGCTTATAGATGGCGCTGACTGTCACTCCCACTTTTAAATTCACGTATAAACCCAAAAAAGTGGATGGAGGGAAGGCCGCTGTGGTAGCTCAGTGGTCAGAGCAGCAGACGCGTTATTCGAAGGTCGTAGGTTCGATTCCTGCTCACGGCGGGTAATCTTTTATCCACTTTCTTTCTTCTTATTTACATTTCATTGGTTCTAATGACTTCCCCTGTACATTCCTTGGCATTACTGTCTGTTACATCTCATTATAATTGTGTTAAAACACGGAAAAACGAGCCATTAGGTATACACTTCTTTCCCTTATTTCCTTAAACGAGGGTCTCGTACTGGCAGACTTGGTGTCATTAGGTTGTATATGAGGAGCAATTAATCAGCTGCCCGCTCATAATAAGTTCACGTGTTACGTGACGCCCAACATGCGCATAAAAGAGTGTTTTCACACTCGTCGCTTGGCCTATAGATGGCGCTGACTGTCACTCCTACTTCTAAGTTCACGTATAAACCCAAAAAAGGGGATGGAGGGAAGGCCGCTGTGGTAGCTCAGTGGTAAGAGCAGCAGACGCGTTATTAGAAGGCCGTAGGTTCGATTTCTGCTCACGGCTGGTTATTTTTTCATCCACATTTCTTTCTTCCTATTTACATTTCATTGGTTCTAATAATTTCCCCTGTACATTCCTTGGCATTACTGTCTGTTACATCTCATTATTATTGTGTTAAAACACGGAAAAACGAGCCCTTAGGTATACACTTATTTCCCTTATTTCAATGAACGAGGGTCTCGTACTGGCAGACTTGGTGTCATTAGGTTGTATACGAGGGACTACTAATCAGCTGCCCGCTCATAATAGGTTCACGTGCTACGTGACGCCAAACAATCTCATAATAGAGTGTTTTCAAACTCGTCGCTTCGCTCATAGATGGCGCTGACTGTCACTCCTACTTCTAAATTCACGTGTAAACTCAAGAAAGTGGATGGAGGGAAGGTCGTTGTAGTAGCTCAGTGACTAGAGCATCGAACGCGTTATTCGAAGGCCGTAGGTTCGATTCCTGCTCACGGCTGGTTAGTTTTTCATCCACTTTTCTTTCTTCTTATTTACAATTCATTGGTTCTAATAACTTCCTCTGTACATTCCTTGGCATTACTGTCTGTGACATCTCATTTTTATTGTGTTAAAACACGGAAAAACGAGCCCTTAGGTATACACTTCTTTCCCTTATTTCATTAAACGAGGGTCTCGTACTGGCAGACTTGGTGTCATTAGGTTGTATATGAGGGACTATTAATCAGCTGCCCGCTCATAATAAGTTCACGTGCTACGTGACGCCAAACGTGCGCATAAAAGAGTGTTTTCACACTCGTCGCTTGGCTTATAGATGGCGCTGACTGTCACTCCTACATCTAAATTCACGTATAAACCCAAAAAAGTGGATGCAGGGAAGGCCGCTGTGGTAGCTCAGTGGTAAGAGCATCGAACGCGTTATTCCAAGGTCGTAGGTTCGATTCCTGCACACGACTGGTTATTTTTTCATCCACTTTTCTTTCTTCTTAATTACATTTCATTGGTTCTAATAACTTTCCCTGAGCAATCCTTGGCATTACTGTCTGTTACATCTCATTAATATTGTGTTAAAACACGGAAAAACGAGCCCTTAGGTATACACTTCTTTCCCTTATTTCCTTAAACGAGGGTCTCGTACTGGCAGACTTGGTGTCATTAGGTTGTATATGAGAAACAAATAATCAGCTGCCCGCTCATAATAAGTTCACGTGTTACGTGACGCCCAACATGCGCGTAAAAGAGTGTTTTCACACTCGTCGCTTGGCTTATAGATGGCGCTGACTGTCACTCCTACTTCTAAATTCACGTATAAACCCAAAAAAGGGGATGGAGGGAAGGCCGCTGTGGTAGCTCAGTGGTTAGAGCAGCAGACGCGTTATTAGAAGGTCGTAGGTTCGATTTCTGCTCACGGCTGGTTATTTTTTCATCCACATTTCTTTCTTCCTATTTACATTTCATTGGTTCTAATAATTTCACCTGTACAATCCTTGGCATTACTGTCTGTTACATCTCATTATTATTGTGTTAAAACACGGAAAAACGAGCCCTTAGGTATACACTTCTTTCCCTAATTTCAATAAACGAGGGTCTCATACTGGCAGACTTGGTGTCATTAGGTTGTATACGAGGGACTACTAATCAGCTGCCCGCTCATAATAAGTTCACGTGCTACGTGACGCCAAACATGCGCATAAAAGAGTGTTTTCACACTCGTCGCTTGGCTTATAGATGGCGCTGACTGTCACTCCTACTTCCATATTCACGTATAAACCCAAAAAAGTGGATGGAGGGAAGGTCGCTGTAGTAGCTCAGCGGCTAGAGCATCGAACGCGTTATTCGAAAGCCGTAGGTTTGATTCCTGCTCACGGCTGCTTAGTTCTTCATCCACTTTTCTTTCTTCTTATTTACGTTTTATTGGTCATACTAACTTCCCCTGTACATTCCTTGGCATTCCTGACTGTGACATCTCATTATTATTGTGTTAAAACACGGAAAAGCGAGCCCTTAGGTAAACACTTATTTCCCTTATTTCGTTAAACGAGGGTCTCGTACTAGCCGACATGGTGTTATTAGGTTGTATACGAGGGACTATCAATCAGCTGCCCACTCGTAATAAGTTCACGTGCTACGTGACGCCAAACGTGCGCCTAAAAGAGTTTTTTCACACTGGTCGCTTGGCCTATAGATGGCGCTGACTGTCACTCCTCCTTCTAAATTCACGTGTAAACCCAAAAAAGTGGATGGAGGGAAGGCCGCGGTGATAGCTCAGTGGTTAGAGCATCAAACGCGCTTTTCGAAGGTCGTAGGTTCGATTCCTGCTCACCGCTGGTTATTGTTTTTTCATCCACTTTTCTTTCTTCCTATTTACATTTCATTGGTTCTAATAATTTCCCCTGTACATTCCTTGGCATTACTGTCTGTTACATCTCATTAATAATGTGTTAAAACACGGAAAAACGAGTCCTTAGGTATACACTTATTTCCCTTATTTCAATGAACGAGGGTCTCGTACTGGCAGACTTGGTGTCATTAGGTTGTATATGAGGGACTACTAATCAGCTCCCGCTCATAATAAGTTCACGTGCTACGTGACGCCAAATGTGCGCATAAAAGAGTGTTTTCACACTCGTCGCTTGGCTTATAGATGGCGCTGACTGTCACTCCCACTTCTAAATTCACGTATAAACCCAAAAAAGTGGATGGAGGGAAGGCCGCTGTGGTAGCTCAGTGGTTAGAGCAGCAGACGCGTTATTCGAAGGTCGTAGGTTCGATTCCTGCTCACGGCGGGTAATCTTTTATCCACTTTCTTTCTTCTTATTTACATTTCATTGGTTCTAATGACTTCCCCTGTACATTCCTTGGCATTACTGTCTGTTACATCTCATTATAATTGTGTTAAAACACGGAAAAACGAGCCATTAGGTATACACTTCTTTCCCCTATTTCCTTAAACGAGGGTCTCGTACTGGCAAACATGGTGTTATTAGGTTGTATACGAGGCACTATCAATCAGCTGCCCGCTCATAATAAGTTCACGTGCTACGTGACGCCAAACGTGCGCATAAAAGAGTGTTTTCACACTCGTCGCTTGGCTTATAGATGGCGCTGACTGTCACTCCTACATCTAAATTCACGTATAAACCCAAAAAAGGGGATGGAGGGAAGGCCGCTGTGGTAGCTCAGTGGTTAGAGCAGCAGACGCGTTATTAGAAGGCCGTAGGTTCGATTTCTGCTCACGGCTGGTTATTTTTTCATCCACATTTCTTTCTTCCTATTTACATTTCATTGGTTCTAATAATTCCACCTGTACATTCCTTGGCATTACTGTCTGTTACATCTCATTATTATTGTGTTAAAACACGGAAAAACGAGCCCTTAGGTATACACTTATTTCCCTTATTTCAATGAACGAGGGTCTCGTACTGGCAGACTTGGTGTCATTAGGTTGTATACGAGGGACTACTAATCAGCTGCCCGCTCATAATAGGTTCACGTGCTACGTGACGCCAAACAATCTCATAATAGAGTGTTTTCAAACTCGTCGTTTCGCTCATAGATGACGCTGACTGTCACTCCTACTTCTAAATTCACGTGTAAACCCAAGAAAGTGGATGGAAGGAAGGTCGTTGTAGTAGCTCAGTGGCTAGAGCATCGAACGCGTTATTCGAAGGCCGTAGGTTCGATTCCTGCTCACGGCTGGTTAGTTTTTCATCCACTTTTCTTTCTTCCTATTTACAATTCATTGGTTCTAATAACTTCCTCTGTACATTCCTTGGCATTACTGTCTGTGACATCTCATTTTTATTGTGTTAAAACACGGAAAAACGAGCCCTTAGGTATACATTTCTTTCCCTTATTTCATTAAACGAGGGTCTCGTACTCGCAGACTTGGTGTCATTAGGTTGTATATGAGGGACTATTAATCAGCTGCCTGCTCATAATAAGTTCACGTGCTACGTGACGCCAAACATGCGCATAAAGGAGTGTTTTCACACTCGTTGCTTGGCTTATAGATGGCGCTGACTGTCACTCGTACTTCTAAATTCACGTATAAACCCAAAAAAGTGGATGGAGGGAAGGCCGCTGTGGTAGCTCAGTGGTAAGAGCATCGAACGCGTTATTCGAAGGTCGTAGGTTCGATTCCTTCACACGACTGGTTATTTTTTCATCCATTTTTTTTCTTCCTATTTACATTTCATTGGTTCTAATAACTTTCCCTGAGCAATCCTTGGCATTACCGTCTGTTACATCTCGTTAATATTGTGTTAAAACACGGAAAAACGAGCCCTTATGTATACACTTCTTTCCCTTATTTCATTAAACGAGGGTCTCGTACTGGCAGACTTGGTGTCATTAGGTTGTATATGAGGGACTATCAATCAGCTGCCCGATAGTAATAAGTTCACGTGCTACGTGACGCCAAATGTGCGCATAAAAGAGTGTTTTCACACTCGTCGCTTGGCTTATAGATGGCGCTGACTGTCACTCCTACTTTTAAATTCACGTATAAACCCAAAAATTGGATGGAGGGAAGGTCGCTGTAGTAGCTCAGTGGCTAGAGCATCGAACGCGTTATTCGAAGGCCGTAGGTTCGATTCCCGCTGACGGCTGGTTAGTTTTTCATCCACTTTTTTTCTTCTTATTTACAATTCATTAGTTATACTAACTTCCCCTGTACATTCCTTGGCATTCCTGTCTGTGACATCTCATTTTTATTGTGTTAAAACACGGAAAAACGAGCCCTTAGGTATACACTTCTTTCCCTTATTTCATTAAACGAGGGTCTCGTACTGGCAGACTTGGTGTCATTACGTTGTATATGAGGGACTATTAATCAGCTGCCCGCTCATAATAAGTTCACGTGCTACGTGACGCCAAACATGCGCATAAAGGAGTGTTTTCACACTCGTTGCTTGACTTATAGATGGCGCTGACTGTCACTCGTACTTCTAAATTCACGTATAAACCCAAAAAATTGGATGGAGGGAAGCCGCTGTGGTAGCTCAGTGGTTAGAGCAGCAGACGCGCTATTCGAAGGTCGTAGGTTTGATTCCTGCTCATGGCTGGTAATTTTTATCCACTTTCTTCTTATTTACATTTCATTGGTTCTAATAACTTCCCCTGTACATTCCTTGGCATTACTGTCTGTGACATCTTATTTTTATTGTGTTACAACACTGAAAAACGAGCCCTTAGGTATACACTTATTTTCCTTATTTCATTAAACGACGGTCTCGTACTGGCAGACATGGTGCTATTAGGTTGTATACGATGGACTATCAATCAGCTGCCCGCTCATAATAAGTTCACGTGCTACGTGACGCCAAATGTGCGCATAAAAGAGTGTTTTCACACTCGTCGCTTGGCTTATAGATGGCGCTGACTGTCACTCCCACTTCTAAATTCACGTATAAACCCAAAAAAGTGGATGGAGGGAAGGCCGCTGTGGTAGCTCAGTGGTTAGAGCAGCAGACGCGTTATTCGAAGGCCGTAGGTTCGATTCCTGCTCACGGCTGGTAATCTTTTATCCACCTTCTTTCTTCTTATATACATTTCATTGGTTCTAATGACTTCCCCTGTACATTCCTTGGCATTACTGTCTGTTACATCTCATTATAATTGTGTTAAAACACGGAAAAACGAGCCCTTAGGTATACACTTCTTTCCCTTATTTCATTAAATGAGGGTCTCGTACTGGCAGACTTGGTGTCATTAGGTTGTATACGAGGGACTATCAATCAGCTGCCCGCTCATAATAAGTTCACGTGCTACGTGACGCCAAATGTGCGCATAAAAGAGTGTTTTCACACTCGTCGCTTGGCTTATAGATGGCGCTGACTGTCACTCCCACTTGTAAATTCACGTATAAACCCAAAAAAGTGGATGTAGGGAAGGCCGCTGTGGTAGCTCAGTGGTAAGAGCATCGAACGCGTTATTCGAAGGTAGTAGGTTCGATTCCTTCACACGACTGGTTATTTTTTCATCCACTTTTTTTTCTTCCTATTTACATTTCATTGGTTCTAATAACTTTCCCTGAGCAATCCTTGGCATTACCGTCTGTTACATCTCGTTAATATTGTGTTAAAACACGGAACAACGAGCCCTTATGTATACACTTCTTTCCCCTATTTCATTAAACGAGGGTCTCGTACTGGCAGACTTGGTGTCATTAGGTTGTATATGAGGGACTATCAATCAGCTGCCCGATAGTAATAAGTTCACGTGCTACGTGACGCCAAATGTGCGCATAAAAGAGTGTTTTCACACTCGTCGCTTGGCTTATAGATGGCGCTGACTGTCACTCCTACTTTTAAATTCACGTATAAACCCAAAAAAGTGGATGGAGGGAAGGTCGCTGTAGTAGCTCAGTGGCTAGAGCATCGAACGCGTTATTCGAAGGCCGTAGGTTCGATTCCCGCTGACGGCTGGTTAGTTTTTCATCCACTTTTTTTCTTCTTATTTACAATTCATTAGTTATACTAACTTCCCCTGTACATTCCTTGGCATTCCTGTCTGTGACATCTCATTTTTATTGTGTTAAAACACGGAAAAACGAGCCCTTAGGTATACACTTCTTTCCCTTATTTCATTAAACGAGGGTCTCGTACTGGCAGACTTGGTGTCATTACTTTGTATATGAGGGACTATTAATCAGCTGCCCGCTCATAATAGGTTCACGTGCTACGTGACGCCAAACATGCGCATAAAGGAGTGTTTTCACACTCGTTGCTTGGCTTATAGATGGCGCTGACTGTCACTCGTACTTCTAAATTCACGTATAAACCCAAAAAATTGGATGGAGGGAAGCCGCTGTGGTAGCTCAGTGGTTAGAGCAGCAGACGCGCTATTCGAAGGTCGTAGGTTTGATTCCTGCTCATGGCTGGTATTTTTTATCCACTTTCTTCTTATTTACATTTCATTGGTTCTAATAACTTCCCCTGTACATTCCTTGGCATTATTGTCTGTTACATCTCATTATAATTGTGTTAAAACACGGAAAAACGAGCCATTAGGTATACACTTCTTTCCCTTATTTCCTTAAACGAGGGTCTCGTACTGGCAGACTTGGTGTCATTAGGTTGTATATGAGGAACAATTAATCAGCTGCCCGCTCATAATAAGTTCACGTGTTACGTGACGCCCAACATGCGCATAAAAGAGTGTTTTCACACTCGTCGCTTGGCCTATAGATGGCGCTGACTGTCACTCCTACTTCTAAATTCACGTATAAACCCAAAAAAGGGGATGGAGGGAAGGCCGCTGTGGTAGCTCAGTGGTAAGAGCAGCAGACGCGTTATTAGAAGGCCGTAGGTTCGATTTCTGCTCACGGCTGGTTATTTTTTTATCCACATTTCTTTCTTCCTAGTTACATTTCATTGGTTCTAATAATTTCACCTGTACATTCCTTGGCATTACTGTCTGTTACATCTCATTATTATTGTGTTAAAACACGGAAAAACGAGCCCTTAGGTATACACTTATTTCCCTTATTTCAATGAACGAGGGTCTCGTACTGGCAGACTTGGTGTCATTAGGTTGTATACGAGGGACTACTAATCAGCTGCCCGCTCATAATAGGTTCACGTGCTACGTGACGCCAAACAATCTCATAATAGAGTGTTTTCAAACTCGTCGCTTCGCTCATAGATGGCGCTGACTGTCACTCCTACTTCTAAATTCACGTGTAAACCCAAGAAAGTGGATGGAGGGAAGGTCGTTGTAGTAGCTCAGTGGCTAGAGCATCGAACGCGTTATTCGAAGGCCGTAGGTTCGATTCCTGCTCACGGCTGGTTAGTTTTTCATCCACTTTTCTTTCTTCTTATTTACAATTCATTGGTTCTAATAACTTCCTCTGTACATTCCTTGGCATTACTGTCTGTGACATCTCATTTTTATTGTGTTAAAACACGGAAAAACGAGCCCTTAGGTATACACTTCTTTCCCTTATTTCATTAAACGAGGGTCTCGTACTGGCAGACTTGGTGTCATTAGGTTGTATATGAGGGACTATTAATCAGCTGCCTGCTCATAATAAGTTCACGTGCTACGTGACGCCAAACATGCGCATAAAGGAGTGTTTTCACACTCGTTGCTTGGCTTATAGATGGCGCTGACTGTCACTCGTACTTCTAAATTCACGTATAAACCCAAAAAAGTGAATGGAGGGAAGGCCGCTGTGGTAGCTCAGTGGTTAGAGCAGCAGACGCGTTATTCGAAGGTCGTAGGTTCGATTTCTGCTCACGGCTGGTAATCTTTTATAAACTTTTTTTCTTCTTATTTACATTTCATTGGTTCTAATGACTTCCCCTGTACATTCCTTGGCATTACTGTCTGGTACATCTCATTATAATTGTGTTAAAACACGGAAAACGAGCCATAAGGTATACACTTCTTTCCCTTATTTCCTTAAACGAGGGTCTCGTACTGGCAGACATGGTGTTATTAGGTTGTATACGAGGCACTATCAATCAGCTGCCCGCTCATAATAAGTTCACGTGCTACGTGACGCCAAACGTGCGCATAAAAGAGTGTTTTCACACTCGTCGCTTGGCTTATAGATGGCGCTGACTGTCACTCCTACATCTAAATTCACGTATAAACCCAAAAAAGTGGATGTAGGGAAGGCCGCTGTGGTAGCTCAGTGGTAAGAGCATCGAACGCGTTATTCCAAGGTCGTAGGTTCGATTCCTGCACACGACTGGTTAATTTTTCATCCACTTTTCTTTCTTCTTAATTACATTTCATTGGTTCTAATAACTTTCCCTGAGCAATCCTTGGCATTACTGTCTGTTACATCTCATTAATATTGTGTTAAAACACGGAAAAACGAGCCCTTAGGTATACACTTCTTTCCCTTATTTCCTTAAACGAGGGTCTCGTACTGGCAGACTTGGTGTCATTAGGTTGTATATGAGAAACAATTAATCAGCTGCCCGCTCATAATAAGTTCACGTGTTACGTGACGCCCAACATGCGCGTAAAAGAGTGTTTTCACACTCGTCGCTTGGCTTATAGATGGCGCTGACTGTCACTCCTACTTCTAAATTCACGTATAAACCCAAAAAAGGGGATGGAGGGAAGGCCGCTGTGGTAGCTCAGTGGTTAGAGCAGCAGACGCGTTATTAGAAGGTCGTAGGTTCGATTTCTGCTCACGGCTGGTTATTTTTTCATCCACATTTCTTTCTTCCTATTTACATTTCATTGGTTCTAATAATTTCACCTGTACATTCCTTGGCATTACTGTCTGTTACATCTCATTATTATTGTGTTAAAACACGGAAAAACGAGCCCTTAGGTATACACTTCTTTCCCTAATTTCAATAAACGAGGGTCTCATACTGGCCGACTTGGTGTCATTAGGTTGTATACGAGGGACTACTAATCAGCTGCCCGCTCATAATAAGTTCACGTGCTACGTGACGCCAAACATGCGCATAAAAGAGTGTTTTCACACTCGTCGCTTGGCTTATAGATGGCGCTGACTGTCACTCCTACTTCCATATTCACGTATAAACCCAAAAAAGTGGATGGAGGGAAGGTCGCTGTAGTAGCTCAGCGGCTAGAGCATCGAACGCGTTATTCGAAAGCCGTAGGTTTGATTCCTGCTCACGGCTGGTTAGTTCTTCATCCACTTTTCTTTCTTCTTATTTACGTTTTATTGGTCATACTAACTTCCCCTGTACATTCCTTGGCATTCCTGTCTGTGACATCTCATTATTATTGTGTTAAAACACGGAAAAACGAGCCCTTAGGTAAACACTTATTTCCCTTATTTCGTTAAAAAAGGGTCTCGTACTAGCCGACATGGTGTTATTAGGTTGTATACGAGGGACTATCAATCAGCTGCCCGCTCGTAATAAGTTCACGTGCTACGTGACGCCAAACGTGCGCCTAAAAGAGTTTTTTCACACTGGTCGCTTGGCCTATAGATGGCGCTGACTGTCACTCCTCCTTCTAAATTCACGTGTAAACCCAAAAAAGTGGATGGAGGGAAGGCCGCGGTGATAGCTCAGTGGTTAGAGCATCAATCGCGTTATTCGAAGGTCGTAGGTTCGATTCCTGCTCACCGCTGGTTATTGTTTTTTCATCCACTTTTCTTTCTTTCTATTTACATTTCATTGGTTCTAATAATTTCCCCTGTACATTCCTTGGCATTACTGTCTGTTACATCTCATTAATAATGTGTTAAAACACGGAAAAACGAGTCCTTAGGTATACACTTGTTTCCCTTATTTCAATGAACGAGGGTCTCGTACTGGCAGACTTGGTGTCATTAGGTTGTATATGAGGGACTACTAATCAGCTCCCGCTCATAATAAGTTCACCTGCTACGTGACGCCAAATGTGCGCATAAAAGAGTGTTTTCACACTCGTCGCTTGGCTTATAGATGGCGCTGACTGTCACTCCCACTTCTAAATTCACGTATAAACCCAAAAAAGTGGATGGAGGGAAGGTTGCTGTGGTAGCTCAGTGGTTAGAGCAGCAGACGCGTTATTCGAAGGTCGTAGGTTCGATTCCTGCTCACGGCGGGTAATCTTTTATCCACTTTCTTTCTTCTTATTTACATTTCATTGGTTCTAATGACTTCCCCTGTACATTCCTTGGCATTACTGTCTGTTACATCTCATTATAATTGTGTTAAAACACGGAAAAACGAGCCATTAGGTATACACTTCTTTCCCTTATTTCCTTAAACGAGGGTCTCGTACTGGCAAACATGGTGTTATTAGGTTGTATACGAGGCACTATATATCAGCTGCCCGCTCATATTAAGTTCACGTGCTACGTGACGCCAAACGTGCGCATAAAAGAGTGTTTTCACACTCGTCGCTTGGCTTATAGATGGCGCTGACTGTCACTCCTACATCTAAATTCACGTATAAACCCAAAAAAGGGGATGGAGGGAAGGCCGCTGTGGTAGCTCAGTGGTTAGAGCAGCAGACGCGTTATTAGAAGGCTGTAGGTTCGATTTATGCTCACGGCTGGTTATTTTTTCATCCACATTTCTTTCTTCCTATTTACATTTCATTGGTTCTAATAATTTCACCTGTACATTCCTTGGCATTACTGTCTGTTACATCTCATTATTATTGTGTTAAAACACGGAAAAAGGAGCCCTTAGGTATACACTTATTTCCCTTATTTCAATGAACGAGGGTCTCGTACTGGCAGACTTGGTGTCATTAGGTTGTATACGAGGGACTACTAATCAGCTGCCCGCTCATAATAGGTTCCCGTGCTACGTGACGCCAAACAATCTCATAATAGAGTGTTTTCAAACTCGTCGCTTCGCTCATAGATGGCGCTGACTGTCACTCCTACTTCTAAATTCACGTGTAAACCCAAGAAAGTGGATGGAGGGAAGGTCGTTGTAGTAGCTCAGTGGCTAGAGCATCGAACGCGTTATTCGAAGGCCGTAGGTTCGATTCCTGCTCACGGCTGGTTAGTTTTTCATCCACTTTTCTTTCTTCCTATTTACAATTCATTGGTTCTAATAACTTCCTCTGTACATTCCTTGGCATTACTGTCTGTGACATCTCATTTTATTGTGTTAAAACACGGAAAAACGAGCCCTTAGGTATACATTTCTTTCCCTTATTTCATTAAACGAGGGTCTCGTACTGGCAGACTTGGTGTCATTAGGTTGTATATGAGGGACTATTAATCAGCTGCCTGCTCATAATGAGTTCACGTGCTACGTGACGCCAAACATGCGCATAAAGGAGTGTTTTCACACTCGTTGCTTGGCTTATAGATGGCGCTGACTGTCACTCGTACTTCTAAATTCACGTATAAACCCAAAAAAGTGGATGGAGGGAAGGCCGCTGTGGTAGCTCAGTGGTTAGAGCAGCAGACGCGTTATTCGAAGGTCGTAGGTTCGATTTCTGCTCACGGCTGGTAATCTTTTATAAACTTTCTTTCTTCTTATTTACATTTCATTGGTTCTAATGACTTCCCCTGTACATTCCTTGGCATTACTGTCTGTTACATCTCATTATAATTGTGTTAAAACACGGAAAAACGAGCCATAAGGTATACACTTCTTTCCCCTATTTCCTTAAACGAGGGTCTCGTACTGGCAGACATGGTGTTATTAGGTTGTATACGAGGCACTATCAATCAGCTGCCCGCTCATAATAAGTTCACGTGCTACGTGACGCCAAACGTGCGCATAAAAGAGTGTTTTCACACTCGTCGTTGGCTTATAGATGGCGCTGACTGTCACTCCTACATCTAAATTCACGTATAAACCCAAAAAAGTGGATGTAGGGAAGGCCGCTGTGGTAGCTCAGTGGTAAGAGCATCGAACGCGTTATTCCAAGGTCGTAGGTTCGATTCCTGCACACGACTGGTTATTTTTTCATCCACTTTTCTTTCTTCTTAATTACATTTCATTGGTTCTAATAACTTTCCCTGAGCAATCCTTGGCATTACTGTCTGTTACATCTCATTAATATTGTGTTAAAACACGGAAAAACGAGCCCTTAGGTATACACTTCTTTCCCTTATTTCCTGAAACGAGGGTCTCGTACTGGCAGACTTGGTGTCATTAGGTTGTATATGAGAAACAATTAATCAGCTGCCCGCTCATAATAAGTTCACGTGTTACGTGACGCCCAACATGCGCATAAAAGAGTGTTTTCACACTCGTCGCTTGGCTTATAGATGGCGCTGACTGTCACTCCTACTTCTAAATTCACGTATAAACCCAAAAAAGGGGATGGAGGGAAGGCCGCTGTGGTAGCTCAGTGGTTAGAGCAGCAGACGCGTTATTAGAAGGCCGTAGGTTCGATTTCTGCTCACGGCTGGTTATTTTTTCATCCACATTTCTTTCTTCCTATTTACATTTCATTGGTTCTAATAATTTCACCTGTACATTCCTTGGCATTACTGTCTGTTACATCTCATTATTATTGTGTTAAAACACGGAAAAACGACCCCTTAGGTATACACTTATTTCCCTTATTTCAATGAACGAGGGTCTCGTACTGGCAGACTTGGTGTCATTAGGTTGTATACGAGGGACTACTAATCAGCTGCCCGCTCATAATAGGTTCACGTGCTACGTGACGCCAAACAATCGCATAATAGAGTGTTTTCAAACTCGTCGCTTCGCTCATAGATGGCGCTGACTGTCACTCCTACTTCTAAATTCACGTGTAAACCCAAGAAAGTGGATGGAGGGATGGTCGTTGTAGTAGCTCAGTGGCTAGAGCATCGAACGCGTTATTCGAAGGCCGTAGGTTCGATTCCTGCTCACGGCTGGTTAGTTTTTCATCCACTTTTCTTTCTTCTTATTTACAATTCATTGGTTCTAATAACTTCCTCTGTACATTCCTTGGCATTACTGTCTGTGACATCTCATTTTTATTGTGTTAAAACACGGAAAAACGAGCCCTTAGGTATACACTTCTTTCCCTTATTTCATTAAACGAGAGTCTCGTACTGGCAGACTTGGTGTCATTAGGTTGTATATGAGGGACTATTAATCAGCTGCCTGCTCATAATAAGTTCACGTGCTACGTGACGCCAAACATGCGCATAAAGGAGTGTTTTCACACTCGTTGCTTGGCTTATAGATGGCGCTGACTGTCACTCGTACTTCTAAATTCACGTATAAACCCAAAAAAGTGGATGGAGGGAAGGCAGCTGTGGTAGCTCAGTGGTTAGAGCAGCAGACGCGTTATTCGAAGGTCGTAGGTTCGATTTCTGCTCACGGCTGGTAATCTTTTATAAACTTTCTTTCTTCTTATTTACATTTCATTGGTTCTAATGACTTCCCCTGTACATTCCTTGGCATTACTGTCTGTTACATCTCATTATAATTGTGTTAAAACACGGAAAAACGAGCCATAAGGTATACACTTCTTTCCCTTATTTCCTTAAACGAGGGTCTCGTACTGGCAGACATGGTGTTATTAGGTTGTATACGAGGCACTATCAATCAGCTGCCCGCTCATAATAAGTTCACGTGCTACGTGACGCCAAACGTGCGCATAAAAGAGTGTTTTCACACTCGTCGCTTGGCTTATAGATGGCGCTGACTGTCACTCCTACATCTAAATTCACGTATAAACCCAAAAAAGTGGATGTAGGGAAGGCCGCTGTGGTAGCTCAGTGGTAAGAGCATCGAATGCGTTATTCCAAGGTCGTAGGTTCGATTCCTGCACACGACTGGTTATTTTTTCATCCACTTTTCTTTCTTCTTAATTACATTTCATTGGTTTTAATAACTTTCCCTGAGCAATCCTTGGCATTACTGTCTGTTACATCTCATTAATATTGTGTTAAAACACGGAAAAACGAGCCCTTAGGTGTACACTTCTTTCCCTTATTTCCTTAAACGAGGGTCTCGTACTGGCAGACTTGGTGTCATTAGGTTGTATATGAGAAACAATTAATCAGCTGCCCGCTCATAATAAGTTCACGTGTTACGTGACGCCCAACATGCGCGTAAAAGAGTGTTTTCACACTCGTCGCTTGGCTTATAAATGGCGCTGACTGTCACTCCTACTTCTAAATTCACGTATAAACCCAAAAAAGGGGATGGAGGGAAGGCCGCTGTGGTAGCTCAGTGGTTAGAGCAGCAGACGCGTTATTAGAAGGCCGTAGGTTCGATTTCTGCTCACGGCTGGTTATTTTTTCATCCACATTTCTTTCTTCCTATTTACATTTCATTGGTTCTAATAATTTCACCTGTACATTCCTTGGCATTACTGTCTGTTACATCTCATTATTATTGTGTTAAAACACGGAAAAACGAGCCCTTAGGTATACACTTATTTCCCTTATTTCAATGAACGTGGGTCTCGTACTGGCAGACTTGGTGTCATTAGGTTGTATACGAGGGACTACTAATCAGCTGCCCGCTCATAATAGGTTCACGTGCTACGTGACGCCAAACAATCGCATAATAGAGTGTTTTCAAACTCGTCGCTTCGCTCATAGATGGCGCTGACTGTCACTCCTACTTCTAAATTCACGTGTAAACCCAAGAAAGTGGATGGAGGGATGGTCGTTGTAGTAGCTCAGTGGCTAGAGCATCGAACGCGTTATTCGAAGGCCGTAGGTTCGATTCCTGCTCACGGCTGGTTAGTTTTTCATCCACTTTTCTTTCTTCTTATTTACAATTCATTGGTTCTAATAACTTCCTCTGTACATTCCTTGGCATTACTGTCTGTGACATCTCATTTTTATTGTGTTAAAACACGGAAAAACGAGCCCTTAGGTATACACTTCTTTCCCTTATTTCATTAAACGAGAGTCTCGTACTGGCAGACTTGGTGTCATTAGGTTGTATATGAGGGACTATTAATCAGCTGCCTGCTCATAATAAGTTCACGTGCTACGTGACGCCAAACATGCGCATAAAGGAGTGTTTTCACACTCGTTGCTTGGCTTATAGATGGCGCTGACTGTCACTCGTACTTCTAAATTCACGTATAAACCCAAAAAAGTGGATGGAGGGAAGGCAGCTGTGGTAGCTCAGTGGTTAGAGCAGCAGACGCGTTATTCGAAGGTCGTAGGTTCGATTTCTGCTCACGGCTGGTAATCTTTTATAAACTTTCTTTCTTCTTATTTACATTTCATTGGTTCTAATGACTTCCCCTGTACATTCCTTGGCATTACTGTCTGTTACATCTCATTATAATTGTGTTAAAACACGGAAAAACGAGCCATAAGGTATACACTTCTTTCCCTTATTTCCTTAAACGAGGGTCTCGTACTGGCAGACATGGTGTTATTAGGTTGTATACGAGGCACTATCAATCAGCTGCCCGCTCATAATAAGTTCACGTGCTACGTGACGCCAAACGTGCGCATAAAAGAGTGTTTTCACACTCGTCGCTTGGCTTATAGATGGCGCTGACTGTCACTCCTACATCTAAATTCACGTATAAACCCAAAAAAGTGGATGTAGGGAAGGCCGCTGTGGTAGCTCAGTGGTAAGAGCATCGAATGCGTTATTCCAAGGTCGTAGGTTCGATTCCTGCACACGACTGGTTATTTTTTCATCCACTTTTCTTTCTTCTTAATTACATTTCATTGGTTTTAATAACTTTCCCTGAGCAATCCTTGGCATTACTGTCTGTTACATCTCATTAATATTGTGTTAAAACACGGAAAAACGAGCCCTTAGGTGTACACTTCTTTCCCTTATTTCCTTAAACGAGGGTCTCGTACTGGCAGACTTGGTGTCATTAGGTTGTATATGAGAAACAATTAATCAGCTGCCCGCTCATAATAAGTTCACGTGTTACGTGACGCCCAACATGCGCGTAAAAGAGTGTTTTCACACTCGTCGCTTGGCTTATAAATGGCGCTGACTGTCACTCCTACTTCTAAATTCACGTATAAACCCAAAAAAGGGGATGGAGGGAAGGCCGCTGTGGTAGCTCAGTGGTTAGAGCAGCAGACGCGTTATTAGAAGGCCGTAGGTTCGATTTCTGCTCACGGCTGGTTATTTTTTCATCCACATTTCTTTCTTCCTATTTACATTTCATTGGTTCTAATAATTTCACCTGTACATTCCTTGGCATTACTGTCTGTTACATCTCATTATTATTGTGTTAAAACACGGAAAAACGAGCCCTTAGGTATACACTTATTTCCCTTATTTCAATGAACGTGGGTCTCGTACTGGCAGACTTGGTGTCATTAGGTTGTATACGAGGGACTACTAATCAGCTGCCCGCTCATAATAGGTTCACGTGCTACGTGACGCCAAACAATCGCATAATAGAGTGTTTTCAAACTCGTCGCTTCGCTCATAGATGGCGCTGACTGTCACTCCTACTTCTAAATTCACGTGTAAACCCAAGAAAGTGGATGGAGGGAAGGTCGTTGTAGTAGCTCAGTGGCTAGAGCATCGAACGCGTTATTCGAAGGCCATAGGTTCGATTTCTGCTCACGGCTGGTTATTTTTTCATCCACATTTCTTTCTTCCTATTTACATTTCATTGGTTCTAATAATTTCACCTGTACATTCCTTGGCATTACTGTCTGTTACATCTCATTATTATTGTGTTAAAACACGGAAAAACGAGCCCTTAGTTATACACTTATTTCCCTTATTTCAATGAACGAGGGTCTCGTACTGGCAGACTTGGTGTCATTAGGTTGTATACGAGGGACTACTAATCAGCTGCCCGCTCATAATAGGTTCACGTGCTACGTGACGCCAAACATGCGCATAAAGGAGTGTTTTCACACTCGTTGCTTGGCTTATATATGGCGCTGACTGTCACTCGTACTTCTAAATTCACGTATAAACCCAAAAAAGTGGATGGAGGGAAGGCCGCTGTGGTAGCTCAGTGGTTAGAGCAGCAGACGCGTTATTCGAAGGTCGTAGGTTCGATTTCTGCTCACGGCTGGTAATCTTTTATAAACTTTCTTTCTTCCTATTTACATTTCATTGGTTCTAATGACTTCCCCTGTACATTCCTTGGCATTACTGTCTGTTACATCTCATTATAATTGTGTTAAAACACGGAAAAACGAGCCATAAGGTATACACTTCTTTCCCTTATTTCCTTAAACGAGGGTCTCGTACTGGCAGACATGGTGTTATTAGGTTGTATACGAGGCACTATCAATCAGCTGCCCACTCATAATAAGTTCACGTGCTACGTGACGCCAAACGTGCGCATAAAAGAGTGTTTTCACACTCGTCGCTTGGCTTATAGATGGCGCTGACTGTCACTCCTACATCTAAATTCACGTATAAACCCAAAAAAGTGGATGTAGGGAAGGCCGCTGTGGTAGCTCAGTGGTAAGAGCATCGAACGCGTTATTCCAAGGTCGTAGGTTCGATTTATGCTCACGGCTGGTTATTTTTTCATCCACATTTCTTTCTTCCTATTTACATTTCATTGGTTCTAATAATTTCACCTGTACATTCCTTGGCATTACTGTCTGTGACATCTCATTTTTATTGTGTTAAAACACGGAAAAACGAGCCCTTAGGTATACATTTCTTTCCCTTATTTCATTAAACGAGGGTCTCGTACTGGCAGACTTGGTGTCATTAGGTTGTATATGAGGGACTATTAATCAGCTGCCTGCTCATAATAAGTTCACGTGCTACGTGACGCCAAACATGCGCATAAAGGAGTGTTTTCACACTCGTTGCTTGGCTTATAGATGGCGCTGACTGTCACTCGTACTTCTAAATTCACGTATAAACCCAAAAAAGTGGATGGAGGGAAGGCCGCTGTGGTAGCTCAGTGGTTAGAGCAGCAGACGCGTTATTCGAAGGTCGTAGGTTCGATTTCTGCTCACGGCTGGTAATCTTTTATAAACTTTCTTTCTTCTTATTTACATTTCATTGGTTCTAATGACTTCCCCTGTACATTCCTTGGCATTACTGTCTGTTACATCTCATTATAATTGTGTTAAAACACGGAAAAACGAGCCATAAGGTATACACTTCTTTCCCCTATTTCCTTAAACGAGGGTCTCGTACTGGCAGACATGGTGTTATTAGGTTGTATACGAGGCACTATCAATCAGCTGCCCGCTCATAATAAGTTCACGTGCTACGTGACGCCAAACGTGCGCATACAAGAGTGTTTTCACACTCGTCGCTTGGCTTATAGATGGCGCTGACTGTCACTCCTACATCTAAATTCACGTATAAACCCAAAAAAGTGGATGTAGGGAAGGCCGCTGTGGTAGCTCAGTGGTAAGAGCATCGAACGCGTTATTCCAAGGTCGTAGGTTCGATTCCTGCACACGACTGGTTATTTTTTCATCCACTTTTCTTTCTTCTTAATTACATTTCATTGGTTCTAATAACTTTCCCTGAGCAATCCTTGGCATTACTGTCTGTTACATCTCATTAATATTGTGTTAAAACACGGAAAAACGAGCCCTTAGGTATACACTTCTTTCCCTTATTTCCTGAAACGAGGGTCTCGTACTGGCAGACTTGGTGTCATTAGGTTGTATATGAGAAACAATTAATCAGCTGCCCGCTCATAATAAGTTCACGTGTTACGTGACGCCCAACATGCGCATAAAAGAGTGTTTTCACACTCGTCGCTTGGCTTATAGATGGCGCTGACTGTCACTCGTACTTCTAAATTCACGTATAAACCCAAAAAAGTGGATGGAGGGAAGGCCGCTGTGGTAGCTCAGTGGTTAGAGCAGCAGACGCGTTATTCGAAGGTCGTAGGTTCGATTTCTGCTCACGGCTGGTAATCTTTTATAAACTTTCTTTCTTCCTATTTACATTTCATTGGTTCTAATGACTTCCCCTGTACATTCCTTGGCATTACTGTCTGTTACATCTCATTATTATTGTGTTAAAACACGGAAAAACGAGCCCTTAGGTATACACTTATTTCCCTTATTTCAATGAACGAGGGTCTCGTACTGGCAGACTTGGTGTCATTAGGTTGTATACGAGGGACTACTAATCAGCTGCCCGCTCATAATAGGTTCACGTGCTACGTGACGCCAAACAATCGCATAATAGAGTGTTTTCAAACTCGTCGCTTCGCTCATAGATGGCGCTGACTGTCACTCCTACTTCTAAATTCACGTGTAAACCCAAGAAAGTGGATGGAGGGAAGGTCGTTGTAGTAGCTCAGTGGCTAGAGCATCGAACGCGTTATTCGAAGGCCGTAGGTTCGATTCCTGCTCACGGCTGGTTAGTTTTTCATCCACTTTTCTTTCTTCCTATTTACAATTCATTGGTTCTAATAACTTCCTCTGTACATTCCTTGGCATTACTGTCTGTGACATCTCATTTTTATTGTGTTAAAACACGGAAAAACGAGCCCTTAGGTATACATTTCTTTCCCTTATTTCATTAAACGAGGGTCTCGTACTGGCAGACTTGGTGTCATTAGGTTGTATATGAGGGACTATTAATCAGCTGCCTGCTCATAATAAGTTCACGTGCTACGTGACGCCAAACATGCGCATAAAGGAGTGTTTTCACACTCGTTGCTTGGCTTATAGATGGCGCTGACTGTCACTCGTACTTCTAAATTCACGTATAAACCCAAAAAAGTGGATGGAGGGAAGGCCGCTGTGGTAGCTCAGTGGTTAGAGCAGCAGACGCGTTATTCGAAGGTCGTAGGTTCGATTTCTGCTCACGGCTGGTAATCTTTTATAAACTTTCTTTCTTCTTATTTACATTTCATTGGTTCTAATGACTTCCCCTGTACATTCCTTGGCATTACTGTCTGTTACATCTCATTATAATTGTGTTAAAACACGGAAAAACGAGCCATAAGGTATACACTTCTTTCCCCTATTTCCTTAAACGAGGGTCTCGTACTGGCAGACATGGTGTTATTAGGTTGTATACGAGGCACTATCAATCAGCTGCCCGCTCATAATAAGTTCACGTGCTACGTGACGCCAAACGTGCGCATACAAGAGTGTTTTCACACTCGTCGCTTGGCTTATAGATGGCGCTGACTGTCACTCCTACATCTAAATTCACGTATAAACCCAAAAAAGTGGATGTAGGGAAGGCCGCTGTGGTAGCTCAGTGGTAAGAGCATCGAACGCGTTATTCCAAGGTCGTAGGTTCGATTCCTGCACACGACTGGTTATTTTTTCATCCACTTTTCTTTCTTCTTAATTACATTTCATTGGTTCTAATAACTTTCCCTGAGCAATCCTTGGCATTACTGTCTGTTACATCTCATTAATATTGTGTTAAAACACGGAAAAACGAGCCCTTAGGTATACACTTCTTTCCCTTATTTCCTGAAACGAGGGTCTCGTACTGGCAGACTTGGTGTCATTAGGTTGTATATGAGAAACAATTATTCAGCTGCCCGCTCATAATAAGTTCACGTGTTACGTGACGCCCAACATGCGCATAAAAGAGTGTTTTCACACTCGTCGCTTGGCTTATAGATGGCGCTGACTGTCACTCCTACTTCTAAATTCACGTATAAACCCAAAAAAGGGGATGGAGGGAAGGCCGCTGTGGTAGCTCAGTGGTTAGAGCAGCAGACGCGTTATTAGAAGGCCGTAGGTTCGATTTCTGCTCACGGCTGGTTATTTTTTCATCCACATTTCTTTCTTCCTATTTACATTTCATTGGTTCTAATAATTTCACCTGTACATTCCTTGGCATTACTGTCTGTTACATCTCATTATTATTGTGTTAAAACACCGAAAACCGACCCCTTAGGTATACACTTATTTCCCTTATTTCAATGAACGAGGGTCTCGTACTGGCAGACTTGGTGTCATTAGGTTGTATACGAGGGACTACTAATCAGCTGCCCGCTCATAATAGGTTCACGTGCTACGTGACGCCAAACAATCGCATAATAGAGTGTTTTCAAACTCGTCGCTTCGCTCATAGATGGCGCTGACTGTCACTCCTACTTCTAAATTCACGTGTAAACCCAAGAAAGTGGATGGAGGGAAGGTCGTTGTAGTAGCTCAGTGGCTAGAGCATCGAACGCGTTATTCGAAGGCCGTAGGTTCGATTCCTGCTCACGGCTGGTTAGTTTTTCATCCACTTTTCTTTCTTCTTATTTACAATTCATTGGTTCTAATAACTTCCTCTGTACATTCCTTGGCATTACTGTCTGTGACATCTCATTTTTATTGTGTTAAAACACGGAAAAACGAGCCCTTAGGTATACACTTCTTTCCCTTATTTCATTAAACGAGAGTCTCGTACTGGCAGACTTGGTGTCATTAGGTTGTATACGAGGGACTACTAATCAGCTGCCCGCTCATAATAGGTTCACGTGCTACGTGACGCCAAACATGCGCATAAAGGAGTGTTTTAACACTCGTTGCTTGGCTTATATATGGCGCTGACTGTCACTCGTACTTCTAAATTCACGTATAAACCCAAAAAAGTGGATGGAGGGAAGGCCGCTGTGGTAGCTCAGTGGTTAGAGCAGCAGACGCGTTATTCGAAGGTCGTAGGTTCGATTTCTGCTCACGGCTGGTAATCTTTTATAAACTTTCTTTCTTCCTATTTACATTTCATTGGTTCTAATGACTTCCCCTGTACATTCCTTGGCATTACTGTCTGTTACATCTCATTATAATTGTGTTAAAACACGGAAAAACGAGCCATAAGGTATACACTTCTTTCCCTTATTTCCTTAAACGAGGGTCTCGTACTGGCAGACATGGTGTTATTAGGTTGTATACGAGGCACTATCAATCAGCTGCCCACTCATAATAAGTTCACGTGCTACGTGACGCCAAACGTGCGCATAAAAGAGTGTTTTCACACTCGTCGCTTGGCTTATAGATGGCGCTGACTGTCACTCCTACATCTAAATTCACGTATAAACCCAAAAAAGTGGATGTAGGGAAGGCCGCTGTGGTAGCTCAGTGGTAAGAGCATCGAACGCGTTATTCCAAGGTCGTAGGTTCGATTTATGCTCACGGCTGGTTATTTTTTCATCCACATTTCTTTCTTCCTATTTACATTTCATTGGTTCTAATAATTTCACCTGTACATTCCTTGGCATTACTGTCTGTTACATCTCAATATTATTGTGTTAAAACACGGAAAAACGAGCCCTTAGGTATACACTTATTTCCCTTATTTCAATGAACGAGGGTCTCGTACTGACAGACTTGGTGTCATTAGGTTGTATACGAGGGACTACTAATCAGCTGCCCGCTCATAATAGGTTCACGTGCTACGTGACGCCAAACAATCGCATAATAGAGTGTTTTCAAACTCGTCGCTTCGCTCATAGATGGCGCTGACTGTCACTCCTACTTCTAAATTCACGTGTAAACCCAAGAAAGTGGATGGAGGGAAGGTCGTTGTAGTAGCTCAGTGGCTAGAGCATCGAACGCGTTATTCGAAGGCCGTAGGTTCGATTCCTGCTCACGGCTGGTTAGTTTTTCATCCACTTTTCTTTCTTCCTATTTACAATTCATTGGTTCTAATAACTTCCTCTGTACATTCCTTGGCATTACTGTCTGTGACATCTCATTTTTATTGTGTTAAAACACGGAAAAACGAGCCCTTAGGTATACATTTCTTTCCCTTATTTCATTAAACGAGGGTCTCGTTCTGGCAGACTTGGTGTCATTAGGTTGTATATGAGGGACTATTAATCAGCTGCCTGCTCATAATAAGTTCACGTGCTACGTGACGCCAAACATGCGCATAAAGGAGTGTTTTCACACTCGTTGCTTGGCTTATAGATGGCGCTGACTGTCACTCGTACTTCTAAATTCACGTATAAACCCAAAAAAGTGGATGGAGGGAAGGCCGCTGTGGTAGCTCAGTGGTTAGAGCAGCAGACGCGTTATTCGAAGGTCGTAGGTTCGATTTCTGCTCACGGCTGGTAATCTTTTATAAACTTTCTTTCTTCTTATTTACATTTCATTGGTTCTAATGACTTCCCCTGTACATTCCTTGGCATTACTGTCTGTTACATCTCATTATAATTGTGTTAAAACACGGAAAAACGAGCCATAAGGTATACACTTCTTTCCCCTATTTCCTTAAACGAGGGTCTCGTACTGGCAGACATGGTGTTATTAGGTTGTATACGAGGCACTATCAATCAGCTGCCCGCTCATAATAAGTTCACGTGCTACGTGACGCCAAACGTGCGCATACAAGAGTGTTTTCACACTCGTCGCTTGGCTTATAGATGGCGCTGACTGTCACTCCTACATCTAAATTCACGTATAAACCCAAAAAAGTGGATGTAGGGAAGGCCGCTGTGGTAGCTCAGTGGTAAGAGCATCGAACGCGTTATTCCAAGGTCGTAGGTTCGATTCCTGCACACGACTGGTTATTTTTTCATCCACTTTTCTTTCTTCTTAATTACATTTCATTGGTTCTAATAACTTTCCCTGAGCAATCCTTGGCATTACTGTCTGTTACATCTCATTAATATTGTGTTAAAACACGGAAAAACGAGCCCTTAGGTATACACTTCTTTCCCTTATTTCCTGAAACGAGGGTCTCGTACTGGCAGACTTGGTGTCATTAGGTTGTATATGAGAAACAATTAATCAGCTGCCCGCTCATAATAAGTTCACGTGTTACGTGACGCCCAACATGCGCATAAAAGAGTGTTTTCACACTCGTCGCTTGGCTTAATGATGGCGCTGACTGTCACTCCTACTTCTAAATTCACGTATAAACACAAAAAAGTGGATGTAGGGAAGGCCGCTGTGGTAGCTCAGTGGTAAGAGCATCGAATGCGTTATTCCAAGGTCGTAGGTTCGATTCCTGCACACGACTGGTTATTTTTTCATCCACTTTTCTTTCTTCTTAATTACATTTCATTGGTTCTAATAACTTTCCCTGAGCAATCCTTGGCATTACTGTCTGTTACATCTGATTATATTGTGTTAAAACACGGAAAAACGAGCCCTTAGGTATACATTCTTGCCCTTATTTCCTTAAACGAGGGTCTCGTACTGGCAGACTTGGTGTCATTAGGTTGTATATGAGGAACAATTATTCAGCTGCCCGCTCATAATAAGTTCACGTGTTACGTGACGCCCAACATGCGCATAAAAGAGTGTTTTCACACTCGTCGCTTGGCTTATAGATGGCGCTGACTGTCACTCCTACTTCTAAATTCACGTATAAACCCAAAAAAGGGGATGGAGGGAAGGCCGCTGTGGTAGCTCAGTGGTTAGAGCAGCAGACGCGTTATTAGAAGGCCGTAGGTTCGATTTCTGCTCACGGCTGGTTATTTTTTCATCCACATTTCTTTCTTCCTATTTACATTTCATTGGTTCTAATAATTTCACCTGTACATTCCTTGGCATTACTGTCTGTTACATCTCATTATTATTGTGTTAAAACACGGAAAAACGACCCCTTAGGTATACACTTATTTCCCTTATTTCAATGAACGAGGGTCTCGTACTGGCAGACTTGGTGTCATTAGGTTGTATACGAGGGACTACTAATCAGCTGCCCGCTCATAATAGGTTCACGTGCTACGTGACGCCAAACAATCGCATAATAGAGTGTTTTCAAACTCGTCGCTTCGCTCATAGATGGCGCTGACTGTCACTCCTACTTCTAAATTCACGTGTAAACCCAAGAAAGTGAATGGAGGGAAGGTCGTTGTAGTAGCTCAGTGGCTAGAGCATCGAACGCGTTATTCGAAGGCCGTAGGTTCGATTCCTGCTCACGGCTGGTTAGTTTTTCATCCACTTTTCTTTCTTCTTATTTACAATTCATTGGTTCTAATAACTTCCTCTGTACATTCCTTGGCATTACTGTCTGTGACATCTCATTTTTATTGTGTTAAAACACGGAAAAACGAGCCCTTAGGTATACACTTCTTTCCCTTATTTCATTAAACGAGAGTCTCGTACTGGCAGACTTGGTGTCATTAGGTTGTATATGAGGGACTATTAATCAGCTGCCTGCTCATAATAAGTTCACGTGCTACGTGACGCCAAACATGCGCATAAAGGAGTGTTTTCACACTCGTTGCTTGCCTTATAGATGGCGCTGACTGTCACTCGTACTTCTAAATTCACGTATAAACCCAAAAAAGTGGATGGAGGGAAGGCAGCTGTGGTAGCTCAGTGGTTAGAGCAGCAGACGCGTTATTCGAAGGTCGTAGGTTCGATTTCTGCTCACGGCTGGTAATCTTTTATAAACTTTCTTTCTTCTTATTTACATTTCATTGGTTCTAATGACTTCCCCTGTACATTCCTTGGCATTACTGTCTGTTACATCTCATTATAATTGTGTTAAAACACGGAAAAACGAGCCATAAGGTATACACTTCTTTCCCTTATTTCCTTAAACGAGGGTCTCGTACTGGCAGACATGGTGTTATTAGGTTGTATACGAGGCACTATCAATCAGCTGCCCGCTCATAATAAGTTCACGTGCTACGTGACGCCAAACGTGCGCATAAAAGAGTGTTTTCACACTCGTCGCTTGGCTTATAGATGGCGCTGACTGTCACTCCTACATCTAAATTCACGTATAAACCCAAAAAAGTGGATGTAGGGAAGGCCGCTGTGGTAGCTCAGTGGTAAGAGCATCGAATGCGTTATTCCAAGGTCGTAGGTTCGATTCCTGCACACGACTGGTTATTTTTTCATCCACTTTTCTTTCTTCTTAATTACATTTCATTGGTTCTAATAACTTTCCCTGAGCAATCCTTGGCATTACTGTCTGTTACATCTCATTAATATTGTGTTAAAACACGGAAAAACGAGCCCTTAGGTATACACTTCTTTCCCTTATTTCCTTAAACGAGGGTCTCGTACTGGCAGACTTGGTGTCATTAGGTTGTATATGAGAAACAATTAATCAGCTGCCCGCTCATAATAAGTTCACGTGTTACGTGACGCCCAACATGCGCGTAAAAGAGTGTTTTCACACTCGTCGCTTGGCTTATAAATGGCGCTGACTGTCACTCCTACTTCTAAATTCACGTATAAACCCAAAAAAGGGGATGGAGGGAAGGCCGCTGTGGTAGCTCAGTGGTTAGAGCAGCACACGCGTTATTAGAAGGTCGTAGGTTCGATTTCTGCTCACGGCTGGTTATTTTTTCATCCACATTTCTTTCTTCCTATTTACATTTCATTGGTTCTAATAATTTCACCTGTACATTCCTTGGCATTACTGTCTGTTACATCTCATTATTATTGTGTTAAAACACTGAAAAACGAGCCCTTAGGTATACACTTCTTTCCCTAATTTCAATAAACGAGGGTCTCATACTGGCAGACTTGGTGTCATTAGGTTGTATACGAGGGACTACTAATCAGCTGCCCGCTCATAATAAGTTCACGTGCTACGTGACGCCAAACATGCGCATAAAAGAGTGTTTTCACACTCGTCGCTTGGCTTATAGATGGCGCTTACTGTCACTCCTACTTCCATATTCACGTATAAACCCAAAAAAGTGGATGCAGGAAAGGTCGCTGTAGTAGCTCAGCGGCTAGAGCATCGAACGCGTTATTCGAAAGCCGTAGGTTTGATTCCTGCTCACGGCTGGTTAGTTTTTCATCCACTTTTCTTTCATCTTATTTACGTTTTATTGGTCATACTAACTTCCCCTATACATTCCTTGGCATTCCTGTCTGTGACATCTCATTATTATTGTGTTAAAACACGGAAAAACGAGCCCTTAGGTATACACTTATTTCCCTTATTTCAATGAACGAGGGTCTCGTACTGGCAGACTTGGTGTCATTAGGTTGTATACGAGGGACTACTAATCAGCTGCCCGCTCATAATAAGTTCACGTGCTACGTGACGCCAAACGTGCGCATAAAAGAGTGTTTTCACACTCGTCGCTTGGCTTATAGATGGCGCTGACTGTCACTCCTACATCTAAATTCACGTATAAACCCAAAAAAGTGGATGTAGGGAAGGCCGCTGTGGTAGCTCAGTGGTAAGAGAATCGAACGCGTTATTCCAAGGTCGTAGGTTCGATTCCTGCACACGACTGGTTATTTTTTCATCCACTTTTCTTTCTTCCTAATTACATTTCATTGGTTCTAATAACTTTCCCTGAGCAATCCTTGGCATTACTGTCTGTTACATCTCATTAATATTGTGTTAAAACACGGAAAAACGAGCCCTTAGGTATACACTTCTTTCCCTTATTTCCTGAAACGAGGGTCTCGTACTGGCAGACTTGGTGTCATTAGGTTGTATATGAGAAACAATTAATCAGCTGCCCGCTCATAATAAGTTCACGTGTTACGTGACGCCCAACATGCGCGTAAAAGAGTGTTTTCACACTCGTCGCTTGGCTTATAAATGGCGCTGACTGTCACTCCTACTTCTAAATTCACGTATAAACCCAAAAAAGGGGATGGAGGGAAGGCCGCTGTGGTAGCTCAGTGGTTAGAGCAGCACACGCGTTATTAGAAGGTCGTAGGTTCGATTTCTGCTCACGGCTGGTTATTTTTTCATCCACATTTCTTTCTTCCTATTTACATTTCATTGGTCCTACTAACTTCCCCTGTACATTCCTTGGCATTCCTGTCTGTGACATCTCATTATTATTGTGTTAAAACACGGAAAAACGAGCCCTTAGGTAAACACTTATTTCCCTTATTTCGTTAAACGAGGGTCTCGTACTAGCCGACATATTGTTATTAGGTTGTATACGAGGGACTATCAATCAGCTGCCCGCTCGTAATAAGTTCACGTGCTACGTGACGCCAAACGTGCGCCTAAAAGAGTTTTTTCACACTGGTCGCTTGGCCTATAGATGGCGCTGACTGTCACTCCTCCTTCTAAATTCACGTGTAAACCCAAAAAAGTGGATGGAGGGAAGGCCGCGGTGATAGCTCAGTGGTTAGAGCATCAAACGCGTTATTCGAAGGTCGTAGGTTCGATTCCTGCTCACCGCTGGTTATTGTTTTTTCATCCACTTTTCTTTCTTCCTATTTACATTTCATTGGTTCTAATAATTTCCCCTGTACATTCCTTGGCATTACTGTCTGTTACATCTCATTAATAATGTGTTAAAACACGGAAAAACGAGTCCTTAGGTATACACTTATTTCCCTTATTTCAATGAACGAGGGTCTCGTACTGGCAGACTTGGTGTCATTAGGTTGTATACGAGGGACTACTAATCAGCTCCCGCTCATAATAAGTTCACGTGCTACGTGACGCCAAATGTGCGCATAAAAGAGTGTTTTCACACTCGTCGCTTGGCTTATAGATGGCGCTGACTGTCACTCCCACTTCTAAATTCACGTATAAACCCAAAAAAGTGGATGGAGGGAAGGCCGCTGTGGTAGCTCAGTGGTTAGAGCAGCAGACGCGTTATTCGAAGGTCGTAGGTTCGATTCCTGCTCACGGCGGGTAATCTTTTATCCACTTTCTTTCTTCTTATTTACATTTCATTGGTTCTAATGACTTCCCCTGTACATTCCTTGGCATTACTGTCTGTTACATCTCATTATAATTGTGTTAAAACACGGAAAAACGAGCCATTAGGTATACACTTCTTTCCCTTATTTCCTTAAACGAGGGTCTCGTACTGGCAAACATGGTGTTATTAGGTTGTATACGAGGCACTATCAATCAGCTGCCCGCTCATAATAAGTTCACGTGCTACGTGACGCCAAACGTGCGCATAAAAGAGTGTTTTCACACTCGTCGCTTGGCTTATAGATGGCGCTGACTGTCACTCCTACATCTAAATTCACGTATAAACCCAAAAAAGTGGATGTAGGGAAGGCCGCTGTGGTAGCTCAGTGGTAAGAGCATCGAATGCGTTATTCCAAGGTCGTAGGTTCGATTCCTGCACACGACTGGTTATTTTTTCATCCACTTTTCTTTCTTCTTAATTACATTTCATTGGTTCTAATAACTTTCCCTGAGCAATCCTTGGCATTACTGTCTATTACATCTCATTATATTGTGTTAAAACACAGAAAAACGAGCCCTTAGGTATACACTTCTTGCCCTTATTTCCTTAAACGAGGGTCTCGTACTGGCAGACTTGGTGTCATTAGGTTGTATATGAGGAACAATTAATCAGCTGCCCGCTCATAATATGTTCACGTGTTACGTGACGCCCAACATGCGCATAAAAGAGTGTTTTCACACTCGTCGCTTGGCTTATAGATGGCGCTGACTGTCACTCCTACTTCTAAATTCACGTATAAACCCAAAAAAGGGGATGGAGGGAAGGCCGCTGTGGTAGCTCAGTGGTTAGAGCAGCAGACGCATTATTAGAAGGCCGTAGGTTCGATTTCTGCTCACGGCTGGTTATTTTTTCATCCACATTTCTTTCTTCCTATTTACATTTCATTGGTTCTAATAATTTCACCTGTACATTCCTTGGCATTACTGTCTGTTACATCTCATTATTATTGTGTTAAAACACGGAAAAACGAGCCCTTAGGTATACACTTATTTCCCTTATTTCAATGAACGTGGGTCTCGTACTGGCAGACTTGGTGTCATTAGGTTGTATATGAGGGACTATTAATCAGCTGCCTGCTCATAATAAGTTCACGTGCTACGTGACGCCAAACATGCGCATAAAGGAGTGTTTTCACACTCGTTGCTTGCCTTATAGATGGCGCTGACTGTCACTCGTACTTCTAAATTCACGTATAAACCCAAAAAAGTGGATGGAGGGAAGGCAGCTGTGGTAGCTCAGTGGTTAGAGCAGCAGACGCGTTATTCGAAGGTCGTAGGTTCGATTTCTGCTCACGGCTGGTAATCTTTTATAAACTTTCTTTCTTCTTATTTACATTTCATTGGTTCTAATGACTTCCCCTGTACATTCCTTGGCATTACTGTCTGTTACATCTCATTATAATTGTGTTAAAACACGGAAAAACGAGCCATAAGGTATACACTTCTTTCCCTTATTTCCTTAAACGAGGGTCTCGTATTGGCAGACATGGTGTTATTAGGTTGTATACGAGGCACTATCAATCAGCTGCCCGCTCATAATAAGTTCACGTGCTACGTGACGCCAAACGTGCGCATAAAAGAGTGTTTTCACACTCGTCGCTTGGCTTATAGATGGCGCTGACTGTCACTCCTACATCTAAATTCACGTATAAACCCAAAAAAGTGGATGTAGGGAAGGCCGCTGTGGTAGCTCAGTGGTAAGAGCATCGAATGCGTTATTCCAAGGTCGTAGGTTCGATTCCTGCACACGACTGGTTATTTTTTCATCCACTTTTCTTTCTTCTTAATTACATTTCATTGGTTCTAATAACTTTCCCTTAGCAATCCTTGGCATTACTGTCTGTTACATCTCATTAATATTGTGTTAAAACACGGAAAAACGAGCCCTTAGGTATACACTTCTTTCCCTTATTTCCTTAAACGAGGGTCTCGTACTGGCAGACTTGGTGTCATTAGGTTGTATATGAGAAACAATTAATCAGCTGCCCGCTCATAATAAGTTCACGTGTTACGTGACGCCCAACATGCGCGTAAAAGAGTGTTTTCACACTCGTCGCTTGGCTTATAAATGGCGCTGACTGTCACTCCTACTTCTAAATTCACGTATAAACCCAAAAAAGGGGATGGAGGGAAGGCCGCTGTGGTAGCTCAGTGGTTAGAGCAGCACACGCGTTATTAGAAGGTCGTAGGTTCGATTTCTGCTCACGGCTGGTTATTTTTTCATCCACATTTCTTTCTTCCTATTTACATTTCATTGGTCCTACTAACTTCCCCTGTACATTCCTTGGCATTCCTGTCTGTGACATCTCATTATTATTGTGTTAAAACACAGAAAAACGAGCCCTTAGGTAAACACTTATTTCCCTTATTTCAATGAACGTGGGTCTCGTACTGGCAGACTTGGTGTCATTAGGTTGTATACGAGGGACTACTAATCAGCTGCCCGCTCATAATAGGTTCACGTGCTACGTGACGCCAAACAATCGCATAATAGAGTGTTTTCAAACTCGTCGCTTCGCTCATAGAGGGCGCTGACTGTCACTCCTACTTCTAAATTCACGTGTAAACCCAAGAAAGTGGATGGAGGGAAGGTCGTTGTAGTAGCTCAGTGGCTAGAGCATCGAACGCGTTATTCGAAGGCCGTAGGTTCGATTTCTGCTCACGGCTGGTTATTTTTTCATCCACATTTCTTTCTTCCTATTTACATTTCATTGGTTCTAATAATTTCACCTGTACATTCCTTGGCATTACTGTCTGTGACATCTCATTATTATTGTGTTAAAACACGGAAAAACGAGCCCTTAGGTATACACTTATTTCCCTTATTTCAATGAACGAGGGTCTCGTACTGGCAGACTTGGTGTCATTAGGTTGTATATGAGGAACAATTAATCAGCTGCCCGCTCATAATATGTTCACGTGTTACGTGACGCCAAACATGCGCATAAAAGAGTGTTTTCACACTCGTCGCTTGGCTTATAGATGGCGCTGACTGTCACTCGTACTTCTAAATTCACGTATAAACCCAAAAAAGTGGATGGAGGGAAGGCCGCTGTGGTAGCTCAGTGGTTAGAGCAGCAGACGCGTTATTCGAAGGTCGTAGGTTCGATTTCTGCTCACGGCTGGTAATCTTTTATAAACTTTCTTTCTTCTTATTTACATTTCATTGGTTCTAATGACTTCCCCTGTACATTCCTTGGCATTACTGTCTGGTACATCTCATTATAATTGTGTTAAAACACGGAAAAACGAGCCATAAGGTATACACTTCTTTCCCTTATTTCCTTAAACGAGGGTCTCGTACTGGCAGACATGGTGTTATTAGGTTGTATACGAGGCACTATCAATCAGCTGCCCACTCATAATAAGTTCACGTGCTACGTGACGCCAAACGTGCGCATAAAAGAGTGTTTTCACACTCGTCGCTTGGCTTATAGATGGCGCTGACTGTCACTCCTACATCTAAATTCACGTATAAACCCAAAAAAGTGGATGTAGGGAAGGCCGCTGTGGTAGCTCAGTGGTAAGAGCATCGAACGCGTTATTCCAAGGTCGTAGGTTCGATTCCTGCACACGACTGGTTATTTTTTCATCCACGTTTCTTTCTTCCTAATTACATTTCATTGGTTCTAATAACTTTCCCTGAGCAATCCTTGGCATTACTGTCTGTTACATCTCATTAATATTGTGTTAAAACACGGAAAAACGAGCCCTTAGGTATACACTTCTTTCCCTTATTTCCTTAAACGAGGGTCTCGTACTGGCAGACTTGGTGTCATTAGGTTGTATATGAGAAACAATTAATCAGCTGCCCGCTCATAATAATTTCACGTGTTACGTGACGCCCAACATGCGCGTAAAAGAGTGTTTTCACACTCGTCGCTTGGCTTATAAATGGCGCTGACTGTCACTCCTACTTCTAAATTCACGTATAAACCCAAAAAAGGGGATGGAGGGAAGGCCGCTGTGGTAGCTCAGTGGTTAGAGCAGCACACGCGTTATTAGAAGGTCGTAGGTTCGATTTCTGCTCACGGCTGGTTATTTTTTCATCCACATTTCTTTCTTCCTATTTACATTTCATTGGTCCTACTAACTTCCCCTGTACATTCCTTGGCATTCCTGTCTGTGACATCTCATTATTATTGTGTTAAAACACGGAAAAACGAGCCCTTAGGTAAACACTTATTTCCCTTATTTCGTTAAACGAGGGTCTCGTACTAGCCGACATGGTGTTATTAGGTTGTATACGAGGGACTATCAATCAGCTGCCCGCTCGTAATAAGTTCACGTGCTACGTGACGCCAAACGTGCGCCTAAAAGAGTTTTTTCACACTGGTCGCTTGGCCTATAGATGGCGCTGACTGTCACTCCTCCTTCTAAATTCACGTGTAAACCCAAAAAAGTGGATGGAGGGAAGGCCGCGGTGATAGCTCAGTGGTTAGAGCATCAAACGCGTTATTCGAAGGTCGTAGGTTCGATTCCTGCTCACCGCTGGTTATTGTTTTTTCATCCACTTTTCTTTCTTCCTATTTACATTTCATTGGTTCTAATAATTTCCCCTGTACATTCCTTGGCATTACTGTCTGTTACATCTCATTAATAATGTGTTAAAACACGGAAAAACGAGTCCTTAGGTATACACTTATTTCCCTTATTTCAATGAACGAGGGTCTCGTACTGGCAGACTTGGTGTCATTAGGTTGTATACGAGGGACTACTAATCAGCTCCCGCTCATAATAAGTTCACGTGCTACGTGACGCCAAATGTGCGCATAAAAGAGTGTTTTCACACTCGTCGCTTGGCTTATAGATGGCGCTGACTGTCACTCCCACTTCTAAATTCACGTATAAACCCAAAAAAGTGGATGGAGGGAAGGCCGCTGTGGTAGCTCAGTGGTTAGAGCAGCAGACGCGTTATTCGAAGGTCGTAGGTTCGATTCCTGCTCACGGCGGGTAATCTTTTATCCACTTTCTTTCTTCTTATTTACATTTCATTGGTTCTAATGACTTCCCCTGTACATTCCTTGGCATTACTGTCTGTTACATCTCATTATAATTGTGTTAAAACACGGAAAAACGAGCCATTAGGTATACACTTCTTTCCCTTATTTCCTTAAACGAGGGTCTCGTACTGGCAAACATGGTGTTATTAGGTTGTATACGAGGCACTATCAATCAGCTGCCCGCTCATAATAAGTTCACGTGCTACGTGACGCCAAACGTGCGCATAAAAGAGTGTTTTCACACTCGTCGCTTGGCTTATAGATGGCGCTGACTGTCACTCCTACATCTAAATTCACGTATAAACCCAAAAAAGTGGATGTAGGGAAGGCCGCTGTGGTAGCTCAGTGGTAAGAGCATCGAATGCGTTATTCCAAGGTCGTAGGTTCGATTCCTGCACACGACTGGTTATTTTTTCATCCACTTTTCTTTCTTCTTAATTACATTTCATTGGTTCTAATAACTTTCCCTGAGCAATCCTTGGCATTACTGTCTATTACATCTCATTATATTGTGTTAAAACACGGAAAAACGAGCCCTTAGGTATACACTTCTTGCCCTTATTTCCTTAAACGAGGGTCTCGTACTGGCAGACTTGGTGTCATTAGGTTGTATATAAGGAACAAATAATCAGCTGCCCGCTCATAATATGTTCACGTGTTACGTGACGCCCAACATGCGCATAAAAGAGTGTTTTCACACTCGTCGCTTGGCTTATAGATGGCGCTGACTGTCACTCCTACTTCTAAATTCACGTATAAACCCAAAAAAGGGGATGGAGGGAAGGCCGCTGTGGTAGCTCAGTGGTTAGAGCAGCAGACGCGTTATTAGAAGGCCGTAGGTTCGATTTCTGCTCACGGCTGGTTATTTTTTCATCCACATTTCTTTCTTCCTATTTACATTTCATTGGTTCTAATAATTTCACCTGTACATTCCTTGGCATTACTGTCTGTTACATCTCATTATTATTGTGTTAAAACACGGAAAAACGAGCCCTTAGGTATACACTTATTTCCCTTATTTCAATGAACGTGGGTCTCGTACTGGCAGACTTGGTGTCATTAGGTTGTATACGAGGGACTACTAATCAGCTGCCCGCTCATAATAGGTTTACGTGCTACGTGACGCCAAACAATCGCATAATAGAGTGTTTTCAAACTCGTCGCTTCGCTCATAGAGGGCGCTGACTGTCACTCCTACTTCTAAATTCACGTGTAAACCCAAGAAAGTGGATGGAGGGAAGGTCGTTGTAGTAGCTCAGTGGCTAGAGCATCGAACGCGTTATTCGAAGGCCGTAGGTTCGATTTCTGCTCACGGCTGGTTATTTTTTCATCCACATTTCTTTCTTCCTATTTACATTTCATTGGTTCTAATAATTTCACCTGTACATTCCTTGGCATTACTGTCTGTTACATCTCATTATTATTGTGTTAAAACACGGAAAAACGAGCCCTTAGGTATACACTTATTTCCCTTATTTCAATGAACGAGGGTCTCGTACTGGCAGACTTGGTGTCATTAGGTTGTATACGAGGGACTACTAATCAGCTGCCCGCTCATAATAAGTTCACGTGCTACGTGACGCCAAACGTGCGCCTAAAAGAGTTTTTTCACACTGGTCGCTTGGCCTATAGATGGCGCTGACTGTCACTCCTCCTTCTAAATTCACGTGTAAACCCAAAAAAGTGGATGGAGGGAAGGCCGCGGTGATAGCTCAGTGGTTAGAGCATCAAACGCGTTATTCGAAGGTCGTAGGTTCGATTCCTGCTCACCGCTGGTTATTGTTTTTTCATCCACTTTTCTTTCTTCCTATTTACATTTCATTGGTTCTAATAATTTCCCCTGTACATTCCTTGGCATTACTGTCTGTTACATCTCATTAATATTGTGTTAAAACACGGAAAAACGAGTCCTTAGGTATACACTTATTTCCCTTATTTCAATGAACGAGGGTCTCGTACTGGCAGACTTGGTGTCATTAGGTTGTATACGAGGGACTACTAATCAGCTCCCGCTCATAATAAGTTCACGTGCTACGTGACGCCAAACATGCGCATAAAAGAGTGTTTTCACACTCGTCGCTTGGCTTATAGATGGCGCTGACTGTCACTCCCACTTCTAAATTCACGTGTAAACCCCAAAAAGTGGATGGAGGGAAGGCCGCGGTGATAGCTCAGTGGTTAGAGCATCGAACGCATTATTCGAAGGTCGTAGGTTCGATTCCTGCTCACGGCTGGTTATTGTTTTTTCATCCACTTTTCTTTCTTCCTATTTACATTTCATTGGTTCTAATAATTTCACCTGTACATTCCTTGGCATTACTGTCTGTTACATCTCATTATTATTGTGTTAAAACACGGAAAAACGAGCCCTTAGGTATACACTTATTTCCCTTATTTCAATGAACGTGGGTCTCGTACTGGCAGACTTGGTGTCATTAGGTTGTATACGAGGGACTACTAATCAGCTGCCCGCTCATAATAGGTTCACGTGCTACGTGACGCCAAACAATCGCATAATAGAGTGTTTTCAAACTCGTCGCTTCGCTCATAGAGGGCGCTGACTGTCACTCCTACTTCTAAATTCACGTGTAAACCCAAGAAAGTGGATGGAGGGAAGGTCGTTGTAGTAGCTCAGTGGCTAGAGCATCGAACGCGTTATTCGAAGGCCGTAGGTTCGATTTCTGCTCACGGCTGGTTATTTTTTCATCCACATTTCTTTCTTCCTATTTACATTTCATTGGTTCTAATAATTTCACCTGTACATTCCTTGGCATTACTGTCTGTTACATCTCATTATTATTGTGTTAAAACACGGAAAAACGAGCCCTTAGGTATACACTTATTTCCCTTATTTCAATGAACGAGGGTCTCGTACTGGCAGACTTGGTGTCATTAGGTTGTATACGAGGGACTACTAATCAGCTGCCCGCTCATAATAAGTTCACGTGCTACGTGACGCCAAACGTGCGCCTAAAAGAGTTTTTTCACACTGGTCGCTTGGCCTATAGATGGCGCTGACTGTCACTCCTCCTTCTAAATTCACGTGTAAACCCAAAAAAGTGGATGGAGGGAAGGCCGCGGTGATAGCTCAGTGGTTAGAGCATCAAACGCGTTATTCGAAGGTCGTAGGTTCGATTCCTGCTCACCGCTGGTTATTGTTTTTTCATCCACTTTTCTTTCTTCCTATTTACATTTCATTGGTTCTAATAATTTCCCCTGTACATTCCTTGGCATTACTGTCTGTTACATCTCATTAATAATGTGTTAAAACACGGAAAAACGAGTCCTTAGGTATACACTTATTTCCCTTATTTCAATGAACGAGGGTCTCGTACTGGCAGACTTGGTGTCATTAGGTTGTATACGAGGGACTACTAATCAGCTCCCGCTCATAATAAGTTCACGTGCTACGTGACGCCAAACATGCGCATAAAAGAGTGTTTTCACACTCGTCGCTTGGCTTATAGATGGCGCTGACTGTCACTCCCACTTCTAAATTCACGTGTAAACCCCAAAAAGTGGATGGAGGGAAGGCCGCGGTGATAGCTCAGTGGTTAGAGCATCGAACGCATTATTCGAAGGTCGTAGGTTCGATTCCTGCTCACGGCTGGTTATTGTTTTTTCATCCACTTTTCTTTCTTCCTATTTACATTTCATTGGTTCTAATAATTTCCCCTGTACATTGCTTGGCATTACTGTCTGTTACATCTCATTATTATTGTGTTAAAACACGGAAAAACGAGCCCTTAGGTATACACTTATTTCCCTTATTTCAATGAACGAGGGTCTCGTACTGGCAGACTTGGTGTCATTAGGTTGTATACGAGGGACTACTAATCAGCTGCCCGCTCATAATAAGTTCACGTGCTACGTGACGCCAAACATGCGCATAATAGAGTGTTTTCACACTCGTCGCTTGGCTTATAGATGGCGCTGACTGTCACTCCCACTTCTAAATTCACGTATAAACCCAAAAAAGTGGATGGAGGGAAGGCCGCTGTGGTAGATCAGTGGTTAGAGCAGCAGACGCGTTATTCGAAGGTCGTAGGTTCGATTCCTGCTCACGGCGGGTAATCTTTTATCCACTTTCTTTCTTCTTATTTACATTTCATTGGTTCTAATGACTTTCCCTGTACATTCCTTGGCATTACTGTCTGTTACATCTCATTATAATTGTGTTAAAACACGGAAAAACGAGCCATTAGGTATACACTTCTTTCCCTGATTTCCTTAAACGAGGGTCTCGTACTGGCAGACATGGTGTTATTAGGTTGTATACGAGGCACTATCAATCAGCTGCCCGCTCATAATAAGTTCACGTGCTACATGACGCCAAACGTGCGCATAAAAGAGTGTTTTCACACTCGTCGCTTGGCTTATAGATGGCGCTGACTGTCACTCCTACATCTAAATTCACGTATAAACCCAAAAAAGTGGATGTAGGGAAGGCCGCTGTGGTAGCTCAGTGGTAAGAGCATCGAATGCGTTATTCCAAGGTGGTAGGTTCGATTCCTGCACACGACTGGTTATTTTTTCATCCACTTTTCTTTCTTCTTAATTACATTTCATTGGTTCTAATAACTTTCCCTGAGCAATCCTTGGCATTACTGTCTGTTACATCTCATTATATTGTGTTAAAACACGGAAAAACGAGCCCTTAGGTATACACTTCTTGCCCTTATTTCCTTAAACGAGGGTCTCGTACTGGCAGACTTGGTGTCATTAGGTTGTATATGAGGAACAATTAATCAGCTGCCCGCTCATATTATGTTCACGTGTTACGTGACGCCCAACATGCGCATAAAAGAGTGTTTTCACACTCGTCGCTTGGCTTATAGATGGCGCTGACTGTCACTCCTACTTCTAAATTCAAGTATAAACCCAAAAAAGGGGATGGAGGGAAGGCCGCTGTGGTAGCTCAGTGGTTAGAGCAGCAGACGCGTTATTAGAAGGCCGTAGGTTCGATTTCTCTCACGGCTGGTTATTTTTTCATCCACATTTCTTTCTTCCTATTTACATTTCATTGGTTCTAATAATTTCACCTGTACATTCCTTGGCATTACTGTCTGTTACATCTCATTATTATTGTGTTAAAACACGGAAAAACGAGCCCTTAGGTATACACTTATTTCCCTTATTTCAATGAACGAGGGTCTCGTACTGGCAGACTTGGTGTCATTAGGTTGTATACGAGGGACTACTAATCAGCTGCCCGCTCATAATAGGTTCACGTGCTACGTGACGCCAAACATGCGCATAAAGGAGTGTTTTCACACTCGTTGCTTGGCTTATAGATGGCGCTGACTGTCACTCGTACTTCTAAATTCACGTATAAACCCAAAAAAGTGGATGGAGGGAAGGCCGCTGTGGTAGCTCAGTGGTTAGAGCAGCAGACGCGTTATTCGAAGGTCGTAGGTTCGATTTCTGCTCACGGCTGGTAATCTTTTATAAACTTTCTTTCTTCTTATTTACATTTCATTGGTTCTAATGACTTCCCCTGTACATTCCTTGGCATTACTGTCTGGTACATCTCATTATAATTGTGTTAAAACACGGAAAAACGAGCCATAAGGTATACACTTCTTTCCCTTATTTCCTTAAACGAGGGTCTCGTACTGGCAGACATGGTGTTATTAGGTTGTATACGAGGCACTATCAATCAGCTGCCCACTCATAATAAGTTCACGTGCTACGTGACGCCAAACGTGCGCATAAAAGAGTGTTTTCACACTCGTCGCTTGGCTTATAGATGGCGCTGACTGTCACTCCTACATCTAAATTCACGTATAAACCCAAAAAAGTGGATGTAGGGAAGGCCGCTGTGGTAGCTCAGTGGTAAGAGCATCGAACGCGTTATTCCAAGGTCGTAGGTTCGATTCCTGCACACGACTAGTTATTTTTTCATCCACTTTTCTTTCTTCTTAATTACATTTCATTGGTTCTAATAACTTTCCCTGAGCAATCCTTGGCATTAATGTCTGTTACATCTCATTAATATTGTGTTAAAACACGGAAAAACGAGCCCTTAGGTATACACTTCTTTCCCTTATTTCCTTAAACGAGGGTCTCGTACTGGCAGACTTGGTGTCATTAGGTTGTATATGAGAAACAATTAATCAGCTGCCCGCTCATAATAAGTTCACGTGTTACGTGACGCCCAACATGCGCATAAAAGAGTGTTTTCACACTCGTCGCTTGGCTTATAGATGGCGCTGACTGTCACTCCTACTTCTAAATTCACGTATAAACCCACAAAAGGGGATGGAGGGAAGGCCGCTGTGGTAGCTCAGTGGTTAGAGCAGCAGACGCGTTATTAGAAGGTCGTAGGTTCGATTTCTGCTCACGGCTGGTTATTTTTTCATCCACATTTCTTTCTTCCTATTTACATTTCATTGGTTCTAATAATTTCACCTCTACATTCCTTGGCATTACTGTCTGTTACATCTCATTATTATTGTGTTAAAACACGGAAAAACGAGCCCTTAGGTATACACTTCTTTCCCTAATTTCAATAAACGAGGGTCTCATACTGGCAGACTTGGTGTCATTAGGTTGTATACGAGGGACTACTAATCAGCTGCCCGCTCATAATAAAATCACGTGCTACGTGACGCCAAACATGCGCATAAAAGAGTGTTTTCACACTCGTCGCTTGGCTTATAGATGGCGCTGACTGTCACTCCCACTTCTAAATTCACGTGTAAACCCCAAAAAGTGGATGGAGGGAAGGCCGCGGTGATAGCTCAGTGGTTAGAGCATCGAACGCATTATTCGAAGGTCGTAGGTTCGATTCCTGCTCACGGCTGGTTATTGTTTTTTCATCCACTTTTCTTTCTTCCTATTTACATTTCATTGGTTCTAATAATTTCACCTGTACATTCCTTGGCATTACTGTCTGTTACATCTCATTATTATTGTGTTAAAACACGGAAAAACGAGCCCTTAGGTATACACTTATTTCCCTTATTTCAATGAACGTGGGTCTCGTACTGGCAGACTTGGTGTCATTAGGTTGTATACGAGGGACTACTAATCAGCTGCCCGCTCATAATAGGTTCACGTGCTACGTGACGCCAAACAATCGCATAATAGAGTGTTTTCAAACTCGTCGCTTCGCTCATAGAGGGCGCTGACTGTCACTCCTACTTCTAAATTCACGTGTAAACCCAAGAAAGTGGATGGAGGGAAGGTCGTTGTAGTAGCTCAGTGGCTAGAGCATCGAACGCGTTATTCGAAGGCCGTAGGTTCGATTTCTGCTCACGGCTGGTTATTTTTTCATCCACATTTCTTTCTTCCTATTTACATTTCATTGGTTCTAATAATTTCACCTGTACATTCCTTGGCATTACTGTCTGTTACATCTCATTATTATTGTGTTAAAACACGGAAAAACGAGCCCTTAGGTATACACTTATTTCCCTTATTTCAATGAACGAGGGTCTCGTACTGGCAGACTTGGTGTCATTAGGTTGTATACGAGGGACTACTAATCAGCTGCCCGCTCATAATAAGTTCACGTGCTACGTGACGCCAAACGTGCGCCTAAAAGAGTTTTTTCACACTGGTCGCTTGGCCTATAGATGGCGCTGACTGTCACTCCTCCTTCTAAATTCACGTGTAAACCCAAAAAAGTGGATGGAGGGAAGGCCGCGGTGATAGCTCAGTGGTTAGAGCATCAAACGCGTTATTCGAAGGTCGTAGGTTCGATTCCTGCTCACCGCTGGTTATTGTTTTTTCATCCACTTTTCTTTCTTCCTATTTACATTTCATTGGTTCTAATAATTTCCCCTGTACATTCCTTGGCATTACTGTCTGTTACATCTCATTAATAATGTGTTAAAACACGGAAAAACGAGTCCTTAGGTATACACTTATTTCCCTTATTTCAATGAACGAGGGTCTCGTACTGGCAGACTTGGTGTCATTAGGTTGTATACGAGGGACTACTAATCAGCTCCCGCTCATAATAAGTTCACGTGCTACGTGACGCCAAACATGCGCATAAAAGAGTGTTTTCACACTCGTCGCTTGGCTTATAGATGGCGCTGACTGTCACTCCCACTTCTAAATTCACGTGTAAACCCCAAAAAGTGGATGGAGGGAAGGCCGCGGTGATAGCTCAGTGGTTAGAGCATCGAACGCATTATTCGAAGGTCGTAGGTTCGATTCCTGCTCACGGCTGGTTATTGTTTTTTCATCCACTTTTCTTTCTTCCTATTTACATTTCATTGGTTCTAATAATTTCCCCTGTACATTGCTTGGCATTACTGTCTGTTACATCTCATTATTATTGTGTTAAAACACGGAAAAACGAGCCCTTAGGTATACACTTATTTCCCTTATTTCAATGAACGAGGGTCTCGTACTGGCAGACTTGGTGTCATTAGGTTGTATACGAGGGACTACTAATCAGCTGCCCGCTCATAATAAGTTCACGTGCTACGTGACGCCAAACATGCGCATAATAGAGTGTTTTCACACTCGTCGCTTGGCTTATAGATGGCGCTGACTGTCACTCCCACTTCTAAATTCACGTATAAACCCAAAAAAGTGGATGGAGGGAAGGCCGCTGTGGTAGATCAGTGGTTAGAGCAGCAGACGCGTTATTCGAAGGTCGTAGGTTCGATTCCTGCTCACGGCGGGTAATCTTTTATCCACTTTCTTTCTTCTTATTTACATTTCATTGGTTCTAATGACTTTCCCTGTACATTCCTTGGCATTACTGTCTGTTACATCTCATTATAATTGTGTTAAAACACGGAAAAACGAGCCATTAGGTATACACTTCTTTCCCTGATTTCCTTAAACGAGGGTCTCGTACTGGCAGACATGGTGTTATTAGGTTGTATACGAGGCACTATCAATCAGCTGCCCGCTCATAATAAGTTCACGTGCTACATGACGCCAAACGTGCGCATAAAAGAGTGTTTTCACACTCGTCGCTTGGCTTATAGATGGCGCTGACTGTCACTCCTACATCTAAATTCACGTATAAACCCAAAAAAGTGGATGTAGGGAAGGCCGCTGTGGTAGCTCAGTGGTAAGAGCATCGAATGCGTTATTCCAAGGTGGTAGGTTCGATTCCTGCACACGACTGGTTATTTTTTCATCCACTTTTCTTTCTTCTTAATTACATTTCATTGGTTCTAATAACTTTCCCTGAGCAATCCTTGGCATTACTGTCTGTTACATCTCATTATATTGTGTTAAAACACGGAAAAACGAGCCCTTAGGTATACACTTCTTTCCCTGATTTCCTTAAACGAGGGTCTCGTACTGGCAGACATGGTGTTATTAGGTTGTATACGAGGCACTATCAATCAGCTGCCCGCTCATAATAAGTTCACGTGCTACATGACGCCAAACGTGCGCATAAAAGAGTGTTTTCACACTCGTCGCTTGGCTTATAGATGGCGCTGACTGTCACTCGTACTTCTAAATTCACGTATAAACCCAAAAAAGTGGATGGAGGGAAGGCCGCTGTGGTAGCTCAGTGGTTAGAGCAGCAGACGCGTTATTCGAAGGTCGTAGGTTCGATTTCTGCTCACGGCTGGTAATCTTTTATAAACTTTCTTTCTTCTTATTTACATTTCATTGGTTCTAATGACTTCCCCTGTACATTCCTTGGCATTACTGTCTGGTACATCTCATTATAATTGTGTTAAAACACGGAAAAACGAGCCATAAGGTATACACTTCTTTCCCTTATTTCCTTAAACGAGGGTCTCGTACTGGCAGACATGGTGTTATTAGGTTGTATACGAGGCACTATCAATCAGCTGCCCACTCATAATAAGTTCACGTGCTACGTGACGCCAAACGTGCGCATAAAAGAGTGTTTTCACACTCGTCGCTTGGCTTATAGATGGCGCTGACTGTCACTCCTACATCTAAATTCACGTATAAACCCAAAAAAGTGGATGTAGGGAAGGCCGCTGTGGTAGCTCAGTGGTAAGAGCATCGAACGCGTTATTCCAAGGTCGTAGGTTCGATTCCTGCACACGACTAGTTATTTTTTCATCCACTTTTCTTTCTTCTTAATTACATTTCATTGGTTCTAATAACTTTCCCTGAGCAATCCTTGGCATTAATGTCTGTTACATCTCATTAATATTGTGTTAAAACACGGAAAAACGAGCCCTTAGGTATACACTTCTTTCCCTTATTTCCTTAAACGAGGGTCTCGTACTGGCAGACTTGGTGTCATTAGGTTGTATATGAGAAACAATTAATCAGCTGCCCGCTCATAATAAGTTCACGTGTTACGTGACGCCCAACATGCGCATAAAAGAGTGTTTTCACACTCGTCGCTTGGCTTATAGATGGCGCTGACTGTCACTCCTACTTCTAAATTCACGTATAAACCCACAAAAGGGGATGGAGGGAAGGCCGCTGTGGTAGCTCAGTGGTTAGAGCAGCAGACGCGTTATTAGAAGGTCGTAGGTTCGATTTCTGCTCACGGCTGGTTATTTTTTCATCCACATTTCTTTCTTCCTATTTACATTTCATTGGTTCTAATAATTTCACCTCTACATTCCTTGGCATTACTGTCTGTTACATCTCATTATTATTGTGTTAAAACACGGAAAAACGAGCCCTTAGGTATACACTTCTTTCCCTAATTTCAATAAACGAGGGTCTCATACTGGCAGACTTGGTGTCATTAGGTTGTATACGAGGGACTACTAATCAGCTGCCCGCTCATAATAAAATCACGTGCTACGTGACGCCAAACATGCGCATAAAAGAGTGTTTTCACACTCGTCGCTTGGCTTATAGATGGCGCTGACTGTCACTCCTACTTCCATATTCACGTATAAACCCAAAAAAGTGGATGGAGGGAAGGTCTCTGTAGTAGCTCAGCGGCTAGAGCATCGAACGCGTTATTCGAAGGCCGTAGGTTTGATTCCTGCTCACGGCTGGTTAGTTTTTCATCCACTTTTCTTTCTTCTTATTTACGTTTTATTGGTCATACTAACTTCCCCTGTACATTCCTTGGCATTCCTGTCGGTGACATCTCATTATTATTGTGTTAAAACACGGAAAAACGAGCCCTTAGGTAAACACTTATTTCCCTTATTTCGTTAAACGAAGGTCTCGTACTAGCCGACATGGTGTTATTAGGTTGTATACGAGGGACTATCAATCAGCTGCCCGCTCGTAATAAGTTCACGTGCTACGTGACGTCAAACGTGCGCCTAAAAGAGTTTTTTCACACTGGTCGCTTGGCCTATAGATGGCGCTGACTGTCACTCCTCCTTCTAAATTCACGTGTAAACCCAAAAAAGTGGATGGAGGGAAGGCCGCGGTGATAGCTCAGTGGTTAGAGCATCAAACGCGTTATTCGAAGGTCGTAGGTTCGATTCCTGCTCACCGCTGGTTATTGTTTTTTCATCCACTTTTCTTTCTTCCTATTTACATTTCATTGGTTCTAATAATTTCCCCTGTACATTCCTTGGCATTACTGTCTGTTACATCTCATTAATAATGTGTTAAAACACGGAAAAACGAGTCCTTAGGTATACACTTATTTCCCTTATTTCAATGAACGAGGGTCTCGTACTGGCAGACTTGGTGTCATTAGGTTGTATACGAGGGACTACTAATCAGCTCCCGCTCATAATAAGTTCACGTGCTACGTGACGCCAAACATGCGCATAAAAGAGTGTTTTCACACTCGTCGCTTGGCTTATAGATGGCGCTGACTGTCACTCCCACTTCTAAATTCACGTGTAAACCCCAAAAAGTGGATGGAGGGAAGGCCGCGGTGATAGCTCAGTGGTTAGAGCATCGAACGCATTATTCGAAGGTCGTAGGTTCGATTCCTGCTCACGGCTGGTTATTGTTTTTTCATCCACTTTTCTTTCTTCCTATTTACATTTCATTGGTTCTAATAATTTCCCCTGTACATTGCTTGGCATTACTGTCTGTTACATCTCATTATTATTGTGTTAAAACACGGAAAAACGAGCCCTTAGGTATACACTTATTTCCCTTATTTCAATGAACGAGGGTCTCGTACTGGCAGACTTGGTGTCATTAGGTTGTATACGAGGGACTACTAATCAGCTGCCCGCTCATAATAAGTTCACGTGCTACGTGACGCCAAACATGCGCATAATAGAGTGTTTTCACACTCGTCGCTTGGCTTATAGATGGCGCTGACTGTCACTCCCACTTCTAAATTCACGTATAAACCCCAAAAAGTGGATGGAGGGAAGGCCGCTGTGGTAGATCAGTGGTTAGAGCAGCAGACGCTTTATTCGAAGGTCGTAGGTTCGATTCCTGCTCACGGCGGGTAATCTTTTATCCACTTTCTTTCTTCTTATTTACATTTCATTGGTTCTAATGACTTTCCCTGTACATTCCTTGGCATTACTGTCTGTTACATCTCATTATAATTGTGTTAAAACACGGAAAAACGAGCCATTAGGTATACACTTCTTTCCCTTATTTCCTTAAACGAGGGTCTCGTACTGGCAGACATGGTGTTATTAGGTTGTATACGAGGCACTATCAATCAGCTGCCCGCTCATAATAAGTTCACGTGCTACGTGACGCCAAACGTGCGCATAAAAGAGTGTTTTCACACTCGTCGCTTGGCTTATAGATGGCGCTGACTGTCACTCCTACATCTAAATTCACGTATAAACCCAAAAAGTGGATGTAGGGAAGGCCGCTGTGGTAGCTCAGTGGTAAGAGCATCGAATGCGTTATTCCAAGGTCGTAGGTTCGATTCCTGCACACGACTGGTTATTTTTTCATCCACTTTTCTTTCTTCTTAATTACATTTCATTGGTTCTAATAACTTTCCCTGAGCAATCCTTGGCATTACTGTCTGTTACATCTCATTATATTGTGTTAAAACACGGAAAAACGAGCCCTTAGGTATACACTTCTTGCCCTTATTTCCTTAAACGAGGGTCTCGTACTGCCAGACTTGGTGTCATTAGGTTGTATATGAGGAACAATTAATCAGCTGCCCGCTCATAATATGTTCACGTGTTACGTGACGCCCAACATGCGCATAAAAGAGTGTTTTCACACTCGTCGCTTGGCTTATAGATGGCGCTGACTGTCACTCCTACTTCTAAATTCAAGTATAAACCCAAAAAAGGGGATGGAGGGAAGGCCGCTGTGGTAGCTCAGTGGTTAGAGCAGCAGACGCGTTATTAGAAGGCCGTAGGTTCGATTTCTCTCACGGCTGGTTATTTTTTCATCCACATTTCTTTCTTCCTATTTACATTTCATTGGTTCTAATAATTTCACCTGTACATTCCTTGGCATTACTGTCTGTTACATCTCATTATTATTGTGTTAAAACACGGAAAAACGAGCCCTTAGGTATACACTTATTTCCCTTATTTCAATGAACGAGGGTCTCGTACTGGCAGACTTGGTGTCATTAGGTTGTATACGAGGGACTACTAATCAGCTGCCCGCTCATAATAGGTTCACGTGCTACGTGACGCCAAACATGCGCATAAAGGAGTGTTTTCACACTCGTTGCTTGGCTTATAGATGGCGCTGACTGTCACTCGTACTTCTAAATTCACGTATAAACCCAAAAAAGTGGATGGAGGGAAGGCCGCTGTGGTAGCTCAGTGGTTAGAGCAGCAGACGCGTTATTCGAAGGTCGTAGGTTCGATTTCTGCTCACGGCTGGTAATCTTTTATAAACTTTCTTTCTTCTTATTTACATTTCATTGGTTCTAATGACTTCCCCTGTACATTCCTTGGCATTACTGTCTGGTACATCTCATTATAATTGTGTTAAAACACGGAAAAACGAGCCATAAGGTATACACTTCTTTCCCTTATTTCCTTAAACGAGGGTCTCGTACTGGCAGACATGGTGTTATTAGGTTGTATACGAGGCACTATCAATCAGCTGCCCACTCATAATAAGTTCACGTGCTACGTGACGCCAAACGTGCGCATAAAAGAGTGTTCTCACACTCGTCGCTTGGCTTATAGATGGCGCTGACTGTCACTCCTACATCTAAATTCACGTATAAACCCAAAAAAGTGGATGTAGGGAAGGCCGCTGTGGTAGCTCAGTGGTAAGAGCATCGAACGCGTTATTCCAAGGTCGTAGGTTCGATTCCTGCACACGACTGGTTATTTTTTCATCCACTTTTCTTTCTTCTTAATTACATTTCATTGGTTCTAATAACTTTCCCTGAGCAATCCATGGCATTACTGTCTGTTACATCTCATTAATATTGTGTTAAAACACGGAAAAACGAGCCCTTAGGTATACACTTCTTTCCCTTATTTCCTTAAACGAGGGTCTCGTACTGGCAGACTTGGTGTCATTAGGTTGTATATGAGAAACAATTAATCAGCTGCCCGCTCATAATAAGTTCACGTGTTACGTGACGCCCAACATGCGCATAAAAGAGTGTTTTCACACTCGTCGCTTGGCTTATAGATGGCGCTGACTGTCACTCCTACTTCTAAATTCACGTATAAACCCAATAAAGGGGATGGAGGGAAGGCCGCGGTGATAGCTCAGTGGTTAGAGCATCAAACGCGTTATTCGAAGGTCGTAGGTTCGATTCCTGCTCACCGCTGGTTATTGTTTTTTCATCCACTTTTCTTTCTTCCTATTTACATTTCATTGGTTCTAATAATTTCCCCTGTACATTCCTTGGCATTACTGTCTGTTACATCTCATTAATAATGTGTTAAAACACGGAAAAACGAGTCCTTAGGTATACACTTATTTCCCTTATTTCAATGAACGAGGGTCTCGTACTGGCAGACTTGGTGTCATTAGGTTGTATACGAGGGACTACTAATCAGCTCCCGCTCATAATAAGTTCACGTGCTACGTGACGCCAAACATGCGCATAAAAGAGTGTTTTCACACTCGTCGCTTGGCTTATAGATGGCGCTGACTGTCACTCCCACTTCTAAATTCACGTGTAAACCCCAAAAAGTGGATGGAGGGAAGGCCGCGGTGATAGCTCAGTGGTTAGAGCATCGAACGCATTATTCGAAGGTCGTAGGTTCGATTCCTGCTCACGGCTGGTTATTGTTTTTTCATCCACTTTTCTTTCTTCCTATTTACATTTCATTGGTTCTAATAATTTCCCCTGTACATTGCTTGGCATTACTGTCTGTTACATCTCATTATTATTGTGTTAAAACACGGAAAAACGAGCCCTTAGGTATACACTTATTTCCCTTATTTCAATGAACGAGGGTCTCGTACTGGCAGACTTGGTGTCATTAGGTTGTATACGAGGGACTACTAATCAGCTGCCCGCTCATAATAAGTTCACGTGCTACGTGACGCCAAACATGCGCATAATAGAGTGTTTTCACACTCGTCGCTTGGCTTATAGATGGCGCTGACTGTCACTCCCACTTCTAAATTCACGTATAAACCCCAAAAAGTGGATGGAGGGAAGGCCGCTGTGGTAGATCAGTGGTTAGAGCAGCAGACGCGTTATTCGAAGGTCGTAGGTTCGATTCCTGCTCACGGCGGGTAATCTTTTATCCACTTTCTTTCTTCTTATTTACATTTCATTGGTTCTAATGACTTTCCCTGTACATTCCTTGGCATTACTGTCTGTTACATCTCATTATAATTGTGTTAAAACACGGAAAAACGAGCCATTAGGTATACACTTCTTTCCCTTATTTCCTTAAACGAGGGTCTCGTACTGGCAGACATGGTGTTATTAGGTTGTATACGAGGCACTATCAATCAGCTGCCCGCTCATAATAAGTTCACGTGCTACGTGACGCCAAACGTGCGCATAAAAGAGTGTTTTCACACTCGTCGCTTGGCTTATAGATGGCGCTGACTGTCACTCCTACATCTAAATTCACGTATAAACCCAAAAAGTGGATGTAGGGAAGGCCGCTGTGGTAGCTCAGTGGTAAGAGCATCGAATGCGTTATTCCAAGGTCGTAGGTTCGATTCCTGCACACGACTGGTTATTTTTTCATCCACTTTTCTTTCTTCTTAATTACATTTCATTGGTTCTAATAACTTTCCCTGAGCAATCCTTGGCATTACTGTCTGTTACATCTCATTATATTGTGTTAAAACACGGAAAAACGAGCCCTTAGGTATACACTTCTTGCCCTTATTTCCTTAAACGAGGGTCTCGTACTGCCAGACTTGGTGTCATTAGGTTGTATATGAGGAAAAATTAATCAGCTGCCCGCTCATAATATGTTCACGTGTTACGTGACGCCCAACATGCGCATAAAAGAGTGTTTTCACACTCGTCGCTTGGCTTATAGATGGCGCTGACTGTCACTCCTACTTCTAAATTCAAGTATAAACCCAAAAAAGGGGATGGAGGGAAGGCCGCTGTGGTAGCTCAGTGGTTAGAGCAGCAGACGCGTTATTAGAAGGCCGTAGGTTCGATTTCTCTCACGGCTGGTTATTTTTTCATCCACATTTCTTTCTTCCTATTTACATTTCATTGGTTCTAATAATTTCACCTGTACATTCCTTGGCATTACTGTCTGTTACATCTCATTATTATTGTGTTAAAACACGGAAAAACGAGCCCTTAGGTATACACTTATTTCCCTTATTTCAATGAACGAGGGTCTCGTACTGGCAGACTTGGTGTCATTAGGTTGTATACGAGGGACTACTAATCAGCTGCCCGCTCATAATAGGTTCACGTGCTACGTGACGCCAAACATGCGCATAAAGGAGTGTTTTCACACTCGTTGCTTGGCTTATAGATGGCGCTGACTGTCACTCGTACTTCTAAATTCACGTATAAACACAAAAAAGTGGATGGAGGGAAGGCCGCTGTGGTAGCTCAGTGGTTAGAGCAGCAGACGCGTTATTCGAAGGTCGTAGGTTCGATTTCTGCTCACGGCTGGTAATCTTTTATAAACTTTCTTTCTTCTTATTTACATTTCATTGGTTCTAATGACTTCCCCTGTACATTCCTTGGCATTACTGTCTGGTACATCTCATTATAATTGTGTTAAAACACGGAAAAACGAGCCATAAGGTATACACTTCTTTCCCTTATTTCCTTAAACGAGGGTCTCGTACTGGCAGACATGGTGTTATTAGGTTGTATACGAGGCACTATCAATCAGCTGCCCACTCATAATAAGTTCACGTGCTACGTGACGCCAAACGTGCGCATAAAAGAGTGTTCTCACACTCGTCGCTTGGCTTATAGATGGCGCTGACTGTCACTCCTACATCTAAATTCACGTATAAACCCAAAAAAGTGGATGTAGGGAAGGCCGCTGTGGTAGCTCAGTGGTAAGAGCATCGAACGCGTTATTCCAAGGTCGTAGGTTCGATTCCTGCACACGACTGGTTATTTTTTCATCCACTTTTCTTTCTTCTTAATTACATTTCATTGGTTCTAATAACTTTCCCTGAGCAATCCATGGCATTACTGTCTGTTACATCTCATTAATATTGTGTTAAAACACGGAAAAACGAGCCCTTAGGTATACACTTCTTTCCCTAATTTCAATAAACGAGGGTCTCATACTGGCAGACTTGGTGTCATTAGGTTGTATACGAGGGACTACTAATCAGCTGCCCGCTCATAATAAGTTCACGTGCTACGTGACGCCAAACATGCGCATAAAAGAGTGTTTTCACACTCGTCGCTTGGCTTATAGATGGCGCTGACTGTCACTCCTACTTCCATATTCACGTATAAACCCAAAAAAGTGGATGGAGGGAAGGTCGCTGTAGTAGCTCAGCGGCTAGAGCATCGAACGCGTTATTCGAAGGCCGTAGGTTTGATTCCTGCTCACGGCTGGTTAGTTTTTCATCCACTTTTCTTTCTTCTTATTTACGTTTTATTGGTCATACTAACTTCTCCTGTACATTCCTTGGCATTCCTGTCGGTGACATCTCATTATTATTGTGTTAAAACACGGAAAAACGAGCCCTTAGGTAAACACTTATTTCCCTTATTTCGTTAAACGAGGGTCTCGTACTAGCCGACATGGTGTTATTAGGTTGTATACGAGGGACTATCAATCAGCTGCCCGCTCGTAATAAGTTCACGTGCTACGTGACGCCAAACGTGCGCCTAAAAGAGTTTTTTCACACTGGTCGCTTGGCCTATAGATGGCGCTGACTGTCACTCCTCCTTCTAAATTCACTTGTAAAACCAAAAAAGTGGATGGAGGGAAGGCCGCGGTGATAGCTCAGTGGTTAGAGCATCAAACGCGTTATTCGAAGGTCGTAGGTTCGATTCCTGCTCACCGCTGGTTATTGTTTTTTCATCCACTTTTCTTTCTTCCTATTTACATTTCATTGGTTCTAATAATTTCCCCTGTACATTCCTTGGCATTACTGTCTGTTACATCTCATTAATAATGTGTTAAAACACGGAAAAACGAGTCCTTAGGTATACACTTATTTCCCTTATTTCAATGAACGAGGGTCTCGTACTGGCAGACTTGGTGTCATTAGGTTGTATACGAGGGACTACTAATCAGCACCCGCTCATAATAAGTTCACGTGCTACGTGACGCCAAACATGCGCATAAAAGAGTGTTTTCACACTCGTCGCTTGGCTTATAGATGCCGCTGACTGTCACTCCTACTTCTAAATTCACGTGTAAACACAAGAAAGTGGATGGAGGGAAGGTCGCTGTAGTAGCTCAGTGGCTAGAGCATCGAACGCGTTATTCGAAGGCCGTAGGTTCGATTCCTGCTCACGGCTGGTTAGTTTTTCATCCACTGTTCTTTCTTCTTATTTACAATTCATTGGTTCTAATAACTTCCTCTGTACATTCCTTGGCATTACTGTCTGTGACATCTCATTTTTATTGTGTGAAAACACGGAAAAACGAGCCCTTAGGTATACACTTCTTTCCCTTATTTCATTAAACGAGGGTCTCGTACTGGCAGACTTGGTGTCATTAGGTTGTATACGAGGGACTACTAATCAGCTGCCCGCTCATAATAAGTTCACGTGCTACGTGACGCCAAACATGCGCATAATAGAGTGTTTTCACACTCGTCGCTTCGCTTATAGATGGCGCTGACTGTCACTCCCACTTCTAAATTCACGTATAAACCCAAAAAAGTGGATGGAGGGAAGGCCGCTGTGGTAGCTCAGTGGTTAGAGCAGCAGACGCGTTATTCGAAGGTTGTAGGTTCGATTCCTGCTCACGGCTGGTAATCTTTTATCCGCTTTCTTTCTTCTTATTTACATTTCATTGGTTCTAATGACTTCCCCTGTACATTCCTTGGCATTACTGTCTGTTACATCTCATTATAATTTTGTTAAAACACGGAAAAACGAGCCATAAGGTATACACTTCTTTCCCTTATTTCCTTAAACGAGGGTCTCGTACTGGCAGACATGGTGTTATTAGGTTGTATACGAGGCACTATCAATCAGCTGCCCACTCATAATAAGTTCACGTGCTCCGTGACGCCAAACGTGCGCATAAAAGAGTGTTTTCACACTCGTCGCTTGGCTTATAGATGGCGCTGACTGTCACTCCTACTTCTAAATTCACGTGTAAACCCAAGAAAGTGGATGGAGGTAAGGTCGCTGTAGTAGCTCAGTGGTTAGAGCTTCGAACGCGCTATTCGAAGGTCGTAGGTTTGATTCCTGCTCACGGCTGGTAATTTTTATCCACTTTCTTCTTATTTACATTTCATTGGTTCTAATAACTTCGCCTGTACACTCCTTGGCATTACTGTCTGTGACATCTAATTTTTATTGTGTTAAAACACGGAAAAACGAGCCCTTAGGTATACACTTCTTTTCCTTATTTCATTAAACGACGGTCTCGTACTGGCAGACATGGTGTTATTAGGTTGTATACGAGGGACTATCAATCAGCTGCCCGCTCATAATAAGTTCACGTGCTACGTGACGCCAAACATGCGCATAAAAGAGTGTTTTCACACTCGTCGCTTGGCTTATAGATGGCGCTGACTGTCACTCCTACTTCCATATTCACGTATAAACCCAAAAAAGTGGATGGAGGGAAGGTCGCTGTAGTAGCTCAGCGGCTAGAGCATCGAACGCGTTATTCGAAGGCCGTAGGTTTGATTCCTGCTCACGGCTGGTTAGTTTTTCATCCACTTTTCTTTCTTCTTATTTACGTTTTATTGGTCATACTAACTTCCCCTGTACATTCCTTGGCATTCCTGTCTGTGACATCTCATTATTATTGTGTTAAAACACGGAAAAACGAGCCCTTAGGTAAACACTTATTTCCCTTATTTCGTTAAACGAGGGTCTCGTACTAGCCGACATGGTGTTATTAGGTTGTATACGAGGGACTATCAATCAGCCGCCCGCTCGTAATAAGTTCACGTGCTACGTGACGCCAAACGTGCGCCTAAAAGAGTTTTTTCACACTGGTCGCTTGGCCTATAGATGGCGCTGACTGTCACTCCTCCTTTTAAATTCACGTGTAAACCCAAAAAAGTGGATGGAGGGAAGGCCGCGGTGATAGCTCAGTGGTTAGAGCATCGAACGCGTTATTTGAAGGTCGTAGGTTCGATTCTTGCTCACCGCTGGTTATTGTTTTTTCATCCACTTTTCTTTCTTCCTATTTACATTTCATTGGTTCTAATAATTTCCCCTGTACATTCCTTGGCATTACTGTCTGTTACATCTCATTAATAATGTGTTAAAACACGGAAAAACGAGTCCTTAGGTATACACTTATTTCCCTTATTTCAATGAACGAGGGTCTCGTACTGGCAGACTTGGTGTCATTAGGTTGTATACGAGGGACTACTAATCAGCTGCCCGCTCATAATAAGTTCACGTGCTACGTGACGCCAAACATGCGCATAAAAGAGTGTTTTCACACTCGTCGCTTGGCTTATAGATGGCGCTGACTGTCACTCCCACTTCTAAATTCACGTGTAAACCCCAAAAAGTGGATGGAGGGAAGGCCGCGGTGATAGCTCAGTGGTTAGAGCATCGAACGCGTTATTCGAAGGTCGTAGGTTCGATTCCTGCTCACGGCTGGTTATTGTTTTTTCATCCACTTTTCTTTCTTCCTATTTACATTTCATTGGTTCTAATAATTTCCCCTGTACATTCCTTGGCATTACTGTCTGTTACATCTCATTAATAATGTGTTAAAACACGGAAAAACGAGTCCTTAGGTATACACTTATTTCCCTTATTTCAATGAACGAGGGTCTCGTACTGGCAGACTTGGTGTCATTAAGTTGTATACGAGGGACTACTAATCAGCTGCCCCTCATAATAAGTTCACGTGCTACGTGACGCCAAACATGCGCATAATAGAGTGTTTTCACACTCGTCGCTTCGCTTATAGATGGCGCTGACTGTCACTCCCACTTCTAAATTCACGTAAAAACCCAAAAAAGTGGATGGAGGGAAGGCCGCTGTGGTAGCTCAGTGGTTAGAGCAGCAGACGCGTTATTCGAAGGTCGTAGGTTCGATTCCTGCTCACGGCTGGTAATTTTTTATCCACTTTCTTTCTTCTTATTTACATTTCATTGGTTCTAATGACTTCCCCTGTACATTCCTTGGCATTACTGTCTGTTACATCTCATTATAATTGTGTTAAAACACGGAAAAACGAGCCATAAGGTATACACTTCTTTCCCTTATTTCCTTAAACGAGGGTCTCGTACTGGCAGACATGGTGTTATTAGGTTGTATACGAGGCACTATCAATCAGCTGCCCACTCATAATAAGTTCACGTGCTACGTGACGCCAAACGTGCGCATAAAAGAGTGTTCTCACACTCGTCGCTTGGCTTATAGATGGCGCTGACTGTCACTCCTACATCTAAATTCACGTATAAACCCAAAAAACTGGATGTAGGGAAGGCCGCTGTGGTAGCTCAGTGGTAAGAGCATCGAACGCGTTATTCCAAGGTCGTAGGTTCGATTCCTGCACACGACTGGTTATTTTTTCATCCACTTTTCTTTCTTCTTAATTACATTTCATTGGTTCTAATAACTTTCCCTGAGCAATCCATGGCATTACTGTCTGTTACATCTCATTAATATTGTGTTAAAACACGGAAAAACGAGCCCTTAGGTATACACTTCTTTCCCTTATTTCCTTAAACGAGGGTCTCGTACTGGCAGACTTGGTGTCATTAGGTTGTATATGAGAAACAATTAATCAGCTGCCCGCTCATAATAAGTTCACGTGTTACGTGACGCCCAACATGCGCATAAAAGAGTGTTTTCACACTCGTCGCTTGGCTTATAGATGGCGCTGACTGTCACTCCTACTTCTAAATTCACGTATAAACCCAATAAAGGGGATGGAGGGAAGGCCGCGGTGATAGCTCAGTGGTTAGAGCATCAAACGCGTTATTCGAAGGTCGTAGGTTCGATTCCTGCTCACCGCTGGTTATTGTTTTTTCATCCACTTTTCTTTCTTCCTATTTACATTTCATTGGTTCTAATAATTTCCCCTGTACATTCCTTGGCATTACTGTCTGTTACATCTCATTAATAATGTGTTAAAACACGGAAAAACGAGTCCTTAGGTATACACTTATTTCCCTTATTTCAATGAACGAGGGTCTCGTACTGGCAGACTTGGTGTCATTAGGTTGTATACGAGGGACTACTAATCAGCTGCCCGCTCATAATAAGTTCACGTGCTACGTGACGCCAAACATGCGCATAAAAGAGTGTTTTCACACTCGTCGCTTGGCTTATAGATGGCGCTGACTGTCACTCCCACTTCTAAATTCACGTGTAAACCCCAAAAAGTGGATGGAGGGAAGGCCGCGGTGATAGCTCAGTGGTTAGAGCATCGAACGCATTATTCGAAGGTCGTAGGTTCGATTCCTGCTCACGGCTGGTTATTGTTTTTTCATCCACTTTTCTTTCTTCCTATTTACATTTCATTGGTTCTAATAATTTCCCCTGTACATTCCTTGGCATTACTGTCTGTTACATCTCATTAATAATGTGTTAAAACACGGAAAAACGAGTCCTTAGGTATACACTTATTTCCCTTATTTCAATGAACGAGGGTCTCGTACTGGCAGACTTGGTGTCATTAGGTTGTATACGAGGGACTACTAATCAGCTGCCCGCTCATAATAAGTTCACGTGCTACGTGACGCCAAACATGCGCATAATAGAGTGTTTTCACACTCGTCGCTTCGCTTATAGATGGCGCTGACTGTCACTCCCACTTCTAAATTCACGTAAAAACCCAAAAAAGTGGATGGAGGGAAGGCCGCTGTGGTAGCTCAGTGGTTAGAGCAGCAGACGCGTTATTAGAAGGCCGTAGGTTCGATTTCTCTCACGGCTGGTTATTTTTTCATCCACATTTCTTTCTTCCTATTTACATTTCATTGGTTCTAATAATTTCACCTGTACATTCCTTGGCATTACTGTCTGTTACATCTCATTATTATTGTGTTAAAACACGGAAAAACGAGCCCTTAGGTATACACTTATTTCCCTTATTTCAATGAACGAGGGTCTCGTACTGGCAGACTTGGTGTCATTAGGTTGTATACGAGGGACTACTAATCAGCTGCCCGCTCATAATAGGTTCACGTGCTACGTGACGCCAAACATGCGCATAAAGGAGTGTTTTCACACTCGTTGCTTGGCTTATAGATGGCGCTGACTGTCACTCGTACTTCTAAATTCACGTATAAACCCAAAAAAGTGGATGGAGGGAAGGCCGCTGTGGTAGCTCAGTGGTTAGAGCAGCAGACGCGTTATTCGAAGGTCGTAGGTTCGATTTCTGCTCACGGCTGGTAATCTTTTATAAACTTTCTTTCTTCTTATTTACATTTCATTGGTTCTAATGACTTCCCCTGTACATTCCTTGGCATTACTGTCTGGTACATCTCATTATAATTGTGTTAAAACACGGAAAAACGAGCCATAAGGTATACACTTCTTTCCCTTATTTCCTTAAACGAGGGTCTCGTACTGGCAGACATGGTGTTATTAGGTTGTATACGAGGCACTATCAATCAGCTGCCCACTCATAATAAGTTCACGTGCTACGTGACGCCAAACGTGCGCATAAAAGAGTGTTCTCACACTCGTCGCTTGGCTTATAGATGGCGCTGACTGTCACTCCTACATCTAAATTCACGTATAAACCCAAAAAAGTGGATGTAGGGAAGGCCGCTGTGGTAGCTCAGTGGTAAGAGCATCGAACGCGTTATTCCAAGGTCGTAGGTTCGATTCCTGCACACGACTGGTTATTTTTTCATCCACTTTTCTTTCTTCCTAATTACATTTCATTGGTTCTAATAACATTCCCTGAGCAATCCATGGCATTACTGTCTGTTACATCTCATTAATATTGTGTTAAAACACGGAAAAACGAGCCCTTAGGTATACACTTCTTTCCCTAATTTCAATAAACGAGGGTCTCATACTGGCAGACTTGGTGTCATTAGGTTGTATACGAGGGACTACTAATCAGCTGCCCGCTCATAATAAGTTCACGTGCTACGTGACGCCAAACATGCGCATAAAAGAGTGTTTTCACACTCGTCGCTTGGCTTATAGATGGCGCTGACTGTCACTCCTACTTCCATATTCACGTATAAACCCAAAAAAGTGGATGGAGGGAAGGTCGCTGTAGTAGCTCAGCGGCTAGAGCATCGAACGCGTTATTCGAAGGCCGTAGGTTTGATTCCTGCTCACGGCTGGTTAGTTTTTCATCCACTTTTCTTTCTTCTTATTTACGTTTTATTGGTCATACTAACTTCTCCTGTACATTCCTTGGCATTCCTGTCGGTGACATCTCATTATTATTGTGTTAAAACACGGAAAAACGAGCCCTTAGGTAAACACTTATTTCCCTTATTTCGTTAAACGAGGGTCTCGTACTAGCCGACATGGTGTTATTAGGTTGTATACGAGGGACTATCAATCAGCTGCCCGCTCGTAATAAGTTCACGTGCTACGTGACGCCAAACGTGCGCCTAAAAGAGTTTTTTCACACTGGTCGCTTGGCCTATAGATGGCGCTGACTGTCACTCCTCCTTCTAAATTCACTTGTAAAACCAAAAAAGTGGATGGAGGGAAGGCCGCGGTGATAGCTCAGTGGTTAGAGCATCAAACGCGTTATTCGAAGGTCGTAGGTTCGATTCCTGCTCACCGCTGGTTATTGTTTTTTCATCCACTTTTCTTTCTTCCTATTTACATTTCATTGGTTCTAATAATTTCCCCTGTACATTCCTTGGCATTACTGTCTGTTACATCTCATTAATAATGTGTTAAAACACGGAAAAACGAGTCCTTAGGTATACACTTATTTCCCTTATTTCAATGAACGAGGGTCTCGTACTGGCAGACTTGGTGTCATTAGGTTGTATACGAGGGACTACTAATCAGCACCCGCTCATAATAAGTTCACGTGCTACGTGACGCCAAACATGCGCATAAAAGAGTGTTTTCACACTCGTCGCTTGGCTTATAGATGCCGCTGACTGTCACTCCTACTTCTAAATTCACGTGTAAACCCAAGAAAGTGGATGGAGGGAAGGTCGCTGTAGTAGCTCAGTGGCTAGAGCATCGAACGCGTTATTCGAAGGCCGTAGGTTCGATTCCTGCTCACGGCTGGTTAGTTTTTCATCCACTGTTCTTTCTTCTTATTTACAATTCATTGGTTCTAATAACTTCCTCTGTACATTCCTTGGCATTACTGTCTGTGACATCTCATTTTTATTGTGTGAAAACACGGAAAAACGAGCCCTTAGGTATACACTTCTTTCCCTTATTTCATTAAACGAGGGTCTCGTACTGGCAGACTTGGTGTCATTAGGTTGTATACGAGGGACTACTAATCAGCTGCCCGCTCATAATAAGTTCACGTGCTACGTGACGCCAAACATGCGCATAATAGAGTGTTTTCACACTCGTCGCTTCGCTTATAGATGGCGCTGACTGTCACTCCCACTTCTAAATTCACGTATAAACCCAAAAAAGTGGATGGAGGGAAGGCCGCTGTGGTAGCTCAGTGGTTAGAGCAGCAGACGCGTTATTCGAAGGTCGTAGATTCGATTCCTGCTCACGGCTGGTAATCTTTTATCCGCTTTTTTTCTTCTTATTTACATTTCATTGGTTCTAATGACTTCCCCTGTACATTCCTTGGCATTACTGTCTGTTACATCTCATTATAATTTTGTTAAAACACGGAAAAACGAGCCATAAGGTATACACTTCTTTCCCTTATTTCCTTAAACGAGGGTCTCGTACTGGCAGACATGGTGTTATTAGGTTGTATACGAGGCACTATCAATCAGCTGCCCACTCATAATAAGTTCACGTGCTCCGTGACGCCAAACGTGCGCATAAAAGAGTGTTTTCACACTCGTCGCTTGGCTTATAGATGGCGCTGACTGTCACTCCTACTTCTAAATTCACGTGTAAACCCAAGAAAGTGGATGGAGGTAAGGTCGCTGTAGTAGCTCAGTGGTTAGAGCTTCGAACGCGCTATTCGAAGGTCGTAGGTTTGATTCCTGCTCACGGCTGGTAATTTTTATCCACTTTCTTCTTATTTACATTTCATTGGTTCTAATAACTTCGCCTGTACACTCCTTGGCATTACTGTCTGTGACATCTAATTTTTATTGTGTTAAAACACGGAAAAACGAGCCCTTAGGTAAACACTTCTTTTCCTTATTTCATTAAACGACGGTCTCGTACTGGCAGACATGGTGTTATTAGGTTGTATACGAGGGACTATCAATCAGCTGCCCGCTCATAATAAGTTCACGTGCTACGTGACGCCAAACATGCGCATAAAAGAGTGTTTTCACACTCGTCGCTTGGCTTATAGATGGCGCTGACTGTCACTCCTACTTCCATATTCACGTATAAACCCAAAAAAGTGGATGGAGGGAAGGTCGCTGTAGTAGCTCAGCGGCTAGAGCATCGAACGCGTTATTCGAAGGCCGTAGGTTTGATTCCTGCTCACGGCTGGTTAGTTTTTCATCCACTTTTCTTTCTTCTTATTTACGTTTTATTGGTCATACTAACTTCCCCTGTACATTCCTTGGCATTCCTGTCTGTGACATCTCATTATTATTGTGTTAAAACACGGAAAAACGAGCCCTTAGGTAAACACTTATTTCCCTTATTTCGTTAAACGAGGGTCTCGTACTAGCCGACATGGTGTTATTAGGTTGTATACGAGGGACTATCAATCAGCCGCCCGCTCGTAATAAGTTCACGTGCTACGTGACGCCAAACGTGCGCCTAAAAGAGTTTTTTCACACTGGTCGCTTGGCCTATAGATGGCGCTGACTGTCACTCCTCCTTTTAAATTCACGTGTAAACCCAAAAAAGTGGATGGAGGGAAGGCCGCGGTGATAGCTCAGTGGTTAGAGCATCGAACGCGTTATTTGAAGGTCGTAGGTTCGATTCTTGCTCACCGCTGGTTATTGTTTTTTCATCCACTTTTCTTTCTTCCTATTTACATTTCATTGGTTCTAATAATTTCCCCTGTACATTCCTTGGCATTACTGTCTGTTACATCTCATTAATAATGTGTTAAAACACGGAAAAACGAGTCCTTAGGTATACACTTATTTCCCTTATTTCAATGAACGAGGGTCTCGTACTGGCAGACTTGGTGTCATTAGGTTGTATACGAGGGACTACTAATCAGCTGCCCGCTCATAATAAGTTCACGTGCTACGTGACGCCAAACATGCGCATAATAGAGTGTTTTCACACTCGTCGCTTCGCTTATAGATGGCGCTGACTGTCACTCCCACTTCTAAATTCACGTAAAAACCCAAAAAAAGTGGATGGAGGGAAGGCCGCTGTGGTAGCTCAGTGGTTAGAGCAGCAGACGCGTTATTCGAAGGTCGTAGGTTCGATTCCTGCTCACGGCTGGTAATTTTTTATCCACTTTCTTTCTTCTTATTTACATTTCATTGGTTCTAATGACTTCCCCTGTACATTCCTTGGCATTACTGTCTGTTACATCTCATTATAATTGTGTTAAAACACGGAAAAACGAGCCATAAGGTATACACTTCTTTCCCTTATTTCCTTAAACGAGGGTCTCGTACTGGCAGACATGGTGTTATTAGGTTGTATACGAGGCACTATCAATCAGCTGCCCACTCATAATAAGTTCACGTGCTACGTGACGCCAAACGTGCGCATAAAAGAGTGTTCTCACACTCGTCGCTTGGCTTATAGATGGCGCTGACTGTCACTCCTACATCTAAATTCACGTATAAACCCAAAAAAGTGGATGTAGGGAAGGCCGCTGTGGTAGCTCAGTGGTAAGAGCATCGAACGCGTTATTCCAAGGTCGTAGGTTCGATTCCTGCACACGACTGGTTATTTTTTCATCCACTTTTCTTTCTTCTTAATTACATTTCATTGGTTCTAATAACTTTCCCTGAGCAATCCATGGCATTACTGTCTGTTACATCTCATTAATATTGTGTTAAAACACGGAAAAACGAGCCCTTAGGTATACACTTCTTTCCCTTATTTCCTTAAACGAGGGTCTCGTACTGGCAGACTTGGTGTCATTAGGTTGTATATGAGAAACAATTAATCAGCTGCCCGCTCATAATAAGTTCACGTGTTACCTGACGCCCAACATGCGCATAAAAGAGTGTTTTCACACTCGTCGCTTGGCTTATAGATGGCGCTGACTGTCACTCCTACTTCTAAATTCACGTATAAACCCAATAAAGGGGATGGAGGGAAGGCCGCGGTGATAGCTCAGTGGTTAGAGCATCAAACGCGTTATTCGAAGGTCGTAGGTTCGATTCCTGCTCACCGCTGGTTATTGTTTTTTCATCCACTTTTCTTTCTTCCTATTTACATTTCATTGGTTCTAATAATTTCCCCTGTACATTCCTTGGCATTACTGTCTGTTACATCTCATTAATAATGTGTTAAAACACGGAAAAACGAGTCCTTAGGTATACACTTATTTCCCTTATTTCAATGAACGAGGGTCTCGTACTGGCAGACTTGGTGTCATTAGGTTGTATACGAGGGACTACTAATCAGCTGCCCGCTCATAATAAGTTCACGTGCTACGTGACGCCAAACATGCGCATAAAAGAGTGTTTTCACACTCGTCGCTTGGCTTATAGATGGCGCTGACTGTCACTCCCACTTCTAAATTCACGTGTAAACCCCAAAAAGTGGATGGAGGGAAGGCCGCGGTGATAGCTCAGTGGTTAGAGCATCGAACGCATTATTCGAAGGTCGTAGGTTCGATTCCTGCTCACGGCTGGTTATTGTTTTTTCATCCACTTTTCTTTCTTCCTATTTACATTTCATTGGTTCTAATAATTTCCCCTGTACATTCCTTGGCATTACTGTCTGTTACATCTCATTAATAATGTGTTAAAACACGGAAAAACGAGTCCTTAGGTATACACTTATTTCCCTTATTTCAATGAACGAGGGTCTCGTACTGGCAGACTTGGTGTCATTAGGTTGTATACGAGGGACTACTAATCAGCTGCCCGCTCATAATAAGTTCACGTGCTACGTGACGCCAAACATGCGCATAATAGAGTGTTTTCACACTCGTCGCTTCGCTTATAGATGGCGCTGACTGTCACTCCCACTTCTAAATTCACGTAAAAACCCAAAAAAGTGGATGGAGGGAAGGCCGCTGTGGTAGCTCAGTGGTTAGAGCAGCAGACGCGTTATTCGAAGGTCGTAGGTTCGATTCCTGCTCACGGCTGGTAATTTTTTATCCACTTTCTTTCTTCTTATTTACATTTCATTGGTTCTAATGACTTCCCCTGTACATTCCTTGGCATTACTGTCTGTTACATCTCATTATAATTGTGTTAAAACACGGAAAAACGAGCCATAAGGTATACACTTCTTTCCCTTATTTCCTTAAACGAGGGTCTCGTACTGGCAGACATGGTGTTATTAGGTTGTATACGAGGCACTATCAATCAGCTGCCCACTCATAATAAGTTCACGTGCTACGTGACGCCAAACGTGCGCATAAAAGAGTGTTCTCACACTCGTCGCTTGGCTTATAGATGGCGCTGACTGTCACTCCTACATCTAAATTCACGTATAAACCCAAAAAAGTGGATGTAGGGAAGGCCGCTGTGGTAGCTCAGTGGTAAGAGCATCGAACGCGTTATTCCAAGGTCGTAGGTTCGATTCCTGCACACGACTGGTTATTTTTTCATCCACTTTTCTTTCTTCTTAATTACATTTCATTGGTTCTAATAACTTTCCCTGAGCAATCCATGGCATTACTGTCTGTTACATCTCATTAATATTGTGTTAAAACACGGAAAAACGAGCCCTTAGGTATACACTTCTTTCCCTTATTTCCTTAAACGAGGGTCTCGTACTGGCAGACTTGGTGTCATTAGGTTGTATATGAGAAACAATTAATCAGCTGCCCGCTCATAATAAGTTCACGTGTTACGTGACGCCCAACATGCGCATAAAAGAGTGTTTTCACACTCGTCGCTTGGCTTATAGATGGCGCTGACTGTCACTCCTACTTCTAAATTCACGTATAAACCCAATAAAGGGGATGGAGGGAAGGCCGCGGTGATAGCTCAGTGGTTAGAGCATCAAACGCGTTATTCGAAGGTCGTAGATTCGATTCCTGCTCACCGCTGGTTATTGTTTTTTCATCCACTTTTCTTTCTTCCTATTTACATTTCATTGGTTCTAATAATTTCCCCTGTACATTCCTTGGCATTACTGTCTGTTACATCTCATTAATAATGTGTTAAAACACGGAAAAACGAGTCCTTAGGTATACACTTATTTCCCTTATTTCAATGAACGAGGGTCTCGTACTGGCAGACTTGGTGTCATTAGGTTGTATACGAGGGACTACTAATCAGCTCCCGCTCATAATAAGTTCACGTGCTACGTGACGCCAAACATGCGCATAAAAGAGTGTTTTCACACTCGTCGCTTGGCTTATAGATGGCGCTGACTGTCACTCCCACTTCTAAATTCACGTGTAAACCCCAAAAAGTGGATGGAGGGAAGGCCGCGGTGATAGCTCAGTGGTTAGAGCATCGAACGCATTATTCGAAGGTCGTAGGTTCGATTCCTGCTCACGGCTGGTTATTGTTTTTTCATCCACTTTTCTTTCTTCCTATTTACATTTCATTGGTTCTAATAATTTCCCCTGTACATTGCTTGGCATTACTGTCTGTTACATCTCATTATTATTGTGTTAAAACACGGAAAAACGAGCCCTTAGGTATACACTTATTTCCCTTATTTCAATGAACGAGGGTCTCGTACTGGCAGACTTGGTGTCATTAGGTTGTATACGAGGGACTACTAATCAGCTGCCCGCTCATAATAAGTTCACGTGCTACGTGACGCCAAACATGCGCATAATAGAGTGTTTTCACACTCGTCGCTTGGCTTATAGATGGCGCTGACTGTCACTCCCACTTCTAAATTCACGTATAAACCCCAAAAAGTGGATGGAGGGAAGGCCGCTGTGGTAGATCAGTGGTTAGAGCAGCAGACGCGTTATTCGAAGGTCGTAGGTTCGATTCCTGCTCACGGCGGGTAATCTTTTATCCACTTTCTTTCTTCTTATTTACATTTCATTGGTTCTAATGACTTTCCCTGTACATTCCTTGGCATTACTGTCTGTTACATCTCATTATAATTGTGTTAAAACACGGAAAAACGAGCCATTAGGTATACACTTCTTTCCCTTATTTCCTTAAACGAGGGTCTCGTACTGGCAGACATGGTGTTATTAGGTTGTATACGAGGCACTATCAATCAGCTGCCCGCTCATAATAAGTTCACGTGCTACGTGACGCCAAACGTGCGCATAAAAGAGTGTTTTCACACTCGTCGCTTGGCTTATAGATGGCGCTGACTGTCACTCCTACATCTAAATTCACGTATAAACCCAAAAAGTGGATGTAGGGAAGGCCGCTGTGGTAGCTCAGTGGTAAGAGCATCGAATGCGTTATTCCAAGGTCGTAGGTTCGATTCCTGCACACGACTGGTTATTTTTTCATCCACTTTTCTTTCTTCTTAATTACATTTCATTGGTTCTAATAACTTTCCCTGAGCAATCCTTGGCATTACTGTCTGTTACATCTCATTATATTGTGTTAAAACACGGAAAAACGAGCCCTTAGGTATACACTTCTTGCCCTTATTTCCTTAAACGAGGGTCTCGTACTGCCAGACTTGGTGTCATTAGGTTGTATATGAGGAACAATTAATCAGCTGCCCGCTCATAATATGTTCACGTGTTACGTGACGCCCAACATGCGCATAAAAGAGTGTATTCACACTCGTCGCTTGGCTTATAGATGGCGCTGACTGTCACTCCTACTTCTAAATTCAAGTATAAACCCAAAAAAGGGGATGGAGGGAAGGCCGCTGTGGTAGCTCAGTGGTTAGAGCAGCAGACGCGTTATTAGAAGGCCGTAGGTTCGATTTCTCTCACGGCTGGTTATTTTTTCATCCACATTTCTTTCTTCCTATTTACATTTCATTGGTTCTAATAATTTCACCTGTACATTCCTTGGCATTACTGTCTGTTACATCTCATTATTATTGTGTTAAAACACGGAAAAACGAGCCCTTAGGTATACACTTATTTCCCTTATTTCAATGAACGAGGGTCTCGTACTGGCAGACTTGGTGTCATTAGGTTGTATACGAGGGACTACTAATCAGCTGCCCGCTCATAATAGGTTCACGTGCTACGTGACGCCAAACGTGCGCATAAAGGAGTGTTTTCACACTCGTTGCTTGGCTTATAGATGGCGCTGACTGTCACTCGTACTTCTAAATTCACGTATAAACCCAAAAAAGTGGATGGAGGGAAGGCCGCTGTGGTAGCTCAGTGGTTAGAGCAGCAGACGCGTTATTCGAAGGTCGTAGGTTCGATTTCTGCTCACGGCTGGTAATCTTTTATAAACTTTCTTTCTTCTTATTTACATTTCATTGGTTCTAATGACTTCCCCTGTACATTCCTTGGCATTACTGTCTGGTACATCTCATTATAATTGTGTTAAAACACGGAAAAACGAGCCATAAGGTATACACTTCTTTCCCTTATTTCCTTAAACGAGGGTCTCGTACTGGCAGACATGGTGTTATTAGGTTGTATACGAGGCACTATCAATCAGCTGCCCACTCATAATAAGTTCACGTGCTACGTGACGCCAAACGTGCGCATAAAAGAGTGTTCTCACACTCGTCGCTTGGCTTATAGATGGCGCTGACTGTCACTCCTACATCTAAATTCACGTATAAACCCAAAAAAGTGGATGTAGGGAAGGCCGCTGTGGTAGCTCAGTGGTAAGAGCATCGAACGCGTTATTCCAAGGTCGTAGGTTCGATTCCTGCACACGACTGGTTATTTTTTCATCCACTTTTCTTTCTTCTTAATTACATTTCATTGGTTCTAATAACTTTCCCTGAGCAATCCATGGCATTACTGTCTGTTACATCTCATTAATATTGTGTTAAAACACGGAAAAACGAGCCCTTAGGTATACACTTCTTTCCCTAATTTCAATAAACGAGGGTCTCATACTGGCAGACTTGGTGTCATTAGGTTGTATACGAGGGACTACTAATCAGCTGCCCGCTCATAATAAGTTCACGTGCTACGTGACGCCAAACATGCGCATAAAAGAGTGTTTTCACACTCGTCGCTTGGCTTATAGATGGCGCTGACTGTCACTCCTACTTCCATATTCACGTATAAACCCAAAAAAGTGGATGGAGGGAAGGTCGCTGTAGTAGCTCAGCGGCTAGAGCATCGAACGCGTTATTCGAAGGCCGTAGGTTTGATTCCTGCTCACGGCTGGTTAGTTTTTCATCCACTTTTCTTTCTTCTTATTTACGTTTTATTGGTCATACTAACTTCTCCTGTACATTCCTTGGCATTCCTGTCGGTGACATCTCATTATTATTGTGTTAAAACACGGAAAAACGAGCCCTTAGGTAAACACTTATTTCCCTTATTTCGTTAAACGAGGGTCTCGTACTAGCCGACATGGTGTTATTAGGTTGTATACGAGGGACTATCAATCAGCCGCCCGCTCGTAATAAGTTCACGTGCTACGTGACGCCAAACGTGCGCCTAAAAGAGTTTTTTCACACTGGTCGCTTGGCCTATAGATGGCGCTGACTGTCACTCCTCCTTTTAAATTCACGTGTAAACCCAAAAAAGTGGATGGAGGGAAGGCCGCGGTGATAGCTCAGTGGTTAGAGCATCGAACGCGTTATTTGAAGGTCGTAGGTTCGATTCTTGCTCACCGCTGGTTATTGTTTTTTCATCCACTTTTCTTTCTTCCTATTTACATTTCATTGGTTCTAATAATTTCCCCTGTACATTCCTTGGCATTACTGTCTGTTACATCTCATTAATAATGTGTTAAAACACGGAAAAACGAGTCCTTAGGTATACACTTATTTCCCTTATTTCAATGAACGAGGGTCTCGTACTGGCAGACTTGGTGTCATTAGGTTGTATACGAGGGACTACTAATCAGCTGCCCGCTCATAATAAGTTCACGTGCTACGTGACGCCAAACATGCGCATAATAGAGTGTTTTCACACTCGTCGCTTCGCTTATAGATGGCGCTGACTGTCACTCCCACTTCTAAATTCACGTAAAAACCCAAAAAAGTGGATGGAGGGAAGGCCGCTGTGGTAGCTCAGTGGTTAGAGCAGCAGACGCGTTATTCGAAGGTCGTAGGTTCGATTCCTGCTCACGGCTGGTAATTTTTTATCCACTTTCTTTCTTCTTATTTACATTTCATTGGTTCTAATGACTTCCCCTGTACATTCCTTGGCATTACTGTCTGTTACATCTCATTATAATTGTGTTAAAACACGGAAAAACGAGCCATAAGGTATACACTTCTTTCCCTTATTTCCTTAAACGAGGGTCTCGTACTGGCAGACATGGTGTTATTAGGTTGTATACGAGGCACTATCAATCAGCTGCCCACTCATAATAAGTTCACGTGCTACGTGACGCCAAACGTGCGCATAAAAGAGTGTTCTCACACTCGTCGCTTGGCTTATAGATGGCGCTGACTGTCACTCCTACATCTAAATTCACGTATAAACCCAAAAAAGTGGATGTAGGGAAGGCCGCTGTGGTAGCTCAGTGGTAAGAGCATCGAACGCGTTATTCCAAGGTCGTAGGTTCGATTCCTGCACACGACTGGTTATTTTTTCATCCACTTTTCTTTCTTCTTAATTACATTTCATTGGTTCTAATAACTTTCCCTGAGCAATCCATGGCATTACTGTCTGTTACATCTCATTAATATTGTGTTAAAACACGGAAAAACGAGCCCTTAGGTATACACTTCTTTCCCTTATTTCCTTAAACGAGGGTCTCGTACTGGCAGACTTGGTGTCATTAGGTTGTATATGAGAAACAATTAATCAGCTGCCCGCTCATAATAAGTTCACGTGTTACGTGACGCCCAACATGCGCATAAAAGAGTGTTTTCACACTCGTCGCTTGGCTTATAGATGGCGCTGACTGTCACTCCTACTTCTAAATTCACGTATAAACCCAATAAAGGGGATGGAGGGAAGGCCGCGGTGATAGCTCAGTGGTTAGAGCATCAAACGCGTTATTCGAAGGTCGTAGGTTCGATTCCTGCTCACCGCTGGTTATTGTTTTTTCATCCACTTTTCTTTCTTCCTATTTACATTTCATTGGTTCTAATAATTTCCCCTGTACATTCCTTGGCATTACTGTCTGTTACATCTCATTAATAATGTGTTAAAACACGGAAAAACGAGTCCTTAGGTATACACTTATTTCCCTTATTTCAATGAACGAGGGTCTCGTACTGGCAGACTTGGTGTCATTAGGTTGTATACGAGGGACTACTAATCAGCTGCCCGCTCATAATAAGTTCACGTGCTACGTGACGCCAAACATGCGCATAAAAGAGTGTTTTCACACTCGTCGCTTGGCTTATAGATGGCGCTGACTGTCACTCCCACTTCTAAATTCACGTGTAAACCCCAAAAAGTGGATGGAGGGAAGGCCGCGGTGATAGCTCAGTGGTTAGAGCATCGAACGCATTATTCGAAGGTCGTAGGTTCGATTCCTGCTCACGGCTGGTTATTGTTTTTTCATCCACTTTTCTTTCTTCCTATTTACATTTCATTGGTTCTAATAATTTCCCCTGTACATTCCTTGGCATTACTGTCTGTTACATCTCATTAATAATGTGTTAAAACACGGAAAAACGAGTCCTTAGGTATACACTTATTTCCCTTATTTCAATGAACGAGGGTCTCGTACTGGCAGACTTGGTGTCATTAGGTTGTATACGAGGGACTACTAATCAGCTGCCCGCTCATAATAAGTTCACGTGCTACGTGACGCCAAACATGCGCATAATAGAGTGTTTTCACACTCGTCGCTTCGCTTATAGATGGCGCTGACTGTCACTCCCACTTCTAAATTCACGTAAAAACCCAAAAAAGTGGATGGAGGGAAGGCCGCTGTGGTAGCTCAGTGGTTAGAGCAGCAGACGCGTTATTCGAAGGTCGTAGGTTCGATTCCTGCTCACGGCTGGTAATTTTTTATCCACTTTCTTTCTTCTTATTTACATTTCATTGGTTCTAATGACTTCCCCTGTACATTCCTTGGCATTACTGTCTGTTACATCTCATTATAATTGTGTTAAAACACGGAAAAACGAGCCATAAGGTATACACTTCTTTCCCTTATTTCCTTAAACGAGGGTCTCGTACTGGCAGACATGGTGTTATTAGGTTGTATACGAGGCACTATCAATCAGCTGCCCACTCATAATAAGTTCACGTGCTACGTGACGCCAAACGTGCGCATAAAAGAGTGTTCTCACACTCGTCGCTTGGCTTATAGATGGCGCTGACTGTCACTCCTACATCTAAATTCACGTATAAACCCAAAAAAGTGGATGTAGGGAAGGCCGCTGTGGTAGCTCAGTGGTAAGAGCATCGAACGCGTTATTCCAAGGTCGTAGGTTCGATTCCTGCACACGACTGGTTATTTTTTCATCCACTTTTCTTTCTTCTTAATTACATTTCATTGGTTCTAATAACTTTCCCTGAGCAATCCATGGCATTACTGTCTGTTACATCTCATTAATATTGTGTTAAAACACGGAAAAACGAGCCCTTAGGTATACACTTCTTTCCCTTATTTCCTTAAACGAGGGTCTCGTACTGGCAGACTTGGTGTCATTAGGTTGTATATGAGAAACAATTAATCAGCTGCCCGCTCATAATAAGTTCACGTGTTACGTGACGCCCAACATGCGCATAAAAGAGTGTTTTCACACTCGTCGCTTGGCTTATAGATGGCGCTGACTGTCACTCCTACTTCTAAATTCACGTATAAACCCAATAAAGGGGATGGAGGGAAGGCCGCGGTGATAGCTCAGTGGTTAGAGCATCAAACGCGTTATTCGAAGGTCGTAGGTTCGATTCCTGCTCACCGCTGGTTATTGTTTTTTCATCCACTTTTCTTTCTTCCTATTTACATTTCATTGGTTCTAATAATTTCCCCTGTACATTCCTTGGCATTACTGTCTGTTACATCTCATTAATAATGTGTTAAAACACGGAAAAACGAGTCCTTAGGTATACACTTATTTCCCTTATTTCAATGAACGAGGGTCTCGTACTGGCAGACTTGGTGTCATTAGGTTGTATACGAGGGACTACTAATCAGCTCCCGCTCATAATAAGTTCACGTGCTACGTGACGCCAAACATGCGCATAAAAGAGTGTTTTCACACTCGTCGCTTGGCTTATAGATGGCGCTGACTGTCACTCCCACTTCTAAATTCACGTGTAAACCCCAAAAAGTGGATGGAGGGAAGGCCGCGGTGATAGCTCAGTGGTTAGAGCATCGAACGCATTATTCGAAGGTCGTAGGTTCGATTCCTGCTCACGGCTGGTTATTGTTTTTTCATCCACTTTTCTTTCTTCCTATTTACATTTCATTGGTTCTAATAATTTCCCCTGTACATTGCTTGGCATTACTGTCTGTTACATCTCATTATTATTGTGTTAAAACACGGAAAAACGAGCCCTTAGGTATACACTTATTTCCCTTATTTCAATGAACGAGGGTCTCGTACTGGCAGACTTGGTGTCATTAGGTTGTATACGAGGGACTACTAATCAGCTGCCCGCTCATAATAAGTTCACGTGCTACGTGACGCCAAACATGCGCATAATAGAGTGTTTTCACACTCGTCGCTTGGCTTATAGATGGCGCTGACTGTCACTCCCACTTCTAAATTCACGTATAAACCCCAAAAAGTGGATGGAGGGAAGGCCGCTGTGGTAGATCAGTGGTTAGAGCAGCAGACGCGTTATTCGAAGGTCGTAGGTTCGATTCCTGCTCACGGCGGGTAATCTTTTATCCACTTTCTTTCTTCTTATTTACATTTCATTGGTTCTAATGACTTTCCCTGTACATTCCTTGGCATTACTGTCTGTTACATCTCATTATAATTGTGTTAAAACACGGAAAAACGAGCCATTAGGTATACACTTCTTTCCCTTATTTCCTTAAACGAGGGTCTCGTACTGGCAGACATGGTGTTATTAGGTTGTATACGAGGCACTATCAATCAGCTGCCCGCTCATAATAAGTTCACGTGCTACGTGACGCCAAACGTGCGCATAAAAGAGTGTTTTCACACTCGTCGCTTGGCTTATAGATGGCGCTGACTGTCACTCCTACATCTAAATTCACGTATAAACCCAAAAAGTGGATGTAGGGAAGGCCGCTGTGGTAGCTCAGTGGTAAGAGCATCGAATGCGTTATTCCAAGGTCGTAGGTTCGATTCCTGCACACGACTGGTTATTTTTTCATCCACTTTTCTTTCTTCTTAATTACATTTCATTGGTTCTAATAACTTTCCCTGAGCAATCCTTGGCATTACTGTCTGTTACATCTCATTATATTGTGTTAAAACACGGAAAAACGAGCCCTTAGGTATACACTTCTTGCCCTTATTTCCTTAAACGAGGGTCTCGTACTGCCAGACTTGGTGTCATTAGGTTGTATATGAGGAACAATTAATCAGCTGCCCGCTCATAATATGTTCACGTGTTACGTGACGCCCAACATGCGCATAAAAGAGTGTTTTCACACTCGTCGCTTGGCTTATAGATGGCGCTGACTGTCACTCCTACTTCTAAATTCAAGTATAAACCCAAAAAAGGGGATGGAGGGAAGGCCGCTGTGGTAGCTCAGTGGTTAGAGCAGCAGACGCGTTATTAGAAGGCCGTAGGTTCGATTTCTCTCACGGCTGGTTATTTTTTCATCCACATTTCTTTCTTCCTATTTACATTTCATTGGTTCTAATAATTTCACCTGTACATTCCTTGGCATTACTGTCTGTTACATCTCATTATTATTGTGTTAAAACACGGAAAAACGAGCCCTTAGGTATACACTTATTTCCCTTATTTCAATGAACGAGGGTCTCGTACTGGCAGACTTGGTGTCATTAGGTTGTATACGAGGGACTACTAATCAGCTGCCCGCTCATAATAGGTTCACGTGCTACGTGACGCCAAACATGCGCATAAAGGAGTGTTTTCACACTCGTTGCTTGGCTTATAGATGGCGCTGACTGTCACTCGTACTTCTAAATTCACGTATAAACCCAAAAAAGTGGATGGAGGGAAGGCCGCTGTGGTAGCTCAGTGGTTAGAGCAGCAGACGCGTTATTCGAAGGTCGTAGGTTCGATTTCTGCTCACGGCTGGTAATCTTTTATAAACTTTCTTTCTTCTTATTTACATTTCATTGGTTCTAATGACTTCCCCTGTACATTCCTTGGCATTACTGTCTGGTACATCTCATTATAATTGTGTTAAAACACGGAAAAACGAGCCATAAGGTATACACTTCTTTCCCTTATTTCCTTAAACGAGGGTCTCGTACTGGCAGACATGGTGTTATTAGGTTGTATACGAGGCACTATCAATCAGCTGCCCACTCATAATAAGTTCACGTGCTACGTGACGCCAAACGTGCGCATAAAAGAGTGTTCTCACACTCGTCGCTTGGCTTATAGATGGCGCTGACTGTCACTCCTACATCTAAATTCACGTATAAACCCAAAAAAGTGGATGTAGGGAAGGCCGCTGTGGTAGCTCAGTGGTAAGAGCATCGAACGCGTTATTCCAAGGTCGTAGGTTCGATTCCTGCACACGACTGGTTATTTTTTCATCCACTTTTCTTTCTTCTTAATTACATTTCATTGGTTCTAATAACTTTCCCTGAGCAATCCATGGCATTACTGTCTGTTACATCTCATTAATATTGTGTTAAAACACGGAAAAACGAGCCCTTAGGTATACACTTCTTTCCCTAATTTCAATAAACGAGGGTCTCATACTGGCAGACTTGGTGTCATTAGGTTGTATACGAGGGACTACTAATCAGCTGCCCGCTCATAATAAGTTCACGTGCTACGTGACGCCAAACATGCGCATAAAAGAGTGTTTTCACACTCGTCGCTTGGCTTATAGATGGCGCTGACTGTCACTCCTACTTCCATATTCACGTATAAACCCAAAAAAGTGGATGGAGGGAAGGTCGCTGTAGTAGCTCAGCGGCTAGAGCATCGAACGCGTTATTCGAAGGCCGTAGGTTTGATTCCTGCTCACGGCTGGTTAGTTTTTCATCCACTTTTCTTTCTTCTTATTTACGTTTTATTGGTCATACTAACTTCTCCTGTACATTCCTTGGCATTCCTGTCGGTGACATCTCATTATTATTGTGTTAAAACACGGAAAAACGAGCCCTTAGGTAAACACTTATTTCCCTTATTTCGTTAAACGAGGGTCTCGTACTAGCCGACATGGTGTTATTAGGTTGTATACGAGGGACTATCAATCAGCTGCCCGCTCGTAATAAGTTCACGTGCTACGTGACGCCAAACGTGCGCCTAAAAGAGTTTTTTCACACTGGTCGCTTGGCCTATAGATGGCGCTGACTGTCACTCCTCCTTCTAAATTCACTTGTAAAACCAAAAAAGTGGATGGAGGGAAGGCCGCGGTGATAGCTCAGTGGTTAGAGCATCAAACGCGTTATTCGAAGGTCGTAGGTTCGATTCCTGCTCACCGCTGGTTATTGTTTTTTCATCCACTTTTCTTTCTTCCTATTTACATTTCATTGGTTCTAATAATTTCCCCTGTACATTCCTTGGCATTACTGTCTGTTACATCTCATTAATAATGTGTTAAAACACGGAAAAACGAGTCCTTAGGTATACACTTATTTCCCTTATTTCAATGAACGAGGGTCTCGTACTGGCAGACTTGGTGTCATTAGGTTGTATACGAGGGACTACTAATCAGCACCCGCTCATAATAAGTTCACGTGCTACGTGACGCCAAACATGCGCATAAAAGAGTGTTTTCACACTCGTCGCTTGGCTTATAGATGCCGCTGACTGTCACTCCTACTTCTAAATTCACGTGTAAACCCAAGAAAGTGGATGGAGGGAAGGTCGCTGTAGTAGCTCAGTGGCTAGAGCATCGAACGCGTTATTCGAAGGCCGTAGGTTCGATTCCTGCTCACGGCTGGTTAGTTTTTCATCCACTGTTCTTTCTTCTTATTTACAATTCATTGGTTCTAATAACTTCCTCTGTACATTCCTTGGCATTACTGTCTGTGACATCTCATTTTTATTGTGTGAAAACACGGAAAAACGAGCCCTTAGGTATACACTTCTTTCCCTTATTTCATTAAACGAGGGTCTCGTACTGGCAGACTTGGTGTCATTAGGTTGTATACGAGGGACTACTAATCAGCTGCCCGCTCATAATAAGTTCACGTGCTACGTGACGCCAAACATGCGCATAATAGAGAGTTTTCACACTCGTCGCTTCGCTTATAGATGGCGCTGACTGTCACTCCCACTTCTAAATTCACGTATAAACCCAAAAAAGTGGATGGAGGGAAGGCCGCTGTGGTAGCTCAGTGGTTAGAGCAGCAGACGCGTTATTCGAAGGTCGTAGGTTCGATTCCTGCTCACGGCTGGTAATCTTTTATCCGCTTTCTTTCTTCTTATTTACATTTCATTGGTTCTAATGACTTCCCCTGTACATTCCTTGGCATTACTGTCTGTTACATCTCATTATAATTTTGTTAAAACACGGAAAAACGAGCCATAAGGTATACACTTCTTTCCCTTATTTCCTTAAACGAGGGTCTCGTACTGGCAGACATGGTGTTATTAGGTTGTATACGAGGCACTATCAATCAGCTGCCCACTCATAATAAGTTCACGTGCTCCGTGACGCCAAACGTGCGCATAAAAGAGTGTTTTCACACTCGTCGCTTGGCTTATAGATGGCGCTGACTGTCACTCCTACTTCTAAATTCACGTGTAAACCCAAGAAAGTGGATGGAGGTAAGGTCGCTGTAGTAGCTCAGTGGTTAGAGCTTCGAACGCGCTATTCGAAGGTCGTAGGTTTGATTCCTGCTCACGGCTGGTAATTTTTATCCACTTTCTTCTTATTTACATTTCATTGGTTCTAATAACTTCGCCTGTACACTCCTTGGCATTACTGTCTGTGACATCTAATTTTTATTGTGTTAAAACACGGAAAAACGAGCCCTTAGGTATACACTTCTTTTCCTTATTTCATTAAACGACGGTCTCGTACTGGCAGACATGGTGTTATTAGGTTCTATACGAGGGACTATCAATCAGCTGCCCGCTCATAATAAGTTCACGTGCTACGTGACGCCAAACATGCGCATAAAAGAGTGTTTTCACACTCGTCGCTTGGCTTATAGATGGCGCTGACTGTCACTCCTACTTCCATATTCACGTATAAACCCAAAAAAGTGGATGGAGGGAAGGTCGCTGTAGTAGCTCAGCGGCTAGAGCATCGAACGCGTTATTCGAAGGCCGTAGGTTTGATTCCTGCTCACGGCTGGTTAGTTTTTCATCCACTTTTCTTTCTTCTTATTTACGTTTTATTGGTCATACTAACTTCCCCTGTACATTCCTTGGCATTCCTGTCTGTGACATCTCATTATTATTGTGTTAAAACACGGAAAAACGAGCCCTTAGGTAAACACTTATTTCCCTTATTTCGTTAAACGAGGGTCTCGTACTAGCCGACATGGTGTTATTAGGTTGTATACGAGGGACTATCAATCAGCCGCCCGCTCGTAATAAGTTCACGTGCTACGTGACGCCAAACGTGCGCCTAAAAGAGTTTTTTCACACTGGTCGCTTGGCCTATAGATGGCGCTGACTGTCACTCCTCCTTTTAAATTCACGTGTAAACCCAAAAAAGTGGATGGAGGGAAGGCCGCGGTGATAGCTCAGTGGTTAGAGCATCGAACGCGTTATTTGAAGGTCGTAGGTTCGATTCTTGCTCACCGCTGGTTATTGTTTTTTCATCCACTTTTCTTTCTTCCTATTTACATTTCATTGGTTCTAATAATTTCCCCTGTACATTCCTTGGCATTACTGTCTGTTACATCTCATTAATAATGTGTTAAAACACGGAAAAACGAGTCCTTAGGTATACACTTATTTCCCTTATTTCAATGAACGAGGGTCTCGTACTGGCAGACTTGGTGTCATTAGGTTGTATACGAGGGACTACTAATCAGCTGCCCGCTCATAATAAGTTCACGTGCTACGTGACGCCAAACGTGCGCCTAAAAGAGTTTTTTCACACTGGTCGCTTGGCCTATAGATGGCGCTGACTGTCACTCCTCCTTTTAAATTCACGTGTAAACCCAAAAAAGTGGATGGAGGGAAGGCCGCGGTGATAGCTCAGTGGTTAGAGCATCGAACGCGTTATTTGAAGGTCGTAGGTTCGATTCTTGCTCACCGCTGGTTATTGTTTTTTCATCCACTTTTCTTTCTTCCTATTTACATTTCATTGGTTCTAATAATTTCCCCTGTACATTCCTTGGCATTACTGTCTGTTACATCTCATTAATAATGTGTTAAAACACGGAAAAACGAGTCCTTAGGTATACACTTATTTCCCTTATTTCAATGAACGAGGGTCTCGTACTGGCAGACTTGGTGTCATTAGGTTGTATACGAGGGACTACTAATCAGCTGCCCGCTCATAATAAGTTCACGTGCTACGTGACGCCAAACATGCGCATAAAAGAGTGTTTTCACACTCGTCGCTTGGCTTATAGATGGCGCTGACTGTCACTCCCACTTCTAAATTCACGTGTAAACCCCAAAAAGTGGATGGAGGGAAGGCCGCGGTGATAGCTCAGTGGTTAGAGCATCGAACGCGTTATTCGAAGGTCGTAGGTTCGATTCCTGCTCACGGCTGGTTATTGTTTTTTCATCCACTTTTCTTTCTTCCTATTTACATTTCATTGGTTCTAATAATTTCCCCTGTACATTCCTTGGCATTACTGTCTGTTACATCTCATTAATAATGTGTTAAAACACGGAAAAACGAGTCCTTAGGTATACACTTATTTCCCCTTTTTCAATGAACGAGGGTCTCGTACTGGCAGACTTGGTGTCATTAGGTTGTATACGAGGGACTACTAATCAGCTGCCCGCTCATAATAAGTTCACGTGCTACGTGACGCCAAACATGCGCATAATAGAGTGTTTTCACACTCGTCGCTTCGCTTATAGATGGCGCTGACTGTCACTCCCACTTCTAAATTCACGTAAAAACCCAAAAAAGTGGATGGAGGGAAGGCCGCTGTGGTAGCTCAGTGGTTAGAGCAGCAGACGCGTTATTCGAAGGTCGTAGGTTCGATTCCTGCTCGCGGCTGGTAATTTTTTATCCACTTTCTTTCTTCTTATTTACATTTCATTGGTTCTAATGACTTCCCCTGTACATTCCTTGGCATTACTGTCTGTTACATCTCATTATAATTGCGTTAAAACACGGAAAAACGAGCCATAAGGTATACACTTCTTTCCCTTATTTCCTTAAACGAGGGTCTCGTACTGGCAGACATGGTGTTATTAGGTTGTATACGAGGCACTATCAATCAGTTGCCCACTCATAATAAGTTCACGTGCTACGTGACGCCAAACGTGCGCCTAAAAGAGTTTTTTCACACTGGTCGCTTGGCCTATAGATGGCGCTGACTGTCACTCCTCCTTCTAAATTCACGTGTAAACCCAAAAAAGTTGATGGAGGGAAGGCCGCGGTGATAGCTCAGTGGTTAGAGCATCGAACGCGTTATTTGAAGGTCGTAGGTTCGATTCCTGCTCACCGCTGGTTATTGTTTTTTCATCCACTTTTCTTTCTTCCTATTTACATTTCATTGGTTCTAATAATTTCCCCTGTACAATCCTTGGCATTACTGTCTGTTACATCTCATTAATAATGTGTTAAAACACGGAAAAACGAGCCCTTAGGTATACACTTCTTTCCCTTATTTCCTTAAACGAGGGTCTCGTACTGGCAGACTTGGTGTCATTAGGTTGTATATGAGAAACAATTAATCAGCTGCCCGCTCATAATAAGTTCACGTGTTACGTGACGCCCAACATGCGCGTAAAAGAGTGTTTTCACACTCGTCGCTTGGCTTATAAATGGCGCTGACTGTCACTCCTACTTCTAAATTCACGTGTAAACCCAAAAAAGGGGATGGAGGGAAGGCCGCTGTGGTAGCTCAGTGGTTAGAGCAGCAGACGCGTTATTAGAAGGCCGTAGGTTCGATTTCTGCTCACGGCTGGTTATTTTTTCATCCACATTTCTTTCTTCTTATTTACAATTCATTGGTTCTAATAACTTCCTCTGTACATTCCTTGGCATTACTGTCTGTGACATCTCATTTTTATTGTGTGAAAACACGGAAAAACGAGCCCTTAGGTATACACTTCTTTCCCTTATTTCATTAAACGAGGGTCTCGTACTGGCAGACTTGGTGTCATTAGGTTGTATACGAGGGACTAATAATCAGCTGCCCGCTCATAATAAGTTCACGTGCTACGTGACGCCAAACATGCGCATAATAGAGTGTTTTCACACTCGTCGCTTCGCTTATAGATGGCGCTGACTGTCACTCCCACTTCTAAATTCACGTATAAACCCAAAAAATTGGATGGAGGGAAAGCCGCTGTGGTAGCTCAGTGGTTTGAGCAGCAGACGCGTTATTCCAAGGTCGTAGGTTCGATTCCTGCACACGACTGGTTATTTTTTCATCCACTTTTCTTTCTTCCTAATTACATTTCATTGGTTCTAATAACTTTCCCTGAGCAATCCTTGGCATTACTGTCTGTTACATCTCATTAATATTGTGTTAAAACACGGAAAAACGAGCCCTTAGGTATACACTTCTTGCCCTTATTTCCTTAAACGAGGGTCTCGTACTGGCAGACTTGGTGTCATTAGGTTGTATATGAGGAACAATTAATCAGCTGCCCGCTCATAATAAGTTCACGTGTTACGTGACGCCCAACATCCGCATAAAAGAGTGTTTTCACACTAGTCGCTTGGCTTATAGATGGCGCTGACTGTCACTCCTACTTCTAAATTCACGTATAAACCCAAAAAAGGGGATGGAGGGAAGGCCGCTGTGGTAGCTCAGTGGTTAGAGCAGCAGACGCGTTATTAGAAGGTCGTAGGTTCGATTTCTGCTCACGGCTGGTTATTTTTTCATCCACATTTCTTTCTTCCTATTTACATTTCATTGGTTCTAATAATTTCACCTGTACATTCCTTGGCATTACTGTCTGTTACATCTCATTATTATTGTGTTAAAACACGGAAAAACGAGCCCTTAGGTATACACTTATTTCCCTTATTTCAATGAACGAGGGTCTCGTACTGGCAGACTTGGTGTCATTAGGTTGTATACGAGGGACTACTAATCAGCTGCCCGCTCATAATAAGTTAACGTGCTACGTGACGCCAAACATGCGCATAATAGAGTGTTTTCACACTCGTCGCTTCGCTTATAGATGGCGCTGACTGTCACTCCTACTTCTAAATTCACGTGTAAACCCAAGAAAGTGGATGGAGGGAAGGTCGTTGTAGTAGCTCAGTGGCTAGAGCATCGAATGCGTTATTCGAAGGCCGTAGGTTCGATTTCTGCTCACGGCTGGTTAGTTTTTCATCCACTTTTCTTTCTTCTTATTTACAATTCATTGGTTCTAATAACTTCCTCTGTACATTCCTTGGCATTACTGTCTGTGACATCTAATTTTTATTGTGTTAAAACACGGAAAAACGAGCCCTTAGGTATACACTTCTTTCCCTTATTTCATTAAACGAGGGTCTCGTACTGGCAGACTTGGTGTCATTAGGTTGTATATGAGGGACTATTAATCAGCTGCCTGCTCATAATAAGTTCACGTGCTACGTGACGCCAAACATGCGCATAAAGGAGTGTTTTCACACTCGTTGCTTGGCTTATAGATGGCGCTGACTGTCACTCGTACTTCTAAATTCACGTATAAACCCAAAAAATTGGATGGAGGGAAGCCGCTGTGGTAGCTCAGTGGTTAGAGCAGCAGACGCGCTATTCGAAGGTCGTAGGTTTGATTCCTGCTCATGGCTGGTAATTTTTATCCACTTTCTTCTTATTTACATTTCATTGGTTCTAATAACTTCCCCTGTACATTCCTTGGCATTACTGTCTGTGACATCTCATTTTTATTGTGTTAAAACACGGAAAAACGAGCCCTTAGGTAAACACTTCTTTCCCTTATTTCGTTAAACGAGGGTCTCGTACTAGCCGACATGGTGTTATTAGGTTGTATACGAGGGACTATCAATCAGCTGCCCGCTCGTAATAAGTTCACGTGCTACGTGACGCCAAACGTGCGCCTAAAAGAGTTTTTTCACACTGATCGCTTGGCCTATAGATGGCGCTGACTGTCACTCCTTCTAAATTCACGTGTAAACCCAAAAAGTGGATGGAGGGAAGGCCGCGGTGATAGCTCAGTGGTTAGAGCATCGAACGCGTTATTCGAAGGTCGTAGGTTCGATTCCTGCTCACCGCTGGTTATTGTTTTTTCATCCAATTTTCTTTCTTCCTATTTACATTTCATTGGTTCTAATAATTTCCCCTGTACATTCCTTGGCATTACTGTCTGTTACATCTCATTAATAATGTGTTAAAACACGGAAAAACGAGTCCTTAGGTATACACTTATTTCCCTTATTTCAATGAACGAGGGTCTCGTACTGGCAGACTTGGTGTCATTAGGTTGTATACGAGGGACTACTAATCAGCTGCCCGCTCATAATAAGTTCACGTGCTACGTGACGCCAAACATGCGCATAAAAGAGTGTTTTCACACTCGTCGCTTGGCTTATAGATGGCGCTGACTGTCACTCCCACTTCTAAATTCACGTGTAAACCCCAAAAAGTGGATGGAGGGAAGGCCGCGGTGATAGCTCAGTGGTTAGAGCATCGAACGCGTTATTCGAAGGTCGTAGGTTCGATTCCTGCTCATGGCTGGTTATTGTTTTTTCATCCACTTTTCTTTCTTCCTATTTACATTTCATTGGTTCTAATAATTTCCCCTGTACATTCTTTGGCATTACTGTCTGTTACATCTCATTATTATTGTGTTAAAACACGGAAAAACGAGTCCTTAGGTATACACTTATTTCCCTTATTTCAATGAACGAGGGTCTCGTACTGGCAGACTTGGTGTCATTAGGTTGTATACGAGGGACTACTAATCAGCTGCCCGCTCATAATAAGTTCACGTGCTACGTGACGCCAAACATGCGCATAAAAGAGTGTTTTCACACTCGTCGCTTGGCTTATAGATGGCGCTGACTGTCACTCCTACTTCCATATTCACGTATAAACCCAAAAAAGTGGATGGAGGGAAGGTCGCTGTAGTAGCTCAGCGGCTAGAGCATCGAACGCGTTATTCGAAGGCCGTAGGTTCGATTCCTGCTCACGGCTGGTTAGTTTTTCATCCACTTTTCTTTCTTCTTATTTACATTTTATTGGTCATACTAACTTCCCCTGTACATTCCTTGGCATTCCTGTCTGTGACATCTCATTATTATTGTTTTAAAACACGGAAAAACGAGCCCTTAGGTAAACACTTCTTTCCCTTATTTCGTTAAACGAGGGCTCGTACTAGCCGACATGGTGTTATTAGGTTGTATACGAGGGACTATCAATCAGCTGCCCGCTCGTAATAAGTTCACGTGCTACGTGACGCCAAACGTGCGCCTAAAAGAGTTTTTTCACACTGATCGCTTGGCCTATAGATGGCGCTGACTGTCACTCCTTCTAAATTCACGTGTAAACCCAAAAAGTGGATGGAGGGAAGGCCGCGGTGATAGCTCAGTGGTTAGAGCATGGAACGCGTTATTCGAAGGTCGTAGGTTCGATTCCTGCTCACCGCTGGTTATTGTTTTTTCATCCAATTTTCTTTCTTCCTATTTACATTTCATTGGTTCTAATAATTTCCCCTGTACATTCCTTGGCATTACTGTCTGTTACATCTCATTAATAATGTGTTAAAACACGGAAAAACGAGTCCTTAGGTATACACTTATTTCCCTTATTTCAATGAACGAGGGTCTCGTACTGGCAGACTTGGTGTCATTAGGTTGTATACGAGGGACTACTAATCAGCTGCCCGCTCATAATAAGTTCACGTGCTACGTGACGCCAAACATGCGCATAAAAGAGTGTTTTCACACTCGTCGCTTGGCTTATAGATGGCGCTGACTGTCACTCCCACTTCTAAATTCACGTGTAAACCCCAAAAAGTGGATGGAGGGAAGGCCGCGGTGATAGCTCAGTGGTTAGAGCATCGAACGCGTTATTCGAAGGTCGTAGGTTCGATTCCTGCTCATGGCTGGTTATTGTTTTTTCATCCACTTTTCTTTCTTCCTATTTACATTTCATTGGTTCTAATAATTTCCCCTGTACATTCCTTGGCATTACTGTCTGTTACATCTCATTATTATTGTGTTAAAACACGGAAAAACGAGTCCTTAGGTATACACTTATTTCCCTTATTTCATTGAACGAGGGTCTCGTACTGGCAGACTTGGTGTCATTAGGTTGTATACGAGGGACTACTAATCAGCTGCCCGCTCATAATAAGTTCACGTGCTACGTGACGCCAAACATGCGCATAATAGAGTGTTTTCACACTCGACGCTTCGCTTATAGATGGCGCTGACTGTCACTCCTACTTCTAAATTCACGTGTAAACCCAAGAAAGTGGATGGAGGGAAGGTCGCTGTAGTAGCTCAGTGGCTAGAGCATCGAACGCGTTATTCGAAGGCCGTAGGTTCGATACCTGCTCACGGCTGGTTAGTTTTTATCCACTTTTCTTTCTTCTTATTTACAATTCATTGGTTCTAATAACTTCCTGTGTACATTCCTTGGCATTACTGTCTGTGACATCTCATTTTTATTGTGTTAAAACACGGAAAAACGAGTCCTTAGGTATACACTTATTTCCCTTATTTCAATGAACGAGGGTCTCGTACTGGCAGACTTGGTGTCATTAGGTTGTATACGAGGGACTACTAATCAGCTGCCCGCTCATAATAAGTTCACGTGCTACGTGACGCCAAACATGCGCATAATAGAGTGTTTTCACACTCGTCGCTTCGCTTATAGATGGCGCTGACTGTCACTCGTACTTCTAAATTCACGTATAAACCCAAAAAATTGTATGGAGGGAAGCCGCTGTGGTAGCTCAGTGGTTAGAGCAGCAGACGCGCTATTCGAAGGTCGTAAGTTTGATTCCTGCTCATGGCTGGTAATTTTTATCCACTTTCTTCTTATTTACATTTCATTGGTTCTAATAAATTCCCCTGTACATTCCTTGGCATTACTGTCTGTGACATCTCATTTTTATTGTGTTAAAACACGGAAAAACGAGCCCTTAGGTATACACTTATTTTCCTTATTTCATTAAACGACGGTCTCGTACTGGCAGACATGGTGCTATTAGGTTGTATACGAGGGACTATCAATCAGCTGCCCGCTCATAATAAGTTGACGTGCTACGTGACACCAAATGTGCGCAAAAAAGAGTGTTTTCACACTCTTCGCTTGGCTTATAGATGGTGCTGACTGTCACTCCCACTTCTAAATTCACGTATAAACCCAAAAAAGTGGATGGAGGGAAGGCCGCTGTGGTAGCTCAGTGGTTAGAGCAGCAGACGCGTTATTCGAAGGTCGTAGGTTCGATTCCTGCTCACCGCTGGTTATTGTTTTTTCATCCACTTTTCTTTCTTTCTATTTACATTTCATTGGTTATAATATTTTCCCCTGTACATTCCTTGGCATTACTGTCTGTTACATCTCATTAATATTGGGTTAAAACACGGAAAAACGAGTCCTTAGGTATACACTTATTTCCCTTATTTCAATGAACGAGGGTCTCGTACTGGCAGACTTGGTGTCATTAGGTTGTATACGAGGGACTACTAATCAGCTGCCCGCTCGTAATAAGTTCACGTGCTACGTGACGCCAAACATGCGCATAAAAGAGTGTTTTCACACTCGTAGCTTGGCTTATAGATGGCGCTGACTGTCACTCCTACTTCTAAATTCACGTGTAAACCTAAGAAAGTGGATGGACGGAAGGTCGCTGTAATAGCTCAGTGGTTAGAGCTTCGAACGCGTTATTCGAAGGTCGTAGGTTCGATTCCTGCTCACGGCTGGTTATTTTTTCATCCACTTTTCTTTCTTCTTATTTACATTTCGTTGGTTCTAATAACTTCCCCTGTACATTCCTTGGCATTACTGTCTGTGACATCTCATTTTTATTGTGTTAAAACACGGAAAAACGAGCCCTTAGGTATACACTTCTTTTCCTTATTTCGTTAAACGAGGGCCTCGTACTGGCAGACTTGGTGTCATTAGGTTGTATACGAGGGACTATTAATCAGCCGCCCGCTCATAATAAGTTCACGTGCTACGTGATGCCATACATGCGCATAAAAGAGTGTTTTCACACTCGTCGCTTGGCTTATAGATGGCGCTGACTGTCACCCCCACTTCTAAATTCACGTATAAACCCCAAAAAGTTTATGGAGGGAAGGCCGCTGTGGTAGCTCAGTGGTTAGAGCAGCAGACGCGTTATTCGAAGGCCGTAGGTTCGATTCCTGCTCACGGCTGGTAATTTTTTATCCACTTTCTTTCTTCTTATTTACATTTCATAGGTTCTGATAAATTCCCCTGTACATTCAATTCAATTCAATTCAATTTTATTTACCAGTTTATACATACTTGATGGTTGCGTTGGGTTAAAAGCTACATAAGTAGCTTGACGAGAGCCAACGACCAGACTCTACAGGGCAGTAACAGCAAGCAGACGAAAAAACCAACAAGTAAAACAGAATACCATATCGTATGTACATATACAGCGATTTACAGGGATTTCCAGCATGAAGATTGCAGGAAGAAAAAGTGAAAATAAATACATGTGCATAAAAAGTGCTAGAAAAAATAAATAAAAAAGTGCTATATACAATAAAATACGGCTATAGCATAAGCAATAAACATAAATAATATTAACACAGAATAATAACACCGTACCAATGTAGCAATACTAGCTATTCGGGACAAAATAAAAAGAAAACACTGGCCATGTAACACAGCAAGAAATTCATGTAAGCAGAAGACTGTGTTGAAAAAAGAACATAAGTTACGCACAATTCAATTACACAGAAAGTCACAGTATGTGATATTACAAGTGAACGAAATATAAGCGGAAGTCTTTTTTTACTGACCGTGTCAATGTCTTTATATTTATTTAAAGCAGATGGTAGGTTATATGCCAACGATTGATGTTTGTAGTGCGTCCTGAAATATGAAACTGACCATGTCTCAGGGTTCCTTGTGTTCACAATAATTCTACGACGTTTTAACGATGCCAACTGTTTTATATAGTTCTTGAGGGATTCAGAAGCATATGGCACAGTATGTAATAAACGAAAAGTATAAAGGTTGTCAATTCTAATAATGTTGTACTTAGGAAATGCTTCTCTGGGGCTAGAATAATAGTCTATGTTGTCAATATAGCGAATAATCTTCTTCTGTAGCATCAGAATTTTACGTATGTTAAATATAGTGGTTGTACTCCACACTAAGGCGCAATAATTTAAGTGGGCATGAAATAAAGCATTATAAATCTGTACTTTGGCCTTTGTAGGTAGCAAACTACGACATCGTGATAAGACACCTGTCACAGAGGAGAGCTTTTCACATAGGTAATTTACATGCATGTCCCAAGTAAGTTGTGAAGAAAAGTGCACGCCAAGGATTTTGTGACTGTCAACTATTTCGATTTTTTGACCTTCAAAAGCAATAGTATTATTTAACGGAAGCAATTTGTTCTTGGAGCGAAAAATATTTACCTTAGTTTTCTACGCGTTGATCCTATGTTGATTTAGCTGAGACCAGGTAGATAACTTTCTTAGCAGTTCATTGCAATCCGTTGTCAAGTTGCTCACGTCGTTCCCAGACAATATGACAGTGCTGTCATCAGCGTATATAATAAATTCAGCATTAGTATAAAGGTTCACAATGTCATTAATGTAGATAAAAAATAAAAGCGGCCCTAAAACGCTTCCTTGAGGCACGCCGAATTTGTTTATTAGACAAGACGACCTGTGACCGTTCACGTAAACACACTGGTATCTGTCAGTTAAGTAAGACTTAAACAGTGATAAGCAGCTACCACGTACTCCGTAGCATTCTAGTTTGTCTGATAAAATGTTATGACTTAGACAGTCGAATGCCTTACTAAAATCTCTAAATAACGCCAGCGCATAGGATTCCTTAGCATTCCTGTCTGTGACATCCAATTATTATTGTGTTAAAACACGGAAAAACGAGCCCTTAGGTATACACTTCTTTCCCTTATTTCGTTAAACGAGGGTCTCGTACTGGCAGACTTGGTGTCATTAGGTTGTTTATGAGGGACTATTAATCAGCTGCCCGCTCATAATAAGTTCACGTGCTACGTGACGCCAAACGTGCGCATAAAAAAGTTTTTTAACACTGGTCGCTTGGCCTATAGATGGCGCTGACTGTCACTCCTACTAGTAAATTCACGTATAAACCCAAAAAAGTGGATGTAGGGAAGGCCGCTGTGGTAGCTCAGTGGTTAGAGCATCGAACGCGTTATTCGAAGGTTGTAGGTTCGATTCCTGCACACGGCTGGTTATTTTTTCATCCACTTTTCTTTCTTAATTACATTTCATTGGTTTTAATAACTTTCCCTGTGCAATCCTTGGCATTACTGTCTGTTACATCTAATTATTATTGTGTTAAAACATGGAAAAACGAGCCCTTAGGTATACACTTCTTTCCCTTATTTCATTAAACGAGGGTCTCGTACTGGCAGACTTGGTGTCTTTAGGTTGTATACGAGGGACTACTAATCAGCTGCCCGCTGATAATAAGTTCACGTGCTACGTGACGCCAAACAAGCGCATAAAAGAGTGTTTTCACACTCGTCGCTTGGCCTATAGATGGCGCTGACTGTCACTCCTACTTCTAAATTCACGTAGAAACCCAAAAAAGGGGATGGAGGGAAGGTCGCTGTAGTAGCTCAGTGGTTAGAGCATTGAACGCGTTCTTCGAAGGCCGTAGGTTCGATTCCTGCTCACGGCTGGTTAGTTTTTCACCACTTTTCTTTCTTCTTATTTACATTTCATTGGTTATAACCTCCCCTGTACATTCCTTGGCATTCCTGTCTGTGACATCTCATTATTATTGTGTTGAAACACGGAAAAACGAGCCCTTAGGTATACACTTCTTTCCCTTATTTCGTTAAACGAGGGTCTCGTACTGGCCGACATGGTGTTATTAGGTTGTATACGAGGGACTATCAATCAACTGCCCGCTCGTAATAAGTTCACGTGCTACGTGACGCCAAACGTGCGCATAAAAGAGTTTTTTAACACTTGTCGCTTGGCCTATAGATGGCGCTGACTCTCACTCCTACATCTAAATTCACGTATAAACCCAAAAAAGTGGATGTAGAGAAGGCCACTGTGGTAGCTCAGTGGTTAGAGCATCGAAGCGTTATTCGAAGGTCGTAGGTTCAATTCCTGCTCACGGCTGATTATTTTTTCATCCACTTTACTTTCTTCTTATATACATTTCATTGATTCTAATAACTTTCCCTGTGCAATCCTTGGCATTACTATCTGTTACATCTCATTAATATTGTGTAGAACACGAAAAAACGAGCCCTTGGGTATACACTTCTTTCCCTTATTTCATTAAACGAGGGTCTCGTACTGGCAGACTTGGTGTCATTAGGTTGTATATGAGGGACTATTAATCAGCTGCCCGCTCATAATAAGTTCACGTTCTACGTGACGCCAAACAAGCGCATAAAAGAGTGTTTTCACACTCGTCGCTTGGCCTATAGATGGCGCTGACTGTCACTCCTACTTCTAAATTCACGTAGAAACCCAAAAAAGGGGATGGAGGGAAGGTCGCTGTAGTAGCTCAGTGGTTAGAGCATCGATCGCGTTCTTCGAAGGCCGTAGGTTCGATTCCTGCTCACGGCTGGTTAGTTTTTCATCCACTTTTCTTTCTTCTTATTTACATTTCATTGGTTATAACCTTCCCTGTACATTCCTTGGCATTACTGTCTGTTGCATCTCATTTTTATTTTGTTAAAACACGAAAAAACGAGCCCTTAGGTATAACCTTCTTTTCCTTATTTCGTTAAACGAGGGCCTCGTACTGGCAGACTTGGTGTCATTAGGTTGTATAAGAGGGACTATCAATCAGCCGCCCGCTCATAATAAGTTCTTGTGCTACGTGACGCCAAATGTGCGCATAAAAGAGTGTTTTCACACTCGTCGCTTGGCTTATAGATGACGCTGACTGTCACTTCTACATCTAAATTCACGTATAAACCCAAAAAAGTGGATTGAGGGAAGGTCGCTGTAGTAGCTCAGTGGTAAGAGCTTCGAACGCGTTATTGGAAGGTCGTAGGTTCGATTCCTGCTCACGACTGGTTATTTTTTCATCCACTTTTCTGTCTTCTTATTTACATTTCATTGGTTCTAATAACTTCCCCTGTATATTCCTTGGCATTACTGTCTGTGACATCTCAATATAATTGTGTTAAAACACGGAAAAACGAGCCCTTAGGTATACACTTCTTTCCCTTATTTCGTTAAACGAGGGTCTCGTACTGGCAGACATGGTGTCATTAGGTTGTATACGAGGGACTATCAATCAGCTGGCCGCTCATAATAAGTTCACGTGCTACGTGACGCCAAATGTGCGCATAAAAGAGTGTTTTCACACTCGTCGCTTGGCTTATAGATGGCGCTGACTTTCACTCCTACATCTAAATTCACGTATAAACCCAAAAAAGAGGATGTAGGGAAGGCCGCTGTGGTAGCTCAGTGGTTAAAGCATCGAACGCGTTATTCGAAGGTCGTAGGTTCGATTCCTGCTCACGGCTTGTTAGTTTTTCATCCACTTTTCTTTCTTCCTATTTACATTTCATTGGTTCTAATAATTTCCCCTGTACCTTTCTTGGCATTACTGTCTATTACATCTCATTATTATTGTGTTAAAACACGGAAAAACGAGCCCTTATGTATACACTTCTTTCCCTAATTTCATTAAACGAGGGTCTCGTACTGGCAGACATGGTGTTATTGGGTTGTATACGAGGGACTATCAATCAGCTGCCCGCTCATAATAAGTTCACGTGCTACGTGACGCCAAATGTGCGCATAAAAGAGTGTTTTCACACTCGTCGCTTGGCTTATAGATGGCGCTGACTGTCACTCCCACTTCTAAATTCACGTGTAAACCCAAAAAAAGTGGATGGAGGGAAGGCCGCTTTGGTAGCTCAGTGGTTAGAGCAGCAGACGCGTTATTCGAAGGTCGTAGGTTCGATTCATGCTCACGGCTGGTAATTTTTATCCACTTTCTTTCTTCCTATTTACATTTCATTAGTTCTAATGACTTCCCTGTACATTCCTTGGCATTACTGTCTGTTACATCTCATTAAAATTGTGTTAAAACACGGAAAAACGAGCCCTTAGGTATACACTTCTTTCCCTCATTTCGTTAAACGAGGGTCTCGTACTGGCATACATGGTATTATTAGGTTGTCTACGAGGGACTATCAATCAGCTACCCGCTCATAATAAGTTCACGTGCTACGTGACGCCAAACGTGCACATAAAAGAGTGTTTTAACACTCGTCGCTTGCCTTATAGATGGCGCTGACTGTCACTCCTACATCTAAATTCACGTATAAACCCAAAAAGTGGATGTAGGGAAGGCCGCTGTGGTCGCTCAGTGGTTAGAGCATCGAACGCGTTATTCGAAGGTCGTAGGTTCGATTCCTGCACACGGCTGGTAATTTTTTATCCACTTTCTTCTTATTTACATTTCATTGGTTCTAATAATTTCCCCTGTACATTCCTTGGCATTACTGTCTGTTACATCTCATTATAATTGTGTTAAAACACGGAAAAACGAGCCCTTAGGCATACACTTCTTTCCCTTATTTCGTTAAACGAGGGTCTCGTACTGGCAGACATGGTGTTATTAGGTTGTATACGAGGGACTATCAATCAGCTGCCCGCTCATAATAAGTTCACGTGCTACGTGACGCCAAACGTGCGCATAAAAGTGTTTTCACACTCGTTGCTTGGCTTATAGATGGCACTGACTATCACTCGTACATCTAAATTCACGTATAAACCCAAAAAAATGGATGTAGGGAAGGCCGCTGTGGTAGCTCAGTGGTTAGAGCATCGAACGCGTTATTCGAAGGCCGTAGGTTCGATTCCTGCTCACGGTTGGTTAGTTTTTCATCCACTTTTCTTTCTTCCTAATTACATTTCATCGTTCTAATAACTTTCCCTGTGCAATCCTTGGCATTACTGTCTGTTACATCTCATTATTATTGTGTTAAAACATGGAAAAACGAGCCCTTAGGTATACACTTCTTTCCCTTACTTCAATTAACGAGGGTCTCGTACTGGCAGACTTGGTGTCATTAGGTTGTATATGAGGAACTATTAATTAGCTGCCCGCTCATAATAAGTTCACGTGCTACGTGACGCCAAATGTGCGCATAAAAGAGTGTTTTCACACTCGTCGCTTGGCTTATAGATGGCGCTGACTGTCACTCCCACTTCTAAATTCACGTATAAACCCAAAAAAATGGATGTAGGGAAGGCCGCTGTGGTAGCTCAGTGGTTAGAGCATCGAACGCGTTATTCGAAGGTCGTAGGTTCGATTCCTGCACACGGCTGGTAATTTTTTATCCACTTTATTTTATTTACATTTCATTGGTTCTAATAATTTCCCCTGTACATTCCTTGGCATTACTGTCTGTTACATCTCATTAAAATTGTGTTAAAACACGGAAAAACGAGCCCTTAGGTATACACTTCTTTCCCTCATTTTGTTAAACGAGGGTCTCGTACTGGCATACATGGTATTATTAGGTTGTATACGAGGGACTATCAATCAGCTGCCCGCTCATAATAAGTTCACGTGCTACGTGACGCCAAACGTGCACATAAAAGAGTGTTTTAACACTCGTCGCTTGCCTTATAGATGGCGCTGACTGTCACTCCTACATCTAAATTCACGTATAAACCCAAAAAGTGGATGTAGGGAAGGCCGCTGCGGTAGCTCAGTGGTTAGAGCATCGAACGCGTTATTCGAAGGTCGTAGGTTCGATTCCTGCACAAGGCTGGTAATTTTTTATCCACTTTCTTCTTATTTACATTTCATTGGTTCTAAAAATTTCCCCTGTACATTCTTTGGCATTACTGTCTGTTACATCTCATTATAATTGTGTTAAAACACGGAAAAACGAGCCCTTAGGTATACACTTCTTTCCCTTATTTCGTTAAACGAGGGTCTCGTACTGGCATACATGGTAATATTAGGTTGTATACGAGGGACTATCAATCAGCTGCCCGCTCATAATAAGATCACGTGCTACGTGACGCCAAACGTGCACATAAAAGAGTGTTTTAACACTCGTCGCTTGCCTTATAGATGGCGCTGACCTTCACTCCTACATCTAAATTCACGTATAAACCCAAAAAATGGATGTAGGGAAGGCCGCTGTGGTAGCTCAGTGGTTAGAGCATCGAACGCGTTATTCGGAGGCCGTAGGTTCGATTCCTGCTCACGGCTGGTTAGTTTTTCATCCACTTTTCTTTCTTCCTAATTACATTTCATCGTTCTAATAACTTTCCCTGTGCAATCCTTGGCATCACTGTCTGTTACATCTCATTATTATTGTGTTAAAACATGGAAAAACGAGCCCTTAGGTATACACTTCTTTCCCTTATTTCATTAAACGAGGGTCTCGTACTGGCAGACTTGGTGTCATTAGGTTGTATATGAGGAACTATTAATCAGCTGCCCGCTCATAATAAGTTCACGTGCTACGTGACGCCCAACATGCGCATAAAAGAGTGTTTTCACACTCGTCGCTTGGCTTATAGATGGCGCTGACTGTCACTCCTACTTCTAAATTCACGTATAAACCCAAAAAGGGGATGGAGGGAAGGCCGCTGTGGTAGCTCAGTGGTTAGAGCAGCAGACGCGTTATTAGAAGGTCGTAGGTTTGATTTCTGCTCACGGCTGGTTATTTTTTCATCCACATTTCTTTCTTCCTATTTACATTTCATTGGTTCTAATAATTTCCCCTGTACATTCCTTGGCATTACTGTCTGTTACATCTCATTATTATTGTGTTAAAACACGGAAAAACGAGCCCTTAGGTATACACTTCTTTCGCTAATTTCAATAAACGAGGGTCTCATACTGGCAGACTTGGTGTCATTAGGTTGTATACGAGGGACTACTAATCAGCTGCCCGCTCATAATAAGTTCACGTGCTACGTGACGCCAAACATGCGCATAAAAGAGTCTTTTCCCACTCGTCGCTTGGCTTATAGATGGCGCTGACTGTCACTCCTACTTCTAAATTCACGTATAAACCAAAAAAAGTGGATGGAGGGAAGGTCGCTGTAGTAGCTCAGTGGCTAGATCATCGAACGCGTTATTCGAAGGCCGTAGGTTCGATTCCTCCTCCCGGCTGGTTAGTTTTTCATCCACTTTTCTTTCTTTTTATTTACATTTTATTGGTTATACTAACTTCCCCTGTACATTCCTTGGCATTCCTGTCTGTGACATCTCATTATTATTGTGTTAAAACACGGAAAAACGAGCCCTTTGGTATACAGTTCTTTCCCTTATTTCGTTAAACGAGGGTCTCGTACTGGCCTACATGGTGTTATTGGGTTGTATACGAGGGACTATCAATCAGCTGCCCGCTCATAATAAGCTCACGTGCTACGTGACGCCAAATGTGCGCATAAAAGAGTGTTTTCACACTCGTCGCTTGGCTTATAGATGGCGCTGACTGTCACTCCCACTTCTAAATTCACGTGTAAACCCAAAAAAGTGGATGGAGGGAAGGCCGCTTTGGTAGCTCAGTGGTTAGAGCAGCAGACGCGTTATTCGAAGGTCGTAGGTTCAATTCCTGCTCACGGCTGGTAATTTTTTATCCACTTTCTTTCTTTCTATTTACATTTCATTGGTTCTAATGACTTCCCTGTACATTCCTTGGCATTACTGTCTGTTACATCTCATTAAAATTGTGTTAAAACACGGAAAAACGAGCTCTTAGGTATACACTTCTTTCCCTCATTTCGTTAAACGAGGGTCTCGTACTGGCATACATGGTATTATTAGGTTTTATACGAGGGACTATCAATCAGCTGCCCGCTCATAATAAGTTCACGTGCTACGTCACGCCAAATGTGCGCATAAAAGAGTGTTTTCACACTCGTCGCTTGCCTTATAGATGGCGCTGACTGTCACTCCTACATGTAAATTCACGTAAAAACCCAAAAAGTGGATGTAGAGAAGGCCGCTGTGGTAGCTCAGTGGTTAGAGCATCGAACGCGTTATTCGAAGGTCGTAGGTTCGATTCCTGCACACGGCTGGTAATTGTTTATCCACTTTCTTTTTATTTACATTTCATTGGTTCTAATAATTTCCCCTGTACATTCCTTGGCATTACTGTCTGTTACATCTCATTAAAATTGTGTTAAAACACGGAAAAACGAGCCCTTAGGTATACACTTCTTTCCCTCATTTTGTTAAACGAGGGTCTCGTACTGGCATACATGGTATTATTAGGTTGTATACGAGGGACTATCAATCAGCTGCCCGCTCATAATAAGTTCACGTGCTACGTGACGCCAAACGTGCACATAAAAGAGTGTTTTAACACTCGTCGCTTGCCTTATAGATGGCGCTGACTGTCACTCCTACATCTAAATTCACGTATAAACCCAAAAAGTGGATGTAGGGAAGGCCGCTGTGGTAGCTCAGTGGTTAGAGCATCGAACGCGTTATTCGAAGGTCGTAGGTTCGATTCCTGCACACGGCTGGTAATTTTTTATCCACTTTCTTCTTATTTACATTTCATTGGTTCTAATAAATTCCCCTGTACATTCCTTGGCATTACTGTCTGTTACATCTCATTATAATTGTGTTAAAACACGGAAAAACGAGCCCTTATGTATACACTTCTTTCCCTTATTTCGTTAAACGAGGGTCTCGTACTGGCATACATGGTATTATTAGGTTGTATACGAGGGACTATCAATCAGCTGCCCGCTCATAATAAGTTCACGTGCTACGTGACGCCAAACGTGCACATAAAAGAGTGTTTTAACACTCGTCGCTTGCCTTATAGATGGCGCTGACTGTCACTCCTACATCTAAATTCACGTATAAACCCAAAAAAATGGATGTAGGGAAGGCTGCTGTGGTAGCTCAGTGGTTAGAGCATCGAACGCGTTATTCGAAGGCCGTAGGTTCGGTTCCTGCTCACGGCTGGTTAGTTTTTCATCCACTTTTCTTTCTTCCTAATTACATTTCATCGTTCTAATAACTTTCCCTGTGCAATCCTTGGCATCACTGTCTGTTACATCTCATTATTATTGTGTTAAAACATGGAAAAACGAGCCCTTAGGTATACACTTCTTTCCCTTATTTCATTAAACGAGGGTCTCGTACTGGCAGACTTGGTGTCATTAGGTTGTATATGAGGAACTATTAATCAGCTGCCCGCTCATAATAAGTTCACGTGCTACGTGACGCCCAACATGCGCATAAAAGAGTGTTTTCACACTCGTCGCTTGGCTTATAGATGGCGCTGACTGTCACTCCTACTTCTAAATTCACGTATAAACCCAAAAAGGGGATGGAGGGAAGGCCGCTGTGGTAGCTCAGTGGTTAGAGCAGCAGACGCGTTATTAGAAGGTCGTAGGTTCGATTTCTGCTCACGGCTGGTTATTTTTTCATCCACATTTCTTTCTTCCTATTTACATTTTATTGGTTCTAATAATTTCCCCTGTACATTCCTTGGCATTACTGTCTGTTACATCTCATTATTATTGTGTTAAAACACGGAAAAACGAGCCCTTAGGTATACACTTCTTTCCCTAATTTCAATAAACGAGGGTCTCATACTGGCAGACTTGGTGTCATTAGGTTGTTTACGAGGGACTACTAATCAGCTGCCCGCTCATAATAAGTTCACGTGCTACGTGACGCCAAACATGCGCATAAAAGAGTGTTTTCCCACTCGTCGCTTGGCTTATAGATGGCGCTGACTGTCACTCCTACTTCTATATTCACGTATAAACCCAAAAAAGTGGATGGAGGGAAGGTCGCTGTAGTAGCTCAGTGGCTAGATCATCGAACGCGTTATTCGAAGGCCGTAGGTTCGATTCCTCCTCACGGCTGGTTAGTTTTTCATCCACTTTTCTTTCTTTTTATTTACATTTTATTGGTTATACTAACTTCCCCTGTACATTCCTTGGCATTCCTGTCTGTGACATCTGATTATTATTGTGTTAAAACACGGAAAAACGAGCCCTTTGGTATACAGTTCTTTCCCTTATTTCGTTAAACGAGGGTCTCGTACTGGCCTACATGGTGTTATTGGGTTGTATACGAGGGACTATCAATCAGCTGCCCGCTCATAATAAGTTCACATGCTACGTGACGCCAAATGTGTGCATAAAAGAGTGTTTTCACACTCGTCGCTTGGCTTATAGATGGCGCTGACTGTCACTCCCACTTCTAAATTCACGTGTAAACCCAAAAAAGTGGATGGAGGGAAGGCCGCTTTGGTAGCTCAGTTGTTAGAGCAGCAGACGCGTTATTCGAAGGTCGTAGGTTCGATTCCTGCTCACGGCTGGTAATTTTTTATCCACTTTCTTTCTTTCTATTTACATTTCATTGGTTCTAATGACTTCCCTGTACATTCCTTGGCATTACTGTCTGTTACATCTCATTAAAATTGTGTTAAAACACGGAAAAACGAGCTCTTAGGTATACACTTCTTTCCCTCATTTCGTTAAACGAGGGTCTCGTACTGGCATACCTGGTATTATTAGGTTGTATACGAGGGACTATCAATCAGCTGCCCGCTCATAATAAGTTCACGTGCTACGTGACGCCAAACGTGCGCATAAAAGAGTGTTTTAACACTCGTCGCTTGCCCTATAGGTGGCGCTGACTGTCACTCCTACATCTAAATTCACGTATAAACCCAAGAAGTGGATGTAGGGAAGGCCGCTGTGGTAGCTCAGTGGTTAGAGCATTGAACGCGTTATTCGAAGGTCGTAGGTTCGATTCCTGCACACGGCTGGTAATTTTTTATCCACTTTCTTCTTATTTACATTTCATTAGTTCTAATAATTTCCCCTGTACATTCCTTGGCATTACTGTCAGTTACATCTCATTATAATTGTGTTAAAACACGGAAAAACGAGCCCTTAGGTATACACTTCTTTCCCTTATTTCGTTAAACGAGGGTCTCGTACTGGCAGACATGGTGTTATTAGGTTGTATACGAGGGACTATCAATCAGCTGCCCGCTCATAATAAGTTCACGTGCTACGTGACGCCAAACGTGCGCATAAAAGAGTGTTTTCACACTCGTTGCTTGGCTTATAGATGGCACTGACTATCACTCGTACATCTAAATTCACGTATAAACCCAAAAAAATGGATGTAGGGAAGGCCGCTGTGGTAGCTCAGTGGTTAGAGCATCAAACGCGTTATTCGAAGGCCGTAGGTTCGATTCCTGCTCACGGCTGGTTAGTTTTTCATCCACTTTTCTTTCTTCCTAATTACATTTCATCGTTCTAATAACTTTCCCTGTACAATCCTTGGCATTACTATCTGTTACATCTCATTATTATTGTGTTAAAACATGGAAAAACGAGCCCTTAGGTATACACTTCTTTCCCTTATTTCAATTAACGAGGGTCTCGTACTGGCAGACTGGGTGTCATTAGGTTGTATATGAGGAACTATTAATCAGCTGCCCGCTCATAATAAGTTCACGTGCTACGTGACGCCAAATGTGCGCATAAAAGACTGTTTTCACACTCGTCGCTTGGCTTATAGATGGCGCTGACTGTCACTCCCACTTCTAAATTCACGTATAAACCCAAAAAAGTGGATGGAGGGAAGGCCGCTTTGGTAGCTCAGTGGTTAGAGCAGCAGACGCGTTATTCGAAGGTCGTAGGTTCGATTCCTGCTCACGGCTGGTAATCTTTCATCCACTTTCTTTCTTTCTATTTACATTTCATTGGTTCTAATGACTTCCCTGTACATTTCTAGGCATTACTGTCTGTTACATCTCATTAAAATTGTGTTAAAACACGAAAAAACGAGCCCTTAGGTATACACTTCTTTCCCTCATTTCGTTAAACGAGGGTCTCGTACTGGCATACATGGTATTATTAGGTTGTATACGAGGGACTATCAATCAGCTGCCCACTCACAATAAGTTCACGTGCTACGTGACGCCAAATGTGCGCATAAAAGAGTGTTTTCACACTCGTCGCTTGCCTTATAGATGGCGCTGACTGTCACTCCTACTTCTAAATTCACGTATAAACCCAAAAAAGTGGATGGAGGGAAGGTCGCTGTAGTAGCTCAGTGGCTAGAGCATCGAACGCGTTATTCGAAGGCCGTAGGTTCGATTCCTCCTCACGGCTGGTTAGTTTTTCATCCACTTTTCTTTCTTTTTATTTACATTTTATTGGTTATACTAACTTCCCCTGTACATTCCTTGGCATTCCTGTCTGAGACATCTCATTATTATTGTGTTAAAACACGGAAAAACGAGCCCTTTGGTATACAGTTCTTTCCCTTATTTCGTTAAACGAGGGTCTCGTACTGGCCTACATGGTGTTATTAGGTTGTATACGAGGGACTATCAATCAGCTGCCCGCTCGTAATAAGTTCACGTGCTACGTGACGCCAAATGTGCGCATAAAAAAGTGTTTTCACACTCGTCGCTTGGCTTATAGATGGCGCTGACTGTCACTCCTACATCTAAATTCACGTAAAAACCCAAAAAAGAGGATGTAGGGAAGGCCACTGTGGTAGCTCAGTGGTTAAAGCATCGAACGCGTTATTCGAAGGTCGTAGGTTCGATTCCTGCTCACGGCTGGTTAGTTTTTCATCCACTTTTCTTTCTTCCTATTTACATTTCATTGGTTCTAATAATTTCCCCTGTACATTTCTTGGCATTACTGTCTATTACATCTCATTATTATTGTGTTAAAACACGGAAAAACGAGCCCTTAGGTATACACTACTTTCCCTAATTTCATTAAACGAGGGTCTCGTACTGGCAGACATGGTGTTATTGGGTTGTATACGAGGGACTATCAATCAGCTGCCCGCTCATAATAAGTTCACGTGCTACGTGACGCCAAATGTGCGCATAAAAGAGTGTTTTCACACTCGTCGCTTGGCTTATAGATGGCGCTGACTGTCACTCCCACTTCTAAATTCACGTGTAAACCCAAAAAAGTGGATGGAGGGAAGGCCGCTTTGGTAGCTCAGTGGTTAGAGCAGCAGACGCGTTATTCGAAGGTCGTAGGTTCGATTCCTGCTCACGGCTGGTAATTTTTTATCCACTTTATTTCTTCCTATTTACATTTCATTTCATTGGCATTACTGTCTATTACATCTCATTAAAATTGTGTTAAAACACGGAAAAACGAGCTCTTAGGTATACACTTCTTTCCCTCATTTCGTTAAATGAGGGTCTCGTACTGGCATACATGGTATTATTAGGTTGTATACGAGGGACTATCAATCAGCTGCCCGCTCATAATAAGTTCACGTGCTACGTGACGCCAAACGTGCGCATAAAAGTGTTTTAACACTCGTCGCTTGCCTTATAGATGGCGCTGACTGTCACTCGTACATCTAAATTCACGTATAAACCCAAAAAAATGGATGTAGGGAAGGCCGCTGTGGTAGCTCAGTGGTTAGAGCATCAAACGCGTTATTCGAAGGCCGTAGGTTCGGTTCCTGCTCACGGCTGGTTAGTTTTTCATCCACTTTTCTTTCTTCCTAATTACATTTCATCGTTCTAATAACTTTCCCTGTGCAATCCTTGGCATTACTATCTGTTACATCTCATTATTAATGTGTTAAAGCATGGAAAAACGAGCCCTTAGGTATACAATTCTTTCCCTTATTTCAATTAACGAGGGTCTCGTACTGGCAGACTGGGTGTCATTAGGTTGTATATGAGGAACTATTAATCAGCTGCCCGCTCATAATAAGTTCACGTGCTACGTGACGCCAAATGTGCGCATAAAAGAGTGTTTTCACACTCGTCGCTTGGCTTATAGATGGCGCTGACTGTCACTCCCACTTCTAAATTCACGTATAAACCCAAAAAAGTGGATGGAGGGAAGGCCGCTTTGGTAGCTCAGTGGTTAGAGCAGCAGACGCGTTATTCGAAGGTCGTAGGTTCGATTCCTGCTCACGGCTGGTAATCTTTCATCCACTTTCTTTCTTCCTATTTACATTTCATTGGTTCTAATGACTTCCCTGTACATTCCTAGGCATTACTGTCTGTTACATCTCATTAAAATTGTGTTAAAACACGAAAAAACGACCCCTTAGGTATACACTTCTTTCCCTCATTTCGTTAAACGAGGGTCTCGTACTGGCATACATGGTATTATTAGGTTGTATACGAGGGACTATCAATCAGCTGCCCACTCACAATAAGTTCACGTGCTACGTGACGCCAAATGTGCGCATAAAAGAGTGTTTTCACACTCGTCGCTTGCCTTATAGATGGCGCTGACTGTCACTCCTACATCTGAATTCACGTATAAACCCAAAAAGTGGATGTAGGGAAGGCCGCTGTGGTAGCTCAGTGGTTAGAGCATCGAACGCGTTATTCGAAGGCCGTAGGTTCGATTCCTGCTCACGGCTGGTTAGTTTTTCATCCACTTTTCTTTCTTCCTAATTACATTTCATCGTTTTAATAACTTTCCCTGTGCAATCCTTGGCATCACTGTCTGTTACATCTCATTATTATTGTGTTAAAACATGGAAAAACGAGCCCTTAGGTATACACTTCTTTCCCTTATTTCATTAAACGAGGGTCTCGTACTGGCAGACTTGGTGTCATTAGGTTGTATATGAGGAACTATTAATCAGCTGCCCGCTCATAATAAGTTCACGTGCTACGTGACGCCCAACATGCGCATAAAAGAGTGTTTTCACACTCGTCGCTTGGCTTATACATGGCGCTGACTGTCACTCCTACTTCTAAATTCACGTATAAACCCAAAAAAGGGGATGGAGGGAAGGCCGCTGTGGTAGCTCAGTGGTTAGAGCAGCAGACGCGTTATTAGAAGGTCGTAGGTTCGATTTCTGCTCACGGCTGGTTATTTTTTCATCCACATTTCTTTCTTCCTATTTACATTTCATTGGTTCTAATAATTTCCCCTGTACATTCCCTGGCATTACTGTCTGTTACATCTCATTATTATTGTGTTAAAACACGGAAAAACGAGCCCTTAGGTATACACTTCTTTCCCTAATTTCAATAAACTAGGGTCTCATACTGGCAGACTTGGTGTCATTAGGTTGTATACGAGGGACTACTAATCAGCTGCCCGCTCATAATAAGTTCGCGTGCTACGTGACGCCAAACATGCGCATAAAAGAGTGTTTTCCCACTCGTCGCTTGGCTTATAGATGGCGCTGACTGTCACTCCTACTTCTAAATTCACGTATAAACCCAAAAAAGTGGATGGAGGGAAGGTCGCTGTAGTAGCTCAGTGGCTAGAGCATCGAACGCGTTATTCGAAGGCCGTAGGTTCGATTCCTGCTCACGGCTGGTTAGTTTTTCATCCACTTTTCTTTCTTTTTATTTACAATTTATTGGTTATACTAACTTCCCCTGTACATTCCTTGGCATTCCTGTCTGTGACATCTCATTATTATTGTGTTAAAACACGGAAAAACGAGCCCTTTGGTATACAGTTCTTTCCCTTTTTCGTTAAACGAGGGTCTCGTACTGGCCTACATGGTGTTATTAGGTTGTATACGAGGGACTATCAATCAGCTGCCCGCTCGTAATAAGTTCACGTGCTACGTGACGCCAAACGTGCGCCTAACAAAGTTTTTTCACACTGGTCGCTTGGCCTATAGATGACGCTGACTGTCACTCCTCCTTCTAAATTCACGTGTAAACCCAAAAAAGTGGATGGAGGGAAAGCCGCGGTGATAGCTCAGTGGTTAGAGCATCGAACGCGTTATTCGAAGGTCGTAGGTTCGATTCCTGCTCACCGCTAGTATTGTTTTCTCATCCACTTTTCTTTCTTCTTATTTACACTTCATTGGTTCTAATAATTTCCCCTGTACATTCCTTGGCATTACTGTCTGTGACATCTCATTTTTATTGTGTTAAAACACGGAAGAACGAGCCCTTAGGTATACACTTCTTTTCCTTATTTCATTAAACGAGGGTCACGTACTGGCAGGCTTGGTGTCATTAGGTTGTATATGAGGGACTATTAATCAGCGGCCCGCTCATAATAAGTTCACGTGCTACGTGACGCGAAACATGCGCATAAAAGAGTGTTTTCCCACTCGTTGCTTGGCTTATAGATGGCGCTGACTGTCACTCGTACTTCTAAATTCACGTATAAACCCAAAAAATTGGATGGAGGGAAAGCCGCTGTGGTAGCTCAGTGGTTAGAGCAGCAGACGCGCTATTCGAAGGTCGTAGGTTCAATTCCTGCTCATGGCTGGTAATTTTTTATTCACTTTTTTCTTATTTACATTTATTTGGTTCTAATAACTTCCCCTGTACATTCCTTGGCATTACTGTCTGTGTCATCTCTTTTTTATTGTGTTAAAACACGAAAAAACGAGCCCTTAGGTATACACTTCTTTTTCTTATTTCATTAAACGAGGGTCTCGTACTGGCAGACATGGTGTTATTAGGTTGTATACGAGGGACTATCAATCAGCTGCCCGCTCCTAATAAGTTCACGTGCTACGTGACGCCAAATGTGCGCGTAAAAGAGTGTTTTCACACTCGTCGCTTGGCTTATAGATGGCGCTGACTGGCACTCCCACTTCTAAATTCACGTATAAACCCAAAAAGTGGATGGAGGGAAGGCCGCTGTTGTAGCTCAGTGGTTAGAGCAGCAGACGCGTTATTCGAAGGTCGTAGGTTAGATTCCTGCTCAAGGCTGGTAATCTTTTATCCACTTTCTTTCTTCTTATTTACATTTCATTGGTTCTAATAACTTCCCCTTTACATTGCTTGGCATTACTGTCTGTTACATCTCATTATAATTGTGTTAAAACACGGAAAAACAAGCCCTTAGGTATACACTTCTTTCCCTTATTTCGTTAAACGAGCGTCTCGTACTGGCAGACATGGTGTCATTAGGTTGTATACGAGGGACTATTAATCAGCTGCCCGCTCATAATAGGTTCACGTGCTACGTGACGCCAAACATGCGCATAAAAGTGTTTTAACACTCGTCGCTTGGCTTATAGATGGCGCTGACTGTCACTCCTACTTCTAAATTGACGTATAAACCCAAAAAAAGTGGATGTAGGGAAGGCCGCTGTGGTAGCTCAGTGGTTAGAGCATCGAACGCGTTATTCGAAGGTCGTAGGTTCGATTCCTGCACACGGCTGGTAATTTTTTATCTACTTTCTTTTTATTTACATTTCATTGGTTCTAATAATTTCCCCTGTACATTCCTTGGCATTACTGTCTGTTACATCTCATTATAATTGTGTTAAAACACGGAAAAACGAGCCCTTAGGTATACACTTCTTTCCCTTATTTCGTTAAACGAGGGTCTCGTACTGGCAGACATGGTGTTATTAGGTTGTATACGAGGGACTATCAATCAGCTGCCCGCTCATAATAAGTTCACGTGCTACGTGATGCCAAACGTGCGCATAAAAGAGTGTTTTCACACTCGTCGCTTGGCTTATAGATGGCACTGACTATCACTCCTACATCTAAATTCACGTATAAACCCAAAAAAATGGATGTAGGGAAGGCCGCTGTGGTAGCTCAGTGGTTAGAGCATCGAACGCGTTATTCGAAGGCCGTAGGTTCGATTCCTGCTCACGGCTGGTTAGTTTTTCATCCACTTTTCTTTCTTCCTAATTACATTTCATCGTTTTAATAACTTTCCCTGTGCAATCCTTGGCATCACTGTCTGTTACATCTCATTATTATTGTGTTAAAACATGGAAAAACGAGCCCTTAGGTATACACTTCTTTCCCTTATTTCATTAAACGAGGGTCTCGTACTGGCAGACTTGGTGTCATTAGGTTGTATATGAGGAACTATTAATCAGCTGCCCGCTCATAATAAGTTCACGTGCTACGTGACGCCCAACATGCGCATAAAAGAGTGTTTTCACACTCGTCGCTTGGCTTATAGATGGCGCTGACTGTCACTCCTACTTCTAAATTCACGTATAAACCCAAAAAAGTGGATGGAGGGAAGGTCGCTGTAGTAGCTCAGTGGCTAGAGCATCGAACGCGTTATTCGAAGGCCGTAGGTTCGATTCCTGCTCACGGCTGGTTAGTTTTTCATCCACTTTTCTTTCTTTTTATTTACATTTTTTTTGGTTATACTAACTTCCCCTGTACATTCCTTGGCATTCCTGTCTGTGACATCTCATTATTATGGTGTTAAAACACGGAAAAACGAGCCCTTTGGTATACAGTTCTTTCCCTTTTTCGTTAAACGAGGGTCTCGTACTGGCATACATGGTATTATTAGGTTGTATACGAGGGACTATCAATCAGCTGCCCGCTCATAATAAGTTCACGTGCTACGTGACGCCAAACGTGCGCATAAAAGAGTGTTTTAACACTCGTCGCTTGCCTTATAGGTGGCGCTGACTGTCACTCCTACATCTAAATTCACGTATAAACCCAAGAAGTGGATGTAGGGAAGGCCGCTGTGGTAGCTCAGTGGTTAGAGCATTGAACGCGTTATTCGAAGGTCGTAGGTTCGATTCCTGCACACGGCTGGTAATTTTTTATCCACTTTCTTCTTATTTACATTTCATTAGTTCTAATAATTTCCCCTGTACATTCCTTGGCATTACTGTCTGTTACATCTCATTATAATTGTGTTAAAACACGGAAAAACGAGCCCTTAGGTATACACTTCTTTCCCTTATTTCGTTAAACGAGGGTCTCGTACTGGCAGACATGGTGTTATTAGGTTGTATACGAGGGACTATCAATCAGCTGCCCGCTCATAATAAGTTCACGTGCTACGTGACGCCAAACGTGCGCATAAAAGAGTGTTTTCACACTCGTTGCTTGGCTTATAGATGGCACTGACTATCACTCGTACATCTAAATTCACGTATAAACCCAAAAAAATGGATGTAGGGAAGGCCGCTGTGGTAGCTCAGTGGTTAGAGCATCAAACGCGTTATTCGAAGGCCGTAGGTTCGATTCCTGCTCACGGCTGGTTAGTTTTTCATCCACTTTTCTTTCTTCCTAATTACATTTCATCGTTCTAATAACTTTCCCTGTACAATCCTTGGCATTACTATCTATTACATCTCATTATTATTGTGTTAAAACACGGAAAAACGAGCCCTTAGGTATACACTACTTTCCCTAATTTCATTAAACGAGGGGCTCGTACTGGCAGACATGGTGTTATTGGGTTGTATACGAGGGACTATCAATCAGCTGCCCGCTCATAATAAGTTCACGTGCTACGTGACGCCAAATGTGCGCATAAAAGAGTGTTTTCACACTCGTCGCTTGGCTTATAGATGGCGCTGACTGTCACTCCCACTTCTAAATTCACGTGTAAACCCAAAAAAGTGGATGGAGGGAAGGCCGCTTTGGTAGCTCAGTGGTTCGAGCAGCAGACGCGTTATTCGAAGGTCGTAGGTTCGATTCCTGCTCACGGCTGGTAATTTTTTATGCACTTTCTTTCTTCCTATTTACATTTCATTGGTTTTTATGACTTCCCTGTACATTCCTTGGCATTACTGTCTATTACATCTCATTAAAATTGTGTTAAAACACGGAAAAACGAGCTCTTAGGTATACACTTCTTTCCCTCATTTCGTTAAATGAGGGTCTCGTACTGGCATACATGGTATTATTAGGTTGTATACGAGGGACTATCAATCAGCTGCCCGCTCATAATAAGTTCACGTGCTACGTGACGCCAAACGTGCGCATAAAAGTGTTTTAACACTCGTCGCTTGCCTTATAGATGGCGCTGACTGTCACTCGTACATCTAAATTCACGTATAAACCCAAAAAAATGGATGTAGGGAAGGCCGCTGTGGTAGCTCAGTGGTTAGAGCATCAAACGCGTTATTCGAAGGCCGTAGGTTCGGTTCCTGCTCACGGCTGGTTAGTTTTTCATCCACTTTTCTTTCTTCCTAATTACATTTCATCGTTCTAATAACTTTCCCTGTGCAATCCTTGGCATTACTATCTGTTACATCTCATTATTAATGTGTTAAAGCATGGAAAAACGAGCCCTTAGGTATACACTTCTTTCCCTTATTTCAATTAACGAGGGTCTCGTACTGGCAGACTGGGTGTCATTAGGTTGTATATGAGGAACTATTAATCAGCTGCCCGCTCATAATAAGTTCACGTGTTACGTGACGCCAAATGTGCGCATAAAAGAGTGTTTTCACACTCGTCGCTTGGCTTATAGATGGCGCTGACTGTCACTCCCACTTCTAAATTCACGTATAAACCCAAAAACGTGGATGGAGGGAAGGCCGCTTTGGTAGCTCAGTGGTTAGAGCAGCAGACGCGTTATTCGAAGGTCGTAGGTTCGATTCCTGCTCACGGCTGGTAATCTTTCATCCACTTTCTTTCTTCCTATTTACATTTCATTGGTTCTAATGACTTCCCTGTACATTTCTAGGCATTACTGTCTGTTACATCTCATTAAAATTGTGTTAAAACACGAAAAAACGAGCCCTTAGGTATACACTTCTTTCCCTCATTTCGTTAAACGAGGGTCTCGTACTGGCATACATGGTATTATTAGGTTGTATACGAGGGACTATCAATCAGCTGCCCACTCACAATAAGTTCACGTGCTACGTGACGCCAAATGTGCGCATAAAAGAGTGTTTTCACACTCGTCGCTTGCCTTATAGATGGCGCTGACTGTCACTCCTACTTCTAAATTCACGTATAAACCCAAAAAAGTGGATGGAGGGAAGGTCGCTGTAGTAGCTCAGTGGCTAGAGCATCGAACGCGTTATTCGAAGGCCGTAGGTTCGATTCCTCCTCACGGCGGGTTAGTTTTTCATCCACTTTTCTTTCTTTTTATTTACATTTTATTGGTTATACTAACTTCCCCTGTACATTCCTTGGCATTCCTGTCTGAGACATCTCATTATTATTGTGTTAAAACACGGAAAAACGAGCCCTTTGGTATACAGTTCTTTCCCTTATTTCGTTAAACGAGGGTCTCGTACTGGCCTACATGGTGTTATTAGGTTGTATACGAGGGACTATCAATCAGCTGCCCGCTCGTAATAAGTTCACGTGCTACGTGACGCCAAATGTGCGCATACAAAAGTGTTTTCACACTCGTCGCTTGGCTTATAGATGGCGCTGACTGTCACTCCTACATCTAAATTCACATAAAAACCCAAAAAAGAGGATGTAGGGAAGGCCACTGTGGTAGCTCAGTGGTTAAAGCATCGAACGCGTTATTCGAAGGTCGTAGGTTCGATTCCTGCTCACGGCTGGTTAGTTTTTCATCCACTTTTCTTTCTTCCTATTTACATTTCATTGGTTCTAATAATTTCCCCTGTACATTTCTTGGCATTACTGTCTATTACATCTCATTATTATTGTGTTAAAACACGGAAAAACGAGCCCTTAGGTATACACTACTTTCCCTAATTTCATTAAACGAGGGGCTCGTACTGGCAGACATGGTGTTATTGGGTTGTATACGAGGGACTATCAATCAGCTGCCCGCTCATAATAAGTTCACGTGCTACGTGACGCCAAATGTGCGCATAAAAGAGTGTTTTCACACTCGTCGCTTGGCTTATAGATGGCGCTGACTGTCACTCCCACTTCTAAATTCACGTGTAAACCCAAAAAAGTGGATGGAGGGAAGGCCGCTTTGGTAGCTCAGTGGTTCGAGCAGCAGACGCGTTATTCGAAGGTCGTAGGTTCGATTCCTGCTCACGGCTGGTAATTTTTTATGCACTTTCTTTCTTCCTATTTACATTTCATTGGTTTTTATGACTTCCCTGTACATTCCTTGGCATTACTGTCTATTACATCTCATTAAAATTGTGTTAAAACACGGAAAAACGAGCTCTTAGGTATACACTTCTTTCCCTCATTTCGTTAAATGAGGGTCTCGTACTGGCATACATGGTATTATTAGGTTGTATATGAGGAACTATTAATCAGCTGCCCGCTCATAATAAGTTCACGTGCTACGTGACGCCCAACATGCGCATAAAAGAGTGTTTTCACACTCGTCGCTTGGCTTATACATGGCGCTGACTGTCACTCCTACTTCTAAATTCACGTATAAACCCAAAAAAGGGGATGGAGGGAAGGCCGCTGTGGTAGCTCAGTGGTTAGAGCAGCAGACGCGTTATTAGAAGGTCGTAGGTTCGATTTCTGCTCACGGCTGGTTATTTTTTCATCCACATTTCTTTCTTCCTATTTACATTTCATTGGTTCTAATAATTTCCCCTGTACATTCCTTGGCATTACTGTCTGTTACATCTCATTATTATTGTGTTAAAACACGGAAAAACGAGCCCTTAGGTATACACTTCTTTCCCTAATTTCAATAAACTAGGGTCTCATACTGGCAGACTTGGTGTCATTAGGTTGTATACGAGGGACTACTAATCAGCTGCCCGCTCATAATAAGTTCTCGTGCTACGTGACGCCAAACATGCGCATAAAAGAGTGTTTTCCCACTCGTCGCTTGGCTTATAGATGGCGCTGACTGTCACTCCTACTTCTAAATTCACGTATAAACCCAAAAAAGTGGATGGAGGGAAGGTCGCTGTAGTAGCTCAGTGGCTAGAGCATCGAACGCGTTATTCGAAGGCCGTAGGTTCGATTCCTGCTCACGGCTGGTTAGTTTTTCATCCACTTTTCTTTCTTTTTATTTACATTTTTTTGGTTATACTAACTTCCCCTGTACATTCCTTGGCATTCCTGTCTGTGACATCTCATTATTATGGTGTTAAAACACGGAAAAACGAGCCCTTTGGTATACAGTTCTTTCCCTTTTTCGTTAAACGAGGGTCTCGTACTGGCCTACATGGTGTTATTAGGTTGTATACGAGGGACTATCAATCAGCTGCCCGCTCGTAATAAGTTCACGTGCTACGTGACGCCAAACGTGCGCCTAACAAAGTTTGTTCACACTGGTCGCTTGGCCTATAGATGGCGCTGACTGTCACTCCTCCTTCTAAATTCACGTGTAAACCCAAAAAAGTGGATGGAGGGAAAGCCGCGGTGATAGCTCAGTGGTTAGAGCATCGAAGCGTTATTCGAAGGTCGTAGGTTCAATTCCTGCTCACGGCTGGTTATTTTTTCATCCACATTTCTTTCTTCCTATTTACATTTCATTGGTTCTAATAATTTCCCCTGTACATTCCTTGGCATTACTGTCTGTTACATCTCATTATTATTGTGTTAAAACACGGAAAAACGAGCCCTTAGGTATACACTTCTTTCCCTAATTTCAATAAACTAGGGTCTCATACTGGCAGACTTGGTGTCATTAGGTTGTATACGAGGGACTACTAATCAGCTGCCCGCTCATAATAAGTTCGCGTGCTACGTGACGCCAAACATGCGCATAAAAGAGTGTTTTCCCACTCGTCGCTTGGCTTATAGATGGCGCTGACTGTCACTCCTACTTCTAAATTCACGTATAAACCCAAAAAATTGGATGGAGGGAAAGCCGCTGTGGTAGCTCAGTGGTTAGAGCAGCAGACGCGCTATTCGAAGGTCGTAGGTTCAATTCCTGCTCATGGCTGGTAATTTTTTATTCACTTTTTTCTTATTTACATTTATTTGGTTCCAATAACTTCCCCTGTACATTCCTTGGCATTACTGTCTGTGTCATCTCTTTTTTATTGTGTTAAAACACGAAAAAACGAGCCCTTAGGTATACACTTCTTTTTCTTATTTCATTAAACGAGGGTCTCGTACTGGCAGACATGGTGTTATTAGGTTGTATACGAGGGACTATCAATCAGCTGCCCGCTCCTAATAAGTTCACGTGCTACGTGACGCCAAATGTGCGCATAAAAGAGTGTTTTCACACTCGTCGCTTGGCTTATAGATGGCGCTGACTGGCACTCCCACTTCTAAATTCACGTATAAACCCAAAAAGTGGATGGAGGGAAGGCCACTGTTGTAGCTCAGTGGTTAGAGCAGCAGACGCGTTATTCGAAGGTCGTAGGTTAGATTCCTGCTCAAGGCTGGTAATCTTTTATCCACATTCTTTCTTCTTATTTACATTTCATTGGTTCTAATAACTTCCCCTTTACATTGCTTGGCATTCCTGTCTGTGACATCTCATTATAATTGTGTTAAAACACGGAAAAACGAGCCCTTAGATATACACTTCTTTCCCTTATTTCGTTAAACGAGGGTCTCGTACTGGCCGACATGGTGTTATTAGGTTGTATACGAGGGACTATCAATCAACTGCCCGCTCGTAATAAGTTCACGTGCTACGTGACGCCAAACGTGCGCATAAAAGAGTTTTTTAACACTTGTCGCTTGGCCTATAGATGGCGCTGACTGTCACTCCTACATCTAAATTCACGTATAAACCCAAAAAAGTGGATGTAGAGAAGGCCACTGTGGTAGCTCAGTGGTTAGAGCATCGAAGCGTTATTCGAAGGTCGTAGGTTCAATTCCTGCTCACGGCTGATTATTTTTTCATCCACTTTACTTTCTTCTTATATACATTTCATTGGTTCTAATAACTTTCCCTGTGCAATCCTTGGCATTACTATCTGTTACATCTCATTAATATTGTGTTAAAACACGGAAAAACGAGCCCTTGGGTATACACTTCTTTCCCCTATTTCATTAAACGAGGGTCTCGTACTGGCAGACTTGGTGTCATTAGGTTGTATATGAGGGACTATTAATCAGCTGCCCGTTCATAATAAGTTCACGTTCTACGTGACGCCAAACAAGCGCATAAAAGAGTGTTCTCACACTCGTCGCTTGGCCTATAGATGGCGCTTACTGTCACTGCTACTTCTATATTCACGTAGAAACCCAAAAAAGTGGATGGAGGGAAGGTCGCTGTAGTAGCTCAGTGGTTAGAGCATCGATCGCGTTCTTCGAAGGCCGTAGGTTCGATTCCTGCTCACGGCTGGTTAGTTTTTCATCCACTTTTCTTTCTTCTTATTTACATTTCATTGGTTATAACCTCCCCTGTACATTCCTTGGCATTACTGTCTGTTGCATCTCATTTTTATTGTGTTAAAACACGGAAAAACGAGCCCTTAGGTATAACCTTCTTTTCCTTATTTCGTTAAACGAGGGCCTCGTACTGGCAGACTTGGTGTCATTAGGTTGTATACGAGGGACTATCAATCAGCCGCCCGCTCATAATAAGTTCTTGTGCTACGTGACGCCAAATGTGCGCATAAAAGAGTGTTTTCACACTCGTCGCTTGGCTTATAGATGACGCTGACTGTCACTCCTACATCTAAATTCACGTATAAACCCAAAAAAGTGGATTTAGGGAAGGTCGCTGTAGTAGCTCAGTGGTTAGAGCTTCGAACGCGTTATTGGAAGGTCGTAGGTTCGATTCCTGCTCACGACTGGTTATTTTTTCATCCACTTTTCTGTCTTCTTATTTACATTTCATTGGTTCTAATAACTTCCCTGTATATTCCTTGGCATTACTGTCTGTGACATCTCAATATAATTGTGTTAAAACACGGAAAAACGAGCCCTTAGGTATACACTTCTTTCCCTTATTTCGTTAAACGAGGGTCTCGTACTGGCAGACATGGTGTCATTAGGTTGTATACGAGGGACTATCAATCAGCTGCCCGCTCATAATAAGTTCACGTGCTACGTGACGCCAAATGTGCGCATAAAAGAGTGTTTTCACACACGTCGCTTGGCTTATAGATGGCGCTGACTGTCACTCCTACATCTAAATTCACGTATAAACCCAAAAAAGAGGATGTAGGGAAGGCCGCTGTGGTAGCTCAGTGGTTAAAGCATCGAACGCGTTATTCGAAGGTCGTAGGTTCGATTCCTGCTCACGGCTGGTTAGTTTTTCATCCACTTTTCTTTCTTCCTATTTACATTTCATTGGTTCTAATAATTTCCCCTGTACATTTCTTGGCATTACTGTCTATTACATCTCATTATTATTGTGTTAAAACACGGAAAAACGAGCCCTTAGGTATACACTTCTTTCCCTAATTTCAGTAAACGAGGGTCTCGTACTGGCAGACTTGGTGTCATTAGGTTGTATATGAGGAACTATTAATCAGCTGCCCGATCATAATAAGTTCACGTGCTACGTGACGCCAAATGTGCGCATAAAAGAGTGTTTTCACACTCGTCGCTTGGCTTATTGATGGCGCTGACTGTCACTCCTACTTCTAAATTCACGTATAAACCCAAAAAAGTGGATGGAGGGAAGGCCGCTTTGGTAGCTCAGTGGTTAGAGCAGCAGACGCGTTATTCGAAGGTCGTAGGTTCGATTTCTGCTCACGGCTGGTAATCTTTCATCCACTTTCTTTCTTCCTATTTACATTTCATTGGTTCTAATGACTTCCCTGTACATTCCTAGGCATTACTGTCTGTTACATCTCATTAAAATTGTGTTAAAGCACGAAAAAACGAGCCCTTAGGTATACACTTCTTTCCCTCATTTCGTTAAACGAGGGTCTCGTACTGGCATACATGGTATTATTAGGTTGTATACGAGGGACTATCAATCAGCTGCCCGCTCACAATAAGTTCACGTGCTACGTGACGCCAAATGTGCGCATAAAAGAGTGTTTTCACACTCGTCGCTTGCCTTATAGATGGCGCTGACTGTCACTCCTACATCTAAATTCACGTATAAACCCAAAAAGTGGATGTAGGGAAGGCCGCTGTGGTAGCTCAGTGGTTAGAGCAGCAGACGCGTTATTCGAAGGTCGTAGGTTCGATTTCTGCTCACGGCTGGTAATCTTTCATCCACTTTCTTTCTTCCTATTTACATTTCATTGGTTCTAATGACTTCCCTGTACATTCCTAGGCATTACTGTCTGTTACATCTCATTAAAATTGTGTTAAAACACAAAAAAACGAGCCCTTAGGTATACACTTCTTTCCCTCATTTCGTTAAACGAGGGTCTCGTACTGGCATACATGGTATTATTAGGTTGTATACGAGGGACTATCAATCAGCTGCCCGCTCATAATAAGTTCACGTGCTACGTGACGCCAAACGTGCGCATAAAAGAGTGTTTTCACACTCGTCGCTTGGCTTATAGATGGCACTGACTATCACTCCTACATCTAAATTCACGTATAAACCCAAAAAAATGGATGTAGGGAAGGCCGCTGTGGTAGCTCAGTGGTTAGAGCATCGAACGCGTTATTCGAAGGCCGTAGGTTCAATTCCTGCTCACGGCTGGTTAGTTTTTCATCCACATTTCTTTCTTCCTATTTACATTTCATTGGTTCTAATAATTTCCCCTGTACATTCCTTGGCATTACTGTCTGTTACATCTCATTATTATTGTGTTAAAACACGGAAAAACGAGCCCTTAGGTATACACTTCTTTCCCTAATTTCAATAAACGAGGGTCTCCTACTGGCAGACTTGGTGTCATTAGGTTGTATACGAGGGACTACTAATCAGCTGCCCGCCTATAATAAGTTCACGTGCTACGTGACGCCAAACATGCGCATAAAAGAGTGTTTTCACACTCGTCGCTTGGCTTATAGATGGCGCTGACTGTCACTCCTACTTCTAAATTCACGTATAAACCCAAAAAAGGGGATGGAGGGAAGGCCGCTGTGGTAGCTCAGTGGTTAGAGCAGCAGACGCGTTATTAGAAGGTCGTAGGTTCGATTTCTGCTCACGGCTGGTTATTTTTTCATCCACATTTCTTTCTTCCTATTTACATTTCATTGGTTCTAATAATTTCCCCTGTACATTCCTTGGCATTACTGTCTGTTACATCTCATTATTATTGTGTTAAAACACGGAAAAACGAGCCCTTAGGTATACACTTCTTTCCCTAATTTCAATAAACGAGGGTCTCCTAATGGCAGACTTGGTGTCATTAGGTTGCATACGAGAGACTACTAATCAGCTGCCCGCTTATAATAAGTTCACGTGCTACGTGACGCCAAACATGCGCATAAAAGAGTGTTTTCCCACTCGTCGCTTGGCTTATAGATGGCGCTGACTGTCACTCCTACTTCTAAATTCACGTATAAACCCAAAAAAGGGGATGGAGGGAAGGCCGCTGTGGTAGCTCAGTGGTTAGAGCAGCAGACGCGTTATTAGAAGGTCGTAGGTTCGATTTCTGCTCACGGCTGGTTATTTTTTCATCCAGATTTCTTTCTTCCTATTTACATTTCATTGGTTCTAATAATTTCCCCTGTACATTCCTTGGCATTACTGTCTGTTACATCTCATTATTATTGTGTTAAAACACGGAAAAACGAGCCCTTAGGTATACACTTCTTTCCCTAATTTCAATAAACGAGGGTCTCCTACTGGCAGACTTGGTGTCATTAGGTTGTATACGAGGGACTACTAATCAGCTGCCCGCTTATAATAAGTTCACGTGCTACGTGACGCCAAACATGCGCATAAAAGAGTGTTTTCCCACTCGTCGCTTGGCTTATAGATGGCGCTGACTGTCACTCCTACTTCTAAATTCACGTATAAACCGAAAAAAGTGGATGTAGGGAAGGCCGCTGTGGTAGCTCAGTGGTTAGAGCATCGAACGCGTTATTCGAAGGTCGTAGGTTTGATTCCTGCTCACGGCTGGCTAGTTTTTCATCCACATTTGTTTCTTCTTATTTACATTTCATTGGTTATAATAACTTCCCCTGTACATTCCTTGGCATTCCTGTCTGTGACATCTCATTATTATTGTGTTAAAACAAGGAAAAACGAGCCCTTAGGTATACACTTTTTTTCCTTATTTCATTAAACGAGTGTCTCGTACTGGCAGGCTTGGTGTCATTAGGTTGTATACGAGGGACCATTAATCGGCTGCCCGCTCATAATAAGTTCACGTGCTACGTGACGCCAAACTTGCGCATAAAACGTGTTTTCACACTCGTCGCTTGGCTTACAGATGGCGCTTACTGTCACTCCTACTTCTAAATTCAGGTGTTAACCCAAAAAAGTGGATGGAGAGAAGGCCGCTGTGATAGCTCAGTGGTTAGAGCATCGAACGCGTTATTAGAAGGTCGTAGGTTCGATTCCTGCTCACGGCTGGTTATTATTTTTTCATCCACTTTTCTTTCTTCTTATTTACATTTCATTGGTTCTAATAACTTCCCCTGTACATTCTTTGGCAATACTGTCTGTTACATCTCATTATTATTGGGTTAAAACACGGAAAAACGAGCCCTTAGGTATACACTTCTTTCCCTTATTTCATTCAACGAGGGTCTTCCACTGGCAGACTTGGTGTCATTAGGTTGTATACGAGGGACTATTAATCAGCTGCCCGCTCATAATTAGTTCACAAGCTACATGACGCCAAACATGCGCATAAAAGAGTGTTTTACACTCGTCGCTTGGCCCATAGATGGATCTGGCTGTCACTCCTACTTCTAAATTCACGTATAAACCCAAAACTGTGGATGGAGGGAAGACCGCTGTGGTAGCTCAGTGGTTAGAGCATCGAACGCGTTATTCGAAGGTTGTAGGTTCGATTTCTGCTCATGGCTGGTTATTTTTTTATCCACATTTCTTTCTTCCTTTTTACATTACATTGGTTCTAATAATTTCCCCTGTACATTCCTTGGCATTACTGTCTGTTACATCTCATAAATATTGTGTTAAAACACGGAAAATTGAGCCCTTAGTTATACACTTATTTCCCTTATTTCAATGAACGAGGGTCTCGTACTGGCAGACTTGGTGTCATTAGTTTGTATACGAGGGACTACTAATCAGCTGCCCGCTCATAATAAGTTCATGTGCTACGTGACACCAAACATGCGCATAAAAGAGTGTTTTCACACTCGTCGCTTGGCTTATAGATGGCGCTGACTGTCACTCTTCTAAATTCACGTATAAACCCAAAAAAGTGGATGGAGGGAAGGTCGCTGTAGTAGCTCAGTGGTTAGAGCTTCGAACGCGTTATTCGAAGGTCGTAGGTTCGATTCCTGCTCACGGCTGGTTATTTTTTCATCCACTTTTCTTTCTTCTTATATACATTTCATTGGTTCTAATAACTTCCCCTGTACATTCCTTGGCATTACTGTCTGTGACATCTCATTTTTATTGTGTTAAAACACGGAAAAACGAGCCCTTAGGTATACACTTCTTTTAATTATTTCAATAAACGAGAGTCTCGTACTGGCAGACATTATGTTATTAGGTTGTATACGAGGGACTATCGATCAGCTGCCCGCTCATAATAAGTTCACGTGCTACGTGACGCCAAACGTGCGCATAAAAGAGTGTTTTCACACTCGTCGCTTGGCTTATAGATGGCGATGACTGGCACTCCTACATCTAAATTCACGTATAAACCGAAAATTGGATGTTGGGAAGGCCACTGTGGTAGCTCAGTGGTTAGAGCATCGAACGCGTTAATCGAAGGTCGTAGGTTCGATTCCTGCTCACGGCTGGTTATTTTTTCATCCACTTTTCTTTCTTCTTATTTACATTTCATTGGTTTTAATGACTTTCCCTGTGCTATCCTTGGCATTACTGTCTGTTTCATCTCAATAATATTGTGTTAAAACACGGCGAAACGAGCCCTTAGGTATACACTTCTTTCCCTTATTTCATTAAACGAGGGTCTCGTACTGGCAGACTTGGTGTCATTAGGTTGTATACGAGGGACTATTAATTGGCTGCCCGCTCATATTAAGTTCACGTGCTACGTGACGCCAAACATGCGCATAAAAAAGTGTTTTCACACTCGTCGCTTGGCTTACAGATGGCGCTTACTGTCACTCCTTCTTCTAAATTCACGTGTAAACCCAAAAAAAGTGGATGGAGAGAAGGCCGCTGTGATAGCTCAGTGGTTATAGCATCGAACGCGTTATTCGAAGGTCGTAGGTTCGATTCCTGCTCACGGCTGGTTATTATTTCTTCATCCACTTTTCTTTCTTCTTATTTACATTTAATTGGTTTTAATAACTTCCCCTGTACATACCTTGGCAATACTGTCTGTTACATCTCATTATTATTGGGTTAAAACACGGAAAAACGAGCCCTTAGGTATACACTTCTTTCCCTTATTTCATTAAACGAGGGTCTCCTACTGGCAGACTTGGTGTCATTAGGTTGTATACGAGGGACAATTAATCAGCTGCCCGCTCATAATAAGTTTACGTGCTACGTGACGCCAAACATGTGCATAAAAGAGTCTTTTCACACTCGTCGCTTGGCTTATAGATGGCGCTGACTGTCACTCGTACTTCTAAATTCACGTATAAACCCAAAAAAATTGGATGAAAGGAAAGCCGCTCTGGTAGCTCAGTAGTTAGAGCAGCAGACGTGTTATTCGAAGGTCGTAGGTTCGATTCCTACTCACGGCTGGTAAGTTTTTATCCACTTTCTTTCTTCTTATTAACATTTCATTGGTTCTAATTACTTCCCCTGTACATTTCTTGGCATTACTGTCTGTTACATCTCATTATAATTGTGTTAAAACACAGAAAAACAACCCCTTAGGTATACACATCTTTCCCTTATTTCGTTAAACGAGGGTCTCGTACTGGCAGACATTATGTTATTAGGTTGTATACGAGGGACTATCGATCAGCTGCCCGCTCATAATAAGTTCACGTGCTACGTGACGCCAAACGTGCGCATAAAAGAGTGTTTTCACACTCGTCGCTTGGCTTATAGATGGCGATGACTGTCACTCCTACATCTAAATTCACGTATAAACCCAAAATTGGATGTTGGGAAGGCCACTCTGGTAGCTCAGTGGTTAGAGCAACGAACGCGTTATTCGAAGGTCGTAGGTTCGATTCCTGCTCACGGCTGGTTATTTTTTCATCCACTTTTCTTTCTTCTTATTTACATTTCATTGGTTTTAATGACTTTCCCTGTGCTATCCTTGGCATTACTGTCTGTTTCATCTCAATAATATTGTGTTAAAACACGGCGAAACGAGCCCTTAGGTATACACTTCTTTCCCTTATTTCATTAAACGAGGGTCTCGTACTGGCAGACTTGGTGTCATTAGGTTGTATACGAGGGACTATTAATTGGCTGCCCGCTCATATTAAGTTCACGTGCTACGTGACGCCAAACATGCGCATAAAAAAGTGTTTTCACACTCGTCGCTTGGCTTATTGATGGCGCTGACTGTCACTCCTACTTCTAAATTCACGTATAAACCCAAAAAAGTGGATGGAGGGAAGGCCGCTTTGGTAGCTCAGTGGTTAGAGCAGCAGACGCGTTATTCGAAGGTCGTAGGTTCGATTTCTGCTCACGGCTGGTAATCTTTCATCCACTTTCTTTCTTCCTATTTACATTTCATTGTTTCTAATGACTTCCCTGTACATTCCTAGGCATTACTGTCTGTTACATCTCATTAAAATTGTGTTAAAGCACGAAAAAACGAGCCCTTAGGTATACACTTCTTTCCCTCATTTCGTTAAACGAGGGTCTCGTACTGGCATACATGGTATTATTAGGTTGTATACGAGGGACTATCAATCAGCTGCCCGCTCACAATAAGTTCACGTGCTACGTGACGCCAAATGTGCGCATAAAAGAGTGTTTTCACACTCGTCGCTTGCCTTATAGATGGCGCTGACTGTCACTCCTACATCTAAATTCACGTATAAACCCAAAAAGTGGATGTAGGGAAGGCCGCTGTGGTAGCTCAGTGGTTAGAGCAGCAGACGCGTTATTCGAAGGTCGTAGGTTCGATTTCTGCTCACGGCTGGTAATCTTTCATCCACTTTCTTTCTTCCTATTTACATTTCAATGGTTCTAATGACTTCCCTGTACATTCCTAGGCATTACTGTCTGTTACATCTCATTAAAATTGTGTTAAAACACAAAAAAACGAGCCCTTAGGTATACACTTCTTTCCCTCATTTCGTTAAACGAGGGTCTCGTACTGGCATACATGGTATTATTAGGTTGTATACGAGGGACTACTAATCAGCTGCCCGCTCATAATAAGTTCTCGTGCTACGTGACGCCAAACATGCGCATAAAAGAGTGTTTTCCCACTCGTCGCTTGGCTTATAGATGGCGCTGACTGTCACTCCTACATCTAAATTCACGTATAAACCCAAAAAGTGGATGTAGGGAAGGCCGCTGTGGTAGCTCAGTGGTTAGAGCAGCAGACGCGTTATTCGAAGGTCGTAGGTTCGATTTCTGCTCACGGCTGGTAATCTTTCATCCACTTTCTTTCTTCCTATTTACATTTCAATGGTTCTAATGACTTCCCTGTACATTCCTAGGCATTACTGTCTGTTACATCTCATTAAAATTGTGTTAAAACACAAAAAAACGAGCCCTTAGGTATACACTTCTTTCCCTCATTTCGTTAAACGAGGGTCTCGTACTGGCATACATGGTATTATTAGGTTGTATACGAGGGACTACTAATCAGCTGCCCGCTCATAATAAGTTCACGTGCTACGTGACGCCAAACGTGCGCATAAAAGAGTGTTTTCACACTCGTCGCTTGGCTTATAGATGGCACTGACTATCACTCCTACATCTAAATTCACGTATAAACCCAAAAAAATGGATGTAGGGAAGGCCGCTGTGGTAGCTCAGTGGTTAGAGCATCGAACGCGTTATTCGAAGGCCGTAGGTTCAATTCCTGCTCACGGCTGGTTAGTTTTTCATCCACATTTCTTTCTTCCTATTTACATTTCATTGGTTCTAATAATTTCCCCTGTACATTCCTTGGCATTACTGTCTGTTACATCTCATTATTATTGTGTTAAAACACGGAAAAACGAGCCCTTAGGTATACACTTCTTTCCCTAATTTCAATATAACGAGGGTCTCCTACTGGCAGACTTGGTGTCATTAGGTTGTATACGAGGGACTACTAATCAGCTGCCCGCCTATAATAAGTTCACGTGCTACGTGACGCCAAACATGCGCAAAAAAGAGTGTTTTCACACTCGTCGCTTGGCTTATAGATGGCCCTGACTGTCACTCCTACTTCTAAATTCACGTATAAACCCAAAAAAGGGGATGGAGGGAAGGCCGCTGTGGTAGCTCAGTGGTTAGAGCAGCAGACGCGTTATTAGAAGGTCGTAGGTTCGATTTCTGCTCACGGCTGGTTATTTTTTCATCCACATTTCTTTCTTCCTATTTACATTTCATTGGTTCTAATAATTTCCCCTGTACATTCCTTGGCATTACTGTCTGTTACATCTCATTATTATTGTGTTAAAACACGGAAAAACGAGCCCTTAGGTATACACTTCTTTCCCTAATTTCAATAAACGAGGGTCTCCTAATGGCAGACTTGGTGTCATTAGGTTGCATACGAGAGACTACTAATCAGCTGCCCGCTTATAATAAGTTCACGTGCTACGTGACGCCAAACATGCGCATAAAAGAGTGTTTTCCCACTCGTCGCTTGGCTTATAGATGGCGCTGACTGTCACTCCTACTTCTAAATTCACGTATAAACCCAAAAAAGGGGATGTAGGGAAGGCCGCTGTGGTAGCTCAGTGGTTAGAGCAGCAGACGCGTTATTAGAAGGTCGTAGGTTCGATTTCTGCTCACGGCTGGTTATTTTTTCATCCAGATTTCTTTCTTCCTATTTACATTTCATTGGTTCTAATAATTTCCCCTGTACATTCCTTGGCATTACTGTCTGTTACATCTCATTATTATTGTGTTAAAACACGGAAAAACGAGCCCTTAGGTATACACTTCTTTCCCTAATTTCAATAAACGAGGGTCTCCTACTGGCAGACTTGGTGTCATTAGGTTGTATACGAGGGACTACTAATCAGCTGCCCGCTTATAATAAGTTCACGTGCTACGTGACGCCAAACATGCGCATAAAAGAGTGTTTTCCCACTCGTCGCTTGGCTTATAGATGGCGCTGACTGTCACTCCTACTTCTAAATTCACGTATAAACCGAAAAAAGTGGATGTAGGGAAGGCCGCTGTGGTAGCTCAGTGGTTAGAGCATCGAACGCGTTATTCGAAGGTCGTAGGTTTGATTCCTGCTCACGGCTGGCTAGTTTTTCATCCACATTTGTTTCTTCTTATTTACATTTCATTGGTTATAATAACTTCCCCTGTACATTCCTTGGCATTCCTGTCTGTGACATCTCATTATTATTGTGTTAAAACAAGGAAAAACGAGCCCTTAGGTATACACTTTTTTTCCTTATTTCATTAAACGAGTGTCTCGTACTGGCAGGCTTGGTGTCATTAGGTTGTATACGAGGGACCATTAATCGGCTGCCCGCTCATAATAAGTTCACGTGCTACGTGACGCCAAACTTGCGCATAAAACGTGTTTTCACACTCGTCGCTTGGCTTACAGATGGCGCTTACTGTCACTCCTACTTCTAAATTCAGGTGTTAACCCAAAAAAGTGGATGGAGAGAAGGCCGCTGTGATAGCTCAGTGGTTAGAGCATCGAACGCGTTATTAGAAGGTCGTAGGTTCGATTCCTGCTCACGGCTGGTTATTATTTTTTCATCCACTTTTCTTTCTTCTTATTTACATTTCATTGGTTCTAATAACTTCCCCTGTACATTCTTTGGCAATACTGTCTGTTACATCTCATTATTATTGGGTTAAAACACGGAAAAACGAGCCCTTAGGTATACACTTCTTTCCCTTATTTCATTCAACGAGGGTCTTCCACTGGCAGACTTGGTGTCATTAGGTTGTATACGAGGGACTATTAATCAGCTGCCCGCTCATAATTAGTTCACAAGCTACATGACGCCAAACATGCGCATAAAAGAGTGTTTTACACTCGTCGCTTGGCCCATAGATGGCGCTGGCTGTCACTCCTACTTCTAAATTCACGTATAAACCCAAAACTGTGGATGGAGGGAAGACCGCTGTGGTAGCTCAGTGGTTAGAGCATCGAACGCGTTATTCGAAGGTTGTAGGTTCGATTTCTGCTCATGGCTGGTTATTTTTTTATCCACATTTCTTTCTTCCTTTTTACATTACATTGGTTCTAATAATTTCCCCTGTACATTCCTTGGCATTACTGTCTGTTACATCTCATAAATATTGTGTTAAAACACGGAAAATTGAGCCCTTAGTTATACACTTATTTCCCTTATTTCAATGAACGAGGGTCTCGTACTGGCAGACTTGGTGTCATTAGTTTGTATACGAGGGACAATTAATCAGCTGCCCGCTCATAATAAGTTTACGTGCTACGTGACGCCAAACATGTGCATAAAAGAGTCTTTTCACGCTCGTCGCTTGGCTTATAGATGGCGCTGACTGTTACTCGTACTTCTAAATTCACGTATAAACCCAAAAAAGTGGATGTAGGGAAGGCCGCTGTGGTAGCTCAGTGGTTAGAGCATCGAACGCGTCATTCGAAGGTCGTAGGTTTGATTCCTGCTCACGGCTGGCTAGTTTTTCATCCACATTTGTTTCTTCTTATTTACATTTCATTGGTTAAAATAACTTCCCCTGTACATTCCTTGGCATTCCTGTCTGTGACATCTCATTATTATTGTGTTAAAACACGGAAAAACGAGCCCTTAGGTATACACTTTTTTTCCTTATTTCATTAAACGAGTGTCTCGTACTGGCAGACTTGGTGTCATTAGGTTGTATACGAGGGACCATTAATCGGCTGCCCGCTCATAATACGTTCACGTGCTACGTGACGCCAAACATGCGCATAAAAAGTGTTTTCACACTCGTCGCTTGGCTTACAGATGGCGCTTACTGTCACTCCTACTTCTAAAATCAGGTGTTAAACCAAAAAAGTGGATGGAGAGAAGGCCGCTGTGATAGCTCAGTGGTTATAGCATCGAACGCGTTATTCGAAGGTCGTAGGTTCGATTCCTGCTCACGGCTGGTTATTATTTCTTCATCCACTTTTCTTTCTTCTTATTTACATTTAATTGGTTTTAATAACTTCCCCTGTACATACCTTGGCATTACTGTCTGTTTCATCTCAATAATATTGTGTTAAAACACGGCGAAACGAGCCCTTAGGTATACACTTCTTTCCCTTATTTCATTAAACGAGGGTCTCGTACTGGCAGACTTGGTGTCATTAGGTTGTATACGAGGGACTATTAATTGGCTGCCCGCTCATATTAAGTTCACGTGCTACGTGACGCCAAACATGCGCATAAAAAAGTGTTTTCACACTCGTCGCTTGGCTTACAGATGGCGCTTACTGTCACTCCTTCTTCTAAATTCACGTGTAAACCCAAAAAAGTGGATGGAGAGAAGGCCGCTGTGATAGCTCAGTGGTTATAGCATCGAACGCGTTATTCGAAGGTCGTAGGTTCGATTCCTGCTCACGGCTGGTTATTATTTCTTCATCCACTTTTCTTTCTTCTTATTTACATTTAATTGGTTTTAATAACTTCCCCTGTACATACCTTGGCATTACTGTCTGTTACATCTCATTATTATTGGGTTAAAACACGGAAAAATGAGCCCTTAGGTATACACTTCTTTCACTTATTTCATTAAACGAGGGTCTCCTACTGGCAGACTTGGTGTCATTAGGTTGTATACGAGGGACAATTATTCAGCTGCCCGCTCATAATAAGTTTACGTGCTACGTGACGCCAAACATGCGCATAAAAGGGTGTTTTCACACTCGTCGCTTGGCTTATAGATGGCGCTGGCGGTCACTCCTACTTTTAAATTTACGTATAAACCCAAAAAAGTGGATGGAGGGAAGGCCGCTGTGGTAGCTAAGTGGTTAGAGCATTGAACGCGTTATTAGAAGGTCGTAGGTTCGATTCCTGCTCACGGCTGGTTATTTTTTCATGTACTTTTTATTCTTCCTATTTATACTTCATTGGTTATAATAACTTCCCCTTTACATTCCTTGGCATTACTGTCTGTTTCATCTCAATATATATATATATATATATATATATATATATATATATATATATATATATATATATATATATATATATAAGAAAAGAAGTGTAAGAAAGGCTTGTTTTTTCATGTTAGACACAATATATATTAGAACCTAACAGGCACTAAGAAAAGCATAGGGGAAGTTGTTAAACAGAATTGTATTTTAAATGTCAAGAAAGAAAAGTGGATGAAAGATAACATGTTTGGTGCCGGAACCAAACCTGTGACCTTAAAATAACATATTCGCTGCTCTACCATGGAGCTACCAAGGCTGCTCCCCTACCACCCACATTATTGTGTATATATTATTATTTTTTGCGTGGCATGACACCGCTGCCATGATGGTTCACTTACCGGTACTGCCAACGCAGGTTGCATTCCTTTTTGGATCTGGATCATCGCTTTCTGTGCGCTATTCCTGAACTCAGCTGTGCGGGTTGACACTGTCTGCTTCGGTGAGCATTATCTCGCTTTGTGCTGCTGGTCTTTGTGATCAGGCTTGGTCACGTGGGTCGACAACCGTCATCATCAAAAATAAAGGCGTGGGATATAACCACCTACCTCTAACTCACAGGTGGGCACGACACCGCTGCCACGATGGTTCACTTTCCGGTACTGCTAACGCAGGTTAGTTATTGCAATCACGCATAAAGCGTTAGGACCTCTGACGGTTTTTTATTGCGGTGTCGTGCCCACCTCATGTTTTTGACCTCACTAAGAAATTGTGGTTCCTTCATTTCTTGACGTATTCTAGTATAGCTGATCTGCTACTTTTAGTCGCTAAAGACATAGAGCTGAACTGAGGGCCCACTATTGCCGATCTGTCGCACTTTCTGCTTTCGGTTGTGGAAACAGTTCGCAGAATCGAGGAAGGTCAGAACGTTATATTGCGGGAACTTCAGGGCGTTAAAATAACAGGTTGCCACTGACCTTGAAATTAAGAATTTAAATTAAAGGGTCGGGACACTAGAGGTGGCCTACTCTGCGGTCGCTCCTAGTGAAACAAACGCCTCAAATGTTTCTGACATTCTTAATCAACTAAAAAGCTTAACGTCACAGTGCGAAGATACCGAAAACAGGACGTGACGTTCCATTATTCTTTTTTAGGAATCGAAGATGATGAGAAGGAACATTGGACGGCTGTTGAAAAAAGATCATGTCTTTCTGTTCCAAAACTTTTGACATTACAAAGGCTGGTTCACAATTTGATAGGGTGCAGAGATTAGGTCAATTTGCTTAAAAAAAATGTCGGCCTATAATGACAAAGATGACCATTTTCAAGGACAAGCAAAACATTCTGGCTTCCACCCGCAAACTAAAAGGGTCAAAATTTGGAATAAGCGAAGACTTTTGACCCTCAACATGTCAAGCAAAAAGAAAATTGCTAGAATATGCCAGGGGAAAGGCTGAACCTTATACATTATTGGTTGATAAGCTCCGATTAGATAGTGAGACAAACGTTTTTGACTCCTCCACGAACTTCACGGTAGCTAGAGAGAAAGAGGAAAGAGTGTGGTCGTAATGAACCATCAAAACCCACCTCTACATTTTTGCTATCATTTTTATTCCCTAACATCAGAAGTCTTCTACCGAAATGCGACCTAGTTTTATCCTTCCTTGATGACAGCTGTCCAAAGGTCGTAGCACCTACAGAGACTTGGTTGTGTCCTACAATCAGGGACAATGAATTGCTGTTTAATTAGGACTACACCATTTATAGGCGTGAACGCACACGCAGGAAAGGTGGAGGGGTACTGCCGGCCATTAAGAACAACATCGCATAATTCGTAATTGATACGTTCTTTGATCTGGAAATAGTATGTGCAGCATGTAGGGCTCACACCAAGAACATACTAATAGGCGTTTGCTATTTTCCACTCAATGATAGTCCGCTATTCCAAGATCATTTGCCAAAAAGCATCTCGGCCGCAATCAAGGAATGCTCTACAGATCACGTGTACCTTTTTGGTGACTTTACCTTACCCAATATCGACTGGCCCACTTTATCATCACCCTGCCAAACTTCAACTGATTTTATTAACCTTTCGTTGGATTTCAACTTTTCACAAGTGGTAAATAAACCCACACGTGGTACTAATATTCTAGATTTGGTGCTAACCGCCGCGCCTGATACGATAGGCACAATTGAATACTGTGATGGTTTTAGTGACCACAATCTCCTACAACCCACCATCCACAAACTGATACCAAACATAGGTTCCATGGCTAGAAAGTTCATTCGTAACTGCAATAGAGCGGACTACAAAGGCATAATTAGCGGCCTTCTTCCATCAGTCTTTGAAACAATCTTTCTCTCTTCAGTCAGTTGCAGAAACTTTGCTTGCATTTAGGAACAAAATGTCAGATTTGGTGGACAGGTATGTGCCTTTTATTATTTTTATTATCTATTGCTCACAATAACAAAAATCACTGGTTCAGTTCATCAATGCGCAAACTGCGTAATAAAAAGCAGTTCTACACTGCAGTCAAACATTAATCCAGCGCGTCTTCCTAGGAGAGGTACAAGACATGCCTGCAAGAATATTCATCAGCTATGGTTTCCGCCAAATACAAGTACTACTCACATGACCTACCCTTTCACTTGCAGTCAAACCCACGAAAGTTTTGGCAAACCATATCTCCTGGCAATGAATTGCGACAAATCTGTCTTCTCAATGACATCTTTTCACACCACTAATGAATAAGCAGTGCTCGCACGAGTTCAACAAATTTTTCTCGTCGGTATTTACTAAAGATCACCTAAATGTGCCTTATGTACCAGATTTAGGTTACCCTTACACGACACCAATAACGGGCACTGAGGATGGGGTTGCGTGTCTCATAAATTATCTTATACTATCAACATCGGCGGGTGCAGATAATTTGAACGCTAAGATGTTGAAAAATACCCTACCGCTTTCGAGTGAAATACTAGACAGAATATTTAATCATTGTTTAATGGACAACTAACTAAAGACTGGAACAATGCCAGGGTTATTCCGGTATTCAAAGCTGGAAAAAAAATCAACCAGACAACTACCGCCCCATTCCCCTAACTTGCATTTCCTGTAAAATGCTAGAGCACATAATTGCATCGCAAATCTACCACCACTTGGAGACTAATTATTTCTTTTTCGTAAACAACATGAATTTTGTAAAAGTATGTCGTGTGATACGCAATTGTTCGAACTTACTACTGACTTGCACTTTAACAAGGACAACAACATACAAACCGATAGCATTTTTCTTGACATTTCCATAGCTTGCGACGAGGTCGCCCACTGTCGGTTGTTTTCCAAATTAAATTTTCTCGGACAAAACTCTGCTAGCTTATCTTAGATTAGAAATTTTTCATCGTCTCGCCTACAATTCACCGTAATTAATAACTGTTTCTCTCTTAGCTGATATAACTTCCGAAGTCCCTCAAGGAAGCATTCTAGGCCCTTTTCTGTTCATTATTACATTATTGACCTGCCCAATATTATTTACTCAAGTAATAGATTGTTCGCCGATGACTGCATCATTTATAAAAAATAACATCTCCCGAGGATCACCACGTCCTGCAAAGTGACACTAACCTTATGAATATGTGGTGTCAAAAATGTCTCATGGTATTGAACTCTGGAGAATATAAACTCATTTCTTTAACCCGCAAACAATCAAACTCTGATTTTTCCTACGTCGGTAACAACTCTGTCATATCTCGTGTTCAGTCATTCAAGTATCCAGGGATAAACTTGACTCACAATCTTTCATGGCGCCCCCACATTACCGCTCTCTCTGCTAAAGCACCACAAACGCTTGGAACACAGGTCGTAACCTCCGTAAATTGCCACCTAACATTCGCAAGTTAGCGTACCTTACCTTCATTCACCCAAAGTTAGAATTCGCGTCATCTATTTTGGTCCCCTTATCAAAAATACTTAACTACTATTTTAAAGCTTGTTCAAAACCGTGCCGCTGTTTTATTACCGGAAGTTACGAACGAAAATCCAGTATCACTATAATAAAACTTCGAGTTTCGCAGCACCCTCTTCAGGTTCGCCCTTTATGCCTGCTTCACGGATATGTTCAAAACACCAGGCTCCATTCTCTACCTTTGAAAACCCCAGTGCGCATGTCTAGGTGGCTTCAAAATCGTGGCAGTTTTGAGCGCATTTTCGGAAACACAAAGGAGTTTATTTTTCTGCGCTGCCACACGCCAATTCATCTTGAATGATCTCCCTGGTGATATCCCTTCAATCACAAATCGCAAAGTCTTTCTCCACCACTTACTCGAACATTTCATGCTTACGTAGTTAATTCTTATTCATTCTCTCTAGATGTGTTATCTTATGTTTCACATCGTTTAACGTTGTATTATGTCGCATTGTAGTATTGTGAACGCAGCCAATATTTCTTTATTTTACAATCATTGACTGTTGATGTTAACTAAGTTTGCGTTTCGTGCACGCTCTTCCTTTGTTTAGTTTTTACTAGGGGTTACTGTTGCTTTTCTGGCAGTCGTTTACATCACAGTACACTTTCCAGATTGTACCGTTTTGATTTCATCTTTTTCTGTACTTATCACAAGTCATGTTTTCCCTTATATCGCCTCCCTTACACAACGCTCCGAAAGGGAGCCTGTAAGGTATTGTTAATAAGTGAATAAATATGCACATTTTATTAAGGGAGTGTCAGTCAGCGCCACTAGTTGCAATGTCGGTGAGTGTGGCACACTCTTTAGTAGCCTGTTTGCGTCACGTAGCAAGTGAACTTATTACGAGCTGGCAGCTGACAAATAGCCTCTCGTATACAACCTAGAGGCACCAAGTCTGCCAGTACGAGACCCTCGTTAATAAATAAGAAAAGAAGTGCATACCTAAGGGCTCGTTCAAATTGAAACACACGCCTGCAGAAAACAAGACACCTTCACGGCAACACGATAGCGACACGCCGGCAGCACGTCGTTTTTGTCTCGCTCTGTCAGAACGTCATCGTGCGACCATTTGCACATTCTTTCGGATAAAATAAAGAATTCAATAATGGCCTGTGTGATGAAATTCACGATGTAATTTGGCCGAAAAACATGATCATTGAAGCTTTCGAACTTGGTTTTTGAAGTAAGCGTCACAAGCGAGAACTGCGCCAGCAGAACAAGTGCGCAAATTGCTGGAACAACCTGCAATCGGAGGTTTGCATACATCAGCAATTATGCCATACTGTTTTTGATAATTTCATTACAATCCCAGAAATAATGGGTCATTCATGACGCACTGACATTGCGAGAGACATGTAATATGCCACCCTCGCCTCAGCACTGTGTTTTCTGATGATACACAATGTGTGAAACCCAATATGTTTTCCACAGATACACAAATCAGTTCACCACAACACCGTTCTTTTTCCCTGCGCTGGAAGTAGCGAGGGTATATTGCGTTAGCTGCCGATTATAAGTATAACTACATTGCATTGCCTTCTTGTTCTTCCGTGGATATGCGGCAAAATCGGGACTGGAAACTGGCACGTGGCGCCCAAAGTATTTAACACAACCAAACTGGCGCTCACCACAGCTGCAATTTATCTGCCAAGACTTATATTCTGAAATATGGGATTGCGAAAATATTTTTAAATAGGCGGAATTTCTAAATAACGAAGCCTGAATTCAAGATGTTTTACTGTATATATATATATATATATATATATATATATATATATATATATATATATATATATGCATACAATGTTCGGGACCCTCAAGATGTTCTTTTAATTGTTCAATGGAAGGCTGTCAGATTTATTTTTAGTAAATAATCACTGTAACACAATTTTTGCAACTTGTGGCACCAAACAATTAGTGCAATTTTCCAGGAAAACGTTCCTACACAAAATTATTTCCGGTAAAGTTACAACAAGTCTGCCCAACTGTGTAGAACGTATATCTTCTATAAAAACAAGACATAATCGTAAATATTCATTGGCGCCTGTTTTCGCTCATAGTAGTGCTTCGAAAATTATTATTTCCTCAAGACTACTGCTGACTATTGCTCCTTATCAGTCAGTGCTTTTCTATCAGAAGATACTGAAAAACAACTTTACACTTTTTTGTCTAGTTTTTTTCAATTATATTTATGAAGATGGCGTGGTGGCAATGCCTGAGTGAATTATTTGCAGACTTGCAGACTTCTGTTGCGGATGAACGCTTCGTCCCTTAATTGTTTACGTGCTGTAACACTGCTGTTGAAGTGATCTATAAGCAGTCTGAAGAAGTATTGTGACATTGTACAATTTTCTTGTTGCCCGTCCTGCTAGGCAATATTATTGGGCTGCGGAACCTATTCAAAACAAAATATATATATTTAAAAGAATAACTTTGGAATATTGGTTATGACAACGCCTAGAGAATTACTAATTAGGTTTATTCGATTATTTTTTTTAAAAAAGCAGGCATGTTGCAGTTTTGATCACATATGAAGCGTCGTATGTAGCTAGTCTTACTCCAGGTGATGTTGAATACAAGTTTAGGTATAGATAATAACCAAGTAACCAATCGCATATGCAACATGAAAAATTATTTGTAAATGCAAACATTTATTTATTTATTTATTTATTGTACCCTCAGGGCCAGAGGCATTGAAGAGGGGACTGGGTTTACAAAAATTGAATTCAGAAGGTTAGTAAAGGGGAGTTCAGGTTTCAACGTTTACTGAATAATCAATTTCAGCTGATAACAAAGTTAGGACACAAAAGCAGAACAAAAGAGATCTAGTGTACATATTTTAAATAATCTTAGAATACAATTTTAGCTACAAAACACATCAGAAAACGCAAGAACATAAAAAAACGAAAAAGGCACACGTCATAAGTAACCTCACTTTATAATGTTTGTTAGTGCAGCGCGAAACAGCTGATAATCAGTAATCGCAGCAGTCGCTCCAGGAAGCTGGTTCCAATCTTTGCTGGTGCGTGGGACAAAAGATTCTGAACACATTCTTGTTTGGCATATCGGTATACCAACTTTGTGCGAATGATCGATGCGAGAGGACACGTAGGACGGTGAAAGAAAAAGATTAGCACGAAAGTGGGGGCTGTTTTGGAAGATTTTATGAAAAAGGCACAGGCGAAAAAACTTACGACGAGAAGAAAGGGAAGTCAGCTGCAACGAGTTTTTCATAGCTGTAACGCTTGCTGTTCTATCGTAATTGTGTAGGATAAACCGGGCAGAGTTATTTTGGACCAGTTTGAGGGCTTTAATCAGATAAACCATGCTGGGATCCCAAACTTAAGCAGCATATTCTAATTTACTTATAACCAAGTTCTTATACATCTGTAGTTTTAGAGAGGCAGGTGAAGAAGAAAAATTGCGACGAAGATAGCCTAACATACGGTTCGCATTGTTAATAATGTTGCTTATATGAACGGATCAGGTCATGCAAGAAGTAATGTGCACATTTAGGTACCGGTTGGATGAAACACAATCGAGTAGAACATTATTAAGATTGTACGAGGCGGGAGTGGTTGAAGTTTGACATACGCGTAAAACTTTACACTTTTATTATTACGGTACATTAGCCAAAGACTGCACCAGTTTGAAATAGCGTTAAGGTCGTTTTGTAAAATACTAGCATCGCTTGTGTCGTTAATTTCACGAAATATCACACAATCGTCAGCGAACAGGTGTATGTTTGGTGAAATGCAATCAGAGAGGTTATTGATGTAAATCAAAAATAAGAGAGGGCCCAGGACGTAGCCTTGGGGTACGCCAGAATTAACAGAACATTCTGGGGAATTATATGAGTTGGCTGCAACGAACTGTGTACGGCCACACAAAAAGTGTTCTAGCCATTTGAACACATCACGATCAAGGTTGAGTTTGCTAAGTTTCAGGAGCAGGAGATTATGGGACACTTTCTCAAAGGCTTTTGCAAAATCTAAAAAAATACAGTCCGCTTTGGAGCGACGGTCAAGAATGCGGTGAAGCTGGTCTGTAAAAAACAGTAATTGGGTTTCACACGAAAATTCCTTTCGAAAACCATGTTGTGAATCCGCAAAAATTGAGTTGGACTCGAGAAACGTTACGATGCTTGTGTACAAGACATGCTCCAAGACTTTACAAGGAATGCTCGTAAGGGATATAGGGCAGTAATTTAAAGGAGATTCGTTGCTACCTAATTTGTGAACGGCGACCACCTTACCGATTTTCCACTGAATAGGTAGGGACCCGCTGTCATTGGATTGTTATAAAGTTTGGTAAGAAGAATTGAAGAATACGAGGCCGTACCTTGAAGAAATTTAGAAGTTATAAGATCGACACCAGGGCTTGAAGTGGGCTTAAGTGACTGTATTATTTTAGAAATTCCCCGAGTGTCAATAATAATTGAATTCATGAGTGGATAATCGTGCAGCTTTAGGGAAGGAAGAGATGTCATGGAAGAAACCACAAAATTACTACAAAAAAACCTGTTCAGAACAACCGGACACTCATTGTCGGTAATGGATTCGTCATTATGGTCCAGCAGTTTAATTGAGTAAGTCGTGCTTGGATTATTTACACACCAAAAGCTTTGGGGCTTGTTTAGAAGCAGGCTAGGTAAGGTACTCTGGAAAAAGTTGGATTTTGCATTTTTGACAGCGGATACATATGAATTGTTAGCTACTTTGTATGCAACCCACCGAGCGTTCGTGGGCAGCAGTTTCGCTTTACGGTAAAGGCGCTTCTTACGGTTTGATAGACGTTTTAAGTAGGCATTGTACCATCCCTACTGAAACGTTCCGCATATATGGATCCGTACATACGCAATTATTGGACTACGGAAAGCCGTATCATGCAATAGATGCGAACATCCGCAGCTTACGGAAAGCGCCATATCATGCGAAAAGATGCGGACATCCGCAGCTTACGGAAAGCACCATATCGTGCAGAAAGATGCGGACATCCGCAGCTTACGGAAAGTGCTATATCAAGCAAATTACCCGATAAGCAGCTTATGGAAATCAGCATAATGCAGAAACCATGCATCTACCTGCTGCATCTTGCAAAGATCGAATGGACATCCTAGATCTCGAGTAAAAGCAATTGGCCATTCACGTTGTTTGCAAAAGCAAGTACTGTGTAGAAATATATATGAATATTTCATTCCTAATATGTTTCATGAAGGTGAAATATGTTTGCTATCTGAAACAGCCTTGATGAGTAAACAAAGGCTTGAAAGAAACAAATGTGTTAAGAAGCTACTTAATGAGGGATTGAATCATCGGCATCTTTCTAATTGTCGTGATGCGGAAGCAAAATTACCTTTCAAATAAAATACATTACAAAACTACTGAATTAACATGCTAGCGATCATAAATGGTGGTTACATTGCAACACATTAATGCAGTGTTCTATGCAAGACCCAAAGAACTTATAAAGTTATTATTGTCAATAGAGAAGCATTATTGTACACACCAGCCCTGCTAAAATCAATATATTTTTTTATTTGTCTGTATGCACCAGCTGTGAATGGTGACATTGCAGTGTTGATGGTACAGAAATGAGGTGACTACACCGTGATTTCACGAGCTCCACCTAAGCCACGGTATGGTGGCACAAAACACAATGTAACAGCAATTTTAGACCCAAATGTTTAAACATAAATAATAATCATAGCACTGTGAAAGTGTGGTGCTGTGTTTGTCTCAAGAACGCCTTGTGAAGATCGGCGAAATGCTGCTTGAGGCTCCGGCACCACTGTAAATTTGGAAGGTCACTGCCATGGAACCTATGTGTCCTTCATAGGCAACTGGAAATGAAAATAATTGGCACAAATAATGTCAGAGACACATGTTAGCACATTAGTTCACATGCACAAGAAATATAACACACAGAATGAAACTGAAAATGTAAGGCACACAATCCTTCATGTTATGCATATGTGAATAATAGAAGGAATGAGTGGATAAATTAGTTCTGCCACATCAAAGAAAACAGCATGCTTATCACAGTGAAAATAACTAGGTTGTCACGATTTTCAATGGTAGAGATAATCGATTAATATGTCCTTATGAAATTATGGTTTAAATGCTTCCTGCACAGTAAAACTTTAGAAACTGCGAGTGAAAGCTCTCAAAGTACATTTAATAGTGTGTGCATGTACATCTGCTGCCTTTGTACTATACAGTTTGTGCACAAAATCGGCATCTTGAAAAATTTTGAGAGTTAAACCTATGCAACTTATGGAGGTTAAAATCACCATGAAAGCAAGCAGGACAAGGCAGGTGCCTATTAAAATCTGTGCAAGCCAGATAACTGTAACTGAACTGCACACATATAGAGGAGCAAGAGTACCAGAAATTCGGCTTCTGACCCGCAGGTCGCGGTATCAAATCCCGGCTCCATTTCCGATGGAGGCAGAAATGCTGTAGGCACCTGTGCTCAGATTTGGGTGTACGTTAAAGAACCCCAAGTGGTCGAAGTTTCCAGTGCCCTCCACTACGGCGTCTCTCATAATCATATCGTAGTTTTCGGACGTGAACCCCACATATAAATCAAGAATAACAGAAATAAACTGCCAACGGAAAAGTTGGGTGCATGTGCTATCTGTAAGTGCTTACACCTTACTACATACAGCATGCTCATTCCATTTTAAATACCGATATTGAAAATAACTGCTCTATTAGGAATGTAAAATGTAAGGTAGAACTGAACGACTCTACAAAAAGTGACCCTATTATGACATCACGTTTTCTTATAACAAAACTGACTAAGACTCTGAAATATCATTATGCAAGAAAACATCTTCAAAAGAACAATCAAGTTTGAAGTCATATATTTTTAATATGGCTACTATGACTATAACAAAGAAATCGACCTCAACATGGCTAATGTTAGTTTTTAAGGCCTACGTTCACTAGACAATGAACTATACCACAAAAAGCACAGCGTTCAGGCAAAGCACCACAAAAAAAAGCAGTCCTTTTTGTTATTACCTACAATGCCTTTAAAATGGTATTTTTACCTCTACTACCCGCTTTTTATCAAAGTAACTGGTGTAAAACAAGTTAGCTGAAAATGCACTGTGCCTCCAAAACCTGTTGGTTGAATCTGAATTTTTAAAAATTGGTGAAGCTTGCACTAAATTAAGCTCCACAAGCCTTGGAACAGCAAGACTGCATGACTCTTAGGACTACTTTGGTTACTTGTGTTTTGTTTCTGGGCCTAAGCATAAAGACAAGGGCTTAACTGAATTGCTGCTAACAAACAAATGCTTTCGAAATTGCCCGAGCGTCAAAGGATGCTCAGACATTTGTTGTTTTTCGCACTGGGCTATTCTACACCAAACATACAAAGCATACTGCCTGGCGACCATCACAGATGTATAGTTTAAAAAATGATGGTAATTTACTCTTCTGAAAATAGCTATTTGCAGAAATGTTTTGAAGAGAAAAAAGTAGTGGTCACGTGGGTACCTTCGGAGTTTCGCAGAATGTCGTGCGGGTGTTATTTGTGAGAAAAATTTCTAAGTACCGCTTTTTCTTGCCATATCAAATTTGATCTACATATTAAGTAAAGGTGCTTCTTAAAGTATTTGAAGCCGAGTAACATTAGTGCAATTTTTCCCCTACATAGGCTTTGAAGAATTCTGCCAAACTGTTCATCGTTTGCATTTTTTGTATGGCAATACTGCACTTTGTATGAATATTTGAGCCACAAATACTCACTGCACAGAAGTTATATTTCACGAAAAAAAATAATGTTAGATCCAGATTACAAATATCACTATATAATCGTTTTTGTCCACATTGAGATGCAACTTGAGCTGTGTGTTTGTCCAATTGAAAATTACTTTTATGTGTAAGTTGAAAGGAAATAAACAGTTCTTGTTATATGGCAAGTGTTATCAATACAATTTTTGTTTAATTGAGGAAAATGATCTTTGAAGTCTCCTATTGAGCGCCATGGAGAACTTCGGAACGAAAGCTGTCGTATATCAAATGCAGAAAACAGCCTTCATAAGAAAACTTCAAAAATTCATTTCTACTTTAAGACAAAGTGTAATCATGTAACTTGTTACATAAAGGGAACTGCTTTCTTGCTTTTGATGTGGCAAAAAAATTGCACTAATATTACTGAGCTTCACGCACTACACACAATCACCTTTACTTAATACCTAGACCGAATTTGGTGTAGAAGAGGCAGTATTTTTGAAACACTTTTTACTTTTTACAAACAACACCCAGGCGACATCCTGGAAAGTCCAGAAGGCACCAACGTGGCCTAATATTTTGTTCTCTGCGATATATTTTAGCATTTTGCTGTTTTCAATACAGTAACCGAGCACAATATTTTTTTTTTCAAAACACATATAGTACAGTTGGCAAAATGGCTGGAATGTTTGATGTGTAATTGCTTCACTGCCAGCACTTATTCTTCCGAAGCTCAAGCTATCACCTCTCTGTTACTGCCTCCCTCACATACAGTGCCTGCATAGGAAAGAAAAAGAAAGGCAGGTCCGACAAAGTTCGCAAGGCAAGATATTTTCATGTTGGATAAATTCATTACCATAAACAGCAGCAAAATAACATTCATTTTGAGTAGTCCAAGACACAAGCTATATACCAGCATACTAAGAGCCAAGCACAAACTTTTCATTTGAACATGTGTGGTGATAGACAGGAAGCACTTATTGCAAGACTGATCCGTCTGTAATTAACTGAATCAAGTACAATGCACTGTTCAATCCAACATCACATAGGCATCTTTGCTATAGCAAAGCCATGTGTCATTGATTCATGCACTAGATGGGACAATGCAAATGTAACAAAAAAGGTGAAAAAAGGAAACAAGGGAAAAAAAGAAGAAAAGGGGGGATGCAAAGTAGGAGCAGTGTAGCACTACTTTTACTTTGCATCCCCCTTTTCTTTCTTCTTTTTTCTTTTCTATCATTTATCTTTTTTTTTTGCTTCCCTTACCCCCAACCTCCCACAGGAGAACACTTTGTATCAGCGCAACCTAACTTGAAAAGAAACAAGGGCGGCACTCTTCTGCGTTATAGGTTTTTTTTTTTCAGACAAACATTTCCAACAGGCACACACGCCTACACCAAAAGATGATGTCATTACTGACCCCATTTAAACTAACACGCCAAGGATGACAAGGTGACTTCTAAAAAATAGGTCCTCCTATCGCAACATCGGCCAGCCTGTCTGAGGCACTTCCACTGTTCACCCTGACTACCCCACTAGATGTTTCCTTCTGTCGACTCACATCTTCATTTTGGATAACACTAAGACGAGCTTACATTGATGAATACGTACGAAAGTTTAGTGATGTATCATGTATGAGATTAAGCAACTCTGTTAAAAAATTATTGATAGCTTGCTTCCAGGCTTTTTATACTGTAGCCTGAAACTTCGTAATGTCTTCTATGCACATGAACCAGATTGACAATGTAATGCACAACATGCTTAAGAATACTGCGAGGAACATGATAACGACAAAACGACCGGCCACACAAATGTTTCGCTGTTTATGTTTATAAAATGTTCATGTACACGCAAACGAGGTGCTTATGATACAAGCCGAAAAAACCTACAAGTAGGGCCTTGGAGCCTTCTGGAAGTAGACGTGTTGCATTTTTTTGTGGAGGGCTTTACACCCATAAGTGAGGAACAAAACTCCTGTATAATGAAGAATGTTGGCAGCTATCAGTTATAGAAAAACCTAATGCAGCTAATCTTCCCCGACACATCTGTACATTTAGAGAGGTGACGTAGCTTCTGTGATTGTGGCAGTAACTCCAACAGGACCAGTGCGAAAATTGGCACTACTTGGCTAGACAAATGTCCAAACATGCCTGCCCGACTCCCTCTAGCCATCCCGGCTGAATCTGACACATGATTTCTTGACTGCTGGCTGGACAAAAACAAAACCACTGAAGCACTCACAATACACAGCGTGAAGTTCCTCTGGAGTGGTCAACTTCGTCTTCTACGATGAAAGAGCAGCACAGTGTACTGATAAGGCACTCCTTGCAATGGCTTTCAATGCCACACAGTGACCATGATGTTCCTGTCGAAGAGAGCTTCGGGAGCTTGGAGGGTGCTTGCTCTTTTCTGGGGGCTGCTGCCGCTTCTCGTTTTCTGCTCAAGGTCAACCTGCACAAAGTTGTAGACGAGGCTTTGAGAGTTGTATATAATGATATGCAAATTTTCGCTGAACACACATTTCCTCGTGGCACACTGAGGAATTTCTTATAAAACTTAAGGCCTCGCATATGCAAACATTTACAATCGATCCGAAGATGCACTCGACTCTAAAGGAGCAAGTTTGTTATGTAGTGTATATAAAGAAAGGTCATTCAGCACAACCACAACTACAGTTGCACACTAAAACGACATTTTACACGATCCTGTTTATTTACATGGTCCATTTTATTTTATTTACACGGTCCATTTTACACGGTCCTGCTCTACACGACCTGGTCTGCATGAACTCTTGAACCGAGCACCATATAGATTGAAAGACACACACAGAGTTTGAGACAAACCTAGTTTCCCGTGGAGCATCCTCTTGCACTATAACAACACATCCCAATTAATTTAGTTGGTCAGAACGAGGTGAAAACAGCTCGCACTTGAAAAGCACGGGCAGAAGGAATGACGCCTGCACCCTGTGCTCCCTGTACATTCTCGTTGAAGGTGCAGTTTTCACTTTAACCTTATGCAATTTCGCATTTATAACATTGTTCGCTGCATAATCTTTGTGTCATTAAAGTGTGTGATACCGTCGTGTGTACCCCATGTATTTATAAAAATAGAATACAAGATAGCTTGATTCAAAAATAACAAAGTGCATCCAGTGCCATGTCCTGTAGCCATTCTTTAGGCAAGTGGCAGAATGATTTATTCTTCAAAACATATCTTACTTGTAACCACTACAAGAGCTAACTCGTGCACTGGCACATTCTGTTTGCCTCTTCAGATTATAAGGTACCTTTTTTACACCAGAAAGTCTTCAAGAAGAATCGAAGTGTTGTAATTGTGAAGAAAGAAAAGTAGAAGGAAAAAAAGATAACCTGCCCTGTACAGGGACCGAGCCTGCGAACTTCGAATAACATGTCCGATGCTCTATCAACTGAGCTACCATGGCGGCTATCCCTCTTCCATTTTGTACGGTATATATGTGCATTTATACATGGAAGAGTCAGTCAGCGCTGCTTGTTACCATTATTGCAAGTGGGGGACAGCTTTTTTTTGCCTACTGGCGATTACATTACGATTGCAATTACGTTACGATTACTTTCAATATCCCTATACTTCTTTGGCAGCATTATGCAAGTGTCAGTTCTCAGAAAATCTGCTAGTCACAGGAGGTGGCAATGGTTCACCCTCCCACCTAAATGCATGTACTTGAACACATGGACAACTGATCAAAAAAAAAACAAGTCACACACTGCTAAGATTACTGAGATTCACTGTTTCAGATTCATTAGTAAAGGAAAAAACTATAAATTTAAGGGTTTGTTGTCTTTGTTGAACACATTATAATGAGAACTAGCAGAAAATGATGCCAAACAAACTATAGGGGAGGTTATCAAAAGTAATTTTAACAAAATTGTGAAAAGAAAAGTGAACAAAAACGTAACTTGGCAACGTTTTTTGACAATTGAGTTGACATTACTTTTTATAACATCCCTATATTTTACTGAGTAATGTTGTCGGGTAATTCTCATTATTAGAGTGGTGAGTAGGCTGACAAAGAAAGAATATATGGCATTGATACTTCTTTTGAACACCTAATAGTTTGAGGACCTTAAAAGAGCGGAAGCTACTTTGAGTAGACCAGAATATTTAGTTGGAGCGAGAAAAAAAAACGTACACACATTTTTACCAGGCTTTTGAACACATTTTGAGACATAAAAGTGTATGCTGCTAGTAATGTTAAGTACCATTACTTTTGTCACACTATGCACTGTAGCAGGTGTAGTTAGAGTGGTGATAGTGAAGGATTAATCAAGCACGCCACCAACTGTGTTCACATCAATGGTCGCGTATTTTAAAAATAAACCTGCTGTATAATAAAAAAAAGTTTAGAGCATTTATGTTTTTATCCAAATCAAGTTAAACCAACTGGGTAAGCAAACCATTTGCATAAAATCAAAAGGCATAAAGTGATTCATGTATTATAACTATGTGAACAATTTCAGCAACGCAGGGCAAAGTGATAACAGTTCTATTAAAAACCCCTCTCATTATAACATGAATGAAAACCACCACACCAGAATATCTTATAGTGCATGTAATATCGAGACTACTAGACTGTCTATTGACCTTTTAGAAGAAGGGTATCTCCTTCACGTTCAAGGGGCAACCACTTAGCCTTTTCCTGAGCTTTTCTGTGAATATTTCCTGAATTTCAGATATCATTAGAATTGATTTAGAGTGAACAGATTTTGCTTACACATTGAAACATAGTTCTGTATGTAACTGCAACTATGGGTGCCAAACCACCTCCAAATAATTTTTAACATTTAACTCATTTTTTAACTGCAGCAGCACAACTAGCTGTGGGTGCTCAAAAAGTAGCTAGAAACAATACCTTTACCTCTTTGAGCCTTTCGGAAGTGTTCAGCTTCTCAGTGCTCACCTTACAACATTTTTTTAAATACGTGTTTGTGTGCCCACTACTCTTGCTCCTTGTACAGTGAGGAGGAGCACATGGCAAGAAGAGACAAGAAAGAAGCATTGCGAAAAAAAGCGAAATAAGCGAGGACCTCTTTTGTATCGTACAATGTGTGTAACATTACTATTGCGACAACATATAGACAAATTATCACGGCTATGCATCCATTGTAGAGTTATACACAGCTGCAACACCACGACTAAAGTTCAACCTTGTGTTGGTTTTGTATCCCTTTATAGTGGCAAGGTAATGATATCTGCATTTGTTTGTCACACATTGAGATGCAGCAAAATGTGATATGGTAATCTCATTTAGGATGCACGTCATGTGGCTTCATTGTATATGTGGCTACAAGTAACTCTGGTTGCAAAGCAATATGGCACAGCCTAAACAGACGTCACCGACCACTCCAATCTGAACTTGCCTTTGCTACTTGCCCATTATCATCCCAGCAAAAAATGAATAATTGAATCTGCTACAGATATGTGCTAGCTTATGCTAAGGACCAAGTATGAAGGGTGTTTTGTCATAATTGAGATCAAATATTTGTTCAAGAACACTTGCTGTCAAACACAAATACATTGCTGTCGAAGCATCAAGACTCAAATATAAAGCAAAAAGAAGTGTCTCTTTAAAAATTACAGGCCACAAGGTGCAAGGTAAACATTTGATATACTTGGGATGTAAGGCACGCACAAGAGGTGCTGCCATATTATACTTTTCCTTGTGTTGAAACCTGCTTGCTTTACTCACCCAACACACCTGTAAAGATGCCGTGAAAACACCAAGGAGCTGATGCAGCAAGGTTGAACACATGTCCAGGGATTCCACCATTCCTAAGCAGCCCTACTGCCTCCACAGTCCTGCAACCATTTGTAAGACAAATATAGTTCTACCCAAAGTTCTTGGTTTACAGACACACATGCAAGACGCATAACCACTCTATAGGAAGTTTGCATGATAATGCGCTGGGTAGCAAAACAGATGCCAATATCAAGTATCCCGGCCTGCCACTTCTTTCTTTCCGTTCTTAATTATTCAATCCATGGTTAATAAATGTTCCCCCAATGTGAAGTGTACTGGCAGTTTGGTGAAGAATTGCAATGTATTTCAAACACAGTCCAATTCATGGCAAGTAAGCATGCAATAGCGTTTTGTCAGCTGTTCGAGAAAAGAGCATGAAGTTTAGCTAAAACCCATGTTTTTTATAAACACCGTTCAATTTGATATAAAAGTTGTGAGCATTATGTGAAGGAACACGGATTCATGTTTAATCAATGATTTCTTATATTGTACTGATATGAATGCAATTAACTGAATATGAAACTATAGTTTTTGCTTGAGAATTTAGAGTTATGAACACTATCGCACTTGCCAGCTGCATCTTGTCCAAAACAGCAGCAAGATAGGCTAGTTTCTGTAGGTGAGCAGTAATGAGCAGTGCAAAGTAACAACAAGAAACACCAGTAACAACAGTATGGAGCAAGCACAGACTGCCAACTGTATAAGTTATTGCACAAAAGTTCGCCTGAATATCAGTCAGACAACTCGTGCAAATGAAGGTCCAGTTGGGAATGAACAAGTTACGAAATCAACAATGCCTGCTTTCACTAACAGGACCCTCATTCACATGAAGTATGCAGCGATAGGCCCCTACCGAGGTACGTCACAGCATGATGTCACTGGCACATGTAAAAGGTGTGGCTGGAAAAACACTCCCGCTGTGGGCTCAGCCCGGTACAGTCGTGCGGTGTTTGGGGCACGTTTTAATTTTTCAAAGCTTACACTTCACGTTACAATGTCGACATTAGCTGTAGTATGTGTCAGCAAACATCTAGCTGTGTGGTAAAATTTTTTCCACGCTGTCTGTTTATCTTGAAGAAGTGAACACACGTGGTGGCCTGTGCGAGGAACAGTGGCATAGTCTTCAAAAATGTGCACTGTTGATTGTGGCATGTAGTGTGCATTGAAAGGTATTGAGAAAATGTGCACTGTTGATTGCAAACAGTGGCATAGTCTTCAAAAATGTGCACTGTTGATTGTGGCATGTAGTGCGCATTGAAAGGTATTGAGAATATTGGTTCAACTGAGAATATTGTGTGTGGTGTGTGCAGTGTCAATAACAATGTGTCTTGTTTGCGAAGACATTAGCACTCATGGCAGGGACCGGTCGATGAAAAAACTTGATTCGACATTTTAGTCAAGGTAAATATGCACTTGACGCGACCATCTGCGAGTGGGTACATCTCGGTGTTTGCGCTGTGTGCAGAAAAAAATTGCATGGTCACCGGGCTGGAAGATACCATTTGCTGAAGCTGCATGTATGAATCACCCCGACGAGTACGCAAGCCCAATAAAGGTATAACTCGTTTTATCGAAAGGCCTCATATGTCTTCATGTAATAAGCAGAGATTCTTGTTTCACATATACTCAGTACCTTTACCACTCGATATTCTTGAAGTGACAATGCAAACAACAAGTTTGTGTGTTAGGTCTTAAGGGAGCAATGTAAATATGCAAATAAGTTGTAGGTGTCAGATGCAGCGATGGAACTGCGCAAAAGATTATGTATATATTAGGCTACAGGTTTAGAATCGCATACATCTCAGTGGTCTATCAGGAACGTCACAAACAACTTCCTTGCCAACCAGCCCTTGCACAGAGGGAGGGAATGGCTGGCACGGCGCTCGAAGTGACGTCACACTATTTGCAAACATAGAGAGGTTTCTTACTTAGGCAACATTTTTCACAATATATTTTTTAGATGCAAGACTGTACTCGTCCACATTGATCATACTGATGTCTTTTGTCGTTACTTTGTGCTGTGAATTACTAGGCATTTAGTCACCATGATATTTAAAAGCTAATTTCAGTGTTCTCTCTCATATTGCTGACAACTGTGTTGTTGCATAAATTGGGCAAAAAAGCAACACAGAAAGGCTGTCACAATAAGTACACCAACATGGGTATTCTCTTGCAAACAAAAGTCGGCACTGGTCCTGTCATTACCCGTCTTCCTCCTCTCTTTGCCTTGTTTGTGCTGAAACAGCCAAACACCTGATGAGTTAGATGAGAAATATTAACGCATCAAAACTATGAGTGCTTGCATCAGCAACTACACAACAGCGTGATAACCGCACCCCTGCCACAAAGCAGCGAAACATATTTTGAACATGCTGGCAGTGTATTATTTTATAAAAAGCAACTCTGGCAGATTACAAAATCTCACATTGTGCATGCAAGTTTTCTTCAAAGTCAGGCGTACAATGTAGGTGCTGGCCGGTACATTATTAGTTACAAGCAAAAGCGTCTTGCAGGTACATATGCAGATTGCACGAACACCTCTCTCTCTACACTAGGCACACACATTATATCTTTTAACAAGCACACGCCACTGTTTAGGGGCATAATAACGCTCTACTGTGAACGTATGCTAATCAACCCACTTAGGCGGTTGGCTAGGTGAATCGAGCCAAGTTACAAATTGTATCGCCCGCGAACGTAAACAAAATGCTGTTTTCCATCAAATGGCACTGCAGGCTTCGTTTAATCAACAACGTAGCAAGCGCCGTGTGCGTCTTCCTCACTACATTGCACATATGAAAAAATCGATCACCATACACATGCATGTTGCCGCAGTTGTCTCGAATTAGCTCCAGTAAGGCCGCGCCGATGCGCCATGGCTCTGCTAGCGTTAGCGTTGTCAAAGCGAATCGGCAACCGCACTCGCAAAGGCGCGTAAGGTTGCCGTTTCACGACGCCTCGTTCGAGTGCAGCAACACACACTTGCACTGAGTGGCATACTTGGCCTACATAAAAAAGTGTCCACCTTACCTTTAGTTTCTTTCACACTCTCCTGAGGGAAGCAACCACAGGCGTCAGCCGTCACCTCGGAGTCCTTCGAGCGCCCGCCCAACCCGCCGATTCCTTGGACGACTCGCACTTGATCCGCACTCGAACAACCGCGGGAATAGGGCGCAATCTTAGCACATCACACGAAGGAGGAACGGCGCTTCCTTGCGTAAATTTAACATTTCGTGCTCTCGTGTGTAGCAGCGCGAACACATGAGAGAGCATGCCCACGGAGACAAAGACAAACAACATGTGGCTTTAGCTGTGAATGAATTTGGCTTGGATATCTGTGTGAGGAAAATAAAAAAAAACATTTGTCGCTGCTATAAACTGAAAAAAATGTATGTTATCTGGCAAAATAACTTTAAAAGTGATAAACGGTTATTCAAAAAACAAGTTACAACTTATGAGTATTTTCGCAGGTCTTTGTTTTGTTTTTGTTCTAGCAGACGACAGCCTCCTACTGCTTCTACGACAGACGTAGCGCGGTTTCACGTTCGGTGCGTGTCGCCGACGCAAAGCTCTACAGTAGTGATATCAGAGTTATCAATTCTCAATGAATCATAGGATGGCTACAAAGCAGTAACATTTTGACATAGTGCAGTACGCAATCTTTCAAGGTATGACATTTCTTTGCTCCGAAGCAAATCGAAGCAAGCCGGCCGGCGCAATCAGCTGATGTCGCCACTACGCGAGGCATGGTCGTGCGCAATAGCGTCGCGCCCCGCGCTCGATTTGTCATCAAGCGATAGAGCTACTAAGTGGAATACAGCTAGATGCAGGGATTAATGGCGTATCACTCTAATTCCCTGTGGTGGCCGACTCAATCGCAAGAGAGCTCCGGGAAACAACCTTCAACTGCTGAAGCTTATGTGTCGGTGTAAAAATACTTGTTTTCATCCGCGGCGGGGCAGCAATCTATAGTTGAAAGACATGCGAAAAGCATGTGACGTATATACAATCACAAAACATATGCACACAACAATAGATACGATCGCATATCGTACATAAATATGCCAACACATAGCGTGTGAAAAGCAAATTTATATACATAACTTAAACTCTTGTGTACTGCTCAGCACGCATAGCTTAGCAAGTTAACGCACGCAATTCACGTTCGCGAGCGCAACTGAGTGGCGCAGGTTCGAGTCCCGCCAAATCTAAGTGGTTTTTTTTTGTTTTTTTTTTCAACGTTTTTTTTATTGATATGATATATAAGGAGATGTTGGCGCACTATTATGGCGCCGGCTCCTCCTTAGCCGTTGATTGAAACTTCAACACGTATCTTGAAGCAAAACATACAGAGCAGTGTATGGAAAATAGAAAACTCAGGCACAGATATGCAAAGACACACTTATACGTACATATCACAATGGTAAGTAAATGTTTGAAAGTTATTGTAAGAAGTCTCTGGAAACAACAAAACACAAACAACAAACACAAAACACAAACAACAAAACAACAAAGCACACGTCTGGTCCTTTTAAAGATGCATTCGCTCGTATGTACATAATAGTCGACACGTCATTCATTTCACAACACACACGTGATGGGTGTCACATGATACTGTATATAATAAGTACATGTGTTACAAATGAAAGCTTGTTCTTTGTTAATACTTGTCAGCAATCCCGCTGTCTTGTAAAAAACGTGTTAATGCTTTTAAAGCGTGGGACTGTAAAACTCCAGTTGGCCACGGGCCCAGAAGTTTTTTCATGCTAAATGGTCTGTGGTCCAATGCGAACAGTTCGCTTTTAAGACGGCGTTTTGGCGTGTCATGATGTGGACAGTCTATGAGAAGGTGACATACGTCTTCATCTATAAATCCACAATCGCATTCGGGAGTTTCAGCTCTGGCGATTCTGTGCAAAAAATGTTTTGTGTATGCGGTGCCTAACCTCAATCGGTGAATTAGAGTTTCCATCCTTCTATCTAATGCCAGCGTAATTTTGAATTCAATAAATGGATTGATGTGATATAAATCGCAGCTCTTTGTACTTTGGTCAAACCAAGCAGTTTTGCTCATTCTGAAAGTTGTATTCTTTATAATACTACGCAATTCATTTTTCGAAATCGGTAAAGAAACAGTAACGTCTTTACGATGTGCTTGTCGTGCTGCTTCATCGGCAGCTGTGTTTCCAGGAATGTTACAGTGGCCAGGTATCCACTGGAATTTGATCTCATGTTGCGCCTTCTTTGCTTTAGTGAGCTCCTTCAGCGTTTCGTATGTCATACTATCACTTATTACTGTCCTGTTTGTACTGGAGTGTGATCTTAATGCGGCCTGTGAGTCACTGAAAAGTACCCATTTTCGAGTTTATAAACTTTAGAGCATACAGAATAGCGAAAAGCTCAGATGTTGTAGGTGATGTCATACGGCATAATTTAAATGATTCCTTTATATTGAGCTGTCAACGTTTTTATTGTACTGCTATCTTTTCTAATGCCTTAGGTTATAAAACAAAATAAAAGCAATATTGCGCTCAAGTACGTATGTGAGACTGTGTTTTTCGCACAACAGTTATTAGTATTTTTATTTTCATTAATAATTTTTTTTATTTATTTCATATTATAACAAAATTAAGGACTAAGGGGAACATTGGGTCTGCTTGATTGTGAAGGGACTCGAGAACTGAGAAAACTGAAACCAAAAAGTTTATTTGAGAAAAAAAAACTGAGCATTTCACAGCCGGACCAGTTTCTTCAAGGGTATAGGCCCTAGGTATGCGCGAGACTTGCTATATGACTAATCTCAAGCTGTGGCAGTTGAGGGAAGGCAATATCACCGAGAAGCAGTTCCAAAATATATTTTGGTTGATGTTTTTTTGATTCCTCCGAAATAAGGGCTGCACAATTGTGATCGAGCCAAACCAAGAATTGCGGGCACGAAGTCATGATACAGAAAATGAATAATGTTGATTGTTTGAAAAATTGCCCTTAATAAAAGGAAGAGTTATGGAGTGCTACGTAGCTTAACCCGCAGTAGAATTTTTATATATACATATAGATAGTTTAAAATGGACAATGTTGCACACACAGACATTGGTTAAATTTCTTTGCAGCACAGTTGAAGCATCTATGTAGAACTGAAGCATCAAGAGAAGCTCATGCGTCCTCACTTTATTGCGCTTTACATAGCTTGTATGCGTCCATGCAGCCATGATATGATATATTTTAAAGCATTTGTTTAACCTATAATCTTCTTACTCATTAAAGCTGGCCCATAAGTTGTGTCTTATGTAGCACTACAATTGAAGCGTAATCTGCATGGTGGTCTGCAACAATGCTTTTGAAGATCTCAAAACGACCCAGCTCTATACACGACCATCCGTGCATCAATGATAAGCACCATTATGTGTCCGTACATATCAGTTGTGCTCTCATACTTAATTATTTTTCTGACCACTCCCTCTGCCCCTACCTCGTTTCTGTCGTGAAGCTGTGGCAAGTTGTGTATAGCTGTATTTATATTGTAGGAGCACATATACTATCAATAAAAAATTATCTTTAGGCTACATGCAATTAGTTTTCATAGATTTTCATTTCTTTTGTCGGTGCTCAGGAGAGCTAAGCTCATGGTCGATATTTTAAAACGACATTTCTTTTTGCCAATGTTAATGAGAACAGTTTCATTAATATTGACAAGTTCATTCACATTGAGTTTAGTTCTCATTATTATTGTTTTTACCAAAAAACGAGCCCTTGAAGTTATGCTTTTCTCGCTTGATTTGTTTTCGTGTGACAGCATGCAAGTAAAATGACAGTTATTGTCATTCCTTGTGAATGACACATTTTCCGTGTGACAGACTTTAGCACCTGGTCATCTGCAGAAGTTGTATTCATTCTGGAAAAGGGCGAACAGTGGTGACTGACAACACAGACTAGCCTGCGTTATTCTTTTGTACTATATATGTATCTGCACGTGCATTCATTTATAACTTTATAGAGCTCGGATTTCCTGCTGAAAATGTGACAACTGTAGAGTTTTCACATTTTTGCAAAAATCCACATTCCTTTCATACACTATTGCACATTTTCGTAAGCACCTTACAAAATCTGTATATTTCCGTAAGACCTTGCATTCTGTATTTTCCTTATGAAAGCTTCTGTACACTCCATACACTTTCCTTATCCTCCCATATCTTCCATAATGAACTCTCCGTATGCTCCATAAGTTTTCTTATCTTTCCATATTTTCCATAAAACTCACTCAATTCACGCCATAAAAATTCCTTATCCTTCTATATACTCCATAAAAAGCGTTCCATATATGCCATACATTTTCCTTATCTTTCTGTATACTCCATAAAAAGCGTTCCGTATACGCCATACAATTTCCTTATCCTTCCATATACTCCATAAGAAGCTTTCCGTAAATGCCATACAACTTCCGTATATTTCCATAAAACTCCATATGTTTTGCGTATGTAGCATAAAGAAATGTTACGGAGTCCATATGTTTTCCGTAAGATTTCATACGGAACTTTTCAGTAGGGATGGAGCTCTGGCATGCGAAGAGATTTTGCGAAGCGGTATGTATTTGTTGATTAGCTCGTCGACTTTTCGCAAGATTAAGTTCCAGTTAGCTTCAACTGTATGGTTGTCGAAATTGTCTAGAAAAATGCCAAGAAAAGTAGACAGTTCAATGTTAATGGCATCGAAATTTGCTTTCTTATAATCACGAATTCGCTTAGTTGTCTTACGTGTTTCTAGAGCTGGTACTGAGATGTCGAAAGAAAGGTATAAATGATCAGATAAACCGGGTAAATTTGTCATGCACGAGAGAGAGTCGGGGCGTGAGGTAAGTACGAGGTCTAGTACCGTTGCTGTGCTGTCTGTTATTCTCGTCGGCTGGGTAACTAGTTGGGTAAGGGTGAAGGTTGAGCAAAGGTTCAGAAAGTCGCTAACTTGTGAGGAACTTGAATTAAACATGGGCGATTCGGAGGACCACATGATTTGAGGGAAATTAAAGTCACCTAATAAGAAAATCGGGGCGTTTGGAAGGCGAGGTACTAAGGTATTAAGAACATCGTGTAAGGAGGCAGTAAAAGTTGGCGGGGCGTTAGGGGGGCGATAAGATGCCGCAAAAATTAATTTCCGGTGCGCCACCTCAACACACGATAAGATGATTTCAATATCGGTTTCAACAGCAACCTGGTAAGAATCGTGTGCATTTAAAACAGCAAGCATAACGCCACCGCCTTGGCGAAGGGTACGGTCACAACGGTAAATTGTGTAGCGGGACGCATCGTAAAAAATTTCCGTGTTCCGAATCTTATTATTCAGCCAAGTTTCAATTAGTGCGATAACATTAGGTCTGCACGTGTCTACGATAGAGTTAAAAGAGTCAAGTTTATTAAGCACACTGCTGACGTTCGCAAGAAGTACAGATAAGCGTGACGGGGGTGGCAATCGCCCACATCCCCTCGCGTCTTCCTATCGTGTCTCTAGGTTTGCTGTTTGCGTAGCGTCTAGGCCGTTGTTTTGTGATGCTGTGCGTTGATGCGTTTCAAGGTGGGGAAAGTTACTCGTTTCTGTTACAGTATCGGTTAAAGAGTCATATACGTAGCATTGTTGGTTGACATACAGTTTCGTGTAGCGCAATTTGTATTTCGGGGATCCAGGTAGACCCTTAGCGAATTCAGACAGTTTCTTTCGTGCCTGACGAGTCGCAGGCGAAGTCTTCGGATACCGAAATACCCGATTCTTTAACTTTAGCGCGCGCTGATAATACCTTATCTCGGGTTTTAAAGGAACAAAATTTCATTATAATGGGGCGGGGTTTGGATGCAGATAGCGTCCCTATACGGTAAGCTCTTTCGACCTCTGAGGGGGGTATTTCAACGCCAAGTGCGGAGTGTAACGCGGCAAGTGCTTTCTCCTCCATATCGTTCCACGTTTCTTTCGAATCTGATATACCACGAATAACGACGTTATTTCGTCTGGAGCGATCCTCTAAGTCATCCAACCGCGTCTGTAACATTTCTTGTTGGGACGTCAGATGGGCGGTGGAGCTCCTAAATGACACGATATCTTCCTGGAGTGCATTTAGGGTTTGCGATTCATGCTCCAAGGTTTCAAGGCGGGTGAATATATCTGAGAGACTAGTTTTTATAGTCTCCTGGTTATCTTTTATTGCTTTAACATCCGTGGTTAGATTGGCTTGGCTCTCAGTTAGATGAATTGTTCGTTCGTTAATACCTTTGAGTATTTCAAGTATGGCGGCACTATGTACAGGAGTTTGTTCTTCACCTATGTCTGCGCTGGATCTGCGAAGAGTAGGGGGGCTAGGGTTAGTTTCTACGTCGCCTGAACAAAGCAACAGCAAACTCACATCTAAGCATTCTTTCAAGTAAATACACAGCTCACGTGGGCATGGGAGCACGACTAAGAAACGATTGTCACTTTTTTTAGCATGCAGTGGAGTATATGTACACACCTGTGGGGCAAAGAAGATCAACGTGTTAGCCATGCCCACTGAAAGCGGGGAAGGATTTCCGGAGCCTTAAGTAGTCTTTGGGTCCAGGGGTCGCTGTGGAGTCGGTGCACTTGTGCGCAGAAGTGTAGGGCAATGACGATGCCTCGATTATTGCGCGCGCAGAATTGTCCGGGAAGGCTGGTACCGTATCGGCGTTGGCACCAAAAAACAGGCACGAGGCAGGGCAGGGTGTTTCAATCAGCAGAGAAGCTGACAAGGTCAAAACAACCTGTGGGGCGAAGAAGATCAACATGTTAGCCATGTTTTCGCAGTGGCTGCTTCCATGCCCACTCTTGTAACATTACTCCTGTAAGTTTTGTAGGTGATCCTCAACTGTTTATATAACTGAAATGAGTTGGTGATTGGTGGTGCAAAGCAAAGACTATCAGAGTTTTAATGTAACGTGATATAATTAGAATTTTTCTGTAGGTATTCCTTAAGTGGGGTATGCAAAAGATGCAATTAGGGTAGAAAGTAGTGAATATGTGATTCTTTATAAGTTATTTTTCCTGTTGACTAGCATAGAACCGCGTTATTAAAAGTCAGTAGGCAAGCAGTAAAACATGATAATTGACACATTATGCTGTTTGTATAATATCTCATAAATATATAAAACTGGGTGTTTTTTGTATGAAAGGAAGGGCGCATAGTGCCATATTCTGTGCTAGTTTTAGAGGTTTCAGCAGTGTAGGGTATGTTCCATGAATTGCTATCACATATGTGATGTGTGAATATCAGAAAAATTGACATAATGCTCTGAATGTCTCTGTTGAAAAAATGCAGCATAGCCTGTAATTGTTTTTTTAATGTTTCGTGTAGTCTCATTAAGATGCATGCATAGGTTCTCTAACTCACCCATGAGTCGGCTCTCTCGGAGTCACTCAGGTTTAGCGTTGACTGTCGAGGTGAGTAATACTGTTACGAGCCCGTGCATGGAGATAAGGAAGACAAACCATATAGACTAGCGCGAGCTAGACTTTGTGGCTGGCGCTGTTTGCTTAACCGGCTGTAAATACATCTGTGACTAACCCTCCGGGTCGGTCTCCTTCTCGTAACATATTTGGTGGAGGTGTGCGATCCCCGTCCTCGCCATGGAACTTCGAAGCGGACGCTCCCTCGCAGCTTTCAACATGACCACTCAAGAGTCGGCTACATCCTCCCCAGTCACCCGCCATTCTGCCCGGCCTGTCAATTCAGCGCCTGCCACAACTTTCGTGACGCTTCCCACTCTCAAAATCCCTGACGTGTTCTCACCAGGCCTTAGTTGACTTGCAATTCTTTCTGTTATATGCAATACATTTTGGCAAGCTGAAAAAGGCATATCGCCGTGATTATGTGTTTTTCAGTAGAGCTGCTGTGTGCGTACTGCATTTCTCATATATCTTAACAATTTTGGGTCGGACAGTTTGTTAGTTCTGTACAAGAGCATATTATTAGAGTTCAGTGCGCTCTAATAGGCTTTATGAGGACGAAGTGTGCACACAATGTCATTTTATATTGAATATATTGTGAAGTGAGTGTATGAGTATGCAGGTTATCACTTCAGACTTCTGGCATTGCTTAAGTGTTTGTGTGCCTTGATCTGAGACTCGAAGCATGTAATTAGGTCTGAGTGGCAATGATCTTGAGTACACTCAAGATTATTGCCACTCAGACCTAATTCTCAGGCCGCGAGGGTTCCGACGTCGACCAGTGGCAACGCCTTTATTAACGCGTCAGCGCCACTTACAGGTGGCATCCCACACATATGATCGCAAACGTCATCTTTTCTCTCGAAGGAACCCTAGAGTTTGGTTTGACAAACACGATCATGACATTACAAGCTGGGACAGCTTCAAGGAAAAGAGCCGTGAGAGCCCTTCAAAGAAAAGAGCCGGCAAACCCTTTGGTTGTTGTGAAGCTAAGAAGAATGAGTCGTCGACTCGCGCACCATCTTCTACGGATTCCTACATCAGTTACATTCAGGCTGTCCTCTCACTATGCCGCTAAGCTGACGAAAACAAGTACAAGCCTGACAAAGTTGCGCATATTTTAAAGGGTATCACCGATGATGCGTTCAACCTGTTGGCATTAAACAATGTGTCACCTGTGGATGCCATTATTCAAGAATGCTGCCGGTTCCAACAAGCTAAAAGCAGGCGCATCTCCCATTCGTTCTAGGCCTTCCGAACACCACTGCAACGTCCTCGTGTCTAGAAACATATCATCCCCCAGGCACCTGTGACAACTTGACGTGACTTGTCAGGCGGAAACTTGAAGTGGCTGCTCCAGCTAAAGTGGGGCCAACTGCCTCTGACCCTTCTCGTCCAACTACATTGCCCCTCATTCAAGCAGTAGTCCGGCAGGAAATCGCCAGCTTGGGAATTCACTCTATTTCTCCGCCTCCTCGCACCGGCTTCCAGCCCCAATACACGACCGCAAGTCCCTTCCCGACCAGCTCTCCTTCAACGTTTCGTAATGCCTTCGCAAGGAGAACACACGATGACAAGTCGATCTGCTTCTCGTGTCACCAAATCGGTCGTATTTCTCGCCATTGCAAGAGTCGCAGGTGTCCTCCTGCACAAGCCTCCTTCCGTCGCTGTTAGCACGTCCTGTGCATCACCATGAGAACAGCCGCGACCACTTTGTCCAGAAACCTGCTACTGAACACCGGTACTCTCACTCTCCGTTCCCCCAACGTCCCCAGTCTCATTCTCTACAGCCCCGCCACCATCTTCCCCCGCTTTCCCACTAGGTTCTTCGACGGAAAACTAGGCGTTGCAGACCCCGGGACTGCGCTGCATCACTCGGACAGACAGAAAATCCTCTCTTTACGATACGTACAAAACGTAACCTTACAGACGTACAAGAATACGGCGTACATGTCACTGCTCTTGTCGACACCGGCACTCAATTTTCCGTTATGACGAGTAATTTTGGCCGTAAGCTCAAGAAGGTTCTCACAACTGCGACAACACAGTTCGTCCGTGTTGCGAATGGCGGAACAGCATCTATCGTTGGAATGTGCTCCGCTCATGTAAGCATTGCGGATCGACACACAGTTGTACTCTTCAACATCCTTGATAAATGCACCCACGACGTAATCTTAGGAGTCGACTTCCTGTCCGCACGCTCTGCCCTCATTGACTGTTCCACCAGTACGCTACGTCTACATTTTCCCGCTACAGAACCTCCTGCACAACGGCCGAGTCGCTTGTGCACAACGGGACATGCGCGCCTCCCTCCACAGACACTGACCTAGGTATAGCTCGTCTCAATATCACCAGTTCCCGACGGTGACTATGTTCTGACCCCTATCACGGAAGTCCTCATAAACCGTGGCATTACATTAGCGCGCACTATTCTGTCCATCGTAGGAAATTCTACGTGCCTCCCAGTTATCAACTTTAGCTTGACACCTCAATGCTGCCATAAGGAATCTCCTTGGCGTTGGTCTGTACACTAGAAGACAATGCGGTAGATGTTTTCAAGATGGCCGATCCTTCTGACGACCACGCTCAACATCAATCTGACACTTGCTCCGACAGCGCTATTACGTCGATAATCGCTTCCAACTTGACGCCGCAGCAGACTGACGAGATCCACAGGGTTTCGCTGTCCTACATCAAAGTTTTTTACCTTAGCGGCGCCCGTTAGTGAAAGCTACTGGTATGGCCAACCACAAAAACACTGGTAAAGAGCATCCTATTTATAGGTGCCCATATCAGGTGTCAGCGGCCGAGTGTCACATTATCCAAAATGAGGGTGACAAAATGCTCGCCAAGAACATCATTGAGCCATCCTGCAGTTTTTGGGCTTCTCCTGTAGTGCTAGTCCGCAAGAAAGACGCCACATGGCGTTTCTGCGTTGATTATTGACACCTCCACAAAATTACCAAAAAAGACGTGTAATTTCTGCCACGAATAGATGATGGTATGGCTTGGTATGGCTTGAGCCGAGAGATGTGTACGATTTCATTTCCCCGACGGCACTTGTCCGGAGATGCATACAGCGGCTTGACAAGGTAGTTGACAGGGGAGGTTTGGCGTACAACTCGATAAGGGCCATGGTACCTGGACGAAAGCTTGTGGGAGAGTCCTGGAGGAGTAGAAGGAATCCATAACCACACCAGTGAGTTCGGAGCAAAGCTCATATGCGTGGTTGACGCGTCGTGGCGATGTTTTTGGCGCGTCTGGTCATGTGACGAGAACGCACGAGCAAGCTTCCGACATTCTTCAGCGTGTGCTGCTGCTCGAGAAACGGTAGTCATCTCTGAAGGGTCCGTTCGATAAGGAAGAATGGTATCCATTGTTGATGATGGCTCGCGTCCATTAAGAAGGAAGAAAGGCGAAAATCCAGTGGTGCTTTGCGTTGCAGTTTTGTAAGCATATGTCACAAAAGGGATTATGCTATCTCGATTTGACTGGTCGGATGAAGCGTACTTGGCCAGCATATCCCCAAGTGTACGATTAAAATGCTCTGTCATCCCATTAGTTTGCGGGTGATAGGCTGTGGTAGTGCGGTGTATGATGCGACACTCGCTCAACAACGCTTTGATGGCATCGGAGAGAAAAACGCGGCCACGGTCGATAAGTAACTCTCGAGGTGCTCCATACCTTAAAACCACGTTTTGCAGTACAAAACACGCAACGTCTTTTGCGGTAGCAGAAGGTAACGCAGCTGTTTCAGCGTACCGCGTTAGGTGGTCGATAGCGACAATGACCCAGCGGTGGCTACTCGAAGTATAGGGAAGCGGACCGTAAAGGTCGATTCCGACACAATCGAAAGCTCGTGCTGGACATGGCAACGGCTGCAAGGGACCTGTGGCATGTTGAGTGGGCATTTTGCGTCGCTGGCACGTAAGGCAAGACCTTATGTAACGGCGAACGAAACGGTACATACCGCGCCAGTAGTACCGCAGCTGCAAGCGGGTATATGTTTTTAACACACCAGCGTGGCCACATTGCGGATCATCGTGGAACGTGGAACAGATGTCAGAGCGCAGATGTCGGGGGATGACGAGCAACCACTTACGGCCGATCGAGCTGTAGTTTCAGCGGTAAAGCAGGTTATCTCGAATAGCGAAGTGTCCTGCTTGACGGCGAAGCGTCCTGGAAACTGGAGCGGGCGTCCGGTTTGAGAGAAAGTCCAAAGGAGAAGAAATCCAAGCATCTTTGCGGTGCTCGGAAGGCATGTCCGAAATCCTGATGGCCAAGACAGCACTAGTGGAGATAGGCGAGCCGACAGGCTCTGAAGCCAATGGCGAACGTGACAGGGCATCGGCGTCGGAATGCTTCCGGCCAGAACGATAGATAACACGGATATCGAACTCCTGTAACCGCAATACTCAACGAGCGAGCCGACCATTAGGATCTTTTAGTGAAGATAACCAGCAAAGCGCATGGTGGTCTGTTACAATATCAAACGGACGTCCATATAAATAAGGCCGAAATTTTCCGATTGCCCAAATAATGCGAGGCACTCCTTTTCAGTTACATTGTAATTCTTCTCGGCTTTACTGAGGGTGTGGCTGGCATAGGCAACGACGTACTCGTCAAAGCCCTCCTTGCGTTGGGCCAGTATGGCCCCTAGCCCGACACCACTAGCGTCCGTATGAAGCTCCGTTGGAGCAGACGGATCGAAATGTCGGAGTATGGGAGGCATGGTGAGGAGCCGTCGGAGTTCCTGAAATTCATCATCACACGCCCGTGACCACGCTGACAAATCAGAACTTCCGGCAAGAAGATTGGTCAAGGGGGCGATAAGGGAGGCGGAATTGTGGATGTAGCGGCGAAGTAAGAACATAGGCCGATGAAGCTTCGAAGCTCTTTGATGGTAGTTGGCTTTGGGAACGCCGCGACTGCTTTAAGTTTTGTAGGGTCCAAGAGAATGCCGTCCTTAGAAAGCACATGGCCGAGAATTACAAGCTTGCGAGCGCCAAAGTAGCATTTCTTCAGGTTAAGTTGAAGTCTCGCCGTGAAAAGGCACGTAAGAATTTGCTCGAGGCGACTGAGGTGGGTCGCAAAGTCACTTGAAAATACCACAATATCATCGAAATAACAGAGGCACGCTTTCCTTTTCAGACTTCGCAAGACGGTATCCATCATCCTTTCGAAAGTGGCAGGCGCATTGCAGAGGCCAAAGGGCATAACAGTGAATTCATATAGTTCATCCGGTGTTACAAAGGCTGTCTTCGGGCAGTCACCCTCTGCCATGGGCACCTGCCAGTAGCCGGAGCGTAAATCTAACGAAAAAAAGAACTCTGCTCCTTGTAGGCAGTCCAAAGCATCATCGATGCGCGGCAGAGGGTATATGTCTTTGCGCATTATCTTGTTGAGTCGGCGGTAGTCAACGCAGAACCGGATGGATCCGTCTTTTTTTTTTACTAGAACAACCGGTGAAGCCCAGGGACTGTTGGAGGGCTCGATGATGCCACGTTTCATCATGTCGTCTACTTGTTCATCGATGACACGGCGTTCAGCAGATGACACACGGTACGGACGCTGCCTTAGCGGGGCTTGTTGACCGGTGTCAATACGGTGAACGACCGCAGAGGTTCCGCTTAAGCCTGACTGGTCACGATCGAATGAAGAACGAAAGCGGAGAAGAAGATTTATAATCTCTTCGTGCTGAGTTGGTGCGAGCTCAGAGTCGATGGCATCCGAGAATACGTCCAGAGCATCATTAGGCGCGTTGGTAGGAGTGACAGCACAAATTGGTGGCAAAACCGTAGAATCGGGTATAGTAGCCGGAAGAATGCACTCGTAAGGTTCCTAGCTTCCCAGGCATTCTCCACGTAGTAGGAATGACGGGCTGTCCGAGGGATTGCACACATAAATGGCAGCGTGACCATTGCGAAAAATGACGACGGCAAACGGAAGCATGATATTTTGATGGCACGCAGATGGGACCGATGGCATAAACAACACAGGCGATTTCGGAGGGGAGGCACACGACGCCGAGACAACAACAGCTGAGAAAGGCGCAATGTCTACGTCAGAAGCAGCAAACACTCTACAAGAAGCACCATCGTCGGGGACATAGCACGGCACAGATAACGCGAGTTCAGAACGAGCACAGTCGACCAAAGCAGAATTTGATGAAAGAAAGTCCCACGCAAGGATAACGTCATGCGAAGAACGGAATAAAACTACAAATGTGACGACGTACATGGCACCTTGAATGACGACTCGTGTAGTGCACAAAGCTGAAGGCTGATTATGGTGGGACGTAGCTGTCTGCAAAGATAGGTCGGTAAGTTGTGTGGTCACTTTCTTCAATTTCAGCACAGTTTCTCGCTAATTACAGATACGGCAGCTCCAGTGTCAACAAGTTCGTGCACTTATTGCCATCAATATAGAGTTCCATTTCGTTCAGAAACAGTAGTTAGGTCTTGAAATTTTTGCTGCCAACGCAGTTCTTGCCTCCGGAACTGCGCCCGTCAGTTTTCCCTTCGCGGTGGGCTGTTGCGACGCAACATCGGAGAAATAGATCGACGACGAGGAGAAGGTGAACGACTTGCGCCGGATGGTCGGCGACCGGGACGTACGTCTAGAGGTGGATCGGAAGGAACGGGATATCGTGGCTGGGTGGGCATGGTGGGCATGTAATGTGAGGCCCCTGCAATGTCGTGAGAAGGGAAGCTGCGACGATGGCAGAGATGAGCTACGTGGCCTGGGATGCCACATGAAAAACATATCGGCCGATTATCCGGAGTGCGCCATTGGCTGACGATAGGGGCACTGTTGGCTGAATAAGGTACCGTAAATGGTCGTGCAGGTGGCGGCTCATATAAACGTTCTGACCTGTTTCATACACAGCTGGAGACGGGACAGTCAGTGAGCGGGAAAGTGGCGTCGACGAATAAACGTTGCGAGTAGCTTCGTAGATGGCCGGAGACGCTGGCGCACGTTGCCGAGCAACTGCGGCTGCATACGTTAGTGGTGCGGTAACAGTTGGTGGAGCCTGAGCTGGCAGCAATGCTTCGGCAACTTCCGAATGAATGACCTGGCGAAGCGAAGGCGACAAGGGTGCCATCGGCTCGGTAGTTCTTGTGATTATAGATAGCTGCCGGGCGACCTCCTCGCGTATGAATTGCTTTATGACTGGCATCAACGCAGAGGGGTCGGCGGTGTCATGGCGATAGTCGAGGGATGAGATGTCCGCGGTGTCTTGAGCAGCGCAACGTGTAGAGGCGCGCTGCCTACGCAGCTCATCATAGCTTTGGCACAGCTGAATCACATCGGCAACCGTCTGGGGACTCTTCGCAGCCAGCATTTGGAATGCACCGTCGCCGATTCCTTTCATGATGTTCTTGATCTTGCCTGCCTCGTCCAGAGTCGAATCGACGAGCTTGCAGAGAAATAGCACATCTTCGATGTAGCTCGTGAAAGTTTCATCTGCTCTTTGTACTCTGCCCCGCAAGCGCTGTTCAGCACGAAGGCGGTGGACAGCAAGATGGCCAAAGACTTCCGCGAGGGATTTCGCCAATTCCGACCAGGTACTGAATTCACTTTGATGATTTCTGTACCATAGTTTTGCCACGTCGGTCAGGTAAAAACTCACAATTGTGAGCTTATCGGCTGTGTTCCACTTATTGACGGCGCTCACAATTCATACTTGGCAATCCAGTTGTCCCCATCTTGGTCCTCTGTGCCACCAAATATATGGGGGGTCGCGCTGGCGGAGAGCGCCAGCGCAGAAGACAGGCACTGGTGCGAGATCTGGAGTAGCAGCATGAGATGGCCACGGATCACTCATTGTAGAAGGTCGTTGGAGTGTGCGGCTGCGAAGTTCCAGGGTGAGGACCAGATGTACCCAGCACTTCCACCACTTGAAACAGGTTGTTGAACAAGCAGGAGTTGACTCGGCGAAGGAGAGCTTTATTTAGCGCAAGGGCTAACTGAACGCAAGCCTGCGATCACAGCAAGTCTTCTTCCTTTTCTATACTCGAGCTCCATGCCCACTGCCCTCGTCACACTTATCGCACTATGTTCCTACTTCCAACGCTTCCTGAGAAATTTCGCGCACATAGCGAGGCCGCTTGAGCAGCTCCTCAAGAAAGACGTCCCGTTTTCATGAGGCTCCGAAGAAGCTTCTGCGTTCTTGACAGTCATCGCTCTTCTCACTACTCCTCTGATTCTGGCGCACTTCAACCCTGCGGCCCCTACGGAAAACCGTACAGATGCAAGTGGACGTAGCAATGATGCAGTCCTCGCTCATATTCATTAATGAATATGACAGCCGCCTCCTATCGGCCCTTGAACGCAACTATTCGATCACAGATTGTGAGTGCTTGGCTCTTGTATGGGCGGTGGCGAAATTCCGACCTCATTCATACGGACGCCCTCTTTTGGTATTTACCGACCACCAGGCGCTCTGCTGGCTACACTCTCTGAAATACCCATCAGGCCACCTCGGTATCGGGGCTTTGCGCCTGCAAGAGTTTTCCAATTTGGTGGTCTACAAATCTTGCCGCCTACACCATGATGCCGATTGTTTCTCCCGGTAGCCTGTCGACGATCGTGAAACACTGACGAGCCCACGGAGAACTCTATCTTGTGATGTTCGACTTCCTTAACATTGGGGAAGTACAGTAGCGCGATTCAATACTGCTTGACATCATCAGTCGTACGGCATCCTCCCGAAATGATGCTCCTGTCGGCTACTTTGTCATTCAAAAGGGTGTGCTATACCGCCACAATATCCGACCAGATGGGCCTTACCTTCTTATCGTTGTGCCTAAGCATTTGCGCTGCTGTGTTCTCACCGAACTTCACGACGCTCTCATGGCTGAACACCTTGGCGTGTCCCGCACGTATGAGCGCATCCGGCGCCGTTTCTTCTGGCCAGGCCTTGCTCGCTCGGTACGCTGATACGTCACCACATGTGACATATGCCAACGTCGTAAAACACCGTCACCCCTAAACGCTGTTCATGTTCAACCTGTCGACATACCCGCAGAACTATATTACCGTGTTGGGATAGACCTGCTTGGTCCTTTTCCCACATCAACATTGGGAAACAAATGGATTTACGTGATTACAGACTATGCTACACGCTACGCTATAACGTGAGCTCTACCGACCAGTTGTGCAACCGACGTCGCTGACTTCTTGTTACGGGGCGTTATATTGAATCCCAGTGCTCCAAGACAACTCCTCACAGACCGCGGCCTCACATTTCTATCCCAAGTCATCGCCGACATTCTGGGTTCTTGTTGCACGCAACATAAGCAACCACTTACTACCCCCAAACAAACGGCCTCACGGAACGATTTCACCGTACTCTAACAAATATGCTCGCTATGTATTTGTCGCCCGGCCACCGAGACTAGGACTTTGCCTTACCCTACGCAACGTTCGCGTATAATTCATCCCGTCACGACACAGCGGGCTTTTCGTCGTTCTACTTATTGTACGAAAGAGATCCGACTATACCACCGGACACAGTCATTTCTGCTCATGCCTCGTCCACCAGCGAGTATGCCCACGACGCGATTTGTGCGAGCCGATCATGCCTGTCAGCTCGCCTACGCTTGGCTGACGGCATCGCAAACCAACCAATGCCGTCGATACGATGCGGAACATAGAGACGTACATTTCGCTACCGGTACCCTGATTTTGGCTCTGTTGCCATCATCATCAGCTGGTTCTATACGAAAATCTTTTCTCTGACTACACGAAACCTTACCGTGTATTGCGTCAAGTATCACCTGTCATATATGAAATCAGCCTCTTCTATTCATCATCATCTGTTGTGTGGTCCAGCGATATTGTACACCTCGCGGATCAAGCGCTATAAGAATGCGTCAGATAATGGCCGTTAAAGCACCGGTACGGTGCCTCCGGCACCGGGGGTCATGCTACGGGCTAGTGCATGGAGATGAAGAAGACAAAGGATATGGACTGGCGCAAGCTGATCTCTGTGGCGGGCGCTGCTCGCTTAACCGGCTGTAAATACATCTGTGACTAACCCTCAGAGTCGGTCTCCTTCTCGTAATAATGTTTTCCTAGCTTTGAGTTCGAGGCACTCCAAACTGCCAAATATCTTTCTGGAGCTAGTCTCGGTGCATTTCATATTCTTTTGCTGACCTAAACAGACATTTGCCATGAAAGTTGTGTATTAAAGTAGACACCAAAAATTTTGCGTTTCTTGCCGTTTGTAGTAGCGCATTATCTACCTCATGATGGGTATTTGAAGCGAGGTGAGTGTTTTCGGGGGCGAAAGTAGTATATTTACTTTAGAGCTGTTGGCATGGGGTCGGTTTGCATGAAGGCCAAGACGTTAAGTATTTTATGGCTGTTGTTGCTTTGTTGCACAAGCAAGGGAGTTTAATAGCGACGCCAGGTAGTAGGCAGGCAGCCGGTACGAACAGAAATGCTCGAGCAGTCCAGCGTCTCTAGCTCGTGCACACACTCACGCTTCGCACTCCGAGAGAGATGGTCTCACTAGTCAGTACCTTGCATGTTCCCCACTACAATACCCCGGCGACGAAGACGAGCCATCCTGGCGACTCAAGGTGACGAGAGAACAGGAAGGTCGTAGCAGGGCTTGGGGCGACTGACGTGGACCATCTCACGACCAAGGCGGCACTTGTCTGTGGATGGCTTGAGCGGTTCAATCACATAGGTGACAGAAGAATGGTGCTGTATGACGCGGTAAGGGCCCGTATACTTCAGTGCAAACTTGGGAGTCAGCCCAGGAGAATGGAAAGGCAGTCGGAGCCACACGAGAGAACCGACAGGGAAAGTGTCCTGAACAAGATCACGGTCGTGGCGATCTTTTTGAAGGGCTTGATTATCGGCTGTGAAGGACCGTGCAAGCTGAAGACACTCTTCGGCATGTTCTGCCATTTCAGAAAGTGGGCTGAACTCGGAGGCATCAGGATTGTATGGCAGAATTGTGTCGAGTGTGCTGCATTGGTCACGATTATATAAAAGAAAAAATGGAGGAAAGCCCGTTGTTGATTGAATCGCCGTATTGTAGGCATACGTCACGAGAGGAAGGACAACGTCCCAATTGGAGTGGTCGGAATCAATATACATAGCGAGCATGTCTCCGAGGGTTCTATTGAAACGTTCCGTTAGGCCGTCTGTCTGAGGGTGGTAGGCTGCTGATGTGCGGTGTACCATACGGCAAGAATGTAAGAGCTGCTGCAGAACTTCGGACAAGAATACACGGCCCCTGTCACTCAGGAGCCCCCGTGGTGCACCATGACAAAGAACAAATCGATGCAAGATGAAGGTTGCAACGTCATGAGCACCAGTCGAAGGTAGCGCTGCCGTTTCGGCGTACCTTGTCAGATGGTTGGCAGCCACAATCACCCATCGAATACCACCAACAGAGCACGGTAGCGGGCCATATAGGTCAATCCCAACACGGTCAAATGGGCGTGCAGGACATGGTAAAGGCTGCAGTTGACCGGGTGAATGAGGGAATGTCTTGCGCTGCTGACACAGGAACTTGAGCGAATGTGTTTGCATACAAACGGCTACATACCCCGCCAGTAGTAACGCTGGCGGATCTGTGCATACTTCTTTATTTATTTATTTATTTATTTATTTTTATTTATACAATACTGCAGACCAATTTAATGGTCCAAGCAGGACGGGCAGAAAAAAAGAATGTAAACGCACATATAATGCAATGCAATGTAACAAAAACAATGAAGCAACAAAACGCAGAATTCACTTGGAACTACAAAATAAACAAGCTACGGTGAAACCGATTTTTCGCACAAACATAGCAGGATTTCCAATCCAAATAGAACTAGAAAATCACGCACAACTTCAAGTAACATTGCAAAAAACCCGACCGTCAGTAATTAAAAGTTTCTAAAAGGATCGTGTAGGGCTGTCATAAAATTTCGACTAAAAATTCTTTCTGGCAATTTATTCCAGTCATCTACCATGCGTGGAAAATATGAAAACCTAAAGGTATTTGTTCGGGCAAAGATTGGGGATAAACTGTGGCTATGTGTGTGTCGTATTTTCCTCGTGGTGGACGGACTAATGAATGGAGTGGGTGATAATCCAGTCTTACACTTAATTAGGGACTTAATTAGCGCACCGGCGTGTGCGTGTTGCGGCTTAGCATGAAAATATTCGTAGATATCAGAGTGCATATGGCTGGGTATTTCTAGCAGCCATTTACGACCCACCATTTGACAGTTGCGACGGTATAACAGGCCATCTCGTATGGCTAAATGCGTTGCTTGGCGGCGAAGAGCACGCGGGTAACCGGAAGTTGATGCGTCAGAAAGCATAATCAAGAGCGAGACAATCCAAGAGTCTTTCCGCTGTTTGGATCACATGTCTGTGACACTGACGGCAGAGAGGGGAAGGTCAAGGGCTGATGTTTACGTATCATCAGATTTCACGGGTGATCGTGACAGCGCATCTGCGTCAGAGTGCTTTCGCCGCGATCGGTAGATGACGCGTATGTCGAATTGCTGGAGGCGTAGTGCCCAACGTCCGAGGCGGCCGGAAGGATCTTTCAGTGAAGCTAACCAACAGAGTGCCTGATGGTCTGTTACCACGTCAAAAGTTTGGCCGTACGAATAGGGGCGAAATTTGTTTAACGCCCACACAATCGCCAGGCACTCTTTTTTAGTAATAGAATAGTTGGCTTCTGCCATAGTGAGGGCACGGCTGGCATAGGCGACCACATACTCCGTAAAACCTGGTTTGCGTTGCGCGAGTACTGCACCAAGGCCGACGCCACTTGCATCCGTGTGTACTTCGGTCGGCGCAGTAGGGTCGTAATGACGCAGTATGGGTGGTGAGGTAAGGAGTTGGCGTCGTGTTGTGAAGAATTCGTCACAGGCTTCTGTCCACTTCGAAAGATCTGCAGGGCCAGCAAGGAGTTTCGTGAGCGAAGCGATGATAGAAACAAAGTTTCGGACAAACCGACGAAAATAGAAGCACAGGCCCACAAAGCTCCGTAGTTATTTAACTGTAGTAGGCTTAGGAAATTCGGTAACAGCACGAAGCTTGTCAGGGTCA